>NC_086283.1:34646583-35846583 GCF_021018805.1 Prinia subflava | reverse complement strand
CAAAACAAAAGATGTGGACTGATGACACCAGCTTTTCCACATCAGTGTCTTTTTAATGATAGCTGGTACTGGTATGTTCAGTATTAATACATAATGGATCTCTTTAGTCCTGTACACCAGGTTCTGCTATTTTTTTCTTTCCTATTCCACCTTCTAAAACCTGGCACAAAGTATACCTGAGTGTTGTAAAAAGCTCAAATTCTACCTTGTAATTTTGAATTTTGAATTAGTTGTGCTTATGTATAGAAAATTAGGAAAGAGAGAAGAAACAGAACTTAGACCACTTTTCCTTTTTGTCTGATTTACTTTGGAAAAAAAATCCCCACCAAACAGTCTGGTCCATGTCTTTTTCTAACCTGAGGATACAGATGACAAAAAACTGAAAGACTCTTACACATGTCTATAACATGCATCAGAAATTATTCTTGTTCCTGGCCTTGCCATTGCCATATCATTTTACCTCTGCAAATCTCTTTTTTGAGAACAGGCAATTTTGACAACCACAACAATTTTTGGAAAGGCTTTTTTTGGGAGATAAAAAAAGCTTTTGCAACTACATTACCAGCACTTATTCAAATTTCAAATTCTAGACAAAAGTTGGCAAAGATAATTTGATGATACATTTCACCCACGTTTAAGAAAAGGTTAATTTTGTTTGAATGTTGAATCCTTAATAATGGTATCCACAATGGGAACATCAAGTTTTTTAATATATGTGAAAATTCTGATTCTCTTACAATTACAGTGTTGGAAAAATACAGAAAATATGTAATAATTACAACAAATGCATTCCAACCCCTGGTGGTATCATATCAAATCGCTCTGGAAATATAATCTTTGTCTTTCATCTTTGAGTGAACATTGTTTCCAAAATACACAGTAGTGATTTCTTCCACTTTTTATTAGAGAAAAGCTCAGTAAATTGACAAAATTGCTTTGCTGTTTTATTTCCTTCTAGGAACCAGTTCTTTTAAATCCTGTTTCCTTTTCAATTAATTAAGGTGACACCTACAGAACTAAATGACATATGTGCAAGAGAACTAACACTTAATCAAAAGCTAGGGACACTATTATGTCATTTTCACACATGAATTCTGTAATGTTAGAAGACAAAGTGAAGGTGAGTTAGGCCTGACAAATGACTTGGATGCAGAGAGAGTCATTTTATCAATACATGAGAGGCTGAGAAAGAAAGAAAAGTGTTTCCTCTGTGTATGCGTGTACACATGTAGAATGAATGAAAGGAGAAATAACAGGGATAGGAGAATGTGTTCATGAGAAGCTTTAATTTGAGACTAATGTGTGTGTTCATCAGGTGAGGGCACTCTGCTTCCAAGTGAGAAACGAAATAAGTTTGTTTTATGAGTAACAGTTAAATGTTCAAGTAGGCAATTAAATACCTTTCCGAGCCCATTTTGGGATACCAAACACTTTGGTATATAGTCCCTCCTATTTCATGTTTAGTGTTCCTCTAAGTAAAATATATGGTTTTCTTTGGTTACTCAGTTATGAAAAGTACCTTAAAGGCAAAGAAATATTTTTGATAATGCGCATCTTAAACTGTTCATTAAACTACCAAATTTAAATTTTACCTTTTTGTGCACTCTGACATTTTTGTCTGGCATTTTCATTAATTTTGCAACATACATAGCTGAAATGTTAACTGATCAATACTTTGTCTCTCTCATGTAGCACTAGAGCAAAGCTCCCTAAGGACCACAGAGCAGTACAGAAATTAAATGTGTATCAAATGTTAATGTTAAACACAGCAGTATTTACTGTATAATGACTGAAATGGTAAAAATAATTCCAAATGGACAGATGGTAGCACAAATTATCTACAATCACATTTCAAGATTAAAGTTTGTCCCATAAAATAATTCACTGACTCACACTGAAGTGTGTCCTTTTACTGATAGCCCCATTGTCCAATTATTTTTCTGCTCATTACAGTAAGAAATGCTAGTATTGGAAAAAAAGAATACACACCTTTTTCCCTTCATGTTGCACTCACTGACATCTATAAGAACACAAATGTCTGATCAAGAAGCTGATGGAAATTAGGCCAAACTTAGCACACATTTCAGTGCCCACAGTGGATTAATCTGAAGCAAAAACATCCACTTTTGCACACTCTACTGAAGTTCTTCCTCCTGAAATGTACCATATTAATTACCTAATAATAATTATAATAAATAACTGCTAAATACTGCAAAGGTCCGTTTTAAACAGAGAAAAAGATGTGATTTAATGGGAAATGCTCTCTACATATTCTGGGCTTTCCCACTGTATTTAGGTCTTAATAAGCATAACACATTCTTGATCAACCTCTAGACATGTGGTATAATAAAGCTGTTCTGGAACTCAAATATTGTTGCTATGCACTTCCTTTATTTAACAGGAAATTCATACAAAAAAGCAGGAGAGAATATAGAATGTTCTAATTGCTCTAAGACAAAGTCATATGCTAGCCAGATCAACCTGTGGTTCATGAGCTATTTATTAATATCTTTAAGTATCTGAAAAATAACAGCTATTAATACATCACAGTTATATGAGCATGAAAATTATATATACATATGTATGTACAGGTAGGAATTTTTCTTCTGCTGTGAATTACCAAAGCATAGAAAAAAGAAATAAGGAGTGAAAACTTTCAGTTATTCAGACAAAATCCCCAGTGAAGGTGATGAGCTTATGAAGTTTAATAGAAACAGGCAAAATATTGTTTAGTTGAGGAAATGCATAATCTAGAACATTCAAAACTTCATTTGATGTTTCTGTATCTCTATGAAGAGCACAGGCAACACAGGTTATGAGCTGATGTATTCAGACAGATTTTAGAAAGAATCACCCTAAACTTCAATACAACATTATCATGCCTAAAATGCCCCAAATAATTTAAAAGTTTGAGACAGCTAGGCTCAGGACTAAAAATAATCAGCACGCCCTTTCAGTGAACACCTTTAGCCTTGGTGACTAACAGTGTGACTCTCCAAGGAGAATGACTTTAAAAAGAACTGCAGTGAAGAGTGCAAAAGGCATATAAAGCAGGTAATTGTAACTTATTATATAACATATTAATCAAGATTTTCTGTAGATTTCCAAGAGTAGTTCTCCTTTCCTGATCTATATTAGTAAATTACATTTTTGAAAACTCAGCTATTCTGCCAGAATTTCTTCACTTGTGGTCCCCACCAGAAAGAAAAGCCACATGGTAAAAAAGTATCCATAATTGTAATGCCAAGGATGTGGGGCATTAAGAGATAAAAAAAAATCAACCCTTACATATGCAACTTAGGTGAAATGACTGTAATGACTCTGTATTAGGATGTACCTATCTCCGTATATTTTCAAATCAAACAGGATAGAAGAAATTGTTAGTTTAAAACTTTAATTCTCATATGTTTTAGACTGCCTAAAGAGCTGAAAAATCTCCAGAACAGCCTGCTTTTCCTCTCCTTTCTGGAACTGACATTTCACTGTGACATTTTCTAGCATCTAGAAGCAACTTCAAGAGGAGATATAATTTGTAAAATAGTGAAGACAAAATGAAACATATACATACATTTATTTTATATAGTTATTAAATTAAATTCAGTTGCAACCTTAGTGCAAGTATAAATCACCATAACACAAGCAAGTGGATCACTCTTGAGATTTCAACAGCCTATGAAAGTCCAGAAAACATCTAAACCCAAAGCTTATAATCATGATAAAAATTCACATATATTTGACTTGGCCAGCAAAAACTTCTTTTGCCTGAAAGAGGGATGATTTGATCCTTGGAGAAAATAACATCAGGTCATCCTCTGCTTTTTGTCCTGTCTGCATTTTGGATGCAGAACAGGAATGCATCTGTACAATCACAACACTGATAAAAATCTACTGCAACACCTACGTAGCAAAACAAATGCTGTAAGAAAACCAAGAAAATCAGATTTTTTATATGTATGTCTCTCTATATAGATAAGTATGAAAAATATGAATATATTTATAAAAATGTAATCATGAGATTGTTTCTACTGTTTTACGTATTACTCTACTATTTATTATGACACTGATTTTTTTTTCTATGACCAGAAAAGATTACCACTTCCATGGAAACAGCAGTGTGCCACGGGGAAAAAAAAAAAGCGCCCCAAAGAATAGCATGTCTTTGCATTTTCCTTTCTTACACTGGCAACATCTGAGTGTTCCATATCCGTATTAAAATCTGACTTAGAGTGATGAATATTTTCTAACTGAAGCAGTGGCAGCAATATGGACATTGGAGTTTTATGTTGAAACCTGCATTTTCCTATGAAGTGCTGGTAACTTTCAACTGAAATTATAGATCACCTTTCTACAGCAAACAGTAGCAAGCATATTTAATCTTTCACATAGTGCCATTCCCACAGACAAGTACAAGTACAACCCCTGGCTCTTTGAATAGCACACGTATTTCCTGCAGTCCCAACGAATGTAGCAACCAAGGACTGACAGCATGCTGCCATCCTTGACAGGCACAAGGGGGTTTAACAAGCTACACAGCACAAATGGAGCCCTGCTAGAAGAAACTTTCTGCACAACAGCATAACTTAGTGACACACCCAACTACCCCATTTTACTGTAACGCCAGCTCCAATGCCTGGTTTGATTTCTCCAAAGTTGAGGCACCTGACCTTCAAGAACCCAGGTAAAATGTTGTGTCACCAGATGATGTCTATAATTATTCAAGGTTACACCAAAACTCTTCCCTGTTCATAATCATGGAGGAGAGGCTACTAATTTCAGTATTTCAGCCAATTTAGAAAACTTAGAAATTCCAGAAAGCATGTCCATGAATACTTTTCCACTCTCTAATAAAAAAATAATGGTCCTGTTTGTAGGTCTCATGATTTACAAATAAAGAGGTATTTATCTGGGTAACACAATGCAATCTACAACTGTTCTTGGAACTTTTAAAATTTAACAGAAAAATAAAGGTTAATACTAATGAAGATCATGTTCATGAAGAAAAGGCAATTTTGTTTAAATAGCTAAAAACAAATTCACTCAAAACCATTCACTAAAAACTATGACCAGAGCTTGCTGCCTAAAAGGTACTAGTTTGTTTGCATTTACGGTTTTAAAGTTGGGTTTGTTTTATTTTGGTGGATTTTTTTTTTCATCTAGGAACACTACCTTTGAATAAATAGTAATTACAAATACTTTAAGAGTCATTATTCAATATGCAAGGGGTCCAAACAAAATTTAATGGAAGTAATTTGTGAGAAGCTTAAAATGTATTATCCACAGTTCACTGACTCTGTTTTCCTTTGGATTACCCACTTGAAACTTATGTAATCAATTACTTTCTTACTATAAATATACAATTATAAATTTTAAAAAACCACTCTATCTTGTTTGTGTGACATTTTAAACTTAATTACTTTTCTTAAAACTGAATAAACGTAACTTATGGTATCATCACAATGCAAACTTTTAAATAAATTAAAAAGAAAGCACCAATCTACACAGTATTGTCTCTCAGTCGAGAACACACACACACTGGAATGATTAAAAATAGTATAAAAAAGAGCATACCAAAAAAGCAGCAAGACTTCTTGGTGGAGAATCCCAGTCAAAACAACTGCTAATATAGCAGGCAGCAGTAACAAGAGCCATAATACAATGCTTCATCCGGATGAAGTTCCTCAACAGTAGCTGTTAAAAAGATGAAAGATTGAAAATATTTCAAAACCCTAAAAAGTTCCAGAAGAGGCTCATGCTAACAAAACTGTCATCCTCAATTTGGGTGAAGTTTGAGAAAATTTTAAGCTCTCTAGCTCACAAACTGAGCAAGTTAGTTTAAAATCTAAGAATTGGAAGAGAGAGAATTTGCTAATTGTGTCAATTGGTATTTATTGAATTTAATGCTAGATGGTACAAAAATTGTTCAGCATTGAAAAGATAATTGCAAAATTTCACATCATTTTGTTAATTAGATTTCAGTTTCATTAAGCCCTTCTAAAAAATGCTGGCCTTTAAAAAAAAAAAGATGCTGCAGGACACTAACCTGAAACCATGCAACACTACTCCTCTAATATCATTAAGATATTTGCACCATTTAACGTTTTTAACAAATTTTTCTGCTGTGATGTATTTTGAAAGCATTGTTTAAAGTATTTACCAAAGTAATCCGCGTACTTTCAAATTACATATATGTAAGACACAACACCTCTAGGTTTTGATTGAGAAAATGTACTTAAATACTCTAAAATGGCAACAGACTTCACTACAAAAAGTGAACAAATCAGTGAATGAGTTGTGTACTGAGTCACATAGAAAATGGTCACTCCTCCTGCCATCTGCAAAAGCCACAATGCCATTTTCATTTATGAAAGTGGGAAGAAGAATGAATCTTGAGTAAAAGGCTTTGTTGCTTCTTCGCTGGAATAATAGTACAAAATGCAGCTTTAGTAACTGCATTACTCAAAATTACAAATAAAGAAATATTTTGCCTCTAGAAATGTTTTTTATATTAACTATATAATAAACTGATATTCATCCAGCAGGTAATTTAAACCATGCTCAAGTCTACAAGCTTTCAAGAACAAAGAAAACAGTTCTGAGACCTTTGACTTTTCACTGAAAACAACAAAAGTCTTGTTCCCATAGTCCAACCAATTCTCTCCATGTAAGATACATTTGTGGAACATGAAAAGCTGAGTCCAAAGTAGTTTGAGTGCAGAAAAATATGTGTGTTTAAATAATTTTTTACTAAAGCATTAAAATTATGTGTAGCAAAAAATATCCAGAGAAAAAAGAAAGTTGAGACATTTCTTATTCCTGGGATTCCAAAGAGTTTTAGTCTGCTTTCACCTTTGATTCAAACCTTACTCAAGTAACTTCTTTGAAATTTGGCCAAAAGAATGCTGGCTCTTTACCCTGCAACAAATGGAGAACTTTTGGGTCAAAGTTAACAGCAAAAATTTATGCAAGACTTATTTTACATGCACCTGTGCAATAATCTGATATGTGTGAAACCTGATGGTTTCAACTGTGTTCTTATTCATGTATTTCATGGAAATTAGGCAGCAATTTATAGAGGAGACACATTAAACCCATGTATTTTGTTTCTGACTTCTCAACCTATCATATTCTTTTGTAAACATGTAATGAAAATGTTATTCTTTACTCTCAGCAGTATGATACCAGATATTTGAATGTGCACACTTGATAGTAAGGATTTTAGAAGGGATTAGTGTTTCCTTACTCTTTACCTGTTTAGACAGTTTGTCTTCCTCTTCAATGTACTTCGGTTCTTTGGGCATTAAGGTTCGTATGCTGGCTTTCACCTATGCATTAAAATGCGTGTCAGTATTTCAAGTTTACTTTCTCTAATAATTATCTCACTAGTAACACAGGCTTCAATTCACAAAATTTACCAAGTTTCAAAGCCACGGCTGCCAAGCTCAGCACTCATAAGCACACAGAGAGACAAGAGTTGCTGCTCTGTACATTAGCGTCAATAGCAGCAGCAGCAGCAGCAACAAAAAGAGTGGGTGTGCCAAGCAGTGGCAGAAGAGTATTCTGTAGTATAAATCAAGGCTTAGAGAAAATGAGGAATGACAGAAATTCTCTACAAATCAGGAACAAAAGCTTTCATGAAACTGAACTCTTTAGCAGTACAAAAAAACCCAAAGTTAAGACTTACAGCATTAAAAATCACATCTATTTCAAGATAGATGACCCCCTTTGTTGGCCCTGTCAGCTGCTTGTTTTTCAAGACGTAGGCTTTCTGTTCACCATTTTGAATCTGTAGGAAAAGGACATGACAGCCGTCTGTCTTGCGGTCTCCGCTGAATACACCCCTCCGGTGACCCCTGACCCCCAGCTGCTGAAACTGACAGAGAACCCAAAACAACTGTGGCAAGTCTGACAAGTACCTGTTCATTACCAGGACCGAGTCTGTCAGGAAAAATTAACTATCATGGGATTCAACGTGGCCGTGAATAGAGTATGTTAAAATTTTAGTGTTATTACAGACCTTGGTTGAGAAATGACAGACTCAGAGCTGCAAATTTTTTCCCTTTTTCTTTTTCCTCTCTTTCCCCCCTTTAGCGGGAAAAATTCAGAGCAGTATGTCAGGTGAATGGAGCTTACAGACAGCAATGGTATAGCAACTTTGCCTAGAAAGTCAGCACTTCGATCGCGGTCTTCGTCGTAAACTGTCACTTCAAGCACCGAGTGGATGTCCTTTATATTGCTACAAAGGGAGAAGTACACACAGAAGAAAGAAGTCACTCCTCCACTGAGTACCAAGGACAAAACTGTAAAAGGTTAGCACAGATATCCGTCTATTTTTCCAACCCATGGAGGAGAACTGAGCTCAAGGAAATGAGACATTTCTGCATATAACCAAAATGCTTCCTAAGGGCTACAGTGATTACTCTCTCTCTCTGCAAGGCTTTTTATAACCCAAATACTTTCTAAGGGCTGCAATTATCACTCTTTCTCTCTCTCTGCAAGGTTTTTCCAGAAGAAGTTTTCCAAAGGATGGTGCCTTAAATCTCCTACCTGGGGTTTGCACTGCATGACCTGTACGGAGCAGCACTGGGGGATTTACAGCCACCAGCACAAGGATAGAGAGCTTTTAAAAGCTAGTCTTAAACACCGCTACCCTTGTGGCAATTCTTACTGCAAGTACAGTGAAACCTGTAGGTTTGTAAATGGAAATAATTACAAGCTACAAGAGCTATCCTTGCACTAAGAACAAGTTCTTTGTTTCTGAAATCCTTGTTTAATTACAAACATACAACAAATTACAGCGAATAACAAAAATATGGAACGATGCATCTCTCAGGTACAACTGAGGAAAAAAGACTGCAAGCTATTAAACACTCCATTGCCATACACAGGAAATGTCACTGTACGTTGTAAGCTTTTGGGTGAAAAATTCATATTCCTTACTTACTCAAATAAAAAAATTATTTGAGAGAACTCATGTTTGATTGAATGGCTGTTCCAGAAAATACAAGCAAAGCAGTTCAGTAAAATATACCTCTCCAGATGAGGGATTAATTAATCAAGAAATCTGAGGATAAATGCAAAGATACATAGAAGGAAGGCCTTGAAAGCATTTAAAGGTTTTCTATTCGATTCTGATTAGTCTTTTGTCCTCTACAAATCCAGGCAATTTCTTGTACAGAGAATACTGTCAAGACATAGAGGATGATTAGTTATTGGCTCTATTGGTAAATAATTAAAAAATATCAATGAACAATTTAGCATGGTTTTACAGATACAGAAATGAGAACTACTCCAAGAAGCTGTTGAGAAGTACAACTAATGTGAGATTTTTTTTTCTTCTATTCTGAATTAATTTCTGAGAGCTCAATGCAGGTCAAGAAAACCTGTGGGTGCTAAATATATGAATGACAAATCCAGAGGGGAAAACAAAAATTAAAATCATACCAAGTTGTGAGATTAAGGGCAAAATATAGCATTTTCATGTACAAAAAAGTGAAGTAAGTGTACACAAAACTAAAGTTTCTACTGTTTTTGTAGAGGATTGTTACTGATTTCAGCAGCAGAGACCTGCAATGATCAATTTTTTCTACTCATTGGTGTCACATTACAGTCAGATAGAGAGAAGGGAGGAAAAAAAGGCAATTGAGCAAGGCAAACAAGAAGGACATTTTGTCTGTGGAAACCTTTTTTTCTTTTTTGTCAAAGCCTTTAACTGTCTTCAAAATAACACAGGGATAAAAAAACCAATCACATCACTTCCCAATAAATTGTTTGAGACTGCATTTTACCCAACAGCTGGATTGTACTAGTATGATACCAGATGGTATTGTGAGAAGTGCAGCTGGTAAATGGAAACAAGAAGTGGGAAGTATTTCATCATAATTCAGAGAAATATAAATGCATGTAGAATTTGTAACTTTGTGTAGTTATTTCATATTTTTTACACTTAACAACCACATTTTAATGAAGGTCATATTCACAATATATTTTTTTTCCCCACTCAAAACTTCAGGGGCAAATCCATCACACTAGATTTGACCCTTGAAACTCTTGCTGAACCTAGGACGAGTCTGGTAATCATACCTGGTTTCCAAGAAAGAGACCTGGCATTTTAAAAATTTAAAATGATACAATTTCTCTAATTTTTTTCATGTTTTCAATCCTCAAAATGTATTTGGATTAGTTAAGCAATATCAGGATGTCATCACTATTCTTTTTTATAACTACCAGTGAGTATTTTTGTTCCCTTTCCAACACCCTCACCTCCAAAAAGCTATCCAAAACCCACTGCCCATCCATTCCCCCCACCTAAATCCAAACACCTACAATGTGAAGATTTTGTTCCATTCTGGATTGAGGTTCTTGTAGACAGTATGTGTCAGCAATCTGTCATTGTTCAATTCAACTACACAAAATGGGTCACTTTTACCTGTAAGATAAAATTTTGAACAAATTTTATGAACTAAGAAAACACATGGTGAGCAAGCTTTAAATAAAAACAAGTTTGGGGGTGTTGTTTCTCATTTTCTGTGTTTCACTGTAATGGTCTGAACTATATTCAAGATATTCATAGCACACTACTCATCTCCATAATCTATTAACATTCTTTGCTAAAAGAACAATTTTTTTGCCTTAAAAAAAAGGTGAAAGAGGGGGCAAAAATTCGCCATACAGACTTCTGATGAAACACAGCATGTTCCTAAAAGTTGCCAAGCACCCTTGCGAGAAAGCCAAGAGAATTTTACTTCAATGGTACCAATTCTCCATTCACTTTAAAGACAACATAATGGGAGTATTTTGATATGAAGGAAATGTATTATTCTGTATTATTTGTTACAACATTGTACCTATGAAAATTATCCAAAGACTATTATGCTGTATTATATTTCACACTGCACAAATCCTTTCCCCAAAATCAAAGAATCTTAAAGACAGCCTCATATAAAAACCTAATACAAGACGAAGTGGGGAAGTACAATTAAAGAATGAGATGGTATGGGCTGGAATGACAGACTGTAGTCTCAGCACAACAGAAAGGCAAACTTGCTTGATATTTTATTATACATTAAAGCTCAAAAAAGTAGTTTTGGATATATTTACAAAGAGGTCCCTTAGCATGAAAGCCACCAAAGGAAAAAGTATGAAGCTGCTGCTTTGAAAATGCATAATGTAGATAATTGTGTGCAAGCAGGATAATGGAAATGGATATGGAGGTCTTATTTTTTTTTCCTTTAAAGAAAAGTAATGGGCAAAGCAAGTGTGTGTGTGCATGTGTATATATAAAACAGGCAGCTTACAGCAAAAGACTGCAGGCAAGCAGTGCTTAGATACTAAGCAAAGTGCAAGAAAAAACTATCACAACTGCAAGTTTAGGGGTAGAACATGAAACTGACACTAAACCTTTTAAGGTTTGATTTTGGAAAGATGTTGTGGTTTAAGCCCACCACAATGTTATCCTGCTCCCCTCTTCCTCAACCCCTCTTTCAGATGAGAGAAACTAAAGGCAGAAATTATGGGCTGAAGTGACAATTTACTGGAAACAGCAATGAGATAAGAAAGCCAACAGTAGCAGAGTACAAGAGAGGGTGATAACATGCAAAATGGTCACTGAGTCCTACACTCTGCCTCCACAGATGGTGCCAACCCACCACTCCCTCCACCATGTTTTTTCCCACAAGCCTGAGACGATGAAAGATAATGGCACACAAACTTTCCACACCTGCACTTTTTCTCCCCAAGACCAAGACAGTGAAAAAACCCACAATGTTAGACAAATTCTCCAGTCAGGACCAGCACTCCACTTGCCACACACTCTCCCAGAAAGGGAGAAAATGGCTGCTGAACCTCTGCACTGCCCCTGTTTTCCTCCACCAGAAGCCATGACCTATTCATCTTGGACTTGAGGCTCCCTGACTTCCACACACCAGTGATGATTTGAGTGTATAGAACAACAGCCTAGACAGACCCACATGGCTCCAGGCTCTGCCCTTGCACATCTTTGGCCAAACTAGGACAAAAGGATAAGAAAAGTAGACACCTGGATCTGATGCTTAAGAACAGCTTGGCTGGCTGAAAAAGGAGTGCTCCAAAGTGAGAGAAAGAAAAAGGTGGCAGGATTGGTATCTTCAGCATTTCAGGGCAATCCTGAAATTTTCTAGAAGGTTGAGGAGGGGTTGTGAGGTAGGCCTAAGGAATGGCTATGATGGAAAGAACACCAATGAAAACATGAGTGGCATGGTGGTAAGACCTCTTTCCATAATAGAGGCAATAAAGTGAAGAAATCACATTGTGGACTAAACTATTTAACGCATATTTCAAATTATGTCAGTAGTGACAACTGCTACAAATGCTGTTCAAAACAGAGGCATGTTATCCTGCTTTTATATTTTTATCTTCTACAGCAGCTGAAGGGAATAACCTTTGCCTTTGGCAGACTACAAGTGTATACATTATTTTCATGTAAGTAGAAAGCTGAACAACAAATTGCAGCTTCCTGGACCCAGGGGAACTTTGTCTGATGTAAATGAACAATTGAGTTGTGTAGTACCTCATGGCTTGCTCTTCTCTCCAGACTTTGTTTGGGCAGTAAACTGTTCAAAATACATTGAATGTTGTTGTTGGCCTTCCACAATTAAATCTAGCATACTAAGCAACTGTGTTTCTCAATTTCTTTAATAACTCTGTATTATTATTTTCATGCATTATTATAAACTATAAACTGAGCAGCTAAAGTAGCTATGTTAGTGGGCCTACATTAATGATATTAGGGAAGCACATAATTTTTTTCATACCTTATAGAAATTGCAATGAAATCAATACTTAAGACAAAGTTGTCCAGAGACCACATCTCCCAAACTACAGTATTGATTTTGACTACACCAAGGGTTGATGTGCATATTATTAACTTTAATAATAAAGAATAATTATTTTAAAGACATTGTGAAATACAGTTAATTGATGTTTACCTTCTCTAGAAAATCAAATACTCCAGAATATTTCCCATTATCTTGAAAAATGATACAATTCATTAGTCAGCAGAAATGGATCTACTACACATCTCAAGGTTCTACTTCACAAGGCTAAAAGGTGATAGGAAATCTAAACCATTTATATTATTTGAGTTCTTTAGCATTCAGTGTTTGAAAAAGAAACACCCAGAAGATAGTTAAAATAACAAGGCAGCACTGGTACAGCAGGTGGACTACTATATCTCATTTTTTAAAGTATTATCAATCAGATTTGCATATAGTGGTACAATGTGGGTTGAGATAATTGAACATATACAGACACAGTAAATTGCATTGCAGCATATACAGGGCATCTTCTATAAACAAAGAGAGGGTATTTACTATGTTTATTTATTTTCTATACCTCTTGGCATGCACTTTTTCAATGACTATTCTTACAGATTTACATGGATGTCAATCAAGAGTATGTAATATTAATTACAGGGATCCTCAATCAAACCAAAGACAAGTGGTTTTCAGAAATTAAATAATCCCTCACTTACAGTCAACATTTCACACCTCCTCCCTCCTATCGTTTGAAAATACTACAAGAACAAATTTGAATAGAGGCAGTATCATGACATGGTTCAAGGGAAGGTTCAAATGCCATGGCTGACAAAGAGAAGTTTCCCACCTTTGAACACCTCTGCTAAACTTTATCCAGTTTATTTGGTTAAAAAGTTCCCATATGCACCTTCACCGTTGCCTATGGGCACTTCTTCCATATGCTGAAACACTCATAACCAAGCTGGGCCTCTGAAAGTCACCACTCATTGCTGACATGCTCAGCATAAGGTATGTGCAAACATTATTAAGATACTAACCCAAATAAGTGAAGGTGATCCAGAACGACAAAGACAGAGCAATGCATGAAGACTTGGTGAAACTTGTATCTATCTGTCATCTTTCAAGTTTTCATTATTAGAAAGAGTAACTGCAATCTTAATTCTCACTGACAGCCTTGGCAACCTGCTGCATTTCAAGAGTGTTCAAAATAATGTGATTGTTCCCAATGAAAGCCTTAAGAGATCACTAAAATAGTAAAAAATGTCCTTAGGTCTCCTTGGTCTCTAGGAGGACCCAAAAGATCCAACAACACTATATTATTCAAAACCAGTACCTTAAGCACACTCTAATAAAGGCAGCGGCAGCCTCAGAAAACTTCTGCCAGTTAATGTGATCAGCTATTTCAAACAAGAGATACAGAAATGGTTTTCTTCATTTTTTAAGAAAAGAACCACACATGTTCAGAAGAATGTGGTCTCCCTCTAGCCTTTCTAGAAGTATACTTAAAAACCTCTGATTAATCTGCCTATGCTCAGTTATTCCATATTTTATAGTCACAACGACATTTTTCACTATAAACTAAACCACAACTGTTGTATAAAACCGTAAGTAACTTTTCATACATCAATAAATTCTACCAAACCCTCTGTGTCTACTGAGGATCTTCCAACTAGGAATCCCTGCTCTGTGCTTTTTGTAGGCCTCCAGCTATTGTTCCAGTGACTTGAGAGACACATTGATCATGCAAACATCCACAACAAACTTCTCAATACATTCCTAAGCATGTAGTCAGTGCTGCACAAGGATGACTGCCACCTGCCTAAGGCACATATTAAAAGCATGCTCCCAGCAGCACCAACATGAACACTGAAAATTTTGAGTACCCTATGACCACATTGGGGCTAACTGCTATCACACCTTACCACTGATTGCAGAATTCATGATAAAAGCAGGCAGTGAACAAACAAATTACACCTTCCAACTTACTGAAATCAAACCTGCAGAAAACCTTGATACAAAGTTAATAATTTATCCATTCTTTTGCGGTAATGTCTCATGCTTTTTGGTCTCTACTTGTACAGTTCTAAGGGTTCCTGAAATTATAGAACTAAACTGCTAATTTACATAACATGCATAATTGGAAGGAAAAGCCACTTCTCTTTTGACAGATCTCCCTCATCCGTTTTCCCGCTTTACTTGTTACACTGTCTGAGAATGAACTCTAGGAGTTCTACTTAGTAATTTATGCCACCACTGAAAAAAATCCTAAAGAGCTACATTTGTCTCCTGTACGAAAATACAAAATTAACTTTTTCATGATGGAAAAGAGACCTAAATAGTGATTGATAGAAGCAACCTTTAACTGCTTCTCAAAATATTTAGAAAATAAAAACAACAAAGTGTCAATCTCTACACAATTTCAGCTTCTGGATTTTCTTCTCCAGTAGCCACAGCACCACACAGCCTGTGTGTTTTTTAGTGGAAAATTTGGGAAAGCCCCATTCCATCAGTTCAAACACCACAGGACTTTCATCTGGCTCTCTGTGTTGGTACTCACAAGCAAGAACCAAACATGTTGGTGACTTGTGAACCCTTGTATCACCATGGTCACGGGCTGGCAGGCTGGTCTCACACACCACTGCAGCCCATCCTCCAGGCTGCAGGCCAGCTGAACTGTCCAACCTAGGGGGCAGCTAGAACAACAAAACATTGGCTGTCATCTCTAATTCAACTACAAAAGTACTACCTTTTCACAAGAGATGGTAAAGACATGTACCAGTCCAGATGCAAGGATCTTTTATTTGCCCAATTAAGAACTTTACCTGAGTGTTAGAGCTGCCAAGCTGCAATATAATGTGATTTACATTTCTCAGCAATCTATATAGGACTGACTTCAATGGTCCCCAAGGTAAAAATCATCCAATAGAAATTTTTGATTCTTATCAAACTGTTTTCCAGCCAAAACTAATTTTGGAACATAGCAGTTCTTTCAAACAGAGACTTCAATTGAATATAACTGCACTTTCACACTCTCTTCCTAGTTACACTTGTATACAAAGCAGACTTTTCTTTGATGAAAAGCTGTCAAATCTTAAATTTGAACAACTTGCTTGCCATGTTTTGTACAAATTCAACAGTGATTTTTTTTTATCATAAAACCCTATTAAATACATGGATTTGTCTCCAGGAAACTGCATGCCATCTGGTTATTATCCAGTTAATATTGTACAACAGGAGACTTTAGTAAACAAAAAATATGAAACGTCTATATTTTATGCAGTAGGAAAATTTTCTGTTTTAGAAAGGAAGAAAATAATTGTCTACAGTAATAAACACCATGCTTCTCTATTGTCAGTCACTAAAATTTCAGCCTGTAGGAATGAAAATGAAAAAATCATGAAGACCATCAGTCACTGTAAAAATGCTCTTACTCTCCCAATTAAGGCTGCCATGGGCTCTTCCTAGGAATTACTATTGATATAATTGCTCTTCAGAGTATATGCAAGCAAGAGAGCACATGGCAGATCTACCTGTCTTCTGAAAAACTTATTGCACTTCTGAAGTATTAACTCACGAGTGACAGCAGATAGCATTGGGTTAGATACCCACTAGTCCTTCAGAGATACTTCTACCATGGCTATGGAAAACGTGCATTGCTTCAGTATAACTCCAGGGAAAGAAATAATTTCATAATTATGCCATGTCCATAAAGTGACAAAAACTGATAAAAATTCAATTTCAGGATTAGCTGGATCATGACTAAATTTTCATAAAATCACAAGCTTTATTCTAAACTAAATATTATTATGAATATTATGACTTTTTGCATTATTGACATTACATTACCAAACTAAACTCAAAATGCTTTGGACAGTTTAAAAACTTAATAAGGAATTTCAATTCCATTTTTAGATTTAAAAGTCAAGTTCTCAAACCATAACTTCACAAAGTTCAACCAACTTTAACATGGTTATATCAAACAAAGCCAAAATATTGTTTGAATATTTCATAGGCTATTATGATTCTCTCCTACCTCTGGCTATGCCTATCCATTACGGACCTAAGTCCCACAGCAAAAAAAGGCCTTTATTTTTTTAGAAGACAAGACAGCCGGTTCATGACTCTGGGGGGCAGTGCCACTCATGCAGACACTAATGTCACTAATGTTGTTCCAAGCTCCCTGCCAGCCAGCTGCTTGCAGCAGAACAGTCAGTCTGACCTTTGGCCAGGAGGAGGAATGGCTCAATAGCATGAGAAGCTGCCTTATCTAATGGATTAAGTACAGAACCCAAGCAAAATGCCACCTTTGACAAGGACTTGCTCTGTTGGCCTTAGCTGAGTCAGTTAACCTTTCTTAGTTTTCCATCTTTAAAATGGGAATTACAATTCTACTCTATCTGTGCTGATGCAAATATGTTGCAACAGACTGACACGATGAATGCTTGAGGTATCTTACAAGGCAAGTCAGAATAATGCCATAATCAAGTTAAACTTATCTCCACAAAATACTTAAAAAAATAAGCACAAGTTATCCTTTCATTGTATGTTTAATTATAAATGTTATGGTTAACAAAAATATCTTTTAAATCCTGTTTTTTTCCATTACTGTGCTGGAACTGGTACTTAAAACCCAGTACCTCTGCTGTACATGACATGTACACCAAAATCTTCAGGTGATCTGATAGGACCTGATTAAATACTTTATCTACCACTGAATTCTGCCCATCTGCTAGATTTTTGTACTTTGTGGAGATAGTTCAAGTGCATATTGAAATCTGTTTGCACTAATTGACTGCGCAAATTACTTTTGGAACTGTATTTCCAAAGGGCCTCTGAATTTATTCCTTCAATTTTACACGCATGGGCTTCCATACCTTTGTGAATTTAATTCTTGTGTTCATCACTCTGACATTTCCTAGCATTTGAAGAACCATTTCAAAGAACATTTTTGCACATGTGATGTTAGAACAGTTTAGCAGGACAGATTTTAGAAAAGACATTTACATTCAACCCAATTAGCCATCTTGGTGTCTTCATCCTACTTTCAAGTACTGTAATCAAAATTTTAACATGGAATTTTCTAAGAAGAGAGGCTGAATTCCAGATATAAAACTCAGGAAAAGAAAAAAAAAAAAAGGAAGAAAACGAAAATCTGACTCATTTTCTATGCTTAGTTTCTCTTCATTAGAGGATGAAAAGCCTGAAAAGCTTTTGAAAACAAACCTAAATACCACTGAGCTCTTTAGTAAAATCTCTCTGATATATAAGGTTCTGAAATCACAGTACTCAGAAAAAACACAGACAATTGATTAATAATGAGGACAGAAATACAAATAAATTTACTCCTAATGAAGACTGAAGACACAGTAATCAAAGTGTTAAAAATTCATTTCATGCACATTTCATTTGCCTCTTAGCTGATATTTATCACATAATTCTGTGAGAAAGTGGAGGCCTAAGATGCTCCAGATAAATGTCTCAATTAATTGTACAGAGATAGCCCTCTTTGAGCTGAACCAGAGCTGTGAGCTCTTTATTAAAAGCACTATTCTGTAGCCTGTAACCTTGTTCCTTGACTCCTCTCTAGTTTCCAATTTAAACAAGTCCCCATGCGGCCCACTCTAAAGGGCTTTGTCTCCCTGTCATTGTTATGAGAGCCAAGGCATCCTGGAAGTGTGAAATCAGACCTCATGAGCTGAACGGTTCCCCAGGGAACACAAGACCTCGCAGAAGGTCAAAGTCATGGGCTGGACCATCTGAAAGCGTCTGATCACTGGTCTGTGACACAGCAAGAAAGGTGGGGGGAGGGGGAGAAGGGAGCCAGGGGGCTAGAATTGAACACATCTTAATTAAAGCCCAAAGACTACAAAACAATCTATTTTCTAGTCAGGCCACCTTATGGAGCTTGAGTTTTGCTCTGCTAATGAATTTGAGTTGCTAACTATTATTCCTTAAAAGCATAGCACTTTTGCTGAAATCGATCAAACCACATCTTTTCCCGCTCTGCTCACTTTTTATCAGTGATAAGGCAGAGATTTTGAATTTTATTTCATGACATAAGGAAAAGGAGCAATGCATCCGCCCCAGTAAAAGAGGTGTAGACACTGTCTTGCAAAGCCAACAGCCTTGCACAACCATCCACCTATAAGCTGACTATGCTGCAGAAGGAACAGATATATCTGCCTATTGCCTAAACCTAAACTATGTCACAGTGAAGGGCTTATTATTTTACTACCTGTAATTTATATGGGTTAGGTGAAACCTGTATGCATTACGTCAGAAGCCAACTGTCGTGATGAGTCCATTATACCTTAGGTTTTACTGAACCACCAGAAAATCTTTTGATATCAAAGGACATCACTGTAGGCACAGCACCTATCCTGCCAGGGCTCTACAAGCAGCCAAATCTTTTAGAAAGTCTGCCAGAGATACCATGAGCTAGCAAAGATTTAGGGAAACAGGAATATAACTCTTTCTAACTCAGGATTTAGGGAGAAAAAAGCCACACACTGAATAGCTAAAACATAATGGAAGATTCAATTCAAAGTTTCTTCTCAGAGAGAGAAGGAAAAAAAAAAACTTCATTCTGAACATCTTCCCATTCATTAGATTAGATTTTCAAAGAATTTATACTATATAATACATAATTTCCAGAAAGGTGTATTTGCCCTGACCACAATTTCCAACAGAACATAATTTTGCATTGGTGGAATCCCTAAAATTGTGTATTGATCATGGAACTACACTATTTTTCTGGGGTAAACAACATAAGAAGGGTAATAATTTCCCCAAAGGCCCTGGTCCTGAAATATACCCTATTTTTCAGCTCTCCCAAAAACCAAGTTAAGCTTTCAAGCACCGTTGGGGAGACTCTCAACCCCTCAGTGGTACTTCTCCTAGATCTCCTGGCAAGTGGGTTGCATGAAAGGTCTGACTGTACTTTTCTGGGGTATTTTTAATAAAGTTATGGCCTTTTCCAGCAGTACAGCATTTCAAAACTGGTAATGTCTGCTTGCTCCCCTGCCTACAACTTAACTGAAATTTTAGCCCATCCTGGCACATTATTCATTGCATGTATACATGAGGTGAGTTGTAAGCTGAGACCCAAACCACCACCCTTAATCACTCTCTTTTTAAAAAAAGTCTGTACTAACCTCAAGGATTCGAAGCACACTGTCCAACATTAGGCTTTTGAAAGTGGAGAAAAATAACTGCCCTTGGCTATCAACAGTTTATTAGGGGCTTAACTAAAGTGACCTGCAGTAGTAGCATTCTGCTGAGGGAGGATATAAGCTTTCTGAGGAAAGGAGTAGAATTGAGGGTTTCATTGAAAAGTAATTTGTGCTTTTTACGCACTGATTCAACAGGAGTCTCAACCGCCCTTTATTCACACAGAGTTAGTACAGTATTACAATGCTGCTCAATGTATGGTACAAAGGAAAAATTTCACGTTTTGAAAGGGGGAAAAAATCCTTTGCAATGGTAGTAGGATTGATGACTACTTAAAAGATTACAGAAATCTTTTCCCCTCTGTGCTTATGTTTAATGATGGAATATTAAGGATTTAAAAAATCTACTCAGCTCAAACTAATAAATTTTGATTTATTACATCACATGAAAAGATTCCTGGAAGTGAAATAGGATATGTTTAACAGACATGAAACACAGCAAAACTCACAGATATTATACAGTTGTTCAGCTACTTTTCAGATTCAGGGGCAAAAGAATAACTCTGAAAAGACAATACAGTAAGATGAGCAAACTGGTCCTTAACTTTTACTTTCAGAAGCAATCCTTAGTGGTGTAAGGAACACTGATGACAGCACTCTCCACACTAATTACTTAGTTGAATAAAGGTGGGTGAAGTATTCACAGAATTTTTGCAAGCATAATTTACTGACAATCACCAAACACCTACTTTATTTCTTACTATTACTATTCAAAGTTTTATTTTAAATGAATGACCTGTAAATAACTGCAAGTTACTAAAAATAGCTATAAACTACAACAGCAGATAATAAAACCACTTCAGTCTCTTTTCAAAATACCCGGTTAGTTTTGTCCAGAATAAAGAAAATTTCTGTCATGTCTGGAATGTGCAGCCATCTTACAAATATCCATCTGCCATATAAATGCTTTGTCTTACAAACAAGGGAAGATACTAAGTATTCTCCATCTTCCTGTCTGTCACCCTGTCTGAAAAATTTTGGTAGCTCTATACATCTTTAATTGAATCAAATATTTTTCCAAAAACAATTGTTCAACCAGCACAAATAACATGTTGATTTGAAAAAGTCAAAGACTGAACGAGGTCAGGGACTGAATTATCCCATTTGCCCCTGAATAACTTAATCTCTCTCTCTGTTCTGACAACATTGGATTATAAGGTCAAACCAGATGGAGGGATCTTTAGAAGCATTTCTACAAGCTCACCAAAAATAGAATCTGTTATTTTGTGTGCCACAAACTGGATGATCAATTTCAGCAATAAAATGATTGCAGTAGTACTTTGTCTGAAATACTAATAGTCATGTTAATTATCACAAAACTACTAAAAATCGAATAAGTTGCTCTATATCTGCTCCTTTAACAGAACATTTATTCTACTTTCCTTTTACTCTTTTCCCAATTTAAAAAAAATTCATTATTATTTTAAAGCAGAGACGGCTGTTTTCTGACACAGATGCAGCTTATTTTGCTCCATTCAACTCATGTGGTATTAAGGTGATTGTACTTAGAGGAGATAACTTGGACCTTTCTGGAGAAATATAGTCAGTATGGCTGAAATACTTTTTGTTTGTTTTGCAAAGCAACATGTCAAATTAACCATTCAACTGAAAACATGATATAGAAAATTTAAAAAAAAAATCTTATTTCCCTTATCTTAAAAAGATAAGCAATAGCTACAGCAAGCTGCATTCAGTTGAAATGTCTGAAACCAACAGCAGCCTTGCTAAATATCTGACAGATATCAAGTGGTACTTTTGGCAACAACTTCAAAGTAGTATCTAAGTCAGGAACCTTTTATTTGTCTTGTCCCTTGGAATTTAATGTTGATAATTTTGTATTGTTTTGCCTACTAAAATAAAAGAAGTTTCTTCTATGTAATTTTTATAGGATGTCTGATGGAGAAAAATGTGTATTTCACCTTTATCAGAAATAACCTACACCGGGCTCTGCTAGCATTAGAATGACTTTCTGCCTTCCTTACAAAATTTTCATTTGTGTTTAGATTTTTTAGTTGATGAGCAGAAGTTGAAAGTGCACAAACAGAACATAACCTGTAGATGAACAGTTGTTTTAAGCATTTTTTTCCCAGTTCTAAAAGCACCAAATCTTACTACGGTATTCAGTGTCACAGAAACTAAATGAATCCTTGCCTGTGACATCAGCTGCCATCAATGCTTCTGCTCTGATGACCTTCACCTGAAGAAATCCCACGTCGCTGATATTGTGGAACATCATCATTGGACTCTAAAAAATAATAAAAAGAAAAAACATTCTAGACTGCAAAAGAGACAAATCAAAACCAATATTAATACTCTCCTCCCTAGCCAAGATGTAGGTTACTGTAATTCTGTCTACATACTCAGACTTTTAAATATTATTTGCTGAAGAATGTGCAGTTGTTTGCAAAAAAGTTGTTTCTTCCTATATTTTGCAACTTTAACTTATCAATGAAAATTAAAAAGGAAAAGCTAGAATATGATTGATTAAATGTAACACAAATTCTAGTGAATTAATCCCCTAATCCTATGGAAATAACTGTACTTCAAAATTTGAAATTATAGCAGTATATTAATGAATTAACACAGAAAATAAAACAATTCCTCTCCCTGGTTTATTTTGCAAGATCTGTGTTCACATTTTCCCTCTGATGGTTCCAATATTATCTTGAGCAGTGACCTGGGGCCAATATAGATTTTTGTAGTTGACATGCAAGCTTGCATATACCATATACACCTATATAAGCTTGTGAAAAATATCAGCAAAAGCAATCAAAAGAAAATAACAACTACTTAATAACTTCCATAATAATCATATGCAGAAATGATAAAAAAAGAATTAAATATGTTTCAAATTCATACCATAAATCATTATAATTTTTAGCATAAATTTCTTCAATATCTACATGTATAAAGAAGAGGAAGAAAAAAGAGTTCACTACACTAACACTTGCATTTATTGATCCAACACAGATTTAGAAAGCTTATTAAAAATCATGTTCCACTGCTGCTCCTTTTTCAAGCAACTAAACCTAACTAAAACTAACAAACTGGAGTATCTCACTAATTAGGTGTGACATGCTATAATTCTCAAACTATAGCTTTTAGTATTATTTAAAAATTGCAGAGTTTTAAATGATAAAACATTGAATGCTACTTTGACTCTGGAATCAATAACTAGCCTAGCTTTATTGTTCAGTTCTTAGATAATCATGGGGAGGAACTTTAGGAGAGTAAATTAAAATTAGATTTGCAAATCTATATATGTAGTTGCATTTTTGGTTGGTTTTGCAAATTTTGTTCATAAATACTAGCCCATACCTTTATTTTGAAATATTTTAAAATCTGGGCTAATGTATTTAATGCCTGGGGTATTCGCTAAAATTTTAATGTGGTGAAACTTTTTCTACTGCCTATGAAAATGTGCAGATTTCTACAAAAAGCAAGCATCAGGAAAAAAAAAATTCCTTAATTTATTACAAAAGCAAAATTTACTGTTATGGAAAATGAGAATAAATTGCATCACTGAATCTAAAAATCACAGATGTTGTTTAAATGAAATATTAAATGTCAGCTTGCAAAAACAGTATACTTTTGCACAGAAAGTTTATCCATTAAGAGGTTAGACATATAATACACAGTCTTGTCTTTCTATTAATAAGACAATTCTAACAGTTAAATCACACTGATACTGATAATTTCACAAACTCCAGCTGACCATTTACTGTTTACAGAGAAGACCTGACCTTGCTACACTGAACTTAAAAATCCAATTAAGTGTAGTAGCCCATGTTACATACATGCATCATGTTATAACAGGGTAACAGTGAACAAATTTTTAAGAATTACAAGATAATCATCATAAATAGGACTTCAAAATACTGATGGTCAACTTTATTCAGCACACACTCAGCCCCTTGTTTATGTGCTTACAAGCTGAGGGTAGCAGAGATGGTATTACAGATAGCACTGGTATGATTCAAAAGTGTCTTGGCACTCCTCATTTATTACAATGATGATCAATCAGGGTTTGGAAGCTTCTTATCAGAACTGGTACCAAAACAGAGATAATTCTGCTGTAATACGCATGATGAAAATGACAAGGCTTACAAAAACGTTTACACATTCTACCCAAGTTTCCCAGCAACCAAAACAAACACCAAGCTGTAGAAATAAAGCAAAAACCAAATACAAAGCAAGACAAGTGACGGCACCCGATTCCTATGATGCCATACAGTCCCCTTTTTCTAAATTTCATCGTAGTTAGCTCACTCTTCAAAAGGGTGCCAGTGCTATATTTCACTTTGCCACCTTTGTTAGAATCCCACAGAATTTTTGAACTTCTATTTCCAGAAAGTAGCTGGCTTAAATTCAATTACTGCCCATACCGACTGGGATGACTAATGAACATGAATACAATGCCACAACAGAGGCTCTTGGAGAAGCAAATTACTTTAACATATTACTTTAAATATATAACTTTAAGTAATGATTTATCAGATGATATTCTGGCTTCTTATTTATGATTATTGTTGAAGGTATCAAAAATCCACAGTTTCTGAAGCCTAGAATCTCCATGGCAGAGGAATCTGTGATTTGCTAGGAATCTTTTCAGCCCTCAATAGATGGGAAAAGATTGAAATGCTCTGGAGATGAGTTTTCTGTATTTTTTTAATGAAAGGCTGTATAATATATTTTCTGTATGGCTGCAGCAGCTGTCAGGAAGAGCATCTCAGTTCAGCTCTATTATGGGAGAAGCAATACCCCATCCCATGGCATTGAGATACACTGAGGGGCTAGTACTGATTGACAGCTTGTCACCATGACGTCTTATTCCATCTCTGTTATGGAGAAAATTAATGTCACACCACCAGCCTTATGACTCGCTGTCATCTTAGAACTGCTCACCTTTTATCAATGCTCTAAATAACATTTCAAGCCCATCGTCTCACAGTGGACAATCTGGTCAAGGGACATTAAATCGGATGACTGTGAAATGTCATAATAAAAATGGAATGCTAACAACTTCTCTAAACTAGCTCCTCTGGTTTTTAAACTGTGACAAGGGGGACCATGAGTTCAGCACACCAGTTCTGAAAAGGTCATACAATCTCTCTTGGTCTGTACCCATTAATGTGTCCCCCTCCTCACCCCAAAAGGAATTAATCTTTTCAGACAATTGTGGTAAAATAATGGTTCAAACAGTAATGCCTGTTTAATTTGTAAGGCTCTGATGTCCAGCTACAAATGGTTAAGTGACAGTAATAGAGTCATTTTCTAAGGCTATTTGATCTGATGGCAAGGTCAGCTCATTAACTGTTTTTGGCTGTAGAAAGAGTGCAAAATACATTTCTCAAATGGAGGCTAGATGTTTTTAAGAGGAAATAAACCCAAAAATACAACAAATACTCAACAGGGAACTTTTACATCTTGCTAATTGAACATGTTGTCTTTGTATTAGTTCTGAAGTGCAGATATGAATACCAAAGTCAAACTGAACATTGGTGAAAATAAACCACTTGAATTAAGTTAATCCTGGTAATTTCTTTCTTCTGCTGGTAATTTTAATAAAACCAGTAAAATTCATCCACAAATGCCATAGTTTTCAGAAACATATAATGAGAAATGCATGCTTCTGCAATATGAACATCTTCCTAAAATTTAATTTTTTTTGAAATGCATACACCAGTGTAAATACATGAACAGACACATATCCTTGTATTTGCAAGAAACAGGGATAAACCAGATCAATCTTCTGCCATGTAATTATGCTTTACACTGGGGACAAAAAATTGAGGATTTGGGCAAAATTATTAACCGTACAGTCTAAAAATGTTTCTATACTGCTACTGAAATAATCAAAACCATCAGTATCACTTGTCTGCCATATCATCACACAGAATAAGCCACAGAAATATGTTATTGTTGCTGTTGGTAGCAGGAACTATGGCACCTCAAAAACATATCCATCAAAAAATTTTTTCTACTTATAGGCATCTATTTTGACAACCACGGACTGTCTTGGTTGATTCCAAAATGTACAGTAACTCTCTTAATTGTAATTATTTTTCAGAGATGGTGGACAATACCTTAGCCTTCAGTTCATTTTGGAATATTATATTTAGCCTCGCTAAGTCACCTCTATTAAATTGTGTTTATGATAACAATATTGGTGTATGAGTTGTACAAGCATTAGCAGACAGCTGATACAGTGGAGATAGACAGAATAAATTTGCTGAAGCACACATCCTGCTAATCTGTTTGAAGAATATTGTACAGCATTAGTACTAGGATTTCATGTTATCTGCACAGCCTGATAAGGTACATCTTTATTAAATTCAGTTATTGAAAGGATGTCTGTCATGGAATAGGAATATTTTTAAATCTTAAAAATAAATTAAGCAGCCTCTTTGATAGTCAGAGCTTGGTTTAATGGCTGAGTGTCTAGAGAAGCCCTTCTAAACACCTGGCAGCATTGTACAATAAAAGCTTTGTAATTGCAAGTGGAAATAGCATTTTTTTCTTTCTTTATTCATGTGTAGTGAGACAGTTACTTTTAGTGATTTAGGTATTAGCAAATGCTGGAGTAAGAGCTCCCCTCTCTGTTGCTTTGATAAAACTACAAAGATTCTGTGTAATGTGAGGATGCTGGGAAATTAAAATAATCTGCTTCAGTATATTTTGAAATGGAAACGTTTGAAACAATTATTTTGATGTGTCTTCAGCCTCTAATATGAAGACAAAAAATAAATTTTCTTGTCCTTTAACAAATGATACAAATAGAGAAGAAAACCATTAGGAACTCAAACTGCTTGGCATAAACAATCACTAGAAACTGTCAAGTTGCTGAATGATCCCTTAGTCACTTTCTGCTTGGTAAAAATTATCTGCAAAGCAGTAAAATTACCTTTATTATGTGACACTTTATCAAACAGTTCAATTACCATGTAAAAAATAACCTTATTGTATGAAGAGCATTTGTAGCCTTCTTGATATTACCTGTTCCAGCTGTAACTATTTGTATATTAATAACTAGTTTAAATGATTTTCATTGGCTAGGTGTGATTAGAATAGAAGAGATATATTTAGATTTCTCCCTCGTTATAGTTATTTTTTATATAGGCCAATATTTTGCTAAC
The DNA here is from genome assembly GCF_021018805.1 of Prinia subflava. Lineage (NCBI taxonomy): Eukaryota > Metazoa > Chordata > Aves > Passeriformes > Cisticolidae > Prinia > Prinia subflava. The sequence continues at coordinate 35,819,427 of NC_086283.1, read as the reverse complement.
AAAGGATGAAAGAGAACTTCATACATATCTCTTCAGTATCTGCTCTCGCTCCTTCTGGTACTCCAGGGAGTTGATGGAGAGGTCAGAGATAGTGACTGCAGCTGAGGCTGTGAGAGTGACCAGCAACACCAGGTATCCCTCTCCCTCCTCTAGAGGCATCTCCAGCTTGTGGGTTTGTTCTTTACTCAGGGTCGACAGGTCAACCTGGCACCTAGAAACACACATTCTCCGTCAGCATGTGGTTTTTCTCACACCAAACAAGAGCATGTTGCCTCGCTTGCATTCAAATGGACAAAAAACCCAAGTAAGCAGAAACTTCCACCCAGCTTCTGAAAAAGAGTCTTAATTTCTCTTCAGCTTTAACCCGTGTCACTTGTTCCTTTTTTTAGAGCTACACAAACAGTTTGGAAGTGAACTCAAAGACACTAGAAACAAGATTAGCTAATATTACTTACTCAAATGCAGTCAAAGAAAATTTTAAAAATTCAGCTGAGATGCAAATTTTACTTTCAATTACACCTCTTGTATAGATACAAAATGTAAGTTTTCATGTGAACAGTTTTCACCTTAACAACAGTAAAAATCCTTTTTTATAAAATTCTACATGGGCTTAATTGTGATGGCCTAAAGATGACTGAGCATAGAGAAACTCAACTTATGCACCTCCTGAAAGGCTCAGCTCTCATGCAGTAAGCTATGTGTGGGTAGAATCCTCATGCTGGCGCTCGGTAAAATCTGATGCCACAACCCCCTATATAATGTCTCAGGCTGTAATGAGCAGGGACTACATATAACTGTGCAGTGTGTGCAGAGTGGCTGAAGCAAATCTGACCTGCTTGATCCTCTTCCAAATAACTCTGCCTGTACCACACACACTGAACTAATGAATTGATTCCATATGTGCCAGGCAGCAGAAACCGCTTTGCAATATCTTTAGAAATACAAGTCAAAGCAAAGAAGGTAAAAGAGAATCTCTGCTACTCAAGAGCTGACTGTAACATTTCAAATAAAACAATAATGTCTAAGTGTTGATTAGTCTGTCCACAGCTTAGATGTTTTAATACTTTAATTTCTCCAATGCACAAGTTTCAGCTTTCCTAGATTGCAACTCTGAGCATGTATAGAAATTCAATGTCTGTGTCAAATGTAATGCCAGCTTGCATTGGACAGGAATTTCTGTGAAATAGCACTATGTGGAATACTTATAGCATCCCAAACTGAGTTTTGCCAACTTTTTAAATAAATAAAAAGCTCTAAATGGAAACACCAATAATACTGAAATAAAATAAATTTATATAGTCTGTGTATGGGTTAGCCACTGTATACCCTACTTTCAACAGCAATTATTTAATGTGACAAGCACATGTACTATATGCCACTAATTCACTAAACTAAACATCTAGCAAACTCTTTTCATAAAATGTCAATTGATTTTGTAGGCAATGTCATCACTGCAGGGCCAATAAACTGAGAAGAAGGTGGCAGACATGAAAATACACCCATTTAAGGATAGGAAATAGCCAATTATGAGAATAAATGCATCCTTGTAAAATAAGCATTGTGCTATCACAGGCAGATCAGATTTACTACAGGAAAACTGTCTTTTATTTCTGTAAAGACATTTACTGCCTGTTGTGCAGTTCACTCAACCAGTGCAAAGCTCATACAGTAACAAGGTTCAATTATCTTACAATGAAAAAATTTCTAATTCATGTAGAACTCTAAGCTCAATGTTTTTTTCTACTTTGAACTCTTTGGATGATAGAGAGTGAGAAATTAAATTGGCAATAGAAAGGAAAAATAAAGCTGTTGCTATCAGTGCAGGTCGATAGTCAATACAAGCTTTGTACATGTACATAAACAGTCAAATTTTTATTTAGGATGCAGTGAGGAATTTAAAGCCCTCCTTAAGAAAACAAATATTGTAATCAAGCATTCAAGGCTGTAGTAAGTTAAAATACCCCTGGTATTAAATACTTTTCAATAATTTATTTCAAAACAGATACCCCTCAAAAATAGGACTCAGCAACAATATTGAGTCTTCAACCAATAAACATTTAAAGAAAGACTAAACTCTCCTAAAATCAGTGAAAAAATCATCACTGAAAGCCATTATGACACTAGTAACGCAGAAACAATCCACTCCTCACTCAAAAACAGAAAACAAAAGCTACCACACATAGATACATCAGAAAAATCAATAAATGTATAATTACAAGGTCTACATCAGGGCTACTAGATCCAATTTCTTCAGTTCTTGAAGCTACAACACTTTAACAATATGAGTAGTCCATTTTTTTTTAATTTAGGCTAGGAAAAGAAACTGACAATTTGATTTTACCTGTGCACCTTTCCTACAGCAGTAAATATTCCTAATAGCACCACATCTAGAACAGATTACCTGATAGAAATATGTATCTATCACCTGCTTGATAAATCTTCATGAACAGGCCATCATCAGCTTGTTATATCCCAAAATCATACAAAGATAGGAAGTGATCTGGAAAATTTTTTTCCAGTAAAAGCCTTAATCATTTTAAAGTAAAATTATTCTCTCAAGGACCCTCAGAAAATTTGATAAAAATATAGGGTTATTACATTAAGGACTGTCACCTTTGCACTTTACAGAAGTCCAGGTTAAGAGCATCTTTATGCACACCAATTTGAGAAAGCATATATCTCACCCCATGCCAGGTGCTCTGGCCTGGTCTGGTAGGAAATGCAGCTTACATGTGCCTAACTTGAAAGTGTCAAGGCTCAAGGAGCACAAGGGGAGTGCATTTACAGCACATGCACTTCAGCAAAATGGTAAGACTTTCCCATCTATGGACCCTGTAAGAAAAATTGCAGGTTTTTCCTATTAGTAGTTGATTTTTTCATGATAAAAAATCAACTTGGTTTGATCTCACGTGAAATTATCCTGAAAAAAAAAGTTAAAAAAACCCAAACAATTTTTTGTTCATTCTCCTTCATCCTCACCAGATCTTTGTATTGGATCAAAAAAGTCAAGGAAGTCTGGTTTTATTAAGGTGTTACCTAATCGCTAACTCTATCCTAGAATAATCTTGACAGATTCCAATAGGAAAACCACACAACCCCTTTTTGTACTACATTCCCTTGGAAGGACTGAAGCTAACAAAATACTTCCAAAAAAAGGCATCTGTTTGGAAAATATCTATTTTCCAAATATAAATATCTTTGGAACGCTCAAGCTGACAATGTCCCTTTATAGTTTACTGAAATAATATTAAAGTATTCCAAGCTTTAAAGTTTTAGCAATGCTGACTTTTATATTAGTTAAGACAGTCTCTAAAAAGACATTTGTTTCCTACTCTGTCTCCATGGAGGAAAAAGATGCTTTGAGGATGAAGGTGAACTTGTACATTATGAGAAAGTGGTGCAGAATGAATGAGAAATTTTACTCTATTTTCTCAAATAGAGGAGCATGAAAAATTACAGCCATTTTGAGAAGGCCATAAGCTGGATATGACCAGCAGCTCTCACACTGAAAACATGAGAAAATACTAACTTTGTACAATCCTGTTTCTTAAGGAATTATTATTTACATGCTGCTGGTAAAGGCAAAGACTTTTTCCACCTGTAATGAGATCAGCCTGAAGAATTATTTACAAAGAGTTGCCATTAACTCCACGGACAAATTTCCAAACATGACTATAAATCACATTGCAGGTAACTAGTTTTTAGGGCAGTTTGAGTTTTTCTGTATCTTCCATTCTGTATGGCCCCTTCGGTGCACACTTTTTTCAGCACTTCAAGTGATGGGCAGGAGCACTGGAACAATTTCCCTGTCTGGCTGGCCTTTCAGAAAGAGATGTAGGGGCACGTATCCCACCTACCAGTTCTGCATGTGAACACTACCAGGCACCATGTGTAGCTGAATTTTCAGTACTTGAGAGATCAGAAGGGAGAAAAACCACAAAAGTGCATCAAGCTCATGTGCCAAAGTTATCACAGATGAATTGCTCAAAAACAGGGAACAGCTCCCATGGAGGAAGATTTGAAGGTTCGAGGGGTATCTACCACTTGTCTGAAACTGTGTTCAGTGTGTTAATCACACAAAATTTTAGAAATATATTTCAGATTTATTTTTAATTTGAATATATCTGGCCCTTGGTTCTTTTTATGCCTTTCCTTACCAGTTGAAAAACCCTTTAGTGTTTCATGTTTTCTTCTAGTGAAGGAACTCACACACGATAATCATATCTCTTCTTGATCTTCCTTTTGATATGTTAAACACCTTCAGCTCCCTATACATTTCCTAGGAACATATCTCCTACAGCCCTCAAATGACTTTTTGTAACTTTTCTGATCCAGTGAAATTCTCCTGCATCCTTTTTAAAGTGTGGAAGGCAGAACTATATGTAGTATTTTATTATCAGCATGTCTAACAGGTAAAAATCACCTCCCCTCTTTAGTTCTAACAGAACCTGGAATGTAAGACTGTGTTGGCACCCTGGTGAAATATTCTTGCTAATGAATGAATTACAAAGGTAGCGACATGACATAGAAGGCCTCTTAAAAGCCAGGTGGCCAGGCAAGTGAGAGACAGCAGATAGTGAGATCGTTTTCTCACATGACAAAATAAAGCATAAAAGAGGAACTGGCACAATCCTAAGTGATAGGGACAGAAAAGCACCACTTGGCTACAAACCAGACAACTTAATTACCATCATGACTTGTTCAGGAACACCGATTTTTAACTCCACTGTGATCTAGGTGTATGCTGCTCCAAAGGATGCCAAGGAGAGGAAACTGTGTGATTCCACAATTAGAACTGAGCTGGACACACATCAGAAGCAAGGCATGAACTGCTACAATTTGTGAGACTCCACATCCTTTATGAGCAGAGTAAAATGTTCCAGTAAAACCAAGAAACAAAAGGAGAGGGGAAATTTTGCAAAGCACTAGCAGAAAATGACACATCTCAGAAACACTGGGTGTTGACTGTAATAACGTGAATTTCTTGGAAGAATCGGAGCGTGACACTTTTAACTGTAAAGATAATGAGAAAGAAATTAAATTATGGACTCCACATGACGCTTGTGGTAAGTGGTTGTTGGAGGTGTTAGACTGAAAACCACGGAAGCTCCCAAAGGGATAGGAGACAGTATCTCAGCTAAGTAGGACATTGACTTAGGACAAGAGTGGTGCTTAGCTGGGGAAGCTGGAGAGGATCCCTGGGCAGCTGGCAGAGGAGAACTCAGCAGGACCTGAAGAGCAAAGAGTGCTGTCAGTTGCCATGTAGCAACACATGGAAGGCAGGAAAGAACCCTGCAGTTTGGGGTAAGTCAGCCACGGTAACATATGAGAGCTTTATTAAAAACAATTTCATCAGTCACCGAGCAATGCCTGAATACAGAACAACAGTTTATTGCTTGCTAAAGAAAATACAGTCCATGCTACAATAACCTGCTGATGTATTTTGAAATGACAGATTAACTTTTTCCTAAGCATAGCTCTTCACTATAAAATTACAGATTTACTTTTGATATTGCACAGGCAGAAATTACTTACAATTGGTTTCTGATGTGATATTTCCTAGGTTGTCCCCATGACACAACCACATACTACAGACTGTTAATGCTGTCACTGGTGCAACTTCTCTGCAGCAAAATTAACACTTTCATCTGCTAAATCAGTCTATTGCTTTGATAAACATAATGTCTCCCTATATAGTTCTCTCCTCACTAGCTGGCCCAAGAAATTTTGCAAGAGCTTTCACATAGCTCCAATCTGTGCCTTTCGTAAACTGTCACAAAACCCTATTTGCACTCTTCACCATTTTCTACACACTGTCATGCACCTCGTGTCTAAACTGGCCATTCCACATTTCCTCCTCCCATCCTTTTATTTTGCCACTCTTCAAGAATGAGACTCCCATATGTGAGAAGACATAGGGTTCAGTAGAAGGATTCGTAAACAGCCCAACTTGCATGCAGCATTCTGTATCTCTCAGCATACACTGGAAAATGCTATCAATTTCATGTCAGAACACGACAATAACAACTGCCAGCAAGAGTTGTAAATAATAAAGAATCTGGTAAGAGAAAGTTACTGAAGATTTGTGAGCAAAAACTGAAACTCTTTTGGCTTGCTAGCAGAACTGAAGTGCCTCTGCATTAGTAGAGTAAAGATGTGCTGAGATAGGGATAAATAAGGTATGGAATACCTAAAGGCCAAATTTTGAGATGCAGTATTACATCTGTCTCCTTCTGACAACAATCAGAAACAGAGATGGCTCAGCACATCACAAGATTTTTCAAAGGCAGACCTGACAGTAGCATTTTTACATTTTATTGCTTCAGGCATAATCTTTATTTTACATCAAGAAATGTATCTGCAATTCATTTAACTTTAGTTGTCACGTATAATCAACAAATGATTTTACACACAGACTACTGGTTGTGTGCTCTTCTGTGTTTGCACAGAACTGCTGTAACTCATATGTGCACACAGTTCAAGTCACAACTACAACAGCATATTGACCATTATGTTTACGTTTTTTATTATAATACACCTTTCAAAGTTCCACATGCAGAAGTTTTCAAACTGCACTGCAAAAAATAAAGTACTGGTTAAAGCATAATAAAGTACTGGTTACATTTCCAGAGGAAGCCATCTTGTTTTACAGTGTTTTGCAAAATTGAGAAAACCTCAAGACTTTGCATTTTAACATTTTAAACATTAATTTTAATTAACATTAAACTAATTTTAACATTAACATGGATTTCACAAATACTATTCAAAACCTTTTTCTAGGGCAACAGAAAATTGCCAATATTTTAATATAAATCACAGTCTCCACAACTCCTTTAGAAAAAGATCTGGGAAGAAACACTTGCAGTAGCATATTTAATGCCCTTCACCCAACTTTTCATGCATGCTGGAATACTCATATACAACTGAGTTTACCATGATAATGCTCAGTCCCCCATAGCAAAATTACAAAAATATCAATGGAGGGGGAAAAAACCCAAATGATAAATTCTTTATAATTTTGTATTTTTAAAATAAAATCTTGCTTTAATTTAGAAATTTAATAGCATATTCCCATGTTTTCAGATTAATGAGAAATCATAGTTGCTTACTATTCATCATTATGTACACCGGAAAACCACTCTATGATTGTGTTACCAAAAAAACCAAAACAAAACAAAAAACAAAAACAAAACAAAACCAGACAAACAAACAAAATAAAACCAACACCACCTTAATAGAAGGGGCATAGCAGATTAGGTATTGTTGTGATTTAAATTTAAGGGGGGTCCCTGAGGAAGGTTCCCCGGGAGCCTCCCAGGTCCTGGGGTCGTGGAGTTCCCGTGCTGGCAGGCAAAGAGACTCCAGACGCCGGTGCGGTGCTGATGAGATGAGGGTTTATTCAGAGTCTTACCCCGGGAAGGCAACATGGTCACTGAGGGAGAGGGGGAAGGGAAGGAGAGAGAGGGAAGGGGAGTGGGGGAAGGAGAGAGAACAGTCTCCAGAGACCGCCAGGGCAAAAGAGGGCGAGCCTTGTCCGTTTGCACCCTTAACACTGAGGTTCAAAGGGGCGCGGTAACATTCTCCAGCCAATAGAGTTACAGATACAGGATACTGCAGGGAGGGTACAGACTTGGGATAAATCATACATTTTCCAGGGGTGAACATGAGCAAACCATTTCCATAAAATGCAATTCCACAAGGTATTATAAACTTAAATAAGTAACTTTCAGTATTTTAACTTTTGTATTTCATAATATCCATTATATGTATACTCACAAAATCAATCTGAATATTTGTGTCAATATTCAGAGATATTATGGGAAATTTCACTTTCCTATAGATAAAATTAATACACAGCCTTAATGAATTTGGTACATACAAGGTTTTTTGTCTTAATTTGTATCAAATGGGAAAAAACACAATAGCACCTATAAATACTTATGGAAATAGATACAGATGAAGTCACCAGTATTTTCCTGGCACAAAACAAAAGCAAAAGTTAATGTCCTTTTAAAGATAAATGTGCATTTTTCATACCAATTAATAATGTTATAAATCCCACTGCACTGGATTGCAAATAACTTCAGCTGAATAAAATTGCATGACATGGGATTTACTTATTCTCTATGTTCACAGAAACAACTTGTTCTCTGACAGCACTCATTCTTGGCAATTTATTGCAGCTGTCAGCAGACCATTTGTTCGGATTAGTGCTATGCATAAAGGTGTAACAGTCATGAGGATTTATTAACTGATTATGGTAAAGGTGGCAGTCAGAATTGCCTTCAAAAACATAAATGATAAGAAAGCTAAATAATTACATGACGATTAAAATCACCTTCATTTTGATCTCAGTATTACCTACGTAAACTTACTGCAATACGTTTTCAATCACAGGAGCATATTGACTCAATATAGAACATAAATTATTTGCTCATAGCAAAAACATGTGAATATTAAATATATTCACGCTGAAAAAATATACACACAGACATATTTTTACTTATCAGATGAAGCAATAACTAACGCCACTTATGCAGGTCTACACATTTCTTTAAATGCAAGAAGGAGGCCCATTGTGGCTTTAGCTCCTGGTGCTTTCCATAGAAATAACTCCCAGACCTCATTTTTTGGCCCTGGAATGTTGATTGTTTTTCAAAAAAAAACTGTATTCAGAAGGATGGCAGAATTTATCTCCTGTAAAATGCTGCTCGGTTCTAGTCAAGAATCGTGTTTTCTCATACAAATCAGTGCATGATTGGAAATGCATTTTCCTCAAACCTTTTGCATGAGGTCTTTTCCCCATCTTTTGAATTACTGAAATAAACACTGATTTGGTTCTAGGGTTTGGAGTATTTTAGAATATTCTGGGATGGAAGTTCACAAGGTGCTACAACCTTTAAACTGGAACATGGAAAATGCACATAATTGAAAATCAAATGTATTTTATAAACACAAAATGCTTCAAGTTAAGAATGGAAATCAACCAGTCAGCATTTCATTTCAGAGACTGCCATACTGAACATGCCTGGGCATCAAGATGAAGACAGAGCTGTATGCTACTTCTGTGACAGATATCTCCTTTCACTTTTCTGAACTAGGGTGCCATGCTGTCCCTCACCCTCTTAACACCTTCCTCCCACTCACAAGGAAGATCTTCCTCCCTCTTACAGGGGAGCTTATAAGTCACCCCTCCCACTTCCATCTTTGCCACCCCAAAACCAGAATCTCACTTCCATGTCCTCAACCTTCTCGAATAAGCCTGATGCCCTGCAATCCAAGCATACATCATTGCTACCATGTCACATTCCTAGCTTTCACCTGCCCTTACCATGCTCCATCCTAATAAGGACAATAATATGCACAAGGCCCACAGAAGCCCATGTTCTTGACTTCCCACTTTTATTTCACAAAACTGGAGCTGAGACATGGTATCATTCAGGGAGAATTTACAGCATTCTGGTTTGAAATAGAATTTGCAAGTAACTGAGCTTAGCACAGAAAAAACACAGGTTTTCTGTGCTATTTTCCAGGAAGATCCTGGAATTTTTCCCTTCTACCTTCCACGTAAATCTTTTCGCAATTTGGTCAGTTCTTCAATCTAGTGTGCCTTCTCCCTAGAAGATTTGTGTAGATTTTGGCCAGGCAGGCCATCTTCGAGAATCAGTTGTTTTCATTTGCATTGAATAGAAATATTCTTATATAACATTACAGCTGCTGCTTGCACATTATTGAAGCAAGCAGGAAGATCACAGCAAGATGAAATGGATTACCCTCCATTCTCGAGCAATGACAGAATGCTACCAGGAAGCATTTTGTTTCCCACCCACAGCCTTATTATCACTTCTTCTGGAACCTGAATCAAAATATTCAACTTATTATGTGTATCTTGAAAGCCCTAGAGCCTTAGTCATGGAGCACGATTCAGTTGTGCTTTTAAAAACTAATACACACTTATCACAACACATGCACAGACCAAGTCTGTAGTGTGTGCACCAAAATATTTCCAGCTTTTAGGGACAGCCTTGAAAGGAGAAACTGGGGAAGAGAGGTCAGCATTAAGTGGAGCTGTCAGATGTTCATGATTTTTATCTGCAGTGACTGGAAAAGAATATCAGGGAGGGGGAATATTAAGACCTATTTTTGTATTCAGATTGAGGTCGACAAATGACAGTTTTTCATGGAAATCTCCTTGGAGAAGAATTTTTTTGCAGGTTGCATTACCAGAGATAAGGGACCAACAGAAGGTGAAAGGAGAGAGTGTCTGCAAGGACAAATGGAAGAGGGATTATATGTACACAGACAGAGGGGTCAAAAAAATCAAGAGCAATACAATTCCAGCAAGTGGTGCTTGGAAGACAGTAAAATGAAAAATCACTCATGAAAACTTTGAATCTCACCAGATTTTCTCACCAGAAGGTTAAAATGAAAAAGAAAACTGGAATATTTTCCCTAGGTATATACCATGTTGACATAGGACTAAATTAGTACATTACTTCAGAAAAATATTGATAGTTATCATACAATAACATGTCAAAGTGATAGTGAAAGAACCTCCAATAAAAACAATCAAAATATATAGGATTAATAATTATTCATTATTAACAATATTATTATGGGTACACGGATATCAACAAAAATATGAAGTAAAGAAATATCTGATCTTTCCAAACAGCACCTACTATGTAGTAGCTATAAGCACAAGATTTTTTTCTCCTATTAGCTAACAGTTAATGTCATCTCCTATTCTGTAAAATGGAGCATAGACGTACAAACATAAGCTATTTCTTGAACTCCCAGAGAGATTCACTTTTCCTGAACACGAATTAGGTGAACGCTTCTTTGTCTCAAAATATAAGTGTAGTCCATCAACTCTATTTTCATTTACCAAAAAGATTGGCACATAAATTTGATCATACACATCAAGAGCTGTTTCTCCTCCAAGCTGGATATTGCTGTATAGAACCTCCTGCACCTTGGTGATTTCTCTAAATAGGGGATTTTTGTTTTGAAAACCTCAGTCAATGAATTGGTAAAAGCTGCCATCTACTGGTCAATAAAAATTATATTACATCATCAACAAAGAATTGCACCAAACAGCAAACTGTACTGGAACATTGCAGAAAATCCTCCCCGAACTTAAAAAAAAAACCCAAACAAGAAACTGAGAACAAATGGTCATAAGAAACAGTTTCAAAGGCAAGGCTCATTTTAATCATCTTCTCTCACGGACTTCTCTCCTCCCCATGGACCAAGAAGGCTAGAATTGCACAAACCTGCCAATGAAATCATCCTTTTTGCCAACATCTTTGTCCCACACGGTGATATCAATGATTCCACCTCGTTCTTCATAGATATGAAAGTCAAACTGCTCCCTCCACTGAGGATTCAAAGTTTTTGGAACAATCTAAAAGAAGGAAAAAAAAGAAAGCTGTATTATGTTGCGTAGGCATACACTTTCCTAAATTGTAAATTTGATCTGTTTGTAAATTTGTAAATTTGATTTGATTGAGATTTGTAAATTTGAGTCTGTTCAGGAAGCTTTTTCTGTCTGCAGTATCAATACCTCAAGCAGTGAGAATTAAAAAACGGTAATTAGGAAAGACTACTAGCCAGTTCTCTCAAGCCTCTCTAACAGCAACCTCCAAAATCCTACAACCTGTCTCCTTCAAAAGCCTCCTGAAGAAATGATTCATCCTGAGAATGAAGCCATTTCTCTGTAGAAAAATTATGTCCTCTGTGAAGTACAGTTAGCTGTAAAGTTATGTTTCTGAGCCCAAAGGTAAACAAAGCACCTGCAATAACACATAGATGGTGACTGTAAGTACTTAAACAAACAATTGTATCATGTCCTTTTTTTCCTAGCTGCAATAGTAGTGGGAGAAACATGATGCTATGGTTTACTTCCTATGGAATAAAATTAGTTCACTTCCAAAACTGTGTTTTACTTCCTTTCCTTTGAAATTATGACGAAAGCAGCTTTTTTAATCATTTTCAGTCCAGTTACGTCTTACTTCAATAGATTTCAGTGCATATATTTCTTATCACACTCTGAGGAACAGAAAGCTTGCAGAATTTTCTACTGTAATGCAAAAGAGGTATTCATTGTCCCAGGCAAGAACAGAAGACACCTAATATCTTCCCAACTTAGCAAACACTACTCCCTACAATCACCAGTTCTACTGGGTTGAAAAATAAAAAGAAAATTCAGAAAGGGTTATAAAAATTTTTCATTCACAAAAGCATGAAATTTGATTTCTTCTCATTTCAGATTAAGAGGCCCTAATGCAAGTTCAGAGGTCTACAAATATGACAAGTAAATGTTCCTGCCCTTTTCCTCAATTTACCCTCCATCTGGCCATGAAAACCACAGTGACTGTCATGGCCATCGAGACAGAAAAGTCCCAGAATCTTCCCTAAACTGCTATTTTCAAAATGGTAGGGTACCAAGAGGGAAAAAAATAGCAAGAAAGCAAAGCAAGTCTTCCCAATAATCATCTCCCAGATCAATCCTCTCTACCTGTGAAGCTCATATATGAAGAAAATCTTAGTGAAACTTGTAAGTAAGGGCATGAAGAGGAAAGTGAGCATGGCATGGTTTGAGGATAAGACAAAGCAAAAGGTCCAATAGGCACCAGCATCAAGCCAGGAACACCTTGTCAGAATCACTCTGTATCTCTTCCCTGCCATGAATGACCCCTAACAGTAAATAAAAGCCAACACAGTCTGTATGGAACATTAGGTGTGTGTCCCTGCAACAATAAATCTCCATTACTATCTAAAGTCATACAAGCTAAAAAAAACCAGCAAACAGGAAAAAAGCATTAAAAAAAAAAATTCGGTCACAGCTAAAATTACCTTGCTCTTGTACTTCTGATGCCCCAAACGAAACTTCACGTAAGGATCACTGAGCCCATTTGCATCCATTGCCTTAAGTTCACGACCTTCTATTAAGGTAACACTAACTATCCCTCTCCATAACTGAGATTTTCTGTGCAGGTCTGACAGACGTAAGCTTTGGGTCTGAAACTTTAGGGAAACAAAAGCATAGATTTAGTTAACACAATTCCAAAATCCCCCGTTTTTTAATGTTCTGTTTCATGTAACTATGAATCTAAAACAACCACCTTAAGCCATTTTCAAGCTATTTTACAGTACACATGTAAGCTATATTGCAAAGAATTACTTGGAGAGTAATAGAATAGTGACAATTACACAGGTAATGTCATATGCTGCTTTTTAGAAGCAAGCAGAACAAATGCTGCACAAGGAAATGTTCATTTTTTTAAGGGTGTTTTTTCCGTTTCACTTCTTCCTCTGCTGATAGAATAAATGTTAGAAATTTCTTCTATTAGTAGCATATGATTGAATGAACTTGAACAAACTCTATGTTTATAAACATAAAACCCCAGTGAGAATATAAACTTTCCCCAGAATAACATAAACCCACATGGATCAAGGAAAAATAATCCATTAAACTCCTCTATCTCTGCCTCTGAAGTGATGTGGTATTCTCAGAAACATGAATTAAGTACCAGCACATAAGTCCAAGAGTTTGAAAACAACAGAACCTCTGTTCAGAACTGTGTACAGACTGTGGACTTGTGAACCCTCACTCACTGATTTTGGGGGTTAAAATAAGATTCACACACACAAAACAGGCAACTACAGCTTTTGTCAATGAAATCCACTGGGAGTTTGAGAGCAGGAGGTTATAAATTTGAATAACCTGAGTTCACTTCCAGTTTGCGCTGAGCTACAATGGGTACAAGGTACCAGAACTGGGGAATCACTTTTACACTACTGAGGAAGGCAAATGTGTCTTGGGTGCATCTGAGAAGCAATGTTGGTGCAATCTGAGAAGGCCCTCCCTTCTATTCTGAAACTTTATTCATTCAAGGCTAATTTATCTATAATCAGAACCAGATAGCTAAACAAAATTTAAACTTGCAAATTATTTTCTCTAGGAATCAAAAAAGCAACTCTACATACTCAGTATACTCTGCTGTAACTATAACTTTATCATGCAATGCAGTTTGAGCAACAAAAGCTTTGTGGGCTCAGCAACCCTCCACACATGCAGGACTTGCAGGCCTGACTTCAACCCTCACAGACCTCCACTATCCCTGTAAGAGGGTTTCAGTGCAGGTTTGGTTTGAGTCGTTTAGATGGTAAACTCAGCTGAATGGCTACAGCTATGCAGTTGCCCAGGACAGAGTTTTACTTTATTACCCAGAGACAGTGATAGAGATTAGACTGGATTATAATCACACTCACCCAGCCTCCAGGGAGAAGAGACATGAGAGCTGGGCCTGGACCAATCTGATTAACATACTTTTTGCTGTATTTCAGGTGTTTCTTTGGCACGCATTTGTGTTTTCTAATGGTTATTCATTTCAAGTAGTATGGTTATTCCCAAAATATTTCACTATATTTATTAAAAGTTTCTCTTCCAGAACTGAAGGATTTGACTGCTGAGAAACTTCTCCCAAACTTGCTGTTTCTACAAAGGCAAACAAGGAGCTGTGTGTGGAATAATCTTGAACTTAACCTGCGACAGGAAGCAGCAGTGGGAGAAAAGCAGACGGAAAGCAGACACTCTACAAAAACTGGGGCAGAATTGGGGAAATCAGTTGCCAGAAGAGATTTCATTTCCAACTTGGCAGCATTATATAAACTTCGAGCTTTTTCTCAACACAAATACACCTCCCATTAAGGGCATACTGTCAACATTGCCAAAGACTTGATTTGTGAAGAAGTGGTAATTTTTTTTCTTGTTCCAGTTTCTTAGATGGCTTAGATTAAAAAAAAAAAAAAGACTGGATAATAAATAATCAACACTGACTCTGTCCTGAACATCAGATGATGATAGATACATGTTTAGGAAGCTATTTTATAGCTGGAAATAAAGAGTGGTTGAGACTTATTCGGCAAAGAATATACAGTTCTTGTGGGTATTTAAAGAGCTGAATGGGAATCCATACAATTTCTAGGATTCTACTGTGAGTTTGCATTTACAATTCTTTTGAAATAAATCTTAAGCACGCTACATAGCTTTTTATATCTCTTATAAGTGTGACAGTGAGAAATTTAGAGAGGACAGTTGATTTAAATTCCATATTTTCAGCAGCTCTTACAGTAATTTGCTGCACTAGAGCATCTGTCCCATCACCAAGCAGGGTGACTTTTTCTGACCAGTCAGGAGTTTTGTCAGTGGGGGTCATTTCCATACAAGGTAGCAAGGCAAGATCTAGATGACCAAGAGCTGGGTCTAAAACGACAGACAGGTCAGACAGGAGTTAACATGAGTCAAGCAGAAGATTGGAGGACAAGGATTCATGTGCTGCTGGAGGAAGCCCTCCCAGGCCAGAGCCACATCTCTCAGTCAATAACAATCAAAGGTTTATGCAGAGCCCAGCGGCATTTTGACTGACGGTGAAGCTCCAGAGACTATGTCTCGCCATGCTGGAAAAAAAGCAGCCAGGTGCTAAAAAGAGGTATTGATTGGTTGTGGCTGTTTCTTCCTTAAGTAGGGAATGTGGACCACAGCAGTGCTTGTTTCTGTCTTTATTGGTAACACACAGATACACAGAACAGCAAAAGGGAGAGGTACTGAAAGAGTCAGAGTAGAGCTCACTGGAGCTAAAGCTATTGAGATGTCCTGGACATGAAAGGCATAGGCTATGTGGCCTTCTCCAGTATGAGTAATTTCCAGCTGCTACTTTTCTTGTTTCTAAGCAAGACTGAAGGGAATCCAACACCTTTCTTCCAGTCAAAACCACACTTATACTCAGAAATTACAGATAATTTTCATATCCACACGCTTTTAATGCATAATAAACAGCATGCAAACCCAGCATTTTCTTACGTGAAAAATACAGCTTTTATTTGCGTTTCACCTATTCTGTGTAAATGTGATGTAGTGGGTGGGCTGGGGGCATCAACAGGCAGGAATCACCTGGCAGAACTGCACCCTCTGCTAGATGTGATTAATACAGCTAGCCAAATGTCAGAGCTGAAAGATGATCTAATAAACATGACTTAAAATTCTGCATGCATTCACGTATTTCTGTATAACTTTAAAGGATGGGAAACCAACTAGGCTTAGTCAGAATCTGGATACTAATCCCAGGTTAATCAATACCACATTGTTGATGAGCTATTGTCATTTTTGTGTAAAGAAGAGATACATTTTGTTGGTATTTTTGAAAATGCCCTCGTATTTTGTTTATCATTGGGTAACTAAGCATCCTCTGAAACTTTAGTCCATATTCATTTGGAGAAACCCCACACATTGTCCTCTCCCAGCCTAATCTCATTTCTTCACTGATGAGCCCTCATGCCCTGCAAAGTACTGCCTCTCTCACTGGCATGTGCTTGTGCAAACAGACTCTGCTTTTATTACATCTCCTCCTTATTACACATATCCATAGGCCACATTGCTCCTCTGAGGCCTGGAACACAATAGACAGAACAGTCTACCACAAACGTATTAATTGTTTTAAAAAGCAAATCAATAATGCATTTATATGTCTTGCAGAGGCATTCTATCCAAAAAATAACTTTGGTTTCAAAGCTTATGTCCTGGGATGACTTTATGATGCTTGTATCCCCAATCATCTGTTCTATTTATGCTGGATATTAAGTTCTGCACCTTTAAGACTGGTTCTGAGAGCAAAGAGGGGAGAAAAAAAGGCATGCAGTTTGTTTTCAGGACCTGCACTCACTCCTCTGCATTCCCTCTCATGGACTGTCCTGACTGCATGGACAGCGGGAGAGAGCTCTCCTTTGCTTTTAGTTAGTTTTAGCTAGCTGAGGCAGAGAAGTTCCCTGAAATGTGGCTTTTCTTTTTCTTGGGACTGATCAGCCTGCTCTGAACTGAAGACCCAGAAAACCCTGGGAGCTCACAGCTGTGTCCCCCCGGGCCCTGGGATGTCATTGAGTGCCAGAGGGACTGATGAGAGACTGAGCGAGCTGAGCCACACCCCATGACAAGGACTTCCTGAATTTGACACCTCTTCACAGCAGCAAGAGGCTCTGTTGTTTATTATTATTCTTTTTTTAAGGCTTGTGAATACTTTGCTTGTTAAATAAACAGGGTTTTTTTCCTTTTTTTCTCCAGGGAAATCTTTTTCCGAACCAGTTGGGGGAGGTTCTGCAGGAATTTTCTTTCTAGAAGGACTCCTTTGGGAGTTTCCTCCCAAATTTGCCCTAAACCAGGTCAGCTTGGAAAAAATCAATCAAAAAGTTAGGTTAAAAAAATAAAGAAAAGAAAAATACTTCCCTCCATCATTTATCAGAACACAATGTAAAAATACAGTAAAATGAATCAAAGTCAATGTTGCAAATTACTGCTGTAAATTCATATAAACAGAATTCCTCTTCCCCAGTTTCTAGGATGCTCGCAGAGCTTGGATAAACAATGTAAAATAAAGATTGAGAATTTCAGTAGCTAGAACTGCTAGTTCTATGTACAAAACAATTAATAAATCAAGGGGCAGTCACATACATTTGCAATGCTTTTCCTATATTAGAAATGACACAAAATATGATTTTGTAGAATTCATCAGCATTTCAGACACTGAGCTACAGAAATGCCTTCAATGGGATCATGATGATTCCTTCTTATTTTTTGTTCATTGTAACTAAGAAAGTTTTCTAAATGGACTGCTACTGTTAATTATTGCAATATGAAAGAATGTTTTCCTTAAATTTTATCAACTAAATTTTAGATTTTAGGCTATTTTAATTCTAGGTGAAGCTAATAAAAATTCCTACAGTTGAGAAATTTACACTGCCCTACAGCCTGAGTGTTTGAACTGCCACTTTAAACCTGGTTTATGGAGTTTGCGCTAACAATCTGACAGTGCTACTGCAGAGCATTGTTATTATTTGTAAGAGCTCATACTTTCCCAACGTCTCACATATTTTTGTGATTTTCTAAATTGAATAATTTGGCATTCTACTTAAGTGTACTTGCCGGATGCAGCTCAGGTGTAGTATGATGCAGACTGTGGCACTCACTGTGACTTGAATTTTCTGTGCCAAGGGTGAAAACATTTATGCTGGACAGCAGTGTGCAGGAGCACTTTGCAGAGAGGCTATGCCAGCATAGTCCTAACCGCTTCCGCTCTTTGTCCTGGTAATTCCCCTTAGAATTTGTGGCTGAAATATGCAAAAGTCAACAGGGCTTCTAATGATCCTGTTATTGTCTGGGATAACCAGCGTCACCACAGTCCTAAAACTGACATGGACCTGATACACAACAAGACAGTGGCAACCAATACTTGATGGAAAATCCCCATGCTTTTGGAAATGTAGGCATGAAACCTCCAGGACAAAATGCTACTCTGCTGTTTTTGTTCTTGGCTGGATCCCTTATTATCACTCACATGCGATAAATGCAAATATAAGCCTCACCAAATATTTGCATAATTTTTATAATTAGATGTCTTCCTAACAGGCCTATCTATTCTGACCGGTTTTTTACTTCTATTCCATTATTTAGTAGCTTTCTTTCAAGCACTATTTACAGCTGCTAAACTGACATCAAGAACGTCATGGCATACAAAACACAAGTGTTTTTCTCAGTCTTAAAAGATTCTTCAAAGAACTCAAAATGCAGTAATTCTACCATGTATTCTGAAATTCCTGAGAGTTTTGGCTCAGAGATTCTAGTTGAAAGATTGAATGAACCGTAAATTCCTTCAATTAAGAAGGAACTCTATCCTTATGCTTGTCCTTGCAATACTTATACCATGATTTACTATTTCCAATTTTATTATCTTCTCAATAGGCATCTCAATCCAGTGGAAAAGTATTTTGTTTCAATTTTAAAACAGAAAAAATGCTTTTGATATCAAGAAAATGCAAATCAGGAGCCACATAAACTAAGTATTTTGAGTTGGGCATAAAACCATCAGTTTTTAAGGCCATAGGTTTTGGCACTTTAGTTTGTGCAACTGGAACACACATACTTTTGGAAAACCTTCTAAAAGAAATTTTAAAACCAGTCAGCAGTTTGGAGATGAAAGCCACTCATTTAACAATTCAGTCTCATTTAAAATGTTCATAAGTTCTATTTTTCAGTTTTAAAGTATGTGCAAAAGTTTCTAAAGCTGCATTAAAGGAAATATAGTTACCTAAATGAAAAGAAAAAACACTTTAATTCACTTGCTTTAGGGAGTAAATACACTCTTTTATCCCCAGTTGCAACTAATCAGAAGTAGCTTCTCAGTTGTGACTGAGGAGGCCCGTGCAAATCTCATGGAGGTCCACAAGACAAAATGTAATGTTCTACACTCTGGTCAGGGGTAAGGCAAGCACAAATTCAGAGGCTGGGCTGAGAATGGACTGAGAGCAGCCCTCAGGAGAGTGTCTTGGGAGGTGTTGTGGATAAGCAGCTCAACATGATATTCTCATATGTTGCTGCAGCAAAGGACAGGGCTGACCCCCTGGGCTGCACCAAAGGAAGTGTGGTCAGCAGGTCCAAGGAGGTGATTCCCACCCTGTACTGTTCTCCTCTGTTGTGGCCCAACTGAAGTACTGCATCCAGGCTCTGAGATTCTCAATATAAGGACATGGACCTATTGGACTGGGTCCAGAGGAGGCATAAAGGTGCTCAGAGGGTTGGAGTGGGTGCCCTCTGAAGACAGACTGTGAGAGCTGAGGTTGTTCAGCATGGAGAAGCACCTGGAGAGACCTTGGAGCCCTTTTCAGTACCCAAAGGGGCTGCAAGGGAGCTGAAGAGACACATTTGACAAATGGATGGAGGGACAGGACAAGGAGGAATGGCTTCAAACTGACAGAAGGCAGCTTGAGACTGAGTATTAAGATGAAATTTTTGACTGTGAGGGTGGTGAGGCACTGGAAAAGGTTGTGCAGAAAAGGTGTGGATGCCCCATCTCTGGAAGTGTTCAAGGATGGGGCTCTGAGCAACCTGGTTTAATGGGATGTGTCCCTCCAAGGGGGTTGAACTAGATGGTCTTTGAGGCCCCTTCCAACCCAAATCACACTGTGATTCTATGACTTTGGGACAACAATGTATTTTTAATCTTAGTTTATACATAACCTGTTGCAAAACGTACTGATTTATCTCAGTTTCTGGGAAAAATGGACATTTCGTTCCAGTTGATCAATGTGGCTTTGAAACAATCATCACATATAAAATAGTATAAATTAAAGAATATAATTTTATTTTAGTACTTTCTAGTGGCCTCAGTTATAAACTACCATTGATGATATGAAACAGAAGAGAGGATGTAAGAGAAGAAAAGGTGACATATTATCTTTTCCTCCAGATTTTGTTGCAATGTTACTTGAGAGGGCATAGCAGATAAATCTTACATGTATTTTTCTGTTAAGATGTTGGCTAAAACTGCTAAACCACTTGTTTAATCAATTTGTCCCTAAATTAAAGCATTTTAAAAGTTTTTCTGGTGTTTCCTTAATGAGTCATTAATAAAATAAATTTAACATGGGGTCTGATCATGTTCAAACTCAATTTAATAGCAATTCTTCCACAGACGTGAAAATGGAAAAAGTAGACACTTATTCAGAATAAAACAAATTTCAGTGAAAATGATGCTTCTGACATAAAAGGTATTGCCTTCACTGAAATAGCTTTGTTTAAATAGTTATAGTCACATGGGAAAACACGAGGTAGACATGCAGTTCATGAACACAAGCAATGCCGTAGTGATCTGCATTGCTACACCTTAATTTCAAGCTATCTGTGTTACAGAAAGGTAGGTTTCAAGGACAAACTTTTAAAAGTGAAGAACAGTGCCATAACGTGTCAAAACGAATTAATTTATTACAGGGGTACTTAAAGTCTCTAGAGGGATACAAAATTAGACTTAGGAAATTTTATAATGGTATCTTAAAAAAATTCTAATATTCTGGGTTTTTTTATCAGCTTTCAGAAATATAAGACAAACACTTCCTGAAGAAAAATTATCTCAAAAATGGTGCTTTCTCTATTACTTAATAGGGTTATGCACCTACTTTTAGACAACTTTTTTTATCTGCAAATGAAGTAAGAGTCTTATTTAACATTGATTACCCTGCACCCCAGAGAACAGCAAGTCTTTTGAACAAATTCTTTGTAAACAGAAGATTTTAAAATTTGTTTTGCTGAGAGCATATCAAAGATTTGGCATGTTGGAATAGACCCACAAGGCAAATTATCTCCTGTGTTTTACCTGACATACTTCTGTACATAAATCATAAACACAGCAATGCATGTACGACATTCTACATGCATTACACCTCTAGGTCAAAACATTACTTCAGCTAAGATAACCATAGAAAAAGTGCAATGTTTAAACCATACATTCACTTTTTGCCAAATACTCTGATATGCCAGGTTGCAGAAATGTCAGCTACTGAATGAAATGTCATCCAATGAATGTAGCAAAGCAGAACAGGGATAAATAACTCACTTGAAGATCTTTAAAGAATTCCCAGCTCTCACACTGCGCTGTTCATTCAGTATTATTGAAGCTCACAGTTTTATCAGTTTGCAACGGGAACGAACTGTTACCCAATATAGTCAGTACATTAGGAGTTAACACATCACTTTCATGATGCAAACCAGTTCTACTCCTCAACATTTTCACAACTCTTCCTTATCTCTTCAGTTTGAAGACCTTAGGTATTTCAGGAAGTTACATGAACCATATAAGAATCAAAAAACCTACACATCATCACGTCACAAAGTATATTAGCTTCATGAATTTCACAAAAGAAACAGACTGAGTATTGTCCTGATCCCTAGAAGCAGAAAAACCTGTGTGAAAAACCCATCCATAACCCAAGAATTAGGAACACTTTTTTTGTGTGTTCTAAGGTTAAAAATACAAATAGGTCCAAAAAAGTGCAAATATTTCTCAAATGAGCACCATATACAACACTGTTTATTAATAAATTCCTATTTTAAGTTGTGCATCAATATGCTAGGAGAGTAAATAACAAAAGAAGTGAATCACCCCAAACAACTATTTTTTTCTCATGTTAACACCTTTACATGGTAACTTTGGTTGACCTCTCTAGCTCAAGTTTGAAAAATTTCAATTAAATTGCTTTAGGCAGTAAATAAACTCTTTTTAACAATACAGAGAGAAGAAAAAAGGTTGCATATTGGTTGTATTCCACTACAGTCACTACAGTCTTTTGTGAAAAACAGCATACACTACTCCTTTTTCATCACTTCCATAACTTCTAAGAGGCAAAAAGCTTGAAGAGCTCTAAAGAGCTCTATAAAGTGGATTCTACTGTGCTCTGGTAAAGCCTGGCTATGACTATCACCTGTGCACAATCAGTGACAAGGGAAATTTGTCTTCAAGAAGCTTCACTGTGAAAACTTTGCACACAAAAACTTGAATCAGTAAGAGAAGTAAGTAACAGGAAAACAAAAGATACTCTTTGGCATTAATTCTTTGTTTACATGAACAAAGGAAATGGTTTACAGCTGAGAAATGAAAGGTTTTTGAAAAGAAATCAGGAAATGCTGGTCGCTTACAAGAAGTTACTAGATGACTTCAAGATAGGTTGAAGTGCTGTGACAAAGCTGAAAGAAGGTGGTGTGATTACATTAAAAGCTGAACTGTACCATGATGTTTATTTAATGAAACAAACCCCACTGTCATTAAAATACATTTGGAAGGGCAATAAATCCTGTGCCAGAAGTTTCCAGTGCTATATGGCATGCTTGGCAACAAATCATAGTTGTTGTAAAAAACAACAAACGAACAAAATAACAACGTCAAAAGCTAGAAGACCACATGCTAAAAGTTACAAAGTTACCTTACTTGATCTTTTCCAACTCTTCCTCATTAGCATTGTCTGAAAATAAAATAGAGCATTTTTATTACCTTTTCTCTACAATACAGAAAAGGAGGCCAACAGTCTCAAACAGGGCAATTCACATTTAACCACCACTACAATGGAAGCAACATGTACACTTCAGCAACAGATACACACAAGACTGAGGTAAATCTGGACAAGTAGCAGCCCTGTGCACACCCAGGCATATTTTCTGGGCAGTATGAGTGTCTCGTTTCCAGAGACAATGCAGGACATAAAGTTGTAGGAAAGAAAAAAGACAGAAAGAACTAGATTAAAAAATGAAAATAAATAAATGTGCCATTATGGATAGTAATTTCAATTCTGACTGATATTTAAATATTTATTTATTTATTCTTTCTTAATAATAAAGTACTCCAATTTTTTGGAATACTACTGTTTTGCTCACAGGTGTAGCCACAAAAGAGACAACCTGAATGAGACTCCTTTGATGACATGAATATACTACAAAATCGTTAAGGATATCACTGCTTGTTCATTTCACAGTAGTAAAAATAGTTCTTTGGTTTGATAATTACATACATGAAATAGAAAAAAAATGTTTTATCTTCACTTTTTCAAAAAGCCAAATTTTCCTGTCTCATTACATAAACAGTCTTGGCACTGCCAGGAGTCAAAGTATCCAAGACAGATTCACAATTATTAAATAAAGGAGATATCTGGGCAAGTAGGTTTTATCTGTGAACACAACTGTTGCTTAAAGCATTTCTGTGGAAATGCAAATAAATTAGTTTATATAACTTAATCAGATTCAGCAGTCTGTTATTGACACTAAGCAGGAATAAATCAAAGGCCATACATTTCTATTGAAACTTTTGCTGTGGAAAACAAACATAATTTTATTTTCTTTATTAACTATTTCACAAACACTTGCCTTTTTAGATAATGGAAATAAATTCTGAAATTAAAATATTTTCCTTGCTAAGAAATTAAATTATATATTGGTGAAAAAAAATAAAATGAGAGAAAATATGTGGGGGTTTTATTTCTGAAATATCCAGATTTTTTTCAAATACACATAGTTTTTTGTAAGAAGAAAAATAACTAGCCACTGAGGAAACTTTTTGAATTGCTATGGACACTTAAATCCTAAGAGCTCTGCAGTAAATTAATAATAATTGTAGCACTGTGGCTTTGGAAAAGATATTAAATATTTTACTATACTGGAGAATATCATTTAACCCATTTTTCTAGGAGAAGCATGAAAGAATTAAACAGCTTGAGGCCCACAGCAGCTGAAGAAAACCTGAGTTCCTGAGTCTCATCCAATAAAGTACAGCTCCTCCCTTCCTTGTCATTTCTGAATCCTACACAGCTATACATCAGAGCACAAACTCAGCCTCACTGCTCTTCAGACCAGGCTGTGAGCAAGCAACAGAATAAGTCCTGACAGCTCAATTAACTATACAGGTTTAGATTAGATACTAGGAAGAAATTCTTCACCATGAGGGTGGTGGGACATTGGAATTTGTCACCTAGGGAAGCTGTGGCTGCCCCATCCCTACAAGTGTTCCAGGCCAGGTCGGATGGGGCCCTGAGCAGACTTATCTAGTGGAAGAGGTTGAGGGGAACTAGATGATCTTTAATGTTCCTTCCAAACCAAATCACTCCATTACTCTTTCAGCTCTGAAGAGCTCAGTTTGAGTAGTAGCTACAACTACTCTCAACCACCCTTGTTGAGTGCACTGGCATCATTATCAGCTAAAGCAGGATAAGCCGAAGCCATAACAACCATCCTTAAAAGCCAATAAAATTAATATATAGCATAAGGCAGATCAGGATGGATGATCTACATGGAATTTTTTCATCTGAAAATATTCCATGCCCTGAGTCTATCGCTGGAGTTTTTCTCTGTGTTATTAATGTCCCTCTGGAAAATAAATAAATAAACAAATAAATAATAATAATGCATGATATGATTTAACACAGCAAGCAAACTGACAGGACATTAATGTTAATAGTTTCATATGAAGCAAAAAACCCCTCAGAATCAACTGAGATAAATTATTTTACGAAAAAAACCCAATGCCTTGAACTTTAATCTCAATAAATAATAGTATCCAAGTACAACTCGTATGTTTCCTTTTTTTCCCATTTTTTTGTTTGTTAGGTTTCTGGCAGTGATGAAAAGTTGTCATCAATCTCTGTTGCTCCCAAGGCAATGCCTCCTATCAAGCTACCAACTTTGTCATTTCGTGTAGCTGAAAACTGCCTGTTAGGACCCAGGTAGGGATCAGCTGTGGTAGTGAACACATGGGTGACATGCAGCCCTGAAGAACTTGCCTACTGCAGGTTTTCCAGTGGTGGAATCTGTGTACTGAATGCTGATAGGTAAAGGACCAGAAAAACTCACATGCATTGCTGCACCCATGATTACAGCATCAAACAGAATCTGCAGGGAGCTGGTATGCATGCATGAAATCACAAACAGCACACTAGCACACACAGCACCACATGTGTCCGAAAAGGAAATAATAAACACTGTCCAAATTCAAGTAACAAGACAAGCTTTGTTGGAGCAGGTCTAAGAGAAAAAACTAGTAATTGCTACTTTTGACTTCTTTTAAACTGGTCATCAAAACGAGAAATTAACAAAAAATACAGAAAGTACATCATAACCACATTATTTTTTATGAATAGAGTTAAAATTCACAAATCTTTAGGGCTCATAGGTTTTCGCATTTTTATATACACATACTTCTTTCATATTTATTTATTTTACATCTTTTTAGTTTACACTAGTTACCTAAGCTATCCATCCTCTCAAAGCAGTAAAATTGAAATGCTGCAATAATGTAAAGGACAAGTACTTCTAAATAGAACAAAGCAAAATCAAATTAATTGTTGGAACTAGTGCTACTGCAGCTTACTGCATTAGGCTGGAAATAGATTAAACTTTTCTTGAATACTAAAACCTAATTTTTATAGTAATATAAAAATAATTCATTAATCAATTTTGATTCACAATTTATTATTGTTCATAAATCACAACAAATCAATTGCCTTTGCATGTCAAAAATGAAAAGAATAGGACTTCTAATAACTTTAGATATACTATACTTCTATTTATGTATATAGCTTGAATGAGACATTACAAAATTATTACTTTAACTTTTCACATTTTCATGCCTTTAGGACAAGCATGAGGGAGCAAATGGCAAAGATACAAACAAGATTTTCTAGAAATTTTGATTTGTTTATCTGCCCATACTCTTGAAAAGTATTCAATAGTGTTCAATAACTGCAGGCTATTTCTGCATTTTATTCAAATAAAATGTACCACAAAAATCAAATAATGTGCCCTTATTTATTAAACTGGTTTACTGAATCCATTTATGATTGAAATTAGGCCAAATATCCTCTACTGAAGAAACAGAATTGTAAATTACTTAAGCACTGTTTTTAACAGTCCACCAGGACTCAAAAATGAATACTCCTCTTTACTAGTCAGTGTAATATAGTTTTACATACAGTTATATGAATGTATATTTATGTTAATATTCTTAATTGATATCTGAATCCCAAAATATAATGTTTTGATCTGAGGAAATGGGGCTTTCCAATTCCCATTGAGAATGCTCAAGATCATCTCATCAGTCAGTACACATAAAATCTAAATTTCATCAGAATTTTTTTCAAAAAGATAAGGAAAACAATGCTCCTGTGTGGACCAAGTATCTCTATCATTTATTTTCACACCTCAAGTCTTCTTCCAAAACAAAATCTATTTCTGTGTCAAACTGGCTGCTTATTTTTAAAATCATCTGCAATAATGCCTCTGTCACAGACAGGTGACAATATACAACTAGGCCCCTGAATTTGTCCCATTTCACTTCAAACTTGCACTTGGAGTATCTTATTCTCCAGCAGTGTCAATATTTCTTAGGCAGTGTGACAGGATGCAATTACCTGCAACATACAGTTACATTATTTTGAAACACCAATAAAATGTTTTGTGAGACCTGTCCTCCAACAACAGATCCTCAGAAGACTTTTCCTTTACTTGCACATCAATGCACGACCTCCAAAACAGCCTTTGCTGCAGTTCAGGCAGTGCAAGGATCTCTTTGGAAAGTATAATCTACATCAAAAAGTTGCCAAACAACACTTTACAAACAGCAAGACTTGTTTAAAAGGCCTCACTTTGAAATATGGCTACAGACCTGGCCAAAACATAGGATCAATATACGATGTGGTTTCTGTGGATATATAGGAAAACAAACACTTCTTCTTTTGATGCTGTTCTATGTTTTTATTTCCCCCATGGTCTTAATCAGCACTCTCATTTTAAACATACAGAATTATAGTACCTGCAATTTAAGTACTTCCAAGTAATTTCCGTAATCTTCAGTTTTACAATTTAACCATTTAACACCATTTATGTGTAACAACATGCAAGTCACGTAAAGAGGTAAAATATTACCTAATGATATAATTACTTGCAACTCTTAATTGCAAGCAATGTAAGAGTTATCACCTGAGCAAAATAAAACCTGTTCAGGAGAAAAAGTTATTTTTGAAATGTACACAATATAGGGATACACAATATACCAAACCAACAAGACTCAAGAAAATTTGCAGTGACAGGAAAAAACTACACAAGATGTGAAGAGACAGTGGATCTGTGTCTTCCATGCATCAATCTTTAGCACATACTTAAAAGTGCTCAGGTTTTTATCTATGTATTTCAACTACACTTGGGTTATTATCTGTTATAGAGGTATCCAAGTAGACGGGGAGCATCAGTCATCCAAACAGTGCGCTACACAGACTGGGAATGTAGGAGTTGCTTTTATTGCTGCTTCATATGCCACACATTTTGAAGAGTGGACAAGAATTAGTCTTGATCTGCTAACATGACATTTGAAAATTACCTGACCTCAATTATTTTCATTTCAATAAAAAGATCCTTATGTTTACAAAACTTTTAAAAAATAGCCAAACATGACAGTTCGACTGGAGTGATAAATTTTATAATATATCTGCTCTTTAGAGAGTAAATAAAAGTTAATAAATAAATAAGTACATGTAGTAACTGAAAAAACCCTAATTGTGTCTTGAACTATTAAACTCCTAACACATTAAACATATAGCAATTACACATTAATTTTGTAGGTTATCTTCCCTGCATTGTGACACAAATTCTCTGACTTTATTGCAGCTCCAGTGGAACTGCTCTGTGATCCATATCTTACGAAGACTGTTTCCAATAATAAATATTAAGTTTCAGATTAGGCATCTGATTCTTAACCGGAATCTTGAGCATTTTCAGACTGAAGTTCCAGATAACAGTTTAAATGGGAAGAAAATTTGGTGACTTGGGCTAAATTTTAAAAAGTTAATAATGAAATGTCTAATAACACAAACACAACTCTTCACCCTATTACAACCAGTCAGTTGAATATTAAAAAAATTGCTAACAAGCAGCTCTACTGTCTCCTAATACTTCCAACATTCACTTGTTAATTTATGAACACTGATATGAAAAGCATGGTACACTGTAGTGTCTTCATTTTACTTTCTCACCTTTAATTTTCTAGAGCAGTCAGTATAATAGTAGACAATAATAGTAGCTACCTTCTCTGTATAATGAAGGAAGGAAACAAATGTGCTGTCCACATAATGATATACCACATAAAAATATAGTGTTTCTGGGCTGCATGATCTAGGATTATGGCTGGATAGTGCCAAAGCAACTTGGAAAAACAGGGCAAGTACCACTTGACTGAGAAATGCTGGTCTTACACAAATGCAAAAAAAAATTTAAAAAATCCAAAACTGAATTAATTTCTTAATTTAGGTAACAATGACACTTGTGGTGTAAATTTGCAAGACAGAATTCTGAGTTGTATAGACAAACATATTGCTAGGAAAAAAGAGAAAAATACACTGCTTATATAAGCTAGATGGACATTACCACCACATTCCATTATTTTTATGAAGTGCAAACAGAACATCATGAGGAAAATTAACAGAGGATAAAATAATTTTCAGAATTCTACATCTTTGCATTACTAAATACCAGACACCTAGTTCCAGTAACCAACTTACTAGGCTATTTAATAGTAGAGAAAATTGTAAAAAGAACACTAGTAGAATCTGTCAGTACCCTGCAGGTGCATATGCAACAGGATATCTCACACTGCAGCACACAGAAACATATATGATCTTACAAAAAACATTTAGCTGACCATATCCATGGACATTTTCCTGAGAATAATGCTTTTTCTTAGACTCTGCTGCAACCTGTCCCTGAGACAGGTCAAACAGGTTCATTGTTAATGGATCCTTAGGGGTGGATTAAACCAAAATATTGCTAAATAAGCAATATAACCAAAAAAAAAAGAAAAAAATATTAGAATAAGTGCTTTAAAAACATAACTGGAAAAAAGAAAGGGTAACAGATGGAAAAGGGATGTGTAGCCTTGGAGTGTATGATCAGCTTAAGAGGGGAAAATTCAAAAGAGAAAAAGAAACAAAAAGAGATAGCAGGAGAGAAAGATACCCCCACCCATGGTTTCTGTGATGCGTGGGTGATTGTGGCCCATGGTTGTTATGTAAAGTCCTGGTCCATCAGAGGTGGAGGCTGGCAAAAATTGGGGGCTTATAACCCTGGATCTTCTGGTAAATGCCACAATACCTCCTGGATGAGTTCCTGGAAGATTCTGGAAATCTGGCTGTGTTGAAGCAGCAGGGGAGGGTTGAGCATGTGTGTCTCTGTGTTCAAATGCCTGGGCAAAGTTTGTGAGTAAACTGAGATTTGTGGCCTGCATAGTGTTGGCTCGTGGTGTTGAAAAGAAAGCTCCAAAGAAAGAAAGATTGCTTGACAGATTTCTAGGATAAAAAATCCAACAAAACACTGCCTCACTTTCACAGGTTCCATTGCTTAGTGGCACTTCTTCCTTTAATTTGAAAATAGTTTGTTAAAGGCAAAATTTAGCTGCAAGGTCCAAACGCTTCCCTACAACCCATCTGGGGCCAAAGGAATCCACATTATTTTACAACCTCTCACAGTCAGAATCATCTCTTCTATTTCTGCCATAGTTCTACTGCTCAAGTCAAAAGTCACAAAAGCTTGTAAAATGTAATAGAAAGAGTTTGTCACAACTAAGAGTATCTAGAAATCTGGAAACCATTTTCACTTACAAATGTGCAGCTCAGAAAAGTAAGACTGATGAAGGAATTACAATAAACTTAGAAAATCATACAATTTTGTAATTTAAATGTAAATTCAAAAATTTGAAAAGCATCAAATAATCCTGTAACATTAGCTGCCAAAACCCAGGAACACTACATTTTTCAACTTTATTTTCCACATGAAATAGGATTCAAATATTCATATCTAGAAATAGCAGACTAGGTCCAAAATTCTTTGACAAATGATTTACTGATGTTCCTTCATATTAATCAACACCATTCACCTACAACTGACTTTTCCTCATCCAGCTGTTACTAACTACGAAAGGGAGGATTCAACTCTGGTGAAATATGGTGCACTATACCAGAAACATCGTTCAGAGTTATCTGAAGAATCAGAAAAGTCAAATTAATCTCATAATTTGAGATTTACTCTTGTGCCCAATATCGTCCAACCAGACACCAATCACAGGAGTGACGACATTTAGTAAAATACTTGAAATTACCGCTTCTCGCTGGTCTCCTGGAGCCAACAGAACCGACAGGAGTATACTTCCCAGATCATGGTCAGGGTAATGAGGATCCTTCAGACTCAAGGTAACATCTGTTTGCCTAGGAGACAAAATCTGTGCACTTACTTGGACTGCAGACTCTCAGATAATCAAATTTCTCAATCATAAGAATTGAAGGCATCTGAATTAATGTGAACCTTCTTAGAAAACAGTGGCATAAATTTGCCCTATTTCTACTTTTAAGTATTTTTGCTAAGTGCTCATAAAAATACTAAACACTTTTATTCTGTATTAAGTACTGTATTACATGTACTGAAGTAATTATATCAAAAATGTAACATTAATGAAAAAATTAATTGAAAAAATTCAAACATTAGGGGGTAATGCTGTGAATGAAACTAATATGAAAACAAGATTAAAGTGGTTATACAATGAACCTCTCCATAAACACTGTGAAGATGGGCATAATCAGCTAATAAATTATCATTCATCATACTATAATTTCTTAAACATCAGTGGTTTTCTTTGGTTAGTTTTATGTTGTGTAGGTTTATATAACTATTTTCTAGGATAATGTTTTACTTACAACTGCACAAACATGGCATTAGCAGATAAATATATACAAATATTCCATAGGCTTGTTTGTGCCTTACCTGTTTAATTCCAATGATGTGAGATCCAAAAATGCTGAACCAATGAAGTCATCTTGAAGTCCAAAGTCATAATCAAATACCTGTGATGCACAAGAGCATCTTTAGTACTAGAAATTTTTCTTTCTTTAGAGTTTTTCTGACTATGAATCATTCTTGAAACTCTTTTTCCAGAGTTGTAGCTTCATTTCTCTCACTTGTTGAATCAGGACTACCTGAAAGTAACCTGCAACCTGCTGGCCAGAAAATCAAGTTTGAAACTGCTTGTTTATAGGTCAGACTGCATCATACAGCTGTATTCTACTACTAGACTATGCATATGAACAACAGCAATTTTCTAAAAATGAAAGAAATATTTTTATAAACATTGGCATCGAAAGAAGGAAGACCAAAACAATACATAAAGTTAAGCAGAATCACTGATTTTCTATACTTATTTCCTTAATTCCTTAATGAATCCTGCAAAGTGGAAGCAGGAGGGCAGGATATGATTATGAAAAGTGCTTTTACTTTTATTATAACACTTGCATCAGTATTTGAAATAATATAATTGTACCTTTTGAAGGCTATGCAACTTTCAAGGGTTAGAAACATTAAAATCTAAGACTAAAACTGAATGGTTATGTGTAAGGAAACAATGACAATGAATACTCTACTATGAGGAGTCTGCCTCCTAATTTGCTACCTAAAAGAGAAAATACCTTGATAAATTTACTGACAGTCAGACAGGAATCTGGCCAATACATCAGATAGTATTATTTGAGATGGGTTATGACTTCCTAGGTCTGAAGAAAGAATAGCAAATAATCTGGGGGCAGCTATTGCAGGGAAATAAACAAAAAGTTGGACAGCAACAAAGAAAAGTTGCAACACAGATAAAAAAAAAATAAAAAAGGGGAAAAGATCAATTATCAAAATCAACTTCTACGGTAAATTAACTTCTTTTGGATAAATGTGAAGTTTTCTGAGGACTAGGACATGTCTTCAGAGTAAGAATGAGACTTGTGAATACTTTGTAAGGATAAAGGAAAAAACTGAGAATATGACAGGACTAGGTTTGAAGTCTCCAACTCTAATATAAGTACTTCTACTATTGTACTACAGAAACTCTTCCAGGAGGCATAACAGTTCATCTTTTTCAGATACCTTAATATGGACAGGCTTAAGACAGTAGTAATGGAAACCCTGTGGCCCAAAGGCTACAGCACAGCTGCACAACTCAATGGGTTAGATACAAGTATGTGAGCAAGTCTCTCATATGCATACCTGAGTGTTCACCCTTGCATTTTCTATATCTGTTAGTCATTCCAGTGAGAAAAGAAAACAAATTATGAAATCTGAGTTCACAGTGCAAAGTAAGAATTGTTTTCTCCCTCTCTCTCCCACTACAAATGATCATGGTTAAAATACCAAGTGAGTATTTTTAGCTGAATTAGCAAAATTCAATCACATCCTGAAATATCCGAAGGAGCTGTAAAACCTAAAACACTTCATACAGTGTAATTAAAATACTACCATGATAGACATACCACTTGACATACTTTTCCTAGGGGGAAAAAAATACACATCCTACTTCAGGGCTGGTACTTTGTGGCAGTGTATTAATTTAATCGGTTATGCTTTGTATATTTTTGTACTCATTTGGTTCTCTGTACCCTTCCCCCTGATGCTTCCTTTGTTTAACTCACATGACTCCTGTCTGCATCTGCACCTGTTATGCGGCACACGGTTAGCTGTCTGTTATTCTTTCCCGCCTTGGTGAAATCCCTCCTACCCTCTCCTGGTTAGCTCAAGTTATGCTCTCCCACCCCCGGGTCCCCTAGCAACTTGCCCTGGCTGGCCAGCAGTGACTGACCACTCCCTTTGCCCCCCCGACTCACCCCTGACAAAAACCCACTGTACTCTCCTCCCCCCGAACAGTCCCGGGCTGAGGAGGTGTTTCTAATAAACCCTCTGTTCGTCTGGAATTGTTTCCTCCTTTCGTTCCACTGCCTGTGGAATTACCATCGCTCACACGAGCCCCTGATAGGACAAGAACCCACAGGAGTCAGCCCTGCCTGCGCTGCTCGTGGTCTGACCCTTGCCGACGTCTGTCGCGGTATCTGGGCTGGCCGGTGACAGAGCCAGTAAGCTCTGAGTGAGCACCCCGACAGTACTTGACATAAGTCAGCTAAAACAGGTTGGCTACATTGCAAGTCTTTGCTTCTTCCTCTCTCTTTCACCTGTTCATTCCTTATGCGTCACTAAACATAATACAGGCAAGAGAATGCCATGAGGATTCTAAGTAGCTTTTAAGCTCTTCTAGTAACGATGTACTTTATCCAAGCAGCATGAAACATAATACTGATTAATACTTAAAGGATGTTTAAGTGGCACTGCTCTACTAAAAAAAAATCTACAATTTGACATTTCAGTTAGAAATTCTGTCATGAATTTTAGATCAATACAGATACTGATCTAAAACATGTAATTTCAGATCAGCTTCAGAGAATTATAACGGTAAGTCAACTTTTCACACTTCCTCAAGTATTTTCAATGGATACATGTTTTGTTTTGAATCCTAGGACTACAGTTTTTCTAAATACATTTTTGGTAGCATAATTTTTGTCTACTTTGTTTTACAGAACTAAGAATCACTTTTGCATGTGGATCACCATGAACTACCAGAGTCAGGAAAGCACCTTTCTCTTCTGTGGGTATAAAACAATCATCACAGTTTTTCTAGTTTCCATTCTAATATCAACATCTAAGAAATACTAGTGGTACTGTTGTGTATTAGTCATTGCTGGCTACTTTTTGATCTAAACTCAAGCAACCTGTAATTTCAGAATAATTGGTGCCTCTAATATGAAAAAATCATCCTCACCTGTGATTTACTAGGGAGAGATACAATGTAAAAATTGTAAGAGCAGAAAATGGTATGAAATATACAAGCAAACTCACTGCGTTCCATAGAAACAGAAAAATTAGAAAACTTAAGAGAATCAGGCACACATCCCAATAAAGTCTCAAAAACTGACCTCAGAAATGAATTGCTTTTAGTGGGACAGATTATGCTTCATACCATCATTATGCAATATTTTCATAAATAAAATGGATCATGAAATACAGTTTACTTTCTCTGTTCTTCTGCTAAGATCACATTAAAGAACTATAAACCAATTACCCCTGAAGTAAACAAAAATGCCTGTATTTGTAACTTCTAAAAATGTTGACATCATCATTCTACAGACAAAACTTAAATAATTTTGACTCTAAATAGTCTTTAGTCTTCTATTGCACAGTATATTTTTCAGTATACAGGAAATCACAAAGCTGGGATTCTTCCAATAAATCTTCTGTTGTAACTTATCAGACATATGTAAGCTGTCTTACCTTTATATACAATGGTTCTCTTAGGTTATCTATAAGAATGCAAGCTTTTTCTTCCCACACAGGATTGAGGTTCTTGTGTACTGTTTTACTTCTAAATACTTCTTTTCCTCCAAGTTTGAACTTGACATACGGATCACTTGTTCCTGGTAAAGACACACATATATACTGTTAATTCTATCTTTGTAATACACTAAGGAAGTGGAGACTAAATTACTTTAAATAGAACTAAATGTAATTTCAATAGCTAGTCAAATTCAAAACAGCATCAGATTAAAAGAATTCTTTATTATCACAATCTATTACTTTCCAGGGTGTCAATACTCAGTTAATTGATTCTGTTAATATCGAATCTGTGCTTGCATCTCTTTCTGTTGTTTGCAATCCATTCTCAAAGTCACACATGAAATACCGGCAGTTTTGGTTTTAGTTAACAGAATTATATCCTTATCAGGGCTAGTACTTTATCTTAATGCAACAACAAAAATTAGATTATAAAGTTAAAATTACTCCTGTAAAATATTAACCTAATTATCTCGTGCCTTTGAAAAGGCATGTACTCCACCGGCACTGCTTGCGAAAGTCTTCAATGACTTTACTGTGCCCAGGCTCTTCTTTCCGTATAGACTCACTTCCTACAGCATTCACGATGAGAAAATTAACTCTAAAGTCTGTCTACAAAGTCTTCAACTTGCTTCTTGCAACAATCACCTACTTACCAGAGAGCATTGGACAAAGCCTCTTAAACAACTGAGCAACAATTAAGTGTGATCAGAAAGACAAACCTGATGGGTATATGAAAAATGTCAAACACGACATATGAATGTCATATGCCTGGGGCATGTATGTGGAAGTATCACAAGGACTGAAAATCTTGTGAGAGGAGGAGTCTTGGATGGGCACAGAGACTTGGAGGAGTGCATATGAGACTAAATGATCAAAGACTATCTTAAAATAAACAGTAACCCTATCTTGAGTAATAACTGCATCTTCATTAACAGCACCAAAATTATAAGACAAGACTTTTTTTTTTTTTTTCCCTTTAACGTTTAGGGCTTTCCAAGAGACCAGTAGATTCTAGAAGTTTCATTTGTGTCCTCTGGGAAATACATCCAAAAGAAATGGCTTTTCTTAAAATTTGAACATGCATTAAACAATGAAGTAGAAGGGTTGTGAGCAGCATTCCTTGCATTATTTCATCCAGCCACAAGATGTCAGTACTCTTTACCTGAAATTAATGTCCCCCTGTTGCAAAAAACTATAGCAGTGGAATACTGTGGTCTCTTGTGTTACAGCACCTGTAATTCCTGGGACAGAATTTCAGTGGCATATAAATGTTTTGTCTAGCACAGCTAACTTGCTCCTTGGTTATTCAAGTAGTGGTGATGATTTTGAAGTCAAAGATCAAGTATTTAAATTAATTCTGTGTAATGTGAAGAATATTTTTAATGTGGACACTATGTTATGATGTGCCTACCCCTCTGCTCCTTGGGACCACTCTACAACCTCAGGAATTCTGTTAGGCCTTGACCTTCATGTAGGCAGTTTGGCAATGAAGTATCCCTTGATTGTACCAGGAACTTCTGCATGGTTAAGGTGGGAGTGGCATTGAGTTGAAAGACAAGAGAGGGAAAAACCAGTCTTTTGCTGACAGCTTTGGAACACCTAAAAGAGGAAAAATTATTCTAGCTTGTGAATTGTGAGGGCTGTAAACTAGGTTTGAAGGGAGAAGGGGATAAGGCCAGACTTACTCAAGATGAGCCTAGGGGCAGCAGGTGAGCATCAGGGTTGAAATTGATAACACAACTAAAGAAGATGACCCCAGTAGGGGTAACAAACAGGAGGAACTGGAGGTCATTCTGCAGCAGAAAAGCTGTGACACAAGTCACCATTACAGAAACATAACAGAATGACTTGCTTGACTAGAGTGCTGCAGCAGATGTTAAGAAGCGCCTCAGAAGGGTCAGGCAAGGAAGAGGAGCTGATAGGGTGGCTCTGTACATTAAGGAGGGTTTCAGCTGTATACAGCTCAAGGAATAGTGATGATAAGTTTGAATGCTCCTGAGTAAGACTCAGAGGAAATGATAAGGCAGATATCCTGATGAGAGTCCGTTATAGACCACTCAACCACAATGAAGAGGTGGATGAAGCATTCTATAGGCGGTTGGCTGACATTTCACAATTGCAGTTCTTGCTCTTGTGGCAGATTTTAACTGGCTAGATGTTTGCTGGAAAGTCAACACAGCAGAGAGGAGGCAGTCTAGATGATTCTTGGGAGTGTGTGGAATTTCCTGTCACAGCTGGCAAGGGAGTCTAAGGTCAAGATTCCACTAGACCTGCTATTTGTGAATAGAGAAGAGATTGGTGAGAGATGTGGTGGTCAGAATGCCCATCTTGGGCATTGTGATATCATTTTTAATTCTTGGTGAAGTAAGGAATGGGGTCAACAAAACCTCTGCCTTGATCTTCTGGAGGATGGACTTTGGCCTGTTCTGGACTGGTTGAGAGAGTCTGCTGGGAAATAAAGGGGTCCAGGAAGGCTGGATATAATTTAAGAAGAACAATCTCATAGATGCAAAAGTAAAATATCCCTATGTGCTGAGAGATGAGCAGTCAGGGAAGCTTTGTCAACAGGAAAATTTTGCTGGAACTCAGGGAAAAAAAATTGGGGTTTTGGAAGAAAGAGCAGGCAACTACAAAAGAGTAAAAGTATGTGATTAGGTCACGTAAAGAGAAAATTAGAAAGAAAAAGCTCAGCTACAACTCAATCTGACCATTCTTGTGAAAGAAAATGAAAAGTATTTTTATAAAAAGAGTAACAACAAAAGGAAGGCCAAGTAAAACCTCCATCTTTTTTTGAATGCAGAGGGCAACACTGACACCAAGAATGAGAAGAAGGCTGAGGTACTTAATGTCTTTTTTTCCATCATCTGTAACAGTAAGACCAGTTAGTCTCAGGAAAAACAGCCCTTGAGCTTGTAGACTAAGGTGGGGAGAAGAATAAACGTTTTGTAATGCAAGAGGAATTAGTGACTTGTGAAGCCATTTGGGCAGTCATAAGTCTACGGGGCCAGATGGGATTTACCCAAGAGTACTGAGGGAGTTGGGGGAAGAGCTCACCAAGATGCTCTCCATCATTTACTTATCATCAGGACCCACATGACTGGGGATTAGCCAAGATGCTAATAGGAAGGGCTGGAAAGTGGATCCAGGGAACTGCAGGCCTGTCAGCCTAACCTTGGTGCCTTGGAAGGCTATGAATCAGATTCTCTTGAGTGTGATCACACAGCACTCAAGGACAATCAAGCGATCAGGCCCAGCCAACAGTGGCTGAAGAAAGGCAGGTCCAGTTTGACCAATTTGATCTCGCTTCATGACCAAGTGACCTGCCTGGTGGATGCAGGGAAGGCTGTGGATGCTGTGTACCTGGACCTCAGCAGACCTCTGACACTGTCTCCCACAGCATTCTCCTGGAGAAGCTGGCACCCCATGGCTTAGGCTTAGGCACTCTTCACTGGGTTAAGAACTTGCTGGATGGCTGGGCCCAGAGCATGTGCCTGCATGGTGTCACATCCAGCTAGTGGCCAGTCACTAGTTATATTCCCCAGGGCATTTTAATATCCACAAATAAATTTACCCAAACAACATACAACTTCCCAATCATTAGGGCAGTGTTTACCAGCTCGCTTACCTCCACGGTCCCGTGCAGCTAGATTCTGCCCTCTTCTCAGAGTAACGTCCAACTGGTATATTCCGGGGTCCCCAGGGGGAAAATCTGCATTACTACTTCCAAATGAATTTGTTCTCTGGGGAGGAAAAAAAAATGCAACAGCCAATGTTACTACAAGTTTCATGTAAAGTATATGTATATAATATCATCCTACTAAACTAAGAAAAGGCCACACCCACTCCCCCACCTCAGAGCTACTACCCAAAATCAGGAAATCTGCCCCATTCTATCAGTATGACAATTACAATTCTATCAGTATGACAATCTTGGATCCTTAAAAAAAAAAAAAAAAAAAAAAAAAAAAAAAAAAAAAAAAGAGAGAGACCAAAACCCCCCAGATCAACCAGAAAAGCAAACTGGTTGAAAAAATAATTCTTGGATATAAAAGGGTTGGAAATTGATAGTCTTTAAGGTCCCTTCCAATCCAAACTACTTGATGATTTTAAGAACTACAGTTTTAATTACATTCATATCTAGTCCTGGCCCACTAAAGCAAAATAAATAAGAAAACCATGAAGCTAGATCTTACAGTGTTATTTGGACTAGTAATTACCAGCGTCCTCAAATTCTGTGTTGAATCAATAGTTATAATGTATGCATTGAATAAACATAGATGAAATATGATTTTGTGCTCTGCTGCCATACTTTGCAAGCTAAGTGGGTTTTTCCACAAAGTTTTGGGGGAAGCTGTGGTGGGGAAATAATCATAAAAACTTTAAAAGCATCTGTAGTTCTGTATGGCAGGGCAAATATTCTTAGATTAGTTATTTGTATAAAATGTGTCCTAAAAAAATACAATAAAGGAAGTCAGAATACAAGGAACTCTCCAGAACCTCTGGAGTGCATGAACAATAAATACATTTCTGTCCAAAAGACAAAGTAGAGTAATTATATTTCTTAGTATATAGAAGCTTTTGCAAAATAGTTTTTTACATGCCTCTCTGTAAGTAGAATCCAATTACAGCACATGCTTGAAATACCATATTTAATTTTAAGACAGGAAAAATTAAATCAATTATACATTCACAGTACCTATGAGAACTTCATCTGTTACACACTCTGAAGACCATATTTACATATGTGCATGCTAGGTGCTAAATATTTTAAGAGTAATGTTATTATTATTTTATTATGTGATTATGAGTTCTCCGCAAGAAAAAAAGTTTGCATGATAGAAATATCTCAGAACATGTACCAAGTGCTATACCATTTCAACCGGAAACAAGCTTTCTCTCTTTTTTCCTACTAAGCCCTTTCTTCTTTTAAAAGTAACACTAAAGCTAAAGCATGAAGGAAGACATAAAATAAAGGCATTTCAATATCTGGTTTATTCTTCTTATTTCAGAGTCATATCTTCAAGCCCTAGCATATTAACCTTTGCTGCCACACATAAAAGCTGGCCAGAATGCACACTGG
The DNA here is from genome assembly GCF_021018805.1 of Prinia subflava. Classification (NCBI taxonomy): domain Eukaryota; kingdom Metazoa; phylum Chordata; class Aves; order Passeriformes; family Cisticolidae; genus Prinia; species Prinia subflava. The sequence continues at coordinate 35,779,744 of NC_086283.1, read as the reverse complement.
CATGCTCACTGGTTCCACAGCAGTGAAAGTGAGGCAAAGAATGTCTGGCAGCAAAAAAAAAAGGCAAACAGAAGAGTTCCCATCAAGTTTGTCCTCTTTCCATCTCCTTCCATATCCTGATTTAAGAGCAAAAGAATTTGCTGACATTTATTCATTTAAACCTAATATAAAATTTTACTTCTGCAGCACCACTTGCAAAGCCTAAAGATAGTACAGCAAAAAAGAAAATAAAACCAAGTTCTCAGTTTCTCAAAGATTACAAACCCATTCTTCAAGAGAGAAACTGCAGCTTCCTTACCAGTTCTGCTACACATTGCTGTCCCCACTTTTCTCCCATGTCATAATCCTCCCTTGTTTTATCACAAATTAAAAACTGCTTTATGTTCTCTATTGTGAAAAACAACTACTGCAACTATGCCAGATCCTTCTGGGGCTATCAGTTGTTTCTTACAAACACAATGAGTTACCTACAAACAACGAATTGCCAGCACAGAGATTCAGACCATAAGTTTTTCAAGGATCGAAGGAAGTAATTTTTGAACTTTTACCCTTCTTCTCATTCTTAGGAGTATATTGCCTCAACCTGTTTCTATGGGGTTGTGTAGGCTTTTTTGATGAAACCATCAACCATTTATGGCAATTCCAGTTCCAGAAGAAATTAATACTACTTACTGGGTGAAGACTTCCTTTTACCAAGACATAGACAAACCAGTCAATGTGCAAGTACCCACCAACATCTCTTATGATTGTACACATATGCAAAGATATAAACTCCCCCAAAGGAACAGGACATTAGATTGTACTGATGAATTCGGAACTTCTGTTGGAAATCATACACAATGCATTCAAACACTTAACACTGGGCTAAGTAAACCGTCCTTGGCTGGTACAGAATGGAACAGGGTGGTATGGAATATGTGGGAATAAAGTCCGTAAAATGTTGCCCCTAGGCTGGAAAGGCATTTGTGCTTTTGAAGCCTTAGTCCTTAACATAACAATAATTGATAAAGACCAGGTGCTGTCAGGACTATGGATTAGAAGCTATTTGGAGTGAACAAAATTAACCTTAAATGCTGTCACTGGCGACCAACTACATTTTATAGCTTTGTACAGTGGTTTTTACCCTGGCTAGAAGTGAATTAGAAAAGACAATAGTGGACTTTTATGCTATCATAAAATATATATAGAAAATCATACAATAGATGTCATTACTGCACTGCAGAAAGAAGTTAAGAGCCTGTCACAAGTTGCTTTACAAAAACAAATAGCACTAGGCCTTCTCTTAGCATCACAAGGAGAAGTATGCACTGCATTAACACCAGCTGCTCTGTGTACATTGATTAAAGTGGTAGAGTGTCTAAAGATGTACAGGAAATCTGGAAACACAAATTTGACAATGCACAGCTCAAAATTACACCTCCTGGGGATCTGAAGAAATCTGGGTCAAACTTAGTGCGTGGTTACCCAGCTGGACTTGGTTAAAACATGTTTGTAATTGTCACCAAAATAATTGCTTTGTGTTTTAGCTTCCATCAGAATTCAGCTGTTGTAATGTCTTACACTATAAAATGAAATACAGACCAGTTCCCTAGTCTCAAGAAAAAGGGAGACTTGACAAGAAGAGTAGAACAGAACAGCATTTTACCCTCATAAGGACAGTCAAACAGAACAGTACAGTCTTGGAGCAATAGATAGAGGATGTAACTTAGGCAAACAGGAGTTGTGCAAAATGCAAGGATGCCACCTCAGCTCTGCAAGGCTGACAAAGCAGAAGTTATGCAAAACAATAATACTATGCTAACTCAAAAGCTGGGGTTGAAGAAAAGCCACTTTAAAAGGACACTGGATATTGAAGACCACCAAAGAAAACCTGGGAAGGACCATATAAGGACTTTGACAAGGGTTGTAATACGTAAAATAAATAAATATACATCAAATAACCAGGGATAGCTGATGAATATGAAATCAGTGTGTATGATAAAAGCTCTATTTACCTGATGTTTGGGGCACTTGATTACAGGAAGGATCCTCTTAGTGAGCAATAAGCTGCTGGTCACTAAGAGGATGAATGCCGGATTTCTAATTCTCAAAACTGTGTTTCTATCTGGCCAATTTTGGTACCAAGAATGGACCACTTTGCCCTGGCCAAACTTTGCCTGGGGAGTGTCCCTGAAGACACCTGAAACCTGCCTCCAGAGGTCTCTGCAAATCTCATCCATCCTGCGATTTTCCATTGCTTTGAAATGTCATAGTAAAAGAAACTATATGCTGACCTTAGCTTCCTTTCCTTGATACATTGTTCTGCCTTCCACTTCTGGCTGCCCTGACATGGCAGTGCTGCACTTGGCATTCAGCACTAACATCCTTTCTAGCCCTTACCTGGTCCAAGATACCAAGATACACATAAACCCTGAATTTTTCAAAATGAGCTTATATATATGCTTTGCATTTATGATGCATTTATGATGCAGTGCTCATTCCCTGCACATTTCAGCCCTTCTCTGTGCGGAAACCCATTACTTTCCAGGGCATATCAAGCCATACTGTTTATGACTCGACAAACATAAAGCTGCTTTCTACATTTACTTGTAGAAATCAAGTTACCCAGACTCTCAAAAATCCCAAATATGATCTTTTTCAAAAATACAAAAGGCATAATAAATTCAAGTCATCATGAAACAAATTAGATCTGACTTTCAGAAGAATTATTGCAGATTTATTCCATTTCCAAAACAAGGAAAAAGACCAAGCGGTTCTATGCAATTTTGGTTTTAGGAAGATTACTGGAACTTACATGGCTTGTCTAAGCACATTTTTGCAAACACACACGCACTTGCACTCACAAGCACATGATGCATGCACAAAGTAAAAGAGGAAATAGAAACAGTCTCTAAGGGGATGAAAATAACACTGAAAATACAAAAATTACATAATTTTTTCCCATCAAAATCAGACCCTAAATTCCTAAAACTATTGAATTGTTAGGCATTAAAATCACACTTGCATTTCCGTTTTCCTGTTTTTCCCAAACGCTGAGTCCCAGACAGATGCAGCACTATTCTGATTTTTGGCAGCTAGCATTACTGTCACCCCCAGAAAACCTTTCATTATCATACAAAAAATTTCTCTCACTTGCCTGAAGAGTGCAGAATTACATAGCTAGTGATATGAAACATGGCAAATGAAAGACAATTCAATTAGGAACCAGAGGGAGATGTCACATCTGAATCAGAGGTGATCTGTGAACAATTAGCTGTCTCCATTTGAAAATGAGATAAATACCTTGAAGTCAACATAAATGCCATATACATCATTCACTTGAAAGAAAAATCTCCAGTCATTGTATTTAAACTTAAATCATACATGTTTTTACAACAGAAAACAATATAAAATATTCCTACTTTAATTTTCCATATTTTTAATCATAATTATTTATATACATACATATAAACACATTTTACATAACCTAGGCTATCCAGAATTAGTTTTATTTAAATTGTATGATAAAGTTATATTTTACATTTCAGAAAGTATATCAGAACATGGCATTTGAACTATTTTGAATTAATTTTAAAGTAAATGCAGCAATAATATCACTGCCAGTAAAATAACATTAAACTGCCTCTAAGATGAACTTCCCTAACACTTTGTGTCTCACAAAGATATCTGCAAATCTGAGTTAGCCTTCTGAGCTGGCAACTGCTCAGCAATACTGCTCACCTCCAGCTGATAGCAACAGCTCTGCACAAATTTCATTTGACTACTGCTGCAAACTGCAGCTATTCAGAATGAAAGTAACATAAATCTTGCTTCAATTTAACTTGAAGCTTGAATATGGAAAGTGAAATGTTTTTCCTTAATATCTCTATGTATCTCTTACATTTTGCAGTAATTTCAGCTTTATGGACAGAAAACACACAGTAGACTGGAGCCAAATGGGTAAGACACTTTTTTCAGTAATTCATATTTTAAACATTTACATAACTGATTTAATAAGCATCACTAATGACTGTAATGAAACACCAAGTCTTCTCTCAACAGCATCTTTCTGGAAATAAGGAGGATTTGGCAGAACGAATTATCTCAGCACATAGCAGCGAACGTGCACACTAGTCTTGGTCAGTCTTACAGATTTTTTGTAATTTTATCTGTGTTTATAATTTCAAAATGGTGGAATTAAATATCCAGCCGGGGTTCACTTCAAGGCTAAAAAAAGGTGATAAAACAGTCATAATAATTTTTTTAAATCACTCCTAAAGAAAAAAGAATATATATCAGAATCACTCTCCTCAGGAAGAAACTATAGTTTTGGAAGGATCTGCATGTGGCTTTGTGGCTTCACATACCAGATATTGCCCATACCCATCTCATTTAATTCCTCTATGCCTCATTTTTGACCATTGGAAGCAGAGGGGTCATTCTCCCTTGCTTTGCAGATGAAAGATAGAGCACTCAAATTGTTGTGAGAGGGTCCACAAAAGGAATAGTAACATTTTCTATCTCCCTGACTGCAGCTCTGGAAAACAATTAACTAATATTTTAAGTATCACATACATTGCTGTTCTCATTGAAAGGCATTTTCAAAGACCCTCATGTATTTTCCATAGAGTAAAAGCAAAGGTGTTTGTTTGGAGAACAAATGTATCTCCCTTTTGACTGATGCCTCCTTAACTCTCCGTCATCCAGTCAGTTCCAGCCATCACTCTCCTGGGCCCTCATGCTGAGAACTTGTCCCAAAGCCACTCATTACTTCTCCTCCATGCTAGAAAGAGACAAAGGAAATGAGTATGGACTGAAAAACACCATCCAGAGTGCTCTGATGGATGATTGAATAAAGATGTATTATACCAGGAACTCCACACTACAGCATACACACAATGTTGACAATACCCACAATAGTGAGCCTTTTGGTTTCCTTTGATTTTCATAATGTGCCTGTCTCCTTCGTTTCTAAATAAAAATGATGATGTATTGTTACACTAAAAAAGTTTTGTAAATTTGGTTATTTTGAAACCCTCCTACTATGGATAAGGGATCAGTTATTTGGAAGGTAAACCATGTCTCGCAGCACTTCGCTATGAAAAATTAAACAGCACATAATGAATGTGTGACACTGAGGAAGTGTGCTTAAAATGTGCACTTTCTGCTGAAGTTCACAAAATAAAAACACTCCCTGCAGAATCCATGTGCACATTTTCAGTAGATTACTTCACTTTGGAAACAAGCATCTGAAAAATTCATTACTTATATCAAGAAATAACAAACTCTGGTTAAATACCCTTCAACCTATTCATTTGAGCAAAGTATTGCATATTCACCTGAAAGATTGGAACAATTTATTTCAGTTGTTCCACTTATACACCAGTGTTGCTATTTTTCTTGTAGCATCCAGTGTCCCAGAATCTGCTGCAACATTAAAATTAAAAACACCACCTACAAGAGTTTCATAATGCCACTTCCTGATATAACATTCTAAATTAATATAGAATTAATGAGAAAGGTCTTGTTAGCATTGGTATGATAAGGGGAAAATAATTTTTAGCTGATGGAAAGAAAGCCATTTTAACACTGCAACATTTGAGTAAGATACAAGTATACTACATTAAATATTAAAAAGATATGTACGGTATTTCTTTCAACTCAAGAACTCTATTTAAGGGGATAACTTTTTTCTTTAATTTGATAGAATGCAGAGACTGTCACTGCTGGTGAACTCTTCTTCTCATCACAGGCAAATTTAGCAGCATCAGGGCTGTTCTGTGTGAGCAGAGCAATTTTTCAGGCTGCACAGCTGCAGGTAGAAAATGTCACCAGACAAGTTGTCCTTCCTTCCTTCATTTCATTGCCAAGAGACAGACTGGCAAGAAAAACCATTAGTAACAACAGTTAACTAGAAATAAGGGCACCAAAACTATGACATACCTTGTGAATAACTGAGGTGAATTAACTTAGTAAAGCAAATTTCCCTCTACCTTGATGAATGTCTCTGGTTCTTACCGAATGACAGCATACTTCATTCTAATACAAACAGTTTCAATGCAAAAACTGACCTTGGCTGTTCAATAAAGGTGACTGGTTTTGATACTGGCCTGTTTGTTATTCGGTTTAGACTGTATTGCGTTTAAGATTCCATTAATAATTTTAAGACACAGTGCTTTAAACTTTTGAGGAGAATTGGTATGTAATATTTCATAAATTAGTAAGTTTTGTCAGCTTGAAACATCAACTTACATCTAAATTATTTTTTTCTTGTTCTTTAATTTAGCAAAAGATAGCATTTATAACAATTCAATACCGGTGAAACAATTTCAAAACTTAATAAACTGAAATCACCCTGTCCTACTTTTAATTCTATACTATTCTCCTGTGATCAGTATAGATGTACTAAACTCTGAAGAGTCATCCTGGAATCACATCTGACATTTGCCACACTATGAGAAAGTCAAGCTAACAGCAATTGCAGGCCTCCACTTCTTGTAGAAAGGTAGCAGATAAAAAGAATTTATAGAAAAAGTTGTCTCCACAGCAAATTTCTGCTTTCACTCAGACAGAAATGTCGTTCTGGTTGTTTCCACCAGACATAATCTTTTCACAGCTTCACAGTAACTTAATGTATTAAGCAGTTTTCAAATGAGACCAGGGGGTAACACAATGGCACATTCTTACTGAAGACAAAATTAATTTTTGCTCAAACTCAAAAATATGTATCCTACACCAAAATTCACATTGCAAGCAGATGCACTCTAAAAAGAGTTATCATGTCCCAGGTATCTCAAAATGAAAGAATGTTGAAACTTTTTTTTCATCAGAAAAAGAGTACCTGTTCCTTTAACACACTGCTGAATTATGCAAATACAAAATGCAACTTGATACATTTAAAACTTCAGTCTAAAGAGGGCAGTGACAAGAGTTAATGGAGTGCTACTTATTTATTATCTTTTAAAGATTACATTTACTTACCCTCAATTAGGAATTTAGTTTCATTGCTTATGCATAGTAAAAGATGACACAGTATTTATTTTCAACACAAGGAATTATCCTCCAGCCCTCCTGGATTACATATATTTAAACTCCTTCTAGATCTTCATTACAAAATCAGTTCCATTCATGTCTGTGAGACAACCAAAGAGGTCTTTCAGTGATTTTGGTTGCACTACTACCTTGCTGTATAAACCAGGCAATCTGCTCATTATGCTTACAGCCAATGCAATACCATGCAAAAACCTCTAGCCAGCCATGGTTCGAAAACCAGGAACTCAGAACTTGGCACAGATTAACAACTCGTGCTAACACACATATAAAACCTCCTCAGGCCTAAAAATTATTTTCTTTTTTTTTACATTGCTCTTTGATGATGTCTAAAACTCTAATGTGACACATAAATAGGAGGAGCTAATTCAGGACAATACTTTCATTTTTTTTTTGCATTCCCCATGAAGACACTCCTGGGACACAGTCATTATGCAAACTTGGTTAATAGAGTTTTTTTCATATCTTTACACATTATCTTTCAGATAATGCCAATGTCGTTATCTGAAAGATCTGGCAATATTTCTGGCAGAATTCACATCCCTTTTCCTTGGTTTTTTTTTTTCTTCTTGCCCTCTAGCTTGGAATACTTACAACATACTTACTATTTTTCTTGTCATTTCCTTTGGGCAGATCTCCTCTGTGTATTTCTTCTCCCTACTCTAATATTTCTGATGTCATAAAAATTCTTGACAGAAGAAGTCTATTTTGGTAGCAGCATGACAGACATGCTACCACAGTTCTTTAGATTTACTTTGGCCATTGTATGGAAATTACAGCTTTTTTCCTGTAATTGAAGAGCTAATTTTTTGCAGGTGGTAATTTTTTGCAGTCAGACCAATAGGTTTTCCTCTGGCAGCACAAGTCACAGGATTTTTCCCCAAGACCTGAAAAAGTCAGTCTGCCGTTTAGTAGCAAAAGTGGAAACCACAGCTAACATACAACAACACAACTCAGATTAAGTACTTACTCTTACCACAAAAAGAAGCACATACTTTATTTGAAATCTCTGTTACTGTCACCTACAACGTATACCTTTTAGCTCAGCTAAGTGAAATACCTAGAGGTAACATAATAAAGACCTGTTGAAATGTTTATGGAAATGGTACTCCTGGTAAAGAATAAACCCTAATTGAAGCACTATATAGAATTTTTTGATTTTATTATATTCCCCCAAATGAGAAACTATCTTACTCAAAATTCTAGTTCTATAAACACAATCTTGAACATCATTGATTCTCCTTTTCAAAACTCACAACATTGAAATGCATCAATAAATATCTTGTAACCCTACTGCAACTCCCAGTATCTGATGCAAGAAGATGGGGCTCAGGTCGGTGCAGAAAATCAGAGAATGCAAACCTGTGTAAAACATACATACACACTTGTACCCTTGATGACTTCTTTCTAATAGTCAAAGCCTTTGTTAAATAAGGACCCATTAAAGATATCACAGAAGAGAATGTTGTACAAGGCTTTACATTTTACCTGATTTGAAAAACAGTTAAGGATTTTGAAATAAGTAGGTAAATGAGAAACTATCCACTCATAGTTACATACTTAGGTACTAATGGAGCTACTGTTAAGGAATACATCTGGTGTAGTTTTTGAAATTGTAGCTTTTTGCAAGCTGCAGTTTCAAGCTACAGACTGAGATGCAGGTTGAGCTCTCGATGGGAGTCCAGAGAGGCAAGAAGCCATGAACTGCCAACCCTCTGCATAACAAAGGGCTCAAACACTGGTGGCCAGGTGAATGGACACAGAGACAGTGCAGGAGCTGAAAACTCACAGGCATGTGGACTGTGAGTGTGTAAAAGCCCAGAGATTCCTTTGTTCACAGTCCTCCAAGAGGCAAAAATCGAGCCGATTCTGTGTTACTGTCAATAAATGACTTTACAGAACTGGAGATATGAACACCCCTTATGGGAAACCTGGGGTCAAACCAAGAGGGAAACCTGGTGTGACTGCCTGTGAGTGCAGTGTATGGGGGCAGCCAAGCAGGGTCCCCTCCAGTCAGAGCACCAGAGCAGCGTGCTGTGAAAGGGGCCTTGGTCCCAGCAGTTGAAATCTCCAGCACTGGGAGTGTGACTGCCAGAGTCTTGTGAGTGGTCAGAGCGGGAAGTTTTCTCAATGCCTATCGTCTTACTAAGTGCAAGTGGACTTTAACAAAAAGCTCTGTGAATAGCAGAACTATCTTTGTTTGCATTTGCAGTGCTGATGCAACGTACATACTGGAGACACGGATTTGATGTAAGCAGACTCCTGAGAACTGAAACTGGTTCACACCTCTTATTTTAACCACCTAGGCATAATATGCAGTTTCTATGTTTGTGCAAGTCTCTTTTCCACTATTTAAAAATACTGTTAACAGATATTATGGCTGAGGCTACATTTCATATGCCAACTAAAAATGTTATTAAAAGATATTTGGCTATAACAGAACCCTAAATTAAAAGAGGAAGAAGGCCCAGAAAGTGGCAAAACAGGTCACACTTCTACAAAAGATGCCATACTGAGAAAAGAGAAGTTTGTACTAAATTAAAATAGCTGGAATTAATATTAAAACAAGTAAAAGTAGAGGAGTTTGAATAGGTTTATAGAATTGTGTACACCATCTTGTAGATTACTTCATGTTCACCAGAAGCAATTTTTCAGATTTTCAAATTTTCAGCAATTTTTTTATAAACTTTAACCAGTTCTGGAAACACAGGGTTTTTTAAAAAAATATCTGAGACAGCAGAAATATCTCACTTGCCTAAGGTGCAGCTTCACATCCCATGACTTAATAAAAAGGGTTATACTTTTACCCTTATTCTAAAGCTGTCTTCTTCAATACATTAAAGACAGGACCACCATGACAACATTTCAGTTAACCTTCATGACTCACCTTTCATAATAACCAAATAAAGAGGATGAAATCAGGGACACAGCCACTAAACAAAAATGGACGAAAAATCATTATAAGTAATAAAAAATTCATAAAGGTAATTTCTCTAAATCAATCTGATACCAGATCCTAATCTGTGTATGAAAGTGCAACATTATGTGTACTTTTGAGTGCAATTTTGACCACGGAAGGCCATTACAGATAGCATGGTGTTGCACAGAGGCAAGGAAGAGACAGGTGAGACCCTTTGGATGTGATAATTCGTCTCTTTCCAAGGAAGTACAAGAGGTGCCCACTTCAGATGCAGCGTGGGTTTTTAAATCTAAGGACACCTGTCTGACATTCAGCTCTTCTGCCTGCAGAGGTGCAAGATGATAGCTTCTCTTGAGGAAGATATACTGAAGTCTTATATACTGAAGAAGGGAATGGATATTTTCTCATTTTAGTAGCCTGCATATTATTTATATTCAAGAATTTCTCTATGATTGTCTGTTGTGGTTTTTTGTTTGGTTTTCTGTTTATTTGTTTGGTTTTTGTTTGGGTGTAGGGGGTTTTGTGTGTTTATTGTTTGAAGGGGTTTTTGTTGAGCTTATTTTGGGGGTGAGGGGGGTTGGTTCTAGGGGGAGGTATTCATTTCCACAATAATTTCTTTAAAATGGTCAGACTGCAGAATTTATTCTGAGCTCTGGAGAAAGACCCAAGAGGTTTCAATAATTCAACAGACTAAGCAAAGCTTTGATTTTCTGAAATAGCAATTTCCCAGTTTGGAAACCTGCAGAGGAGCTCCTTTTTCTATTCACATAAAAATACATTTATGAAGAAGCTTTCCACAGGCTCACAAATCTGTGCTGGATTTAGAACATCTTTATAAATACAAATATTGAAGGCAGACTGGTGGAGACAGCAACTATCAACTATTTTAAGTAGTTCCTTCAGGGTTTTTCAAAGCACAGTAATTGCAAAGTACAGCATGCTTTCATTCACTGGAACACCACAGACTTTCCAGGAAGAGAAGAGAGATTGCAAATTCTTTTCATCTCCTCTAGTGATACAAAGCACCTTGGAAAAGGGTAATTTTAATGCTGCATTTTAGGAGCACATTTTAACTTGTTCTTTTATGTATGAAGGCATATAATTTGTACAAACACTTAAGTTTCAGGAAGAAGAGAGCTTTTTGCTTAAATGGGTCCAAAGCTTATCTCACTAGTAATAATTTTTAAAAAGTCTTTTAAACATGTAACTGCATGTATTTGCATTTTTCTTTATGAGATCATAGGTTTTATTTAGAAAGAAAACTTTCCTCCCCAGCCTTCATTTCTCCTCATGCTCTAATTTGTCAATAAATTTAGAAAAAAAAAGATTAGAAAATATCAAATGGCCAGCACAGGTAGTTTGTTTTGTGGTCACACCAAGCTTAAATTTGCACTTGCAAATAGAAGATTTTGCTTAAGAGATAAATGAAACACAACAGAATTCTTGCTACAATTTGCAGTAATTACAAGACAAAATAAGACTTAAGTTACCTACAACACATAGGAATTTCCTTTGGCACAAAGGCCAAATTTAGACATTGCACACTGAAGTGCATTGCAGCCTCATGAGGGGCCCTCCAAATCCTCCAGATCTGCCATCTGCCCTGGAGGGTACCTGCTCTCAGTTCCTACTACTACTGCTCTTATCAAGATAAAAGCACAGACCTTCTCACTTGCCATGAAGACTATGTCCTGCCTCTGCAACCCAAACACAGCTGTGCCCCTACCCAACACACCTGACGGTGTCAGTGCTCACTGAGCCTTTGGCTTCCACAGAATCATTTGAAAAATTCAGCATGTGGCTGCGATCACAGGAACTGCCTTTCATAACACCACCATCCACAAAGAGAGACACCTTGGCTCAGCCACAGGGTCTGCACAATGGACTCCAGTTCCAGAGCTCTACCCCACAGATCCTGCCTCAAGGACCAGTCAAGAGGACCACCAGCAACAGCTCCTTTTGCAGAAGCTGTGTGGGGGAAGGAAAGCAGTTGCCCATGGCCTGGCCCCTTCTCTCTGTTTCTAGCCATCTCCTCCAGCTTACTTTGAATTTCTTTTCTGGGAGAGTAGATTGGAAGTCAGGACTACCTTCTGAAAGGCATACCAGTCCATCAGTAACAGCATCGTGATTTCTCACTTGCACTATTTTTCCCCTCAACCTTAAGCCTGCTCTGTACAAAATGAGATTGATTTGATTTACACTGGCACAAGAAGGTAAGAGGAAGGATGATATCATAGGGAAGATATAGATAGATAGACAGACAGATCAATAGATACAGTAGTTCTATATAGAAAGACAGAGATACTCTCACTAGACCCAGTTACTCAGAGGGATGGAGCAACCACATCTTTTCTGAGCAGCCTGTTCCTGTGCCTTATCACCTTCAGAGTCAAAAATTTGTTCCTAGCATCTAATATAAATGTACCTTTTTTCAATTTAAACCCCTTGTTCTATCACTTCATGCCCTTCCTAAAAGCTCTCTTACAGTATTTTTCAATACGTAAATGTGCCTGTCTTCATGCAATAGATCTTCGTAGAATGATGCAGTAGGATCAAGAATGTGAATTCAAGAATGTGACTGAATCAGTCATGTCCTAATTGCATTTAGCTTTTTCATAGAAATCACTTGCCCCCACATGAAACCTGACACTGCTAAGAAATGTGAAAGAATAGCAGGGCTTTTCCTTAAAGAACACAGACCCAGAAACCATCAGGTGCCAGAAACACTTTAAAGAATTGTGACTTCTTTGGCCAAATCCACTAATGCATGCTGTGTACATGTTTTATTGTAAAAAGAATTCAATAAAAATTGGAATGTGTTTCTTAAATTGTTGGAGTCCATGTTTCCATGGATCCTCCGCAGAGAGTGAGAAGTACAGAGATAGAATTAAAACCTTTAGAAAAATTAGAATATATAAAAGCTTTAGATACATAAAGTAGAAATCTAACCCTTAGCTTTAAGTTTTACATGCCCTAAGTCCTAGTTGTCAGTGTACAAGGACAGAACTTTAGGCCTAGTGATAAAGTATAGACATAACAAAAATAGAGTAGAATACTGTTTATAATTTTTAGTATGAGTTTTATGTACAACAAGGTAGAACCTTATGCTAGTAAGATAGAATTTTGTGTTAATGGATATTCTATGTGCGTAGGTTTTGACGCTGATTTTCGTAGTTTTACGAACTTTAGAATTGTACCTAGATTGGTTAGTGTGTAGATAAAAAATATGAATATGCATTTTGCAATTTGGCATAAAAAGCCTCTGTGTCAGTCGGTCAGTGGATTGGAGGGATTGATTGATCAATCCGATCAATCAATCCAACCTCCACCTCCTGCAGCCTGAGGAAGGAGCCCTGCTAGGGAGCCAAATGGGATTCTAAAGGTACCATCTATTGTTGCCTGGGATCTGGGCCCTGGGGTCCCGTCCCTTCCCCTGCGAGGGTGCGGGACCCCAGGGATCCTCCCTGGCCCCTGCGATCCCGTCCCTTCCCTTTCCCCCTGCGGCGTTTGCCCCGGGACTCTGTTCAGGGCTGCCGGGGACTCTGCGAGGGTTCGAGACCCCGGGACCTCCTTCCAGTCTCTGCCTGGGAACAGTGTGGGTTTGGGACCCCGGGACCCCTCCTTGTCCCTGCGGCCCCGTGTTTGGGAACTCTGCCAAGTTCGGGACCCCCCATTGCCACTGTGATCCCTGCGGCCAGGACCCCTGTCTGGGATCTGTGATCTTGTGTTCCCTTTCTGTTATTGTGACCCCACGGTTGGAAAATCCTGCTTGGGGTCAGGAGATGGGAGGCTGATTTACCTAGAGGCTGTGATGTCAGATTTATGCTTTGCTTATAGTCTTACTAGAGTTTTGCTTGTTAGGAATTCTATGCTTTGTTTGCTGTTTCATTAGAACTCTGTGTGTTAAGATTTCTATGCTTTGGTTATTGTTTTATTTGGACTCTGCTTGTTTATGTTTATAACTGATTGTATTGTAAGACCGCTCTTAGAACTCTCAAATTCAGATGCATGCTTTGTAAATAAACCACTCTGCTTTGATACTAAAATGCTGTAAGACCTTATAGAGACTTTATACCCGTACAATGACCTCGGCATTAAATTATGATTTTATTTGGATTTTTTTGGTAAATAGATCTTATACTAAACATACCCTGGAACTACCAATATTTCATATAAGCTATACTAACTCACAGTAACAGTCAGTTACTAATACTCCACTAATATTAATTTGACCAAACCCATAGGGTTACTACCATTTCTCCATTCCTAAAGGCATAAAAGAGGCACTTGATTTCCTAGAATTTTTTTCCATTACTTAAAAATTGAAATTATTTTCCCCTTCCTCTTTCTAGTCACACAAAAAGTAATTTCTTTGAAGAGTCATTCCCAGTATCTGAAGAAAACACATGAGGTAAGTTCAAGTCAAACTTAAATTCTTGCTTTACCTAAAGCTTATACTGGCCAGTCATGCAAAAATCACCTGTCTTAGTATGACCAATAACTGTTGAAATACACAAGGGAAAGCACACACTAACAGTCCTGGCAGTCAAAACCAATACACCCACCTTGCAGTCAATATAAGCAGCAACTTGTAAAACAGAAGCAACAGTTCTCTAAGTGTTAGAGAATACGCAACTTAGAATACTCAAAGAATACACAATCCTAGACATCTTGATACAGGCATAAGTGAGACTAAAAAGAAAAATCAAGGAGGAGACATTTTGGCTATATTCCAGATAACGTTGGTATTTTCTCATATGGGAAAACCGAGTTTATACCAAAGTTGTGGTGAAGGGAGAAAGAGAAGAAAACGTTTTGATGTTCAGATGACAACAACAATAAGCAACCTTAACGACTAATTCCAGCCCTTGATTAGGGTAAAATGGACAGTTTGGCATTTGGTCTACATTTGTTTCCATTATGTTTTCAACATCCTTTCACTAACTGTTGCTCTGCTCCAAGCCTTTCAAGCTGTCACTCACAAGGCTTACATTTTATAGCATAAAACTGAAGCAAAGAAGAAAAAAAGGTAATTCAGAGTATCCGTTATCACTCAGCCTGGCAAAAATGTTCCTGTGTTTTTTAGTATTTGCAAAATGCCTATGCATACTTGACAGAATGTTCAAAATTATGGTATAAATGTAAAATGGTTATGAAAGTTGTACTAGTTTTTAGGTTTGGTTTTGGTTTCTTACTCTGAACATTTTCTGGACATAAAGAAATTAGTGCTTTTTTTGCAGTAACCTATTGGGTTCCCAAATGATACTCAATGAACTGCTTTTGTTTTCTTTCATCTGGAATACTAATGATCAACAGGAGCTGTTAAAGGGAAACATTTCAGTTTGATCTTGTAGCTCACAACATGAAGATCACTTTAAAAAAGTAGGCTGGAGTCTATGAGATCTATCAGCCAAAGACTGAATTTCAACTTCATCTTCAAATATAAATATTGAAATAGTATCATGCAGGGAAAAACTAAAGCCTAAAAAAACCATAAAAACTAAATCTTTGTAAGGATTACTTAACTGCTATATTCTGGCACTTTCATTTTATCAGTAATACTTTGTTAAGATTTCTTATTTCAAACAAATGCATACCACTGTGCATTCACACAGTTACATGTAGCATAACACATTTTCAGAAAAGCTGGTATATTTTTCCTGCTTCCTATTTTTATGTACATGCTAAACCATGCTAGCTTTGGGCCTTGATACTAGTATGTGTCACAATATGCCCTGTGTAGTAATTTCATTTGGATTTAAAAGGAGGTCCAACATTTCTAAGAAGGGAAACGACCATTTGGACAATCACTGTCCCTTTAGATTTACAGTAACAGAAGCTTAACACTTACAGATGGAAAGTACACACAGTAGACAAATAAAGCACATTGCATTATTCCATGATTTTATTTTGTATGGATGAAAGCAGCTAACAGATGAATAAATGTCAACTGACTTCCTAGAATATTGAGGTTATGGGGATTCCTAGTCCACTACAGATATTTTGCATCTCCTTTAAACAAATGCCCAGCTCTGCAGAAAGTTACATAACCAGATCCTTAAAAGAGTCTACTTGACTAAATCTTTTATGAAATGAGAGACCATAGCCTAGATATACTCCATGAGGATTTCTTTCTGTGTAGTGCTAAGAAACAGCAGTCATCTCAGCAACTAGAACATCTCTCACTGCTATTATGCATTAGTAAAATCTTAATTTATTACATGGCAGTGACCTCCTCTTATGAAATTAAAGTCATTACCAAAGCTGTCACTGAGATGGCTTATGTTTTAGAGTACTATCCAAAAAGAATCTCAGGTGTCTAGCAAAAATATATGTCATATATTACAACTATCTAAACTTTTATGATACTTTTCATACTAATGATAAAATGTGTTACCGAGTTTGGAAAATATTGTAAGCATTTTTTCCTTGCACATTCTTAATGCTCATTTCTATTTCCTCTTTTAAAAGTCATTTTCCCCCCTATGTATTAGGAAATGGAGAATAAATTCTCTGAAAACAATAATCTGAAATGAAAAATAAAGAAATAAGATCCATCAGAGGAGGACTGCGTTCTCATAGGCATCAAAACCCTCATGTCTAAATTAAAATTGTATCTGTAAAAAGTGAAGTGACTCACTGAAATGTTATTGACATGTAACTTAAATCTGCAACATTGTTTGTCAGTCGAACAATACTCAAATACAATGATTTTTAAAAAAAAGTATGCACAATGGCTGCTAAACTTTTTAAGCTGCTATTCGGGGGTCTTTTCTTCATATTAAAGTTAAGAATGAAAAGGTTAATGTCAAAAGTAGGTAAGCTCACATCTAGATTTTGGAGATCACTTTACTAGAACCAGAACATGTAAATAAACGTGTAAATAAATGTGTACACATTATTTATGTATAAATATTATATGTATATGTATATATATGTATATATATGTGTATATATATGTATATATATGTGTGTGTATATATATAATATTTATATTATATATATACATATATATATGTATATATATAATATAAATATATATATATACATAATATATACATATATTATGTATAAATAAAACATGTAAATAAACATGTAAATAAACGTGTACACCAAAAATTTATTACGGTGGTCTTAAAAATCTGAGAAAAACTGAAGTGTAAATCTAACTTATGCATAGAATTTTTTCAGTGCATATATACATATACATATACACATACTTACCTGATATTATACTCATTAAGTAGTACCATACAGTTATTGACCCTGGTGCCCAACAGATCAACAAAACTATCATTGCACTAGATTGGGTAATTTCTCCCGTTATATCTTGCCTAACAGAAAAAGAATCATCCTTATAGAACTTCCCATACAGAATGTATTTCTGTACTTTGTATTTTTCCCTGTCAACATTAAATCAGTGGTATCTCAGTAGTTGCTCATGTTAAATCATTCACATCTATAAACTCTCAGGTCTATAATATCACCTCCTAAGCCTCTATAACCTTCTGGATTCTCATCTTCACTGCGTATAGATCAGAACATCATTAATTATCTCAGATCTTGGTCAAATGTCTTCTAGCTAAATTTCTAGCTGCAACTAAGATTGAAGATGAGTAACAGTCAACATTTTTTCTGTACCTGCTTCATTCTTTCATATTCTTCTGCATTGCTCCTATTGACAGAAACACTTTCTTGAGTTTTAGAAAAGTTTACTGAATGAAAGTGAAAAAAGTGCATTATTTTGAAGGTTATTCTTGAATCCAGCTAGCAGATAAAAAGAAGAAAGCAATTATAAGGGGATGGTACTTATTTTAGTAATTGCTTTAAATATTTTTTTTCCTTCTGTATCAAAGTCTGCAAGCCATTTCAAATACAGAAAAAAGATAACTTAAACAGGACTTGTTTTTAAATCAGTCCATTTTTTCAGAGAAGTATACAGGGTAGTAAATAACCAAGCAGTGTACTACATTAAAGATGTTCCAGGAAACAAGCAAACAAAAAGGTCTCCATTTTCCATAAATTGTTTCCACAATGGTTTTCAATAAACTCCATTATTTTTCTCCATAATTTTCCTGTACACCTATGTAAGATGTGATAATTAAAATCTCTGAGAAAAAAAACTATGTGGGTTTCTCATACTGGATAGCAAATACTAACTCATATGGACCCAATGCTGAGAATACTCCAAACTTGTTAACGGGAGAAAATCTTCTCATGAGGTAGCTATTAAATCATTACTATGATTCTCTTTCTACCCACACTGCATTTAATGAAGTTATTTAAAGTCTCTATGAAAAATCATAAGGAAAGATCACCATATCTCACAATTGCTGCTTTGCTTTACCCACTCACTGTATCCACACTATACTTCCTCCACTCATCTCAGGACCAACTTCAGAGTCAATGTCCTGATCCGAGATGCTCCAGCAAAGGCCAGGCTTCAAGCTATTGGGCAAGACATCTACAGTGGTCTAATATTACAGCTTAAGTATATTCACACTTTAAGAAATAGTGTCAAAACATATACTTATATGACCCAGTATATCCCATAATTCCTATTAGTTGGGTTTTCTTCATGGAAAACTGACTACATGTCAAGTCCAAAAAGGCCCATAGAAGACCACGCCAGTAAGAGGCCATACTAGAAGTCCTGCAAGAATGTTAGTTCTGCCTTTTAACAGGTAAAGCAGTAACAATGCACAGGCAAAGCAAAACAAGGAATCCATTCACCACTTCCCAAGGACTGGTTGTTGTTCTCCATGTCCAGGAAAGCAGGACTCCATCATGCCTAACAGTGACTTTGGAAAACAAACACCATCATTTTGAATGTCCTCCACTTTCTTCTTCTTCATCCAGCTTTATATACTGAGCATGAAATCATATGGTCTGCAATATTCTTTGTGTCAGTTGGAGTCAGTATTCCCACCTTTTCCCCTCCCCATTCCTTGTGCACCTCCTGTTTAATTTGGAAGAGAGGAAAGGAGAGTATTTTCCCTTGTTGAACCAAAAACCTCAGTCACTACTTTGGAGCTGGTGGTCTCTGTCTAAAGAAAAAGTAGGTTGTAAATTACAAAATGGTAGTAACAGTAACTCGGTAAGTAGCTGACATGCTGGTTTCAATCTGCCATGTTTCTGCCTTGGAAGAAAAACAGAATTTATAGCATTTTGATTTGCTGCCAGGTACTGGAAGTGCCATGAATAATGCTGACAGGGGATGCCTCCAAACCTGTTGAACTTGTTTTTAAATGTTCTAAAACTGTACTAATCTTGTAAGCTACAGATACCTACACAAACTCTGAGAAATACTCTCCAATTAAAAAATACCTGAATATTTTATTCAAGTGTTTTGGAGCAATCATGTGCAAAGTGTTCCAAGTTCCTGTCTTTCCCAGTTACATTCACAAAATCATTACTTAGAGTGGAAATTATCTTTAAGATCATCTCTATGCTGTGAAAATGTCTGCTTCCAGATGAATGTGGTTTATGAGACGTTTTCACAGGATGACAAATTGTTAGGGTTGGAAGAGACATCTGGAGACCCTGTAGTACAACCCCTCTACCAATGCCAACTCATTTCCAGCTGGGTCTTGGCCTTCCTCACATTCCTGCATAGTCTGACAATGTTCCTATAGTCCTCTCATATGGTCTGTTCTCTTTTCTACATCCCATAAATTTATTTCTTGCACTTGCAATTTACTAGGAGCTTCCTAATCCAGGAAGGTATCCTGCCACCTTTGACTAATTATTTGATAAAGAGGATACACTGGTCTTGAACATGGAGGAAGTGGTGTATAAATATTAATCAGCTCTTTTGGACTCCCTTCTCTCCTAGAGCTCTATCCCATGGGATTCCTCTGAGTAGGTCTTTGAAGAGGCCAAATTTGGCCTATCTGAAGGGTCCCAGTCCCTTTGCCTCCTCTGTGCAGAATCCTGAGTTCCACTATCTCATGATCACTTATAGACAAGGCTAATCTTTACATTGTCAGCCAGTTCCTTCTGGTTTGTTAGTACAAGGTCCAGCAACACACCTCTCCTCTTTGGCTCCCCCATCACTTGCATGTAAAAGTTACTTCAATGATCTACGGTATCACCCGTATTATCCTGTCCCTTAACTCTTACTATGATCTCTCAAACCATTCATTTGTCCCTGGGTAGAGATCAATGTGTTCTAGTTGCTCTCTCACTTAAAGAGCAAATCCACCACTTCATCTGTGTGACCAGTCCTTCCTAAAAGTACATAGCTATCTATGACAACACTTCAGTCACGTGAGCTATCCAACCATGCCTCATTAACTGCAGTGAGATCCTGGCTTTCCACACACAGATTTCTGGTTCTTGTTCATTGCCCAAGCTGTGTGCATTTGCATATAGGCACTTCAGAGAGGTAACCATGCAGCCAGGTTCTCCAAAAGGTATATAAGAGGATTCACCACAACCGTAAACACCCTTGATATGTTTGGCCCTATGATCCTCATCTTGAGAGGCAGTCAAGGAACATTTGTCGCTGCCCTGGTTTGTATGATCTACTCCCCAGGAGGAAGCAAGGGCATGAGCAGCACCACTTTAGATCCCACCTCCCAAGACCTTCAGTTTAAAGCCCATCTCACCAAACTGGCCAACCTTATGCCAGAGATTCCCTTGCCCTTTTTAGACAGATGGATCCTACACCTTCCTAACAGGCCCCAATCATTAAAGCACAAGCCACTGTCATATATGCCAAAACCTTCTAGAAGGCACCAGCCACAGAACGAAATGATGATCTGCATTATTTATCTATTTCTGGCTGTCCCTATTTCTCTAACCTGTAGGATAGATGAGAACATGACTTGGGGACCAATATTTTTCACCTGCCTCACCAGGGCTTTATAGTCTTCCTTGATCCTACCTATTTTTTGGCTTGCAGTATCATTTGTACCCACATTAAAAAGTAATAGCAGGGCATAGTCTTGACAGTCTGGGGTACCCTCTTGGCATGAGCTGCCTAGGAAGGTGGTGGAGTCACTATCCCTATATTCCACAGCATGCCCAATAAAGAATGGTGGTTGTCCTTGCCCCTCCTTTTGACATTCATATGTTTATAAAAATATTTTTATTATCCTTCACAGAAGTGGCAAAATTAGGTTCTAACAAGGCTTTTATCTCTCTATTTTTCTTCCTGCTTGACCTAGTGACATCCTTAAATATTCTCCGACTTGCCTGCCCCTCTTTCCAAAGGTGATACACCCTTCTTTTCTCCCTTAATTCTTTCAAAATATTATTAGACCAGTCATCTTCTCTGTCCGCTCATCTTTCAGCACATAAGGATAATCTGTTCCTATGCCTTCAAGATTTCTTTCTTGGAGTATGTCCATTCTTCCTGGACCCCTTTGTCTATCAGGGCTATTTTCCAAGGTAGTCTCTGAATCATTCTTTTGAAAAGACCAAAGTCTGCACTTCAGGAGTCCAGAGTGGAACTTTTGTTGATGCCCCTCTTTGTTTCACCAAATATTAAGAACTCTGTTATTTCATGGTCACTGTGCCCCAGACGGCCTCTGACCACCACGTCTCCCACCAGCTCCTCTCTGTTTGCAAACAGCAGGTCTAGCAGAGCCTCACCCTGGCAGGCTCACTCATCAGCTGTGACAAGAAGCTCTCCATAGACTCCAAGAATCTGCTAGACTGCCTCTTTTCCACTGTGTTGAGTTCCCAGCAGATATCTGGCAGGTTAAATCTCCTACAAGAACAAGGGCTGGCAATCTTAAAACATCCTCCAGCTGCTTATACAATAATTCATCCATCTCTTTATCCTGGTTGGATTAGACTTCTGCTTAAATCCACAAATTACACATTTTACAAGCTAAATTTAAAATAATGTAAGTATGAAGAGGAGGTAATTACTCACTGAAGCATCAAGACTCAGCTTTTCACATTCCTTACTTGATTAGCTGCCCCTATAAATATAAATTCCTCATGTGAGAATTACATTCAATATCCCTTGAGTCAAGGTATTGCAGAAGATCAAATTTAAAAAATTAAATAATAAAAAATCAGATCACTGAACTTAATGAATTGCTGTTGATACTGGCACCATATGTTCTCTAGCATTTAATCATGGTATTACCAGTAACAGTGATCCTAAAATTTGTATCAGGCACAATAAATTAACATAAATCAATCAGTGAGATTAAAAACCATTGTGGGAGATTGAATCTGTCAAAAGCATGATCAAGCAACTAGAATATTCATGATTCAAAAATTAAAATAACACCACCACTAAATTCAGAATGTGATGTTACCATTGCATTTTTACATGGACTAACTTTGCAGCTCAGTTAAACTGTGCAGAGATTACAGCTCCATTTAATGGAAAAAAGAAACTTTTTGAGTACAGTGTTCTTAAATTAATTGTTTCACCCTAGTGTGACTCCATGACTTTTGATTAAAAGAACACTACAGAACACAGAGCTTTTTGACTTTGGAAAGACACAGGTAGCTGAAAAAGAAACTGAAAAAATAGGCCATTAGATTTTAGCCTTTATTTGAAGTCCTAATGAAAAACAACAGTAAGTAGTTTTCTCTAATATTTATTTCTTCTCTGACTTCATTGCCCATACTCTTCCAGACAACTTCAACAACTACTTTAATCATCACTATAACATAAAAAGTTTATAATGGCATGCTATATTTTTTTTAAAAAGGTTTTTTAAATGTGGGATTTATATGATGAAAAAATCTGGCTTTACTAGACTATAAAAGGCAGAGAACATTATTTAAGGAAGACTGCCTGAAAAATCTCTTATATTCACTGGTGACTATTATAGAAATATAAATTGAATTACACTAGTACTGAAAACATGAAGTCTTCATAGCTCATTTATTCTGTATGGAAACCTGTATCATTTCTACAGAAATCAGCTTACCTTGCAAATTATATTGCTAATCCATCAAGTTCCCATGGCAAAATAGGTACAGTTTCGTATCCATTAGGAATTCACTTATAAAACTGACAATTTGGCACAGTCTGTACTCAGCATAACAGAACAAGTTAGAACAAAAATGGAATCATACAGACAGACAAGTTCAAGTCAGTGAGGATAAAAAAAAATAATGACAGGACAGCAATAAAAGAACACTCAATTCTTTCACTATCTGGCTTGGAACTCAGCCAACCCATCTTTTTGTTTCAACACTGGTATCTTGTGCATTAAACACCAAAATGAGAACTAAAATATTTCTTCTGTCTGAAGAATTACGTATCTTCTATTTAAAGAGAAACATTTAAATGGTGATGGTCACAATTCTGAAATGCCTGGAATCAAACAGAAATTTCCACACACCTACACAAAGTTCTTGGAAATAAAATGCTTGCTTCAGGAGGACTCACCAAGGGACAACAAAGGACAAGAATTATGCTTTGCTAATTGGCCAAAACCAAAGTTGTTACATTATAGCAAAGAGGAACAGAGAAAATGGAAGCAACAGAGCAAAGTCAGATGGATGCATTTGAAAATGTAACTGGCAGCCCAGAACTCAACTTCTTCTTCGCTTAAAACCTCCACATACGTACAAAGAACAAAATAACTTGCAGCTTCAGCTAGACAGGAAATTCCAACCCTTCCCAAATGGCAATGGAGATGAGGCAAAGGAGACAGGCTTCATCTGCTGCACTTCTTAGCAAAATTTAAAAATTTCATTTTGGCTTGAACTGATTTTTGGGCCATCATGTTCAACTATCTGTTTAGAGAGATCATACTGGGAGATCCTGCATTACCTTTACCTATGCAGTGTATCGTATTGTGGTCTTAAGCTTTTCTCATTTATTTCTCACAACATGTGAAGGAAAGTGATCTAGTAAATAGTGTAACACTGTGATTCAGAGAGCACCTATCAGTCAGATGCTCTGTGTGATGCAGTGAAATATATTCTCTGAAAGAGTGACTGAGTGTTTTAGAACATTGTGGAAGATGATATGAGGAGCAGTATAATGTACTGCATCAGGAGTCCTCAGCTCAACCATGCACTCATTGCAACCATGCAATATCCTCCAGTAAAAAAATATTCATTCAGTTTGCTCTTACTTGTTTCCAAACTGGCAGTAGTGAGGAAAATGACAGACACAGTGGTGCAGCACCTGAAGTGTTGAAGCACCAGGATACATGCAGCAGGATACATGCCTCAGGACCAGCCTTCAACCCTCATAATCAAAACTACCCATCTTGGGAGTGTACTTGCAATCCATTCTATTTCAAAAAAAATCATGGACAAACCATGATGATTATTTTTAGCAATTTGTAGTAAAATTAAGTTTGGAGAAAAATTTGGAGAAAAAAATAAATAGGAATTTAAGGAATTTAAATATGAATAAGATTTATTTTTTAATAAGATTTATTTTTAAAATAGCAGAAGAGTACCCTGACAGGAAATCTATTCTAGAATATTTTCTAAAAACCAGCCTTGGTGAACAAAGGTATTTAAAAAAATGTTTGAATATAACATTTTAGACAGCTTCTACGGAATAGTTTCTTGGGAAAAAACAAGCAAAGGGGTGTGCAATTTTTTAAGCCTTTTGAGGGCATAAAAGAGGTGAGACAAGAGCCTAGTCTCCATAGGCATATTAGGTAAATCTGTGAAGCAGTGAAGCACCTCGTCTTTGCAGTGCTGCTCTGCAGGATTTCTGCCAGAATTTGGCAAAGAAAGATAATATTCCCTAAATTATACAATACCTAATCCTAATAAAATCACAGTAGAAAAACAACTTTTGCCTAATTATGTTTATGAATATTTTTCTGTCTCTTAGCATTATCTGGAAAATGATAGAAGACCTGCAACCAGCAAGAAGCAGAAGCATCCCTACCTTCAAGCAGCAAAGTGTTTTAGCAAAAGAGATGACCTGCTCATGGGCAAACTCTGGATCAATACATTCTCAAATCACTGTGTTCTCACCATTCAACATTAATTTTTTTTAAAAGCAGAGTATCTTCCATTCCACGGATGTTCTCTTCTAGACAAGGGATTAATGTCACACACGACTTGCCGAGTAGCCATCAATATAGCCCACATGACAACGTTCTCTCCACTTTCACATCTCATGATGAGTACATCTGACTCATGCATCTCACTTGTTCTACTTATTTCTTCTTTATTCTTCTCTAACAAGAATATTCTACTATTCTGCTAAGTTTATTTCATAACTGAACAATGACATTACTAGATCATTCCATTGTGAATGATGACAATTATGTGAATGATTATTAGGAGAAACTGGAACATAATAATAGATACGGGCATCTCATATGACATCTCACTTTATGGTTTTCATATGTGATGAGTATTTTTACCAACATATATGAATCTCTATTCCTCCTGCACCCTTTAAAACTTCTAGCAAAATACAAAGCCTTTTGTTTGGATACTCAGTAATAAGTTGCTTGTTTTGATACTGAATTACTTCATGATTTTTTTTAAAATATGCTAGATCTCAAACATGATAGTTTTATATTCAAGTTTCAAAGACTCCATACACTTCCATGTACAAGCAACTCATCTGTAGCTGTTTAAGCTGAATATATCAGTCACTAAACATAAGACAAGTTGCTGTCATATACAGCTTTCCTGTTCCTAGTCTAATAGATTCAGTTAGCAACCAGACCAATTTAGGTCTTTTCCACATTAACTTACTTGAATATTCCTTTATCTTAGATATGGAAAACAGCAATGGATTCAATCTCCCTCCTTTTTTTGTAGTGAGCATTTTTTATACATCTTGTCACTTTCCTGTTTAACATAGAAGGACACCCTGGCTTGATACTGCAATCATTACATAATCAGAGAATCACAGAATAAGCTTAGTTGAAAGAGACCTATAAGGATTATCGAGTCCAAGAACTGGTTGTGCAGAACCATACTCAAGTCACACCATACACTCTAAAGCATTGTCCAAATGCTTCCTGACTGCTTCCTTCCGTCAATCTTGGTGCCCTGGCCACTTCCCTGGGGAGCCTGTTCCAGTGCCCAAACACCCTCTGGGTGAAGAACCTTTTCCTTATATCCAACTTAAACCTTTCCTGGCATAAATTCAGGCCATTCCCTCAAATCCTGTCACTGGTCACCAGAGAGAAAAGATCAGTGCCTGCATGTCCTCTTCCCCACAGAAGGAAATTGTCTCTCTCCAGGCTGAGCAGACCAAATGACCTCAGCTGCTCCTCATACAGCTTCCCCTCAAGGCCATTCGCCGTCTTTGTTGCCTTCCTTTTGACATCCTCTAATAGCTTTATATCTTTTCTATATTGTGGCACCCAAACCTGCCCCCAGCACTGGAGGTGAGGCTGCCCCAGCTCAGGGCAGAGCAGGACAATCCCCTCCCTTGCCCAGCTGGTGATGCTGTCCCTGATGCCCCCCAGGACAGGCTTGGCCCTCCTGGCTGTCAGGGCACTGCTGCCTCGTGTTCAACTTGCCACTGACCAGGACCCCCAGGTCCCTTTCCATGGCACTGCTCGCCAGCATCTCATTCCCCAGTGTGTCCATACATCCAGGGTTGTTCCACTCCAGAGCAGAATCTGGCACTTTCCCTCTTTGAACTTCACATGGTTGATGACTGCTCAGCACTGTAATTTGTTGAGGTCTCTCTGCAGGGCCTCCGTGCCTTTGACAGAGTCAACAGGTCCTCCCAGGTTTATATCATTTGTGAACTTGCTTAGTATCCTTTCCAATCCTGCATTCAGGTTGTTTATGAAGATGTTGAAGAGCACAGGGCCAGGAATGGAGCCCTGTGGAACCCCACTGATGACAGGTCACCAGTCTGATGTCACCCCATTCACCATCACCCTTTGTACCTGAGCCAGTTGCTCACCCGCCTCCTGTATTTATCCGGCTGTGTGCTGTGCATTTTATCCATAAGGATACTGGGAGAGACACTATTGAAAGATTTTCTGGAATCCAAAAAGAGTGCATCCACTGGCTTCCCTTGATCAAGGGAACTTATAAGGTGGGTTACTTCGTCATAAAAAGAAATCAGGTTTGATAATCATGAATTTCCACTCACTAAGGAGTGCTGGCTCTGACTGATGACTGCATTGTCTTTCTGGTATATTTCAGCATCTCCCAGAATAATCTTCTGCATAATTTTACCCGTCTCACTGACGTGAGACTGACAGGCCTATAGTTTCTGGGGTCCTTGTCTTTCTTGGAAATCAGGACAACACTCACCAGCTTCCAGTCAGCTGGGACCTCTCCAGATTTCCAAGATTAGTCAAAAATCATTAAGAGAGGTTTTGCAGTGCCATCAGCTAATTCTTTAAGGACTCCTGGATTAATCCCAGCAGGCCCCATAGATTTGTAGATCCCACACATTTCTAGGGTCAACCAAGAATTGATCATTATCATAGACATGATCCTCCAGGTCATGGCAAAGACCCTGTTGTTCCATCATTTGTGTTGAAGGTGGAGACAGAGACTGCATTAAACACCTCTACCTTGCCAATGTCCATGTCTGTGAGGTGACCACCCTCATCCTGTAACAGGTCAATGCTATTTTATACACTGCTTATTGGCAATATACTCTTTTTATTGTCCCCCACAGTTCTGGACATCTTCAGCTCCAGATGAACTTTGACCACAGAGATTTTCTCCCTCGAGTGGCAAGCAACATCTCTGTATTCTTCCCATGGCACCTGACCTTGCTTCCACTGGGCATATACCTCCCTTTCTTGCCTTATTTCCAAGACAAGAATCCTGTTCAGCCAAGCTGGCTTTCTGCACTTCCTGCTTGACTGTCAATATCTGGGAATCATTGCTCCTGTGCCCTTTGGAGCTGCTATTTAAAAAGTGACCAGCACTGATGGATCCCAGGACCCGCAAACACATTTTTCCAGGGGATTTTATTAATTCCCTGAGCAGCCTGAAGTCTACTCTCCTCACATCCAGAGCTGAGGTTTTGCTGGCACTTTTCCTCCTATCAGAGATTTTAAGCTCGACCACTTTGTGGTCCCTGTGACCAAGACAGCTGCCAATCTCCATTTCAGTCATGACATTCAGTCTGTTGTCAAGCAGGAGATCAAAGAGGGAAACTTGCTAAGTCAGTTCCCTAAGGATCTGTTCCATAAAGTTGTATTAGAAGTTTTTTAGGAATCCTCTGGCCTGGGTTGTACCAGCTATATGATAGTCAGTTAACTTCTGCAAGTAGAAATCTCCTATAAGGACAAGGGTAGTTGACTTGGAAGTGTCCCTTAGTTTCTTAAAGAATAGTTCATCAGTATGATCATTCTGGCCAGGAGGTCTATAGTAGACTCTCATGATGACATCATCATTATTTGTTTGCCCCTTGGTTCCAGACTTTCTCAACTGTTCCACTGCAAACTGTGAGCTCCATACATTCTAACACTTGTATTACAGGTAGTGCCACGCCTCCACCTCTCTTAGAAAAACTATTTTTACCTAAAGAAGTACTCTTTCTAGCACTAGAAGATGCAGCACTGAACTTTAACACACAAGGGAAAAAAATTAACAACCTGGGAAACAGCAGTATAGTCATCTTTTGTAACAGTTTTGGAGACAACTGAAACATTTTTGAAAATAAAAACAGTCCCATTTATTAAGGAAGAAAAGCATATAATGCACTGTCAGAAATGCTATGGGTTTGACTAGAAGATGGGTGTGACAACCAAATATATTTATGCTACAAGAAGCTGTGAGATTATCACTTATGACTGTGATATCTATAATTCACATAATGGTTAAATTATTAATTTCAACTATAATTTAGTATTCATAATCTAAATTATGCAGGGGAATGCAGAACTCAGAAATACTGGAAAAAAACCCCAACATATTCTTCTAAAGAACCTAGAAGTTTAATGTTACAGAACGGAAGGATAATGTAAGAAAGACATCATCAGTTACAATAATCCAGATATTTTCCCAGAGAAAGCAGAAATCAAGGGTTGAGCTGGACAGCATTCAGTAGCCAGCCAACTTTGGAGAATATGCATCCATTTAATAAAGTAGACAGCATAGCCCAAATCTTTTGGGATCATACTGTAGCCAACTGTTATATATCAAGATAATGATACTGGAAAAAAATTACCTAAATCAAACAGATTTCTACAGATGCCTTTAGGAGTTTTCTACACCTCTTAATGTACTTGCAACACTCGTATTGCAAAGCATTTTCTACTAACTGTGCTTTACCAGATAAAAGGCAGCATAGCTGAAATAAAACTTGATGATTTCCTACAGACAAGAGTAGAAAAAAATTACATTACTCTTTGTAACTAACTTTAAAAAAAGTCCATCAGGAATAGTTAGCTGAAGACATTAAGCTCAAAAATAAGCAAGTAAAAAGTGTACTGCTTTTCCTTCCAGATATTCCTGTCAAAATTATCAGATACCTATGAAGACTTCGATATTATATAAATCTCTCACAGCAAGTAATGGCCAAAATAAAATGCCTGTTCAAATTTACTTCCTGATGAGTATTATTCCATATGCAAATGGTAACTTTTTTTCACCATGTTATTTTATTGTCAGAGAAATCCTGGGAAGACTCAAAATATTCATGTTTTATGGACAGAATTTTTCTGGAACAATGAACCCTGTGTCACCAATGAAAATCATAGTTCAAGCACTCCAATCACCTTCTAGGAACTCTGCAACAAGATAAGAAAGTGATGTATTCTCCACGTCAGCATTTAACTACTTCAACCTTGTCCATCACTCTCTTCCTGAGTTCCTTTTCCCAATTGCTTCCATAATGCCATTTTTATATCAGATAAAGAAAAGGATTTATAAGAAAACATCAATCGTAGTACCATCAGCTCATTTCAAACTATTTAATGTGTCTTTAGGAAGTATGGCATGATACCACAAGCAAAAATACAGACACAAGACCTTGTACCTAAAGACACTACAACTCATTTTTAAATGCTTGACTGAAATTATTACTATGTTTTAGTCTTTTAAACTCTATAAAAATTAGCTGCACAGTTGCATAACATGTTCTATTTTACCATACTGGCATCTTCATGCATAGTTACCAACCATCAAAATACTTCTGATAAATATACCTAAGCATTTCATTAGAAGCATAGAAAAATGTTGCCAGAAAATAAAAACTGACTGATTTATTAAAATTGATACTTCTAATATGTGCCCATAGATGTTTCATTTTTACCATTTTTATCTTTACAAATATTACTTGATGCTAAGTGAATTAAATTCCAATTACAGCATAAAATAACTCAGACAACAATGCTGAAACAAAAACACTAGTGATACTGCAGAGTCTCATTATTAAACACCAACATTTGACAGCTCTTAGAAAACACTATAAAACCTGTGCTATCAAAAATCATCTTACAAGCACAGTACTATTTATTTTCCTTTGTACAAATGAGGATATTCCTTGTATAAATCATGCTTATTTGATCTATTTCTCCAGAAAGAATCAGGAGTCATGTCCCTCTCCTCACAGCAAGACTCCCAAAGGCTTACAATATAGAAAAGTGACTGTCAACCAACAGATGAATGTCTGAAGAGAATACTTTTCCAGAAAGTAATTAATAAATAAACAGACAAGATTAAATAGTATATAACAGACAATGTTATTTCCTGAAGAAAATCTGTACAGGGTGCTCAGATAATGTCGTTACACTGAACACCTTCCATATCTTGGAGTTTTGAGCATATGTAAAAACTGTGATAAGCAAACTATAGTTATGCAAGCAGCCTAATGACTTTTAAAAGAATCACCCCACTCCTACAGGGAGAAAAGAAACAGAAGGTTTTACAGCACAGAAACTGATAAAGTTGGGCTGCCTTCAAAACCTGTTGCTCAATAGTTATTGCTATACAGAGCTCTCATTTCCCATTTTCTAAATGTTAGTCAAACTTTTCCTTCCTGACTAAATAGGTCTGAATCTTGAAGCATTTTTTTAAAGGTTTGACTATGTGACAAAGACTGATCAAGATGAAAAGGCTGTGAATGCCTCTCTGGGGGTGAATGTTTTTCTGTGCACTAATGTCTCTGTGTATGGGCTGGAGAGGAAGAGGGTTCACCAAATGGATTAAAAGTCACAAAACAGGTATCACTGGGCAACTAGAAAAAAAATCCAAACTCATATTCAGTCTTTTCTCACCACACAGATGTTACAAAATCTGCTTAAATATGAACAGGGACAGAAGAAGCTTGACATTTTTTTTTTGTTTTACAGGGAGGTTTAGGATGGCTCTTCCTTTCCCAAGAGGTAATGATTTACTGCTAGCACACTATGACCTCAAAGCAAACCACTACAAAGTCGATATTTTTCTTCTACCTTTCTTTCACAAAAATGATGATTAACCAAGGACTATAATCACTTTCTAGAGGAACACTTCCAAAAGATTTTCTCTTCCTGAGCTTCTTGCGAAAGTGGGTAGGAACACTAAAAAGCTTTGTTGTCCTAACATCTTCCTAGTAAAAAACAATACATAATGCTCCCTACATATTCCTCTCATAAGCTTGAGCCAAGTCTGGCAGAAGAGTATGAAAAAAAACCAAGCAACTCATCATGCAGCTGTGCAACCAAAATTAAAACCTTAAAAAAATCCCAGCAAAACAAAGCAGAGATAAAGAAATTAACCAACAACACAGATGGATACAAAACAACATAAAGTAATTTAAAACTTGCTTGTAGCTCTTAGTCACAGTACTGAGGATTGCCAAAGTCTGGGGGACAAAAATAAAATTGTAGAACATAATTTTTCATGGAAAGAATTGAATGAGTAGAACATAAACCTGTCTGAAAAGGACTCTGCTCCAACTTTCAGGCAGCATAAATCAGATAGACAGACAAGCTGCTGAAGCAGAGATTTGGTGCTCAGTGCCCAGTTTCCTCAGCTGCTGTACATACCAAGGCAGTTGCTGATGACCTGAGGAAGCAAATTTTGTTTTGGAGAAAAAGGATTCAAGCACAAAAATCTCAATGCTTCTAAACCAAAATAGTTCAAAACAGCAATTGAAAAATCAAAGCAAATAAACTTCTGCCAGGCTTTTTCACAAAGTAAAATTTCCTTTCTTGAATGGCCCAGGGCTCTTCTCTGTACTTAGGAATCAAGTTTCATGTTAGGTAGGAAAGGATGGGTTTTTCACCTCTGTTCATGTGTTTGTGTTTAAGGTAGGTCCGATTTCTGCTTAGAAAATTCCTCAGTTTTGCAACAATCTCTTGATACCATACACAGACTGCTACCAAGAACATCTATAGTAACTGATAATTAAGAAAAAACCCAGGTACATCCACAAAACTATTGAGTAGGGTGATATTATTTATTCATTTAGGAGTCTGGTCACTTGCCTTTTTTCTTTCTTTTTTTATGCCAGCTGAACTTTATGAATAACAATTTCATTTCAGTTGAAGGTGAGATGAATAATAAAATTTGGTAGCACAGAGTTTACGCAATTTCAGAGAGTAGAAAGTTAAATTACTTGTTAAAAGATACTTTAAATTACCAAAGACATCAAAAACCCCTACCCTCTTGAGAAACACAGGCTGATACACTTTCATGTTCAGAACAAATTTTCATTAATCTTTGCCAACTCCATCTCCTTATTAGTGCTCAGTATGAACTAGATCTAAAATAAGACTTTTATTCAGTAATTATTAAATCCTTAGGCAAATTACAGGGTAAGAACCATTCAGTGCAGGAAAGTGTACTGCAATTTTCAATACACAGAGGAGACTCTTGGCTGAACCTAAAATTCGTCTGTTAACCCAGTGCTTGACCTCCCTTAACATGAACTCACCCTTGGAAGTGATTCTGTATTTCCAGTCTCAACCTGTTAGCTTTCTTGTAAGAGCTCTTTAACCAGCCTCAGGCAAAATTGCCTCATCCACCAGAAAATGTTTGCTCCTCATTTACACAGTACATCTGTGGCTAAGTGTACACAGCCTGCAATCACTACTTCTGCCAGCAAGAACGAAGGGACATTGGTAGTTTGGGAACAACTGGATATCAGTGATGCATTATACTGGATACAACCCCTTTAAGAGGTTAGCTACAGTTTAATAAAAGTAAAATACGTCTTTCAAGTGCTGCTGCTAAATGCCAGTTGACACAAAATTAAGATAAGATTTTGTATGCCTTCAGAGAATTTCTAGTTCAATCACCTTCAAATAGTCTCCAAATATTTCCCCTAAGTTAATATACAAAAATACAGGAAGAGTAACATTGAATCGATCTTGATTTCCCTTTGCACAATGGACACTTACACTTCATGAAAGAAAACAAGGTTTGAAAATAAAAACTTTTAATATATTTATAGACTCTACCTAAACTGTAAGGTATCTTAATTCCTAGGTGATCACTAAGGTCTCTTAACAATACAAGTGCTAATATTCTGGGAAAAGCCGTGATGTAAAACTAAAAATCTTACATGTGCTTCACATTATGCTAAAAGCAACATTACCTTGATTAAAACACAGCCTCTACCACTTAGCTGTTCTGGAAGTTCATTATGAAACAGTCAATTCACTAAAACTGATATTTAAACTAAAATACGTTTCCCTCCTTTCAACTACGAAGTACTGCCTAGAGACCAGCAGTGCTACCCAAACTGTCTCCAGTGCTGGATGCAAACAGCAATGATTCCACTGACACATGCATCAGCCCTGCTCAAACACACAGATTATTTTAAGGTAAGGACGCAGTAAACCAAAAAGTATGCAGAAACACTCTGCAGCTCAGGTGGTTGCTGCCAGATTGAGACACGCCAGGGCCAGGGACAGTGATGGAGCCTACCATGCACAGGAACAGCTGGAGAGTCATTTCCATCCTGCAGCTCACACAGCAGCAGGGCTCTGCTCTAAAAAGGCTCATTGATTTCTCTCGCTCTAGTTCATTCCTAAAGCCTATCTGGAGGCAGACTTAATGTGGGTAGGGGGAGGAGGACTGAGTGAGTAGGACATGGTTTGGAGAGTCTCAGTGGGAACACTAAAATCAGGAGTGGCATTCCTAAATCACGGCAGACTTATGTGGTGTGCCGTGTGGGGCACAAAGGGCTGCCATAACAGCAGATCTGCCCAGAGCAGAGTGGAAATTAATTTGATTTAGGCATTTGTTGTATTAGGTATGGAGCCCCTGGTGACATTGTTGCTTGGTTGTGGTACACCAGCCTGTATATATTCTCATATGTGCAGTATGGTATTTTTCAGAATGGGAGAGAGATCAGGACAGTTTTGTTGATGTACTGCAGGATATCAGTTTATGACATGATAACATCGAGGGCAATGAGGGTCATTTGGGATGTGTGCTCAATGCTGCTCTCCTGTCCTTACTTCAGCTGCTGTCTTTGGGAGTCCATTAACAATCTTACAAGTCAGTAAGGGGAGACAGAGTAGGATTATTTTCCCCAGCCTTTCACTCCAACTTCCTCTTTCAGGCTGTTACAAGAGCTTTTGAGAATTCTGAAGTTCCTTTGTATGTGAAAGAAAATATGTTCTTGTTCCTAAGTCTACCAGGTCTCCTTAGAGCTGTTCACATCATTTTCAGTGTCAAAAAAGACGTTTCTAAGAAGATTATCCAGAGATCTGGCCCAAGAGTTACGAGTGGCATGGAATGTGGGAGAAAAAATTGGCCATGCTTTAAAGCGCACCACTCCTCTCCAATGGTTTGGAAGCTCACCCCTGAATAACTACAGGACCCTGTTAAAGTGGCAGAATATTTGGAAGAAAAATGGTGTGGCAGTTCTAGAGAGGAGGAAAGTTCTACAATGTGCCTGGACCTGGGCTACTGTTTATTGGACACTGCTTGATACTAGACAGCCCCCCTTACTGGGAAGAGGAGAGACGCAGAGAAAGATGCACTGGCCACCCAAACTGCAGGTGAACCACAGGAGCAACCCATGCCAGCAGCAGTTGCCCCTATACAGAAGAAGAAATCCCAGACAAAATCAGTTCACTTAGTGAGGGTTGAAGAAGTAGAGCCCTTACAACAGGAGGCAGGGCCAAAGATAATCACCTAATTCCTAGCCCCAAGTCAGCTGTGAGATATGTGAGACTTCAGTCAGGTGAGCCCCTGCTGATCCAGCTGCTCCAGTGCTGGCATAGCATGGCCCACAGTAAGAAACTAAATGCTAGTGAAGCCAGAAAGCTGGGATTGCTGTCCTGGGGTGTGGGCACTGATAAGGGGACTGGGAAGAGGACAATAGATTACCATCTGGAGTCATGGACAGAAAGGATCTAAGGCCTGCTGCACTCCAACAAAAAATGTTAGAACCTTGCAGCTTATTGAAGGGGTTCAAGCCACCTCTGAAGAGATGGATCTCAAAGGACAACTCCTGCTGGCACCTCGACTGCCAGTGCCGGGCTGGGTGTTCAAAGGGACAGTCCCTCATACACATCATGCCACTGAGGCTGCACACAGTAAGTAGACTGCACTGATCAGACAGCAAGCTCAGACAGGAAAACCCAATTGCCCAAGGATTCTGGAATTCATCATGAACTAGCCCAAAGGAGAAAATTTCAGACTATCTGACTACCAGACAAGGAGAAGGAAAAGATGACACATGCTGAGGAGGGCCTGCCCACCACTTAACCAGCTACCAGAAAATGAAAAACAATATGCTGTCTTTAGTAATGGTTCCTGCCATACTGGCAGGACAAGGATGAGTTCTTCCTGGCTCAATGGGCCCTTGACACCTCAGATAATCCAGTAAGAGATGCAACATAGAGATGGGCTCACAACCGAGAGGATTTAAACATGGACATTATTTCCCAGATGATCCATAACTGTGAAACATTCACTGCAACTAAGCTAATGGGTAAAGCCTCCGTGGTATGGTGGATGATGGTCAAAATACAAAGGGGAGGAGGCCTGGCAGATTAATTACATCACACTCCCACAAAGACACCAAGGTAATAGCTATGTGCTGACATTTGCGTAAAGAACCACGGGGTGGCTGGAGATGTACCCTGTGCCTCACACCACTGCCTGGAACACCATCTTGGACCTTGAAAAGCAAGTCCTGTAGGGACATGGCACCCCTGAAAGAGCTGACTTGGACTACAGGACTCATTTCAAAAATAACCTGATAAACCTGGGCCAGAGAGTGCAGTATAGAGCAGGTATATCATACTGCCTGTATCACGCACCAGCCCCTAGTAAAACTGAGCCTGTGCAAGTTTCCACTGATCCAGCAATTTCAGATCTAGAGACTCCATAAGACTAAGAGATCACACACTTTGGCTTCTCTCCAGCATACTAAAATATATTGACCTGCCACTGTCCATGACATTGGCCAAAACAGATCCTCTTGAGTGCAAAGAGACAGCAAGTTTGCTGTACCCCTTGATACTTTGCTATCAAAGCTAATCAACCTAATAAAAGTAAGTCTGCCTTTCTCCATACCAAGAACCAAAGGTACTTGATAGAAGCGCCTAAATATTTATATAATGTTGCAGAACAAGCAACATACTGTCTCTCTTCGCCCAGCTCTCACCACTAGCAAACTTGAGGGGATAAACCTACTGAGATGCCATATGTGCTCTCCTGGATAATAATCATCCTCCACCTGTTTTGATAAATTGAACATACTGATCTCAGATTTTCTCTTATCAGCATTTTCTTTACCTGCAAACTGTATGACAAGCCACAACTTTATTTTTTAACATCTTCCTAAAAATGCAAACAGTGTATGCAATTTTCTCATGTCCTTCTCAGACACTTCTTACTCACTGGTGAAATCAACTCTCCTCACAGTCAGGATATTCAGTTTTATAGATTTGGAGGTCACCATAGATTATTTTGCTGCAATGTTGTATCAGATTCTCTTGCAAAATTGCTTGTTAACTATGACTTCTAGATCCCTTTTATAGTTTCTCCTTTCCAAAGTACTATTCTACTTTTACAGAGATGAGACTTGCATTTCTCATTACTTGGTACACAATCACTTTTGACAGTACTTTAAAACTGCCCTTCATTTAAATGAGTTTAGTTTATAAAATTTTTCAAGTTGCTATCTGTGCCTTTCTTCAATGTGTCAACTCCCCATTTTATGAACAGCAAATCTATGTATCTCTAGATCATGAAGTATTGGAAAGCATTGGATGGAATGCCCTGAAGAACTGTAGTAGAAGTATTCTGTTCAGTGATGCTAAAAATTACTAATTTTTGTGCATGACTATCTTAACATGAGCTTGAATGATAATTAGCAAGGAAAAAAAAGTAGCTGTGATTGTGCAGTATTATATCAGCTCCTTGTAATGCTGCCACTAGCACAAAAGGAAAAGGCTAGGCTTATGCCCCTAATCTCCCATTCCTGCCCTCAACACAAACACACTAACATCCAGAGCAGGGTAACAGAGCTCTCTTGTGCATCTTCTCTGCTCTGTCTCCCATCTCCTCGCTCCTGACCCTGCGGGCCTCCTGCTCACATAGGTTCACCAGGCTGGCTCAGGACAGCCTCAGTGTGCCAGCTGCACACTCAAGCACAGCAGAGAGCATTGCAAGATATGACACCTTCATGTGCAGGGAGAGGACTACACCTTCCATTTTAAAATTACACATTTCAGAGGAATTTTCAATAGATGTCCCTAGCATGTACGATTCCTTTTCTGATATGCTTCAATAATATTACCAGATATATGCCAACAAGAGCATCAGCTATGGACTTCTGTTCAGTCTGCAGCCACATGCTGTACTTAAATGTATCAGATTTATTTTATGAAGCCACTAAGTTTCTTTCATTCTTATTTGAATAATATACATCAGGAAAACTGCGAGTCAATATTTTGCCTTTGTCAGCACTATTTCTCATAAATTTTTCTTTAGCAACTGATGTGTTTAACTGTTTTGGCAGTCACTTGCTCCTGGACAAAAATACCATTGGAATAAACCACATTATCTTACAAACCTTGTATTAGTTGCATTCTCTAATGTGAGAGTAATGTAAAAATATTTTACAGTTACAGCAGAAAATTTCACAGTCCATCACTATCCAATTAGGAACTCCAACATAAAATGTGGAGTACATTCAGTCAAATCTAATGCAATTCTTCACAGACTATTTCCATGTCACAGGTTTGGTGGTTTTCATAATTCATCAGGGACTGTAACAAAGACTTATCAAGGCCTCACCATGACAGTAACAGGTTAAATCTCCGTCTACTGAGAAAAAGGTGAGCAAAACCGGATCAGTAACCTACAACTGGCCAAACAGGAAGTAGTGTCTGTTTTTTAGGAAATGAGAATGAGTTGTTATCACATGCACAGATTTGGATTTCCTATATTAACCTACCAAAATTATTTTAAAAATACTAAGAATAGTAAAATGTCTCCTCTCATAAAAACAACCTGAAGAAAAAGGTGGAAAAAATGAAGCTAGAAACACTATATTAAGACTGAAATACTGACCAAAGTCAGTATTCCATGGGAAAATATGAGGTCAAACCAAAATAAACACACCTCCAGAACATCCTGCAAAAATCTGCAGTCATCAAAATTCAAAACTTTCTGGGATTAACCCCACTTTGCTTTGGCTCCAGCTGTACCATCTTAAAAAAACAAGGATAAAAGACCTGATAATTGCAGTTTAATTGGAAGATGGCATGTTGGAAATTTGTTATTAGGGAATAGGGCAGCACGGCACTCCATGGCCAAAAGAAAATAACCAGGCTTGAAAGAAAATGAAAGAAATTGTGAGACTGAAAGTCCTTTCATCTAACAACACGAATCCGGGACTGGATGCTACCAGTACAAATCATGCTCAGAAAACAGGTATCTAGGTACGGGACCATTCACATGAGACCACTAATACTGCAATTAAACACTGAATATATTCCAACCCAGAAAAGAATACAAAGACTAAAAAAATGACCAAAACCTTCAGAGGAAATCTGCAGAAATGAAACAGGCAGCAAGTGTTTAGATTAGCTCACATTCACTATGTAGTAATTCAAGTTACGACAAATTTCCTATACAAATGTAAGGTGAAGCACAGATCTTTACACATCTAAAGTGCCAGCTGGTGTTTCAAACAGTTGCTTAATAATGCCTACCGGCAAAACATTCAATGGAACAAAGCAATCTGCTTGTTTTGTTAGAATCCATTAAAAAAAATTGAATAAGCATAAAATAAATTTAAAAATCTGCAACCATATTTTCAAGATTAAGTTATTTTAATATAGTCTTCCTTCAGGTACTTTTCAATGTCTCATGAGATATTTTTCCTAATTTTCATGAACATTTCATTCATTTATTTCATACTCTAACCAGACCTAAGACTTGAAGAATCTCTTTGCTGACTGTTTTCTATTTCAGATATTCTAATTTTATTCTTACATGTCTTTCAGATATTGTTATAGCCATTTTGATTTTTAAACATAAATAAGGAACACAGCAGAAGAAGTCAGCAATTACAGCAGCAGTCCTTGAGACCCTGTGACTGTAATTCTGCTTTCAATTTTCACAGGGCATCAAACAGTTTCTCATCATAGGAGTAACCAAGTACGGCATCTGTCCAGCCAGCACTCGCTGGAAGGAACACACAGCTTTGCAGTCATTTAGGATTTTAGTGGGCACTTAAGGAACAACTTCAGTTATCTGAAACATCACTGTTGGCACCGGAAGACACAGATATTTACAATATTTGCTACTGATGCTCATTAAGGTACAGGGTGACATTACTGAAACTGTACACATTGCCAGTAAAAGCACTGTCATTCACTTATAAATAACCACTGAAATCACCACAAAAATAATTGAAAAATCAAAACCAAAATAATAGAATAATTTATTTGCTAGAAAGGATGGAAATAACAATACAATTCTACTGCCACCAGCATACACTTTGGCAGGATTAACAGGGTGGTTTAGTGACTACTATTAGTATTGTGTTCCTCTTCCATCACCAGGCAACAGTCTGCTGGGTTGTGCTGTAGGGTTACCTGAAAAGCATGCTGGAAATGTTTTCTAGAAATCCACAACTTTTCCTTCTTTGACAAGTAACTAGTACTTAATTTTATTGATATTAATCTCAAGTGACAGGCAGTGTAAAAGAGCTACTTACAGCCACACTTAAATAATTATTTATAGACTTCCAATAATTTTAGTGAATGAGATAATTAGTATAAATGAGCATAACTTACATAACACATTGGTGTTTCTTTCAGAACAATTGCATAATGATACAATTAAATACAACTGAAAAAATAAAGAGTTTATTCAC
The DNA here is from genome assembly GCF_021018805.1 of Prinia subflava. Taxonomy (NCBI): domain Eukaryota; kingdom Metazoa; phylum Chordata; class Aves; order Passeriformes; family Cisticolidae; genus Prinia; species Prinia subflava. The sequence continues at coordinate 35,739,620 of NC_086283.1, read as the reverse complement.
ATGTATCACTGCTCCAACAGATCTCCATCTCCCTCAAACATATTATGGCTGAAAAACTTGCTATCATTATAATCATTGGATTTTGCCTACAGAAGTGAGATACTTGCTAACTGGTCAAATAAAAGCCTCTACTGCTGAGTATCCTACTATTTTATAACTGCTGAAAGATTTTTCATTTTTTTCTAGCTATATATGAAGACCGTGTTTAAAATCTGCCTACTTAACATAGTTTCTCTTAATTTGATCCAATTTCTGAGAGGTAGAAAGCCAAGCTCTTTACCCTGCTCCTTGTTTAATTTAAGAAGGCAGATGCAATAGTCCTCTGCCTTCATCCACAGGACCATCTGCTCATGGACACATAGAAAAAGCAATATTTTACTTTCATGTCCAATTACCCACAGCATTTGGAGTGCCACTGTCCACAGAGCCTCTGAATCTAGGCAATCTTAAAGTTGTGTCACTTGTCGCTCATCCAGAAAGGCAAGAAGTTAATCAGTTTCTCCATTTGCATGATGAGGCACTATTTTACCACTAAATCAACCCAGGTGTATATTTTTAATATATTAATTCACATTTCAGGACAGTATGCTGCTTGCATCTCCTGCACTGCACCAGATATACGTCCAAATGTTACTGCTGAACAGAACATTTCATCCCAAACAGAATAAGGATTTGCCAGAATGTCCTGGTTCTTTAAGCTAATTCCCTTATAGGACCAGGGCTAAACTAACACAGTACACACATGAAACCTAAACTACACAACGGCATCAATATTAGCAACACCTTAGTGGCACAGAGACACCTGGTGGTATGTGTCACTGCTCCCCTGGAGCATTTACATATTTCATGCATTTACTTCAACTAACCCACTAAAATAACTTACACTTTTTTGCAAGGCTTTTTCTTCCTACATTTCCTTAAAGCACAAAGAATACCTCTGGAATCTTGCATGTATTTGTACATGTTCATTACAGGAAGCATGCATTCTCAGTCCTCAGGGCTGTGATAAAATATTTCCCTGTGATCACACAAAAGATATTCAGATTCAGTTTGAAAGCAGCACAGAAAACAACTGATAAAACCATGGAACTGCCACTGAGAAGAGACACAGACTTCCTAATGCCATGTTACTGAAGAGCAGTGACACCTCAAGTTTCTTTTGTTGTAGCAGTGACGTACATAAATGACAAATACCTTATGCATACTCCTGCATGTAAACATGTCCCATAGGACAAGAGGACAGAGTTGGAATGTTTAGGTTTATCATTAGGAAGTTCTTCACAGAAGGAGCGATAGGGCATTGATATGGGCTGCCCAGGGAGGTGGTGGAGTCACCATCCCTGGAGGTGTTTAAGGATAAAATGGACATGGCTCTTAGTGTGGAAATCTAGTTGACAAGGTGGTGTTGGATCATAGGTTGGACTTGATGACTTCAAAGACCTTTTCCAATCTAGATGACTCTGTGGTAAGAATGTACATGCACATTTGTTTAATTATTTCCAAAAAAAAAAAACAAAAACAAAAACAAAAACAAAAAAACACTTCACATGGAAGATCCAAAAATCTCTCACTGAAATAAATCTGAACTTGGTCAGTTGTCAGTTTAGTTAGTAAATAGGTAATTAGGTTACTTAGCTTTCAAGTTCAAATAGTATAAGAGTACTCACTCATACCGCATGAGGAAAATTATTAGTTATTATTATTAAAAATATGCATCTGTTTAAATATGTACATAATATTAGGCTAAGGTCAAAGCCATACATTGAAACTCCTGCAGTGGAAGACTTGGCTCCTTTAAGGAAAGATTGTTATTTTTGAGACTCTGTTCCACCTAATAAAGCAAATTTGTACTGCACTTTATTTTGGATGATGCGACACTGCAAAGCACATTTATTACCATTTAAACCATAAGCTATATAGTTTTCCAAGAGCAGAATCATGCCTCCTAATTTTGGCCAAAATGGCATCTGTTTTAGGTATCATGCACCTTTGTAGCTGCAGATGGCTGAGATTTACTTCAACCCATGAAGCTCAGCTATGAAGCTACATTTAGGCCCAGCTGGATAAACTGTCAAGAGAACCTGCAGCTGTGCTTGTGCTGGTAAACCCATGCCAAAACTCTTACTGAAGCTACAATACTTGATGGAGAAATTGATATTCAACAATTAAATTGCCTTTACCACCACGACACTGATGAGAAAAGTATAGTATTACCATAGAAACTGAAGCAGAAAGACAAGACTTGGTGGAAAGATTTCAGAGAGTTTCCCAGCAGATTTCCCAGCATGTTGGATTAGCATCCCTCCCACAGAAACCCATTACCTGTTAATAGAGGAGCCTTAATGCTACTGCAATCTACAAACCAAATAGGTTTATCACAGGAAAGTGAAAGGGGAAAAATATTTTTTAAATAAATAAAAAACCCCTAAACACCAAAGAGAAAACCAGTTATTAAATTATTAAGTTGCTTGTGATGATGATGATGAGTATTCTGACAGAAAAGTTCACACAGGCTCTCATCAGAAGCAGATCATGCATTTACTTCAACTAACCCACTAAAATAACTTACACTTTTTTGCAAGGCTTTTTCTTCCTACATTTCCTTAAAGCACCAAGAATACCCCTGAAAGCTCACATGTATTTGTACATGTTCATAACAGAGCTTCTTCCTTCACACCCACTTCTTTTCTCATTCGAGTCTAAAGCCAAGGTAAATACTTTCACTTATCTTGTAGGTAAAAAACCCTAAGATTAGTTTAAGCCTCTGGAATTGAAATTTACAAATATACTCCCAGCACTGTCTGAGTGATGTCTGTCTTGAAAGCAAAGCAGGCACAACCTCTGTCATTCAGATTCTGCACAGCAATCTGACTTCCTAGTTTGGTCTGGCTGATTAGCATCAACTGTGACCTTCAAATAAACTCAAAAGATCTAAGCATATAGAAACAGGAATTCTGGCAGATAAAAGCAGTCAGAAATGTAAGAGGAACTTCCAGTATGACAAATATCTGTTTATATTACTCATAAAAATGTCCCAGTCTTCAGGGTCCTAAATGTCTCATGAAAGTTTGACTACTAAGGGATCATTTGAATCCTTGGTTTTGCTGTTTGGTTCTTCTGAAGGTTTCTATTTAAAATATTAATGTAATAATAAAAAATCCCTTTTAAAGCTTGAGGGTTTTTCTTTCTTTTGTTTTTCTATATGTTGATCTTAAAAAAAAACCAAAAAAGAAAATACATGAAAAGTCTTTCAAGTTCACATTTCCAATAAAGGGTAAGTATTAATTACTTACTAATATGAAAACATGATGTGCATATCACAGTTCTAAACTTTTTAACAACAAAAGCATTGTCATGTTTGGAATCCTCTGACTGCATTTATCTGTACAAAAATGTGCAACGTATCTCTCATCTCTTCTAACTTCTTCTATTTCTTACATAAATTTCTTCCAGGATTTAATGATGGATACTACCAAAAGGTATTGCAGAATTTTTGATTTCAATTTTATCAGTATTCCAGAATTAAATTATAAATTATTCTATTTGGTATTAAAATAGACTTTTTCTCTTTTGTCATCATTTAAAAGCAAACATTCTCACATTTTTCTGTTAATTCCTTCATTTATTTCTTGAACCTAGATTTTGAATAGACTGTGGTAGATGGGAAGTCAATCTCCTGTTTTCATGTATGTATCCTACACTGCAAAAAAATCCTGCAGTGACAGATTGGCTGTCTTATTCATTGGTAAAATAAATAAATCCGGTGGATTTCTGCTTCTTGCTCAGGCATAGTGTAGGTCATAAACTTATTTCACCTGGTTTTGCTTTTGGAATTTTTTGGTTTTTTTCAACTATCTCCTTCAAATCCTTCCAGACAAACAGCAGGAGCTCTGCTAAAGCTGTACACATAGACCCTCTCTCAACATTACAGAGTTTCTTCCAATACTGCTTTTGTCTTCCTTCTTTGCTCTTTCTTTAGTCAGAAATCTTGGTCTCACTTATTGTCAGGATTTCCTCTGTAGTTTATTGCTTTTCCTCACAAAATCTTGTCTACTTAAAACTTCCAAAGACAAAAAGAACTCTTTGTGTTGTATTAGTACATCATAAAAAGGTGACTCAATTTGAACACAACTTGACCCTAGTCCAGAAATTTCTGTGTCAAAACTTAGTAGAGATTGGTAGATTTTACCAGAATCAAGTGTAAGTATTCATTTAAAAAATCAAAGTTCTTTATTCTTACTGGCTTTGTCTTGCTAAATGATAACATGAAAATATTATAGAGATTTCAGTTTGTACAGTAGAAAGCAATCACATTTTTATTGTCTAAATTAAGGTCAGAAGTAGGCAGCAAGATATCAACTGTAAAAACATCTTCCAAGAGCTACCCCAGCATCTCCTCCACACATACTGTCCATAGTAGTTATGACATATAGTGGAAGGGTCCCTTAGCAACCAATATTGCACACACAATTCAACATTACAGACTGTTCTCAATCAAGAATCAAATCTCCTTGGGGTACACACTGTCTTCCCATGACACTCTGGATTATCCATCAAGTGCACCCAGGTCCTTGAGCAGAAAAAAATCCCACAGATGGGAAGCAGAACTAATCAAAACTGTTTGCCCTACAAAAAACTGTTTCCACATAAAACCACATTTTTTTTATATGTACCACAGGGACTTTATCCCCTTCTACAATATGTGGAGGTTTTGACTGGGGAGGGACAGCTCAAGTGATAAAGCCTTGGGTGTTAACTAATCAGACTGTCTTTGCTAAGTGTAGGTCCAACCACCCACTGCTTTCAGTGTGGTTTTTGACAGTGCATTGTGTCATTCAACTTTCTGATAGGGTGCTGCATGAGAGGGAATATGATACCCACTCCATACCACACTCTCTGGCCAAGGTGTCCCTGTGAAACATTTTTAAGATTAGTTTCATTGTCCAACTCAGTTTTTTCTGGGGTGCTATGTCACCACAGGACTTGGTCTTCAACCCCCAAGATGATGTTCCAGGCAGTGGAAGGCACAGGGTACCACAGCCATCCAGTGGTACTTCAAACCACTGCAAGCATGTAACAATTGCCTTGGCAGGTATGTATGGTGTACAGTGTAATTAATCTGCCAGGCCTCCTCGTATTTATATTTCAACCACTGTCCCCCCATACTACAGCAGATTTACCTGCTTGGCTTGCTTGATTGCAGGGAATGGATATGGATAACTTGGGATACACTGTCATTGTTAATTCCACCCCTTTATCACAAATCCACCTCTATTTTGCCACTCCTCCCTGCTACCCTGAGGCCCTTCATGCAAGCAATAATTCACCCTTATGCTGCCAGCCCAAGTCCACCTGAGACAGTTTAATCTTGGCAGCCCAATCCACCTGTCCATTCTTAAAGTGCTCTTCAGCAGCCCAACTCCTTGGTGAGTGTGCATCTACTCAGTCTTTTACAGCCCGCTTCTCTACCTGCCAATGATGCCTCACCATAATTCACCAGTGCGGATGGGTTTACCTCTGTCCTACTTGTTGGTCTTTTTCCATTGGCCTAGCCACCTTCAATGCATTTACTGTCATCCACAAGTCAGTGTAGAGGTAGAACACTGATAATTTCTCTCATTCAGTGATATCTAAAGCCAGACGGATGGCTTTCAGATCTGCACCTGACTTGATGCATAGCTTGTCCCTCCGTAGCTTCTGTGATTTGCCATGTAGGGCTCCATAATATAGCTTTCAATTTCCAATATACTCCTAAAACAGAGCAGGAACCATCATGAAATAGAGCATATATTCTTTTCACTTTCTGGTAGTTGATCATGTGATGGGGCATCCTCAGCACATGTCCTTCTCTCTCAATAATAATCCAAAATTTTCACCTTTGGGCCATTTCATAATAATTTCCAAGATCCCAGAGCAATGGCCATTTCCTATTCGAGCTCACTGGATGGCCAGAGCAATCCACTTACTCCATGTAGTATCAGTGGCATGATGTGTGTAAGGGAATTCCCCTTTGAACATCCAGCCCAGCACCAGCAGTCAGGGTGACAGGAGGAGCTGTGCTTTGGTGCCCACCACTTCCAAAGCAGCTCAAACCCCTTCAATAAACTGCCAGGATCTCATTTTTAGTTAGGGATAGAAGGTCAGATCCTTTGTAACCCCGACTCCAGAAACTCAAAGGTCACCCTTGAGCCTCTGTGGGTAATTTTTGTCAGAGATCCAGGAAGGACCACTCTCCCTAGCTGCACTGTAGAGCATGATTTTATATCTAGTTCTATCTTAACTGGCCACTGGGCATTATCCTCCCCTGTTCCACCCCAAACTGGGTAAAATGATTAATACATTCCCAGAGGTACCACCCCAGGCCCAGGCAGAAGATCAGCACTGAACATACATCCCAAATGACCCTCATTGCCCTTGATGTTGTCATGTCATACAGTATATCACACAGTACAGCAACAAAGTCATTCTTATCCTTCTACCCATTCTGAAAAAAAAAACACCGTGAGGAGTACACACAGGAATATATGAGTTATATACATCCACATGCACAGACCAAGCAACATTGTAACCAGGGGGCTCTGTACCTAACACAAAAAAATTGCTTAGATTAAAATTGTTTCCAGCCGGCTCTGTTGTTACCTCAATCCATCGTTTAAACATTGGTTTAAACTCAGCTGGAAATTAAGCCTTATGCAGCCAGTAACAGAGGGACAAAAGGCAGAAGTAGATTGAGATAACCATTTACTGGCCAGCAGCAATGTGCTAAGAAAACAAACATTAACAGCAACAATACTAATAGCAACACTATATGGAAAGGGTGATTTACATGCAAAATACTCACTGAGCTCAACCCCATGTGACCACACCATAGTTAGAGCTGGAGCTGCCCCACCTCTTCATTCAGTGCTTGCTTCCCAGAAAAAAAGGAACAAAATGGCAGCTATGCTCCATGTGATGCATTCTTCCACACAAAGTCACATCCCCCTTCTTCGAAGAAATGTAAATCCCTTGCTCCTGCCCACTCTCCCCGCCCCCAACAATATGAATGGTACAACACAATAACCCCCGGGGTGCCTGCAAGGCTCCAAGCTGCAACCCCTCATGGGAACTGTCAGAAAATCAACTCTCTCTTTGGCCAAAACTAGGACAACTTGATACATTCTAATCCCACTAAGTCAATACATTACAAGATATATTATCCTAATTATAAAAAAATCCCTTTGTGTCAAATTATCCACATAACAGTACTTATATCCATCAGTTTATAAGCCACTAAAATGATCCTTCAGGTCCTTCCAACACAATCTACTCTGTGATTATATGATTTTGCTTGCTCAAATGACTACACACAAAAGCAAATCAGCAACATCCAAGCAGAGCACAAAGGAACAAGTCTGCTCACCATCCTTATTAATTATCTGACTTAAGGCATCGTCTTCCTCCTCACCAAAGGAGTCACTCACATGAAGCACGAGGCGCCTTAACTGACAAAAATCCCAGTACTACAATACTTTTGTCCCCAGATCTCACATCTCACACTGAGTCTGAACCTTTCAAAACTGAATGTTTTGACAGTGATGGTATATCATTACTCCTAAGCCTTTGAAATATGAAACCTCTGGCTTGCTGACAAGGTATGAATCACTGTCGTGGTTACAGGAGAAAGAGTGCCCATATGGGTATAGCCAAACTAGGTCTACACCCACCTACATTATTACTGATGAACTGTTAATGGTGCATCATTTGCAATAACTGCTCAGTGCACACTCGACTGCCAGGCTGCAAACTGGGTGTTAAGCTATGAGTGGCAGGACAGCATTTCTTTGTCTTTGTCACCCAGCCTAAGGGGGGTCATCTCTGCCAACAGGCCATAATGGCTCAACAGCCCCAGTGACCAACCTAGGTCATCAAGGATTCCCCAAAATGTCCCACGACTCATTGGGTTATATTTTATTGTGGAATTCCTTGCCCTGTGGAAGGTACTGAACATTCCCGCATGAATCTGACCATATACAATTTGGGGTTTTGAGACTGGGAGAACAACCATCAGCAATGCTCATCCAGAAGGGGAACCCAAATTTCCACAGGACGACAGCTGTCAACAAGACCACAACCATAATTGCAGCAGCCCTGCAGCCTGCTTAATTGGACTGCAATCACTACCCCTGACCAATAAGGGCCAGGCTGTACTCTTGTCAGTTTAAGCCAGTGTCTCTGTACTTTCTGCATTTATTGTATTTTTCCTATTAAACTGAAACTCCAATTTGAAATCTCTCACAAGGTATTTGCATGGAGTTAGTTTCTCATGCTACTTTTCCTTCAAGCAAGCACAATCACCTACTCCATAAGACTTCAATACATACAAATACAGACAGACCATTCTGCTGCACTTGCTATGGTTTGTAATCAGTTCATCCTTACAGAAATACACTGAATGGAATGCACACTGAGCAGAACACAAACTTCACATTAAAAAAATCTCCATAGTGGACCAAAGGTGATCTAATTTGTCATTTTGAGAATTTAAGTCTACCACAGATAGAAAATCTGCCTTCTTTTACAAGGAAGAGAAAATATTTCTTTTTTAAATGTAAAAGCTTCAGGATTTCCATTATAGCTACCCTCTTAAAATTCCCTAGAAGATAACACTTGTAATATCAAAGATCTAGGATAGATAGTAAGATTAGAGAGTAAAAGACAAACACTGTCTTCAGATCAATGGTGAGTTCTCAATCATCTTGCCAATGGCCAGAAATTTATCCAAGAAGTTTAAAAAAAAAGAAAAAAAAAAAAGAAAAAAAAAAAAAAAAGAAAAAAAAAAAAAAGAAAAGAAAGACACATGGGTCTATTAAATTTATTAGCACATAACACAAGATAAACTAGTTAAGCTAGAACTTCCTACAAAGCTGGGTGTTAAATGACATAGTGGCAGTTTTGAAACTGTTTTAGTCTTTTTTTTTTTTAACACTAGAAAGCCATTCTCTCTGCAGCAATATAGTAACTGATGATAAGTCTTACTGGTATGACTAATTTTCTGCATTCATCACCTCAGAAAGATGGAAGGAACATTTTTCAGCATTTCTTGGGAAAAAAGAAAGTCTAATGCTATAACAAATTTTATGTATTTCTATTTCTAAATTTAGAAAGTTCAGCACAGGTTAGTAGGTTATGAAACACACTGAAGGTTATGAAGTACACTGAAGTAAGAGTTTTGACACAGTCACTTGAAATCCAAACAAAACCCTTGAAACTTGACCACTTCACAGCAGAGTCACTTGTTACAAAATAAACATTTATTTGATCTTTCAGTGCAAGATCTGTGGCAATTTCTATCTTCCAAAAATCTATTATTCTCAATATAATTATTTTACCATAAACATCATTATATAAGAGCAGTGAATGCAAAGATTGATGATAAGAGGAGGTAAAGTTTGAATTAAATCACAGATAAACAGTAAGTCAACAGCTGCTATTAGTTCACTTTAAAATATCTAAATATTTCACATGAGGATAAATGCAAACTAGCTAATCCTGAAAAATCACGTAGTTCACTTTGAAAACTCTGCAGCGCTTTAGTTAATTAAGCAGAGGTTATTCAAGATATAATTAAATACAACTCTATTGTGCCATATCTTGATTTTTTTTCTAGTAATATATATATACACTATTAAAATACCATAAACTGACAGTCTGATCAGATGCTGACAGAGCACAAGACACAGATTATACATCTCAAACTGCTAAAAGATTAGCCTTTTATTAGAGATTAATACATGAAAAATTGGGCAATGCAGAATATACCCTAACAAAATTAGGTATCTAATTAAAATCTTGGAGAAACAAATAGCTTTGATCAACTGCAACAGCTGTCTTATACGAAACAAACTTTAGCAGCAGCTTTTTACTCCTGGTTGCTATTTCTGTGTAATTTAACCATGGACTTCTCACCCAGCCTAAAGATTTTCTCATCTACTCATTCCTGTGTCAGTGGCCACATCCCTAAAAGCAAGCGTTCTCCCATTTTCTAAAATACTGCCCTCTTAATTTTCAGAATTATGTTGCTCTCAAATCATACTACAAATACCTGTGCAAATTATCTCTCTCCAGCTCTTTCTGTTTTCCACTGGCATTGTGTCAGGAAAAGGTAATTAATCCCTGACAGTCAGCAGTTTTAAAATTTTCTCACCACCTCCATCTTTCTCAGTGAAATTAAAGCATCAATTAAGATCCTCTTGGGTGACATTATCTGTGCAGCTTTTCATTGACATTTCAGACTTTTCTTGTTCCTTCTGCTTCTTTGGCTGGATCAATTGCCTGTGACATATGCCAATTATAACAAACAAATCAAATTTTTCCCTTGTGTAACTTCACTGACTCTAAACCAATTATAGATTCATTCTGATATAGGCAGAGAAACATGCATGGTATGCCAGTCTGGTCTTCATTGGCTCTGCATCCCACTCGTCACTAAATTCAAACTCCCCTCTCTCCTCTTCAGGCTTCCTCCCAGCTCAGCCTGTACACCCTTCTAGTCATTACGATTTCCTTTCTCCTTCCAATGCTCTTTGCCCTGAAAGTGCAACATCTCCTCATACTAGCTCACTAAACTCCCCTTCTTTCTGCAGATCCTCTTCTTGTGACACACAGCTCACCCTTTTAGATCAACTTTACTAATAGTTATCCTTTATGAGTAAGAATGAGAATGACCCTGTATCTGGATGCATCTCCAGTTTTTCACTTAATCTCATCTCTCATCAGTCTGTATTATATATTCTAGACCACTGCTTCCCTATCACTGCTTATTAATGAAACAAATAGCTCCATGTGTCACAAAATTAATGAAACCTGCTTTCTTATGGCTAAATTAAAGGTTGAACAGCAGCCCCCATCTGCCCTCTGCAATAATCCCAATGCTCTCCCATACCTCCAAATTATTCACACAGCCACTCACAGAACTGGAAACACTGAGGGAAGGGGTTAAGAACCTGCCCACTCTTTTGAATGGATCAGTCTGGACACATTTTCAGAAGTCCCAAAATTACAAAATCTGTTGTTATCAGATTTGTTGTTATCTTGCAAGAAAACACATTGGAGAGAAGTGCCCACAAGACTCCTCACAGTAGTAGTCAGACTGCATCCTGGACATCCCTTAATCAAGAACCCTCTTCACATTCATTGTTGATTCAATATGACATATGCCCAAATCCTATTCTTTGATTAAGACAGTGAAACTCTTGTAAGGTCTTTATTACTGCAAATCTTAAGAAACAGGAATATTTTCAACCCCCCTGGTTTTTACTAAATTACTGTTACAAAATACAAGTGATGTAAGACTTTTTATGCAAAGCTATGTCTCACATAAAGAGAAAGACCATGCTGGCACAGGCACTGTCAGATAAATTCATGCTCTAGCTGGCACAGAAAGAAAAAGTAAAAGGGACAAGTAGAATAACCCTTGCCTCACTGCCTTGGGCCATGGCAGCACACTCAGACACCGGAAGCATTGTGAAGATTGCTCCTAGAGTGTTGTTGTCATCTCCCGTCCAGGGGACACCCCAGAAGGCATCCATCACCCTCATCTCAGTGCTTCAAGGATGCAGCACACACATGGTTCTCAGCGACATGACAGTGATTGGCTGCCATATGGAAAGTAATGAAAAGTTTGGCCAAGGAAACTTGTCTCATAGTCTTTGGAAACTGGAAGAAGAATTATGTATAATTGCATATGTGTTCATTTCTTTGTCCTAAAAACACACATTTGCACTTCATCTAGTGTTAAAGAGAAACCTGAATTTCCTTCCAATAAATATTTCAGATGCCCTTTCCAAAAATATTTACAGACAGCTCCAAGAAATATATATTAACATTATCTTCAGCAAAGAACTATGTTAGTATTTAGTGCTCAAATACAAAAGGTATTGTTTGCATAAGACTGCGCTTCAATTTGTGCAGCGCTACTCAAACCAAGATACTAATCCTATTCAATGCAACAGAAGCTTTATTCAATACTGAAAAAACTAGATCTCTGCTAGACTGTCCATGCCCAATGCAGTAGTGCTATATCACATTTTAATGAGTTCAAATTAAATTCAAATGGCTTGATTATGCCAAAAAATTAAATTTCAATATAAAATCTTACATTGTAAGTCTTCCTACTCACTAACTTATACTCCTTTTCACTGATGACAACTGTACTGTTTCAGCTTAAAAGCACAAAAAATTTGGCTTATTGTGGGATTTTATTTCTCTCCCTTGTCTCCCTTAAAATATGTAGATCTTTTTGTGTGCAGATTTGCTAAAAAGTTCAACAGTCTTGATCCAAAAGTGGCAGTAGCATCTGCTTGCTCTCTATTTCAAAAAAATTTACTTATATTTTAAAAGAATTTGCAATTTTATGTTGATTTATTTTTAGGTAATTTAATCTAATTTTAATGATTCTAATTTTTTTTTTTTTTTAATCTTTGGGCATGTAAGGCTGCAATGAAAGACAATGAAAATCCAGACACCACTGAAAATTTGTGCTGCTGTGTCCTGGTTACAGAAAAAATGGAATGGAGCTTTTAACGCTGTTTATTCCATGCCACCCACATCATCACTGTGATCAGTGTGGTCCCAGCAGGAAACACCAAGGAGGGGAAGTGCACCATCTTCCCTGGCTCTCTCCAGGGGGAAGGTATGGGGATCAGCCAGGTGGACCCAGCCCCTCTTCTCCACAGTCAGTCCCTTTCCTATTTCTCTGAGCTGTGGCTTTAAGATGTGGTGCTGAAGGACAGCAACGCCGAGTCCAGGACAACTGCTCCAGGGAAAATTAGAAAAAAAGGAGAGAGAGAGAAGGGGCGGCACAGAGCCAAGCCCGGCTGAGCCATTCGGAGCCCAGGCCCCAGCAGAGCCGAGTGACTGGTGGCAGGGCGAGAGGAGGCTGTGCAGAACCAAACTGTTGGAGGGGTCCGAGGCAGAGGCATGGCACAAGATTCTGAGGGGTTTGCTTGCCCTACTTAGACTGAGGGGATGAGAACATAAGCCACCTGAGCTACCATGGCCTTACTGCCTTTGTCTGGAGTCCATACCAGGCACTGTCTTTGGGAAGCATTTTTTCTTTTGTTCCCAGTGCCCTTTTGTGGGTGGGAGACCCTCTTTTTATATACTTTTGTTTTAATATACTGATATTGATGTTGTTATTGTGATTTTAGTAAATTGTTATTTTAACTCATAATCTCTTCTTATTGACTCTCCACTGTCAGAAATCACAGGGGGAAAGGGAATAGCTTGTTTGGAGTTTGGTTCCCTGCAGTTGTTAAAACCAGCACGTGCTGTAAGTAACACTTGGATTTGAAAAATGCAAGTTATTCCAAACTCACACTACCAGATGTGTAATCCCAAATCCTCAGAGAGGTGTAAAGGCCATGACTAACACATGAGGTTTGGCAGGGACTTTACTGCCCTGGGGTGCAGCCTGTATGCATGCAAGACTTGACTCCTGAGGTACACTAAATTGGAAACTCCAGCTGCTCACAGAGGAAGGTACTTACTCTGTTAACAGATCACTGAACACTACCAGGCATGCTTGAAGACAATCTACAATGCTTTATAGTCAGAATCTTATTTCCACAAATATCCTATAGCTCAATGAACCTGGTAAATTAAACTAGATTTAATAACCCAAGTGAGATTATACTTTAGAGTTGTGAAAAGCAGTGAATGTGCTTATTATGAAATAGCAGGAAAGCTATTCTGTTTCAGAACATTCCTCTGCAACCAACACAATCAGCAGCTCTGCAAATTTCACCAATACACAAACAAGCTTTTTTTATTATCAAAACCAGCATATCTGGTATCCAGGCACAGCCCAAATTATCACTACAAAACACTTGAAAGAATTGGTCATAATCCTGCTAATTAAAAATATGTGTTAGAAAGCATAATTTGTTTTGATTTAGGAGTATTCTTTCCAAATGCTATGACTGTATTTTGTTCTAAACTAGAGTAATGCCCTCCCAACTAAAAAGCACTTGACATGTTTTGTAAATAAACATTTACAATTCTTTACCAAACACAAGAGCAGAACAACACTGAAGAAAGTCACAGATTTTCATATTGGTAGGTGCTGCAGCCTTTAAAGCAGAATAATGTCCTGTCATCCCAAACAATAGTACTTAAATACTTAAAATGTGCAATACATTGTTGTGAGCCAGGGAGGGAGGGGGAGGAAGGGATTCACTAGGCAGGGAAATGCCTGCCTAATAGACACCTGTCACAATAATTCCACTTCCCACCTCGATAAGCAATGACCTAAACCCTTTACAAGCATTATAGAAGAGCCAACCGCAGTAGTTTCCAGTCAGGCCACTGATTATAACCAAAGCAGCTCCATGGCAAAAAGTTAAGTTTAGGTCCCATGTTTGTGAAGACGAACTCCTTTGAATTCTGCAGAGGGACATTAAAGTACAACTGACCTCCAGGTACACCTGCAAATTGCTGCAGAATTACGATCATTCTTCATCAGCATAGGTACTTCTCTGGCAGCAGCCAAATGCATTTATACAGCCTATTTTTGACAACACATAGAACATTCCTTTTACTTCAGCTACTCATTTCTCCCTGTTTATGACATAACACAATTTATAATAATATGCATTACTCAGTTACTCCTGAAGAAGGTGGATGGCTGCTTAGAATTACACAAGATCCAAAAATACTCACGTTTTGCACTTTTCTAGCAGTAAATTTATTCCAAGATTCAACAGCCCCTATCAACAGTAGCTTCACCACATAATTTAAAAATTGGCAGTTGGAAGAGTTATGGCTTTGTTTGCTGCTTTCCCCCAACAAACAGGAACGATGGTCTCGTATACTGAACTGACAGCTGCATGAGGCAGCACCCAGTGTTTAACTAACAAATAATTACCTACCATGTAGTAAATGTGTACTAGTGGTCGTCGTTTGTGTCTTGCAGAAATCAAAACACATAGTAATTCAAATCTGGATAACCAAACAAGGAAAATAAGCCCAGGTTACCCGAGGAAAAGCAGTGCTGCGTGCGTTGAGAGCAAACACCAGCAGAGATGGCCCTGACAGTGCGAGGCGGCACTGGGGAAAGGCGTGCGAGCGAGGGAAGCCTAACTCCAGCCTCCGAAACACCTTTCCTCTGCATGGTTTATGCAACGAAGGTCTGAGGGAGGTCGCTCCTGCAGCGGAGCAGGAGCACGGCTGGCAGGATGCTCCCACGGCTCGGGCCCGCCACAACGCCTGTCACGGCGTACTGGGGGACTGCCGGACTCCGACGCGGGATGCGGGCTGGACCCGAGCCGCTCCCCCTTTAGACGAAGGGCACTCCAGAACAGCGAGCCAAGCGGGAGGAGGGCTGAGGCTCAGCCGAGACCGTCCTTCGCCTCACCTGAGCTCCCTTCTCCAGCGGTCGCCCTCCCACCTACCTCTCCTTACCTCAGCTCCCTTCCCACCTCCTCTCCCCTCCTCAGGGATTACCACCCCTCTCGCCGACCTCCCCACCCGCTCTGTACGCAGAGGGGCTACTCGGGCCGGCACGCACCGCGCTGCTGTCGCCGTCCTCCGTCCGCTGCTCCTGGATCCTGCCGGCGGCGGGCGAGCCCTGTAGCAGCTGCTCCAGGCAGGCGGTCCCGGGCAGCGAGGAGCTCTTCTGGTGGGACAGGTGCGCCCCGGGCCGACGCCCCTCCCTGCCGCCCTCCGGCCCCTCACCGCCGGCGGCGGGCTCCGGGCGGCGGCCGGGCGGCGGCCCCTTGCCTTGGGGGAGCAGGTGCTCCCGCAGGCGGCGCAGGGCGGAGCCGGACTCGCCGGCCGGCTCCAGCGGCTCGGCGGCTGAGCAGCATAGATTGGGCTGGGAGGACGAGAAGACGCGGTCTAGCACTTGCCGCCGCCGCTTGAAGCCGCTCCACTTGCCGCCGGGCTGGAGGTCCCCCTTGGCGCCGGCCGGCGGCGGCGGGGCAAGGGGCTCCGCAGTGCGGCGCTCGGCTGCTGCCCGCCCGCCGCCGCTCCGGCCCTTGCCCCCCAGCTGCAGGTTCTTCCACAGCCGGGCCTGGAAGGAAACAGCCGGCTCTGCTTCGCTGGGCTTCTCCCCCGCGCTCACTCGGGGCTCCTTGCCCGGTTCCATCCTTCTCCTCCTGCGGCGGCGGCGGCGGCGGCAGCAGCAGAGCCCGCCGGAGGCTGTCGCCCTCTCTCCGGTGCGGGGCGGGCCGAAGCGGAGCGGCGCCGCTGCCGGAGCGAGCGCAGGGCTCCGCCGCACCGCCCCCCGCTCAGTGTGGCGCGCCCGAGGGAGGATGGTGCCGCAGCCGCGATGCTGAAGATAAAGGAAGGACCAAGCTGCCACCTTGGCCCATCTGGGCAGAAAGTTTGCCACCCCAAGCCCACCACCCTGGGTGGTCCCTCGGTGGCGGCGGGCTGCGCGGAGCCTGGCAAAAAAAGTTACAGGCGAGGTGTGCAGGGGGAGCGGCGTCTCGCCTATAGATAGGTGCGGCGATGCACATGAGGACTTGGCCAGAGGGGGCTTGCCCTGCCCACCTCCCCACCTGTTTCCTGCAGTGGAGACAGCCTCTCCGTACGGGATGCTGGGAGGGCGCACGGCCCGGAGGCCGCGGGTGGCGGAGTGGGAGAGCCGAGATGCTGCAGGCTCCCTGGGGCCGGGAAACACCCAGACCCCCGGGTGAAGGTGGGAGCGTGAGGCGGCTCCCTGGCCAGCACGCATGATCCCCGACCCGCGGTAACTTTGCGATGGGAAGGTTCAGTGGGATTGGCTCATGCACGTACAGAAAGCGCTGCGGGAAATACGGGCCTCGTCACCGGCTCTGTCCTTCGGCAGCGGTGGGTCCAGAATGCAGAGACCGGCCCGGCAGGACCCGCCAGGTACGGGGGAAAAAACGCCTCAGCTAGTCTGCCGTTCTCGTCTTTTTTAAACTAGGGAAAAATTTAAAAAAAAAAAAAAAAACAAAACAAAAAACAAAACAAAACAACAACAACAACCAAAAAAAAAAAACCCACAAAAAACAAAACAAAACCAACTTTGTGCATTATACTTTCGGGTCTCATTTAAAAGGACACTTCTCACAATGGAGTATTTGGCCCTCTACATTCAACTTCCCCAGTACAATTTGCAACCAGGCATTTGACAGTTAAAAAATTTGCTGAACAGAGTATGAGGAAAATAAAAAGTACTGAGATAAAATAGATGCTTCCAAAACATCAGGGCTTTGGGAAACAAAGTATTTGAGAAAATAGCCCAAATAACCCCTGAACCACTGGAGGGTATTTTTGAGGAGTCCTGCCAATTTAAGTGACATTTTAGGACCAGAAAAAAAGCCAAAAATAGTCACAGGAAAAAAAAATTAGGACAGAAAATTATAAATAAGTCAACTGATTTTGATCCCTCTAAGTGAATCCAAATAACCAGCTTCCAACTATCTGAAAGCAAAAGCATTAGGTAGCAATGCTCAAATGGATCGAGGCCTGGAGGAAGCTTGTGTGTCTGAATGTCTGAGTTGACATTTTAAATCAAAGAAGAAATTTACTAAAATGAAAACCATTTAAAAATATTTGTTTTCATGTAAATAATGAATTTACTCAATGAGCAGGAATCAAAGAATAAAAAATTATTTTGTTCACCAACTATACTGGGGAGAGTAAAAAAGACTAAAAAATATTTCAATATATTTATCTGCCTTGTGTTTGACTCTTTTTATTTCCACCTTACACTTAAAATGTAAAATAACCAGCTTTTCAGATAAGTTACCCGTTAAAGTAATGACTTTTCACAAAAGCAATAGATGTAGAAAGACTACAACACTCAGTATTTAGAACTTACTTTACTAAATATACTGAACTACTCTCATACCTTTAAATGACAGTTATTTTGACCAGTGATCTGGTCAGCATTTTCCTACTTAAAAAAAAAGACCAGAAATTTATTGTTTTTACAGACATATTCTCTCAGCAACT
The DNA here is from genome assembly GCF_021018805.1 of Prinia subflava. Classification (NCBI taxonomy): domain Eukaryota; kingdom Metazoa; phylum Chordata; class Aves; order Passeriformes; family Cisticolidae; genus Prinia; species Prinia subflava. The sequence goes on along the minus strand of NC_086283.1, from coordinate 35,721,656 downwards.
AATCTTGGAAGTACATGGAAGCTTGTACTCTGTGAGGAGTGTAAACAACCCTCCATGTGGCTTGTGCTGTGTTTTTATGACCCATGCATTGAGTGGTTCCAAGTAACATATTGATAGGCCTCCTGATTCTTTTTCCACAAAAGCCAGCATAAACTTCCTGTACACTATTAAAATTGTGTCATTACCAAATTTGTCTAATCTGCCTCCTTTTTATCCAACCAGCAAGCAGATTTGCTTACAAAAAAGACGTCAATGTATCTTCGCCTGTTTAGTTGCAGAAACACTAACTGGCCTGGAGGCAAAATCTGTCTGGACTGGCAAGACAGTAAATGGCTGTACTGCAACAGGCAGAGTGGGATTATTCTAAAATTAATTCAGATCAGGTCACTGTAAACAGTTTTACAACACTGTGAGTCATTCTGCACATTGAATTATAGCTCAGGTTGAGCTATATTCATTTGTTAAAGTTGAAACAGAATTTGGCAGAAAAATCACAGCCAAACCTCGAGATGCATTCAAACAGAAATCTCAACATTTAAAAAGAAAATAGATTTAACACCTGTACAGATGAGAACCATACATCTAAATATACAGATAAACCTTTATTAGCGTTTTAAATAAGGATATCTGAAAATTTTTCTTTACGCCATACTGCTGGAGTATTTTGAAAGCTAAAATAAAACAGGACAACAGTTACAACAAAAAGAATTGTTTGGTATTTCAAACTGAAACCCAAGGAGATCAAGAATGTTATCTTTATTTCCAGCATATCAACTACACATGTCAAAAAGGAAGAATATTTTCTGAGGAATGCAATTATCAGTCTCCTCAGAACTGTATTTCATATATATCTATGTTATTACTCTAGATAGTTTAATCTAATGTACTACTACTGTGCTTTTTTAGAAAAATATTTTCTAATATTCTTGCAGCCTATGACCCAAAGCCCCAAATTTCTCCAGTGCTTTATATCAAATAAAAAGTTTTGGTTTGGTTTTGGTTATTTCTTGAAAAAGAAAGAATTTAATTTGTTGCTTCTGATATTTAGGTCATTATGTATATATATATATATATATATATATATATATATATATATATATATCTCCATTTTAGAAATATAGTTAATTTTTTAGTTAGCTCCTCTGTTTGAAACACTCTTCCTTTTCCCATCATTCAAATACAGCAAAGATAGTAATATTTTGAATTATATATCAGACATTTATGGAGACAGTATTTGTTTAAAGATGGCCTTAGGCTCAAAGGTTGAGCATGATTATGGTCTTCTCAACCTGGAACTACCCCATTTTCAACCCCATTTGAACGTTATTTTGCCTTGTTCTTTCTCAATGTTTCTTCGTCCTGAATTATTTCAGATTTGTGTTTCCTTTTCTTCATCTGAGTTATGTTTCAGATCTATAACACAATTTTTAAGTACAGCCTTGAATGTTATATTTTACTTGGTTTTTCCTCCACAATAACAATTCAGGTCTTGGCATGATAAACAGTATCTCAGATGACTTCTCCCTAACCTGTTGTAAGCAAGTTTCACATTATGAAGACCAGCATATACTCTTTAACTCTTCTTGTCCATGGTTATTTTTACCTGAAATTTTCTGGTTGACTTTCAGCATGAGACAAGAAATAAAATATGGAACACTGAGGCCAGAATAACTGAGAGCTTTGAAATTTTAGAAGTATTTAAACTGTGTCATATGATTTGAAGCTTCAGGCAAACTTAGCTATAAACAGTATTATAAATCCTATCTTCACTCACAAGTACACAATAATGAGTACATTTCTTCTGGATTTTATACAGATAATTATGTTCCTGCCACATATGACTCCTCTAATGTGGTTAAACATAGCATCTTACAAAACCAATTGCAGCTTAGCTCTGCAAAATACTTCACTGCCTTAATGCAGTTTTGAGCATTTTTAACCAGCCATTGAATTTTTTGAGATGTAACAATGATAATATAGATTCAGCCATTAATCTAGGATAGTGGAGGCTTCAAAGCATTTTCCTGAAGCAGGACGACCTTCTTTACGGGAAAGTTGGGAAATCATGAAGATTATAAGTTGCACTGTTATGAAAAGTTGATTCAATTTACTGGAGATTGATTTCAGTTCCTTTCCTGTACATCTTTGTCTCTAATATTTTAACTATATTATTAGCTTTCTGCTCATGTTCCTTAGCTATTTGTTTGACTGTTGTTTTTGATCCCTAACACATTAGTTCTTCTAATGACATTTACAAGAAGGTCTAGTGCAGCTGCTGGGAATAAAGGAAAGAAAAAGCCATGTCACAGAGCACAGCACTGGTCTATATAAGCCGTGTGCAGCACTTCAAATTGTGTAATCAGCCCATACACAAGTCTCCAGCTATCTCTTTTAAATCTGATATCTCTTTTAAATGTGATGATCTCTTTTAGGTGTCATCTCCCTCATTTCTTCCTCATCCTAGGCATAAGGAGTAGTAGGAAAGGAAAAGGTTGATTGGAGAATCATTTGGAACTTGCATGTAAATATATATATAAAACCTGAATTGCACTGTCCTTTGAGTTCTTTCATCACATTCTTGAGCTACTTCAAATATAATTTCATATAAATTTCTACTTTGATTCCTTTCTATTCAGGAATTAGTAATAAAATATAATTACAAAGCAACAAATACTTTATTAGTATAAACAAAACAACCCATATAAAGCCACATGATGACTCTTTCTTATTTTGAACATATTACATATATCTATGTATTAGAGAGATTGTCTTTTCTTAAATAAATTCTTCCATAGACCATATGTCTTGGTTTGGAAAGACAGGTATCTGTCAGGTAAAACTGGATTTTCCCTTGGAATGGAGAATGTAAAACCCCTTACCTCCAAATTATTATGATTTTGCAATTAGGAACTTTCAGGCAAAAATATGGGAATAGGAATAACAATTCTTTACTAGGAATATTTAAAAAATACAAATGCAGTAATACAAAAAACAAGCAAGCAAACAAAAGTCCTAGAAAACCCTGACAGAGTCAGGAATATGACCTGACACCCTGTCGGTCAGGGTGTTGGAAGCAGTCCAAATAAGTCCTCCTGAAGTAACAGATGTGGTTCTGTCGAAATAGAGACGATCCTGTTGACAGGTTCAGTGGTGGTGAGATGAGTCCAGTCTTCTGCTGAGAATCCAGTGGAAAAGAGGATGTCTGGGGTCCCTTTGTCACCATTTTTATCTGGGTAGGGAATGGTTGGCTCCTCCCCACTGGGTGGTGCATCTCACCACGGGATGATGTAATGTGTCATGTCATTGGTGAGCCTTAATGGCTCATTAACAGAAGATATTCCCCAGAGAGTGGACAAAGTTGGTGGAAGAGATAAGAAACACGGCCCCACCTGGTTTTAACAGATAGTCTATTATCAGAAGGCATCCACCCTCCTCCCTCAGAGTTACAAGAGATAAAGAAGAGAAAAGAAAAGGAAAAAAAAAAAAAAAAGAAAGAAGAAACCATCTCTCAGCTGCTTTCTACAGATGAAATAGTACACACATTTTGTTTTGTTACATAACCCAAGACACGATAATGATTTCAGGCAAAGAATGTGAATATTTTATTTTCCAGACTTTGGAATTCATCACATGGTCTTATGTTGCACATTGCAGAAGACCAGCCAAGTTTAGTGTATTTTAAGGAATAAGTAATATGTTTTGACTGCTAGATTTCTTTAGTACTGACTTGAGATACAATTGTATCAACCCTAACCTTCAGTTATTTTAATGAGTTCTGTACTATGTGTGTTTTCCCCCGTTGTTTGACCTCAAATATCTCTCTTTACTGCATTCTAATCTGAACATTCCATGATCTGACATTATGCTAGCCCTGGACCTGCCTTGTTTACGTACCCATCTGCTCTGCATCTCCCAAAGAAGTTAATATCTATTTTTTCCTTAAAAACCCTTTACTGCATCCTTATGGATACTCAGGATTTTTTAAGACAGAATTAATATTCTAAATATATATTTTCCCTCTCATTTGCAAAACTTCTATTCTTGGGAAACTGTTGCCTGCATTTCTACTGCTTACCATTGGCATATTTCATATTTCAAATTTCTTTGACCAGGAATCTAGCAGCTATAACTCTGGTTGTATATAGATGCCTGATTTTTTCCACTGGGTCATATTCTTTAACCTGTTTCCCTGTCTAAGGACATTGAAAGCTATCTGGTATGGAATTCAAAAATGCCTTGGTTCTTAATTGTAACTGAAAGTTTTAATGCTTATTTTATCTGCCAATTCAGCTTTCTTTTTATAGCTGCCTATGAAGATACCCAAATAAAAGATCACTTGGCTGTTTCTGTCCTCATTTTTTTTTTCAATTTGGCTGTCTCCATACATTTTTTTTTCAAATTTCTGGCAGCAGTAATAATCAAAAGAGATTTCTGTAACTGTATAACTGTGCTCTAATTGAATATCCTCTAATCATGTTTTTGTTTTGATGTATCCTTTGAACTGCGATCTTATTTGACTGCCACCTCTCAGGCTTTGAGAACCTTTGTTTCGAGCCACAGTGGCCCCTTGTAGTAGTCCTAGAGTAACAAGATTTTAATCACAGTCCTGAAATTCTGATATTTGACATGACAAAGCTACCATTATCTCTTTATCTGTCATCTCCAAAATCCTCCTCAGTACTAGGGCCATCTTTGTAGCTATCATTACTTGTTTATTCACTACTATGAACTCCTCTCCCTTTTTTTTTTTTTTTTCTCTTCTTCTTTAAAAATATTTGGGTATTGTGTTTTATTTTAATTTTTTTATATTTTTATTTTGTTCTGGCTCCCAGAACAATTAACAGCCCTAGGCAAAAGTTACTGATGCCACTGTTATATTGCCAATCACCTAGCCACCAAGCCTGTGCTTAGGCAGTCTCCTGAGTTTACCTTGTTGCTTTTCTGTTCTCCCCATTCTTTACATCTTTCAGAGCTGCTGATCACCTGCATGTTGGCTAAATGACAAGACCATCTGCTGCACTTCTTTGGTCTGCATCCATTATCCATCATCCATCTCCCTTGTGACTGCATTAATTCAAACATAAAGCACATTTGGGAATGAAGGAAGAAAAGAAATGTTCTTACCAACTCAGTCATTATGAGCACAACATCCACTGTGACCACAATGGTCCCTGCTGCTATCACATAACCTGTGAATTGGGAATGGTAAAAGGAGAAATAGCTCTGAGCATATATTTGTGCCCCCAGAGACCAGTGAAGGTAAGTAATAACTTTACTCCTTTCCTTAAAGCTTAAACAGTAACAAGTAACAAGAAGGTGTGCTGTGTCCCTCAGGTATGCTAAAACTGTTGTGGACATGTCAGCAGTGGCAGAAGGCAGGGCCCTTAGACATGAGACATGCCACTTTGACTCTCCTCAGGTAAGAAGACAGTGTCCTGTATCAGTGGAAGTGGTGCTGGTCCTGGCGCACAGGTTCCATGCCAGCAGATGCCAGCAATGTACACTGTGCAATACAAACAGCACGTGTATGAGGGGGCTTTCATCCAAAGGTGTCCCATCTTGCCCCCCTACCCTGCTAATATAAGTACAGAATGGACCCCAGACTCTCTTCCACAGACACGTTATCTATCAGTTTGTTCTTCCCACACTGGAGAGGGAGTTGGAAGATGTGGGAAAGAGGAGGCTCTCTCTTCTCTTGGTAAATTCTGGTCACTGAAAGAGCTCAGCTTCTCTCTTCACTTCTCGGTAAGCATGTATTGCAGATTAAGGTGGAGATTTTCCGAGCAGGTCCACTCCCCCTCCTGCCATAATTCCTCATTCTTGGGTGTCCCATACCTAAACAGTTTCACCAGGAATATGCCAAGACCGAAACAGATATAGATATAATGAAACTGCTTCCTCAAATACTACAGGACATTCACAGGTGAACTAACCCCAGTGCAGATAATTCTGCAGCAAGAACCAGTTCTTGTCAGTTCTTCAGGCAGCACCAAGTGTCAAATGAGTAAACATCCAGCAGCCTGTGGGGATAAGAAAAGACAGTGCTTCTCCTCTCTGGTCAGGAACGAGATAACACCTCTCATGTGTTCTGTACCTACTCCCACATATGGTTGCCTTCTGGAAATTCTGTAGTTCTTCACAAAATTGTGAAGTTGTTACTATTAAGTCTTGCACCATGTGTTGTAGTTTAGATTAGGGAAACTGGAAATAACATTGTAAATAAACATCCCTAGGATACCTGCTTTTACTTTAGTAGTGGAACTGCAATTAAATGTGAATATGTGCTCCAGTGTAAATCCCAGAGAAGGTCATGTATTTAGTAAAAATTAAATCCTTGTTTTAAGATTATAACTAGTAACTCTAAGTTCCAGCAATTCTTTTTTTTTCCCCCCATGGGAAAGAATTGGTACACAACTGCTTTATGATTTGTTTTAAGGTGTTTATGATATGATATTTTTAACCATTATTCTGCCATGGACCTTGATTATCCTCTTGGTATTTTGGATATTTCCTCTTTGCCTTCTGGCATTTGAGTCAGTTTTTTAATATTCTATAGTTTCACCCTAATTTATGTCTCCTTTTGGATGGCCTTTAATCTGAGAAAGGAGAACATTTGCTGGTTCATTAAATGACTAAGGCTGGAAATGAAAAAGGTTTTCATCTTGTCTCCTTAGTGCATTTTTCTATAAGCCATAACAATATTTTTTATAATACACCAGTAAAAAGGAGTCTTATTTACTTACCCAAAACACTGCAGCATTGTGCTGCTCTTAATAAAGTAGAAGAAAACAACTTTATATTTACTCAAGTTGACATGGAAGATGAACACATTTCTATATCAGGCTTCTAACAAAAATCTGATATAGCCCCATTTAGGAATTACCAGTGATTGCAGAGATGAACACAACATTTCAAAGCAATATATACAGTCAACTCTAGGCCTATAATGTATGTTATTAAGTGGGTATTAGAGCTTTCTGAGGGAAAGAACTTGATGTACTCAATTATTTGATAATTCTGTATGTGATATAGAACTTAGTGATTTTCAACATCTCAAACTTAGCCAACACAAATTGATAATAAAAGAATCACTATCATCTAAAGATTGTTTTGCCATTAGTTCAAACAAGGCTGGAGACAGCCTAGTCTTTATCACAAAAATGACCTATCAACTGTTCCTGCAAAAGTGTCTTTGGATATTGTTCCATTGGGAGCATTTTATAGATAAAAAAAAGGGCAAAACATGTTTTGCATTATCATGGGGTTGACAAATAATCATTTTAGGCAGTGATTTGGGGGTTGAGTTGAGTTTTTTGAATAAAAAGATCTCCAGAACAAATCCTAAGACAAGATGCAGGCAAACTGGGCAAAGATATTTTGCCTAAAGTTATTGTTCAGTCAGGTGGGATTTAAAAACCTCCATTTCAAACATCATTCATCTTCCATGATTCCACATGCAGAAATTCAGAAGTCATTTGTCTTCTGTGATTCCAAATGAGGAAGATGAAATTAGAAATAGAAAATTCAGTGCTTATGATGCAGAATCCAGTGAAAAAGAAGTGGAGACCAGTAAGGCTAAAAAGCAACAGAAAGAATCTGTGGTAAGTTAAAAAGAACAGGGGAAGAAGGGTGAAAATGGAATATTTGTGAGTTGAATTTCTCGGAAAGGTAATATAAAATTAAGGTGTGTAGATATGTCTAAAACACTACAACCTCTTTGGGAAGAATAATTTTAGTCACAGATAACTAACACTGGCATTGCTTTTATCTGCCGTGCCAAGATGTGTCTGGGAATAGCAGGGCACCTGAAGTGGATGGAGCAGCTTCCCTCTGCTATTTCCCCCTATCTGTGGGTGAGAGAAAAGACAGGAGTACACTTTGCACACTGAAGCTGTTACACACTGGAAATATAAATATATATATGCATACTTTGCATATATGTATATATATCTCCATAGCTTTACAGACTAGACAGGTGGTTATAACAGTAAAATGCAATGAGCTTGCTCTAAGCCTTATGTAATTTACCTTTAAAAAACTTTCTTGTTGCCACAAGGAAGAGGATACAAAACCCCCGATTTCTGTTCACCTTTTTGAAATGTGTTTCCAATCTATTTAGTGCCATATTCCACAGACTTGCCCATTGCTGAACAATAAATGCTTAATCTGATAAAATGAACCTAATTTTTTTGGACTAAGCCTATATCCACAGTATTTATTGCAGACATAAAACATATAGCAGCAGTGAAAACTAAAACTGATGTAGATATCATTTCAATGGGCAGAGTCTTAAAAATACAATCCTGAATTCATCCTGATGGAATGCACATGTGGAAATAGATGATTAAATATGTGACTACTAGTGACTGCATCCATACCCAGTGTAAATTAGTCAATGTGAAGTATAGGTGTCCATTCTGATAAAGACAAATTGCAACAGATGACAAAAAGATGGAAATTGTTCCCAGTGATTACCTAGACTTCTGGAAAGCAAACACTTTATGGTCTTGATGGACCAGTTCTATTTTCCAATTTTATTGCTAGATTTTCCCTGAGGTAGTGTCTGTATTTCCTATCTCTAATATATATAAAATATTTTTAAAATACTCATTATACTTTCAGTATACTTTGAGTGGACACAGATACTTAAAAGTAATAGGTAATTTTCTTGTACCTAATATTATCTAATACAATTTTGAATTTCATTTTTCTCATTAACAGCTTCAGTAAGAAGCTCATAGCAAATATATATTTGTTTATACATTTGATTTGTTCAGTTGTTTTTACCACACATTTTCTGATGCCAAATTTTTATAAGTCCATAAATTTACTAAATTGACTAATTTACTAAACCTCTGATTACCAAAAAGGAGTAAAAAACTTCAAAAGTAACTAAAGTCACTTAGCACGATAAGCAGTTTTACAGCATTGATAAAATGCATATTAATTTGTGGCCAGCTACTTGAGAGCCAAGTTCAACAAAAAAGCCATCTGGTGCACAGGATTCTGCACAAGCCCAAACAAAACTGATTTTTGAGGACTTGCAAAGGCACCCATGGTGCAGAAGCCAGATGGCAAATTTAATGTTCATCAACAGACAGATTTTCAGGGCTGTGAGTACAATGTCATGTTTTCTCAGTACTCTTGTGCATTTCATTTTTAAATGACAGATACAAGCAGCAGTAGTTTGTTATGTAATTACCTGCATGCACATGTAAATTTCAAAAAATGCACGGAACATGCATATTTTATTATTATATTTTTGATTTGAGCATTAAATTAAAAATACCAGGCTGGTTGTTTATTAGCTCGTATTTGCACTTGCTTTATTTGCATGTGCAAACTCCCAAACTGCCAGCCACATTGAGAGCTCAACACTAAAAAATGTTATGTCTCAGGGATCTGAAAAATTCTCTGTTGAGCAATGGAAGTGCTATGATTGGGCAATTTAACAATTTTTTGCAATCTCACAATTTGAGGAAGACTTCTGATGAGAAATAGGAGAATTTGTAGCCTATTATTAATCCCATTAGCTGGTTATTAGCTGGAGATTGATTATGCATGAAGTTCACCTAAAATAAATTTTGTAAGTATTCTATACTTCTGAATGTTAAAATCGTTTTGTATTTACCTTGTATACATTGGAAAGTATGAGTGTCCTTATGAGAACAGAAATAATTTTTTGAGCATCATGAAGCTAACACTAGTCCTTTAAATCTCATACCACAAAAAAAATTATCTTCCCTGTTTATTTTGAGAAATTCTAATCTGAATATCTCAATCTCTTATTACCCAGTTAGGCAGGACTCTTGGGATTTTCCCACCAAACAAAAATACCAGGAAGCTTGATCAGAGTCATGGAAGTGGCCTACAAGTGACTGAGATCACTTGTGAAATCTGTATAATCCAAGGTGCGAAATGTGCACTTCATTTTACATGTTGAGTCCTGTGTATGTACATTCTCATGTGAGCTTCTTTCATAACTGCAATCTAGATACCTTCCAACGTGTTAGCCTAAAACTTTGTTGTACACAATCAAGAAGACTAGGTGTACCTACTAATGTTCAGCACCTGTTTTTTCCTTGATGTGGTGTTAGAACTATAGCTTATCCTTTATACTCATTTGATTACTGATTTGAAAGGAACTGTCAGACAGGGCTGGCTTGTCTTGTACTGAAAGGCACCAATAAAAGACAAAACCAAAGCAACTGTGTTTATAAACAACTATTGTAGTTACTATAAGTCTGTTTATACGGAATTAAGAGGGCAGGATTTTTAGATCTGTGAATACATTTGAGACAAATTGAAAATGAAGTTGAAAAACCTTTTAGCTTCTGGATGAACAATTTATGCACTAGGGAACACTCTAAAGCCTCAGGAAGAAGCACCTGAGCATCACTGAAAGTTTTTGGCCCGTTCATATCTATTAAATTGTGAAGCATCATGGAGCTTGGCTGGTGCATAGTGGGTCTACCACTGGTGCATGTTGCAGTTGCAGTAACTCATAGTTACTTTGCAGAAGGTAATTTGATGCTTTTTATACAGTGATGGAATTGATAGATCTAGCTCTGTCTGACATTTTCCTCATTGATTTTAAGTATTTCAACAAAACACACAAATGTAAATCTATTTTCTACTTCAAAACTTCAGCATTTCAGGTGGTGTGGAGATAGTGCCATGTGAGTGTGACTAGGTTGCTCTTCTATATCACTCTCATTACTGGGGTTGTTGTCACAGGGGAAGGAAAGGTGAGCACCCCCCTCAGCGGGTAGAAGTGAGCTATTTCATTCCACTCTCCTCAGCTGGAAGGTTGTTTGGTTTGTTGTAGATCCCCTTCTCTGCTGCTGCTGCTGCTTGTCCTCTACCCGTCTCTTCAAGACATGGCTCTAAGATGTGGTGGTAAAAAATGGCAACAAGCTCCAAGATGTGCTGAAAATCAGCACGGGTGCAGGAAGCAACATGTGAAGCCAAGCAGCAGAGGTGAGCCCAAGTCAGCTGAGCCTGACCAGAGCCAAGATAAGCCAAGCTGAAGCTGCTGAGCCAATGAGAGCTGAGCAGAGCTGGGCAGAGCAGTCAAAAGTAGCAGTACCAGGAGCAGCCGCATGGGATGGAGCCCAGCATCTGAAGCTGTGGTGCCTCCCAACATGTGCTATCTAGCTCTTGGAGGCTTGTCCCCTACTTCTTCTGTTGCCGTGGGAGTAGAGACCCAGCCCCAGGAAGCGGCCGCCATCTTGTCATTGTCCCATGGGTCATAGGGACACAAGCTGAGGCGGAGCGTGCACCATCTTGTCTTTGTCACAGCGACCACACCAACCAAACTGGGTTGGTGAACACCTTCTCTGTATGTAAAGCAACCTTCCCTTTTTGTATTAAAAGTAATATTTTAATAAATTTTGCTTCATTTACTGGGCGTTTCTTGTTCCTTTTTGTATCTCATTTCAATAAATTGTTATCTCAGCCTATAATCTCTACCAACAAGAGGACCTAATCTGGCGGCAGCCTCACAATTCAATTCAGGTAAGCAAATTTTCTGCAGAACATAAAAATCATTTTGCTTGCAAAGCTATTAAAAGAAAATTTACCAGTTACCCAGTAGCAGAGTAAGTATTACTAATCTTTGTCACTTTGCAGAGCAGAATTCTTACTTTGATGAAATAATTTAAGAAGCTGCCTTTGTCTGAAAAGTTATGCATATACAGATGAAACCTGGTTAAGTGAGTTCACCTGTGTTTCCCCACTTTTTTCTTTGTTTCCTGATGGATAAGAACTGGAAGTGCAGAGAACTGAAAAGCGTAATGGTTGTCTGATAGCTGTACTGAGAGTATGAGGTATCCCACACAATTACCTGCAAAGAGTCACCCTCATTGTGCAGATTATTTTTGGCAGATGTTTGGAATTATATAAAAAGCCTAAGTATATAGCACTTAGGAAACAAATATGGATCTTCTGTTCTATGAGCACCCCAATTTGCTTGTGCTACACACAAAAGCCTTCCTTAGCATGCACTCTTTTATGGAATTTGTAAGGAAGCCAGAAATTACTGTTTTACTTGAAAGATTTTCTATACCTTTTGGTTGCATAGGAACAATTTGGTCTTTCAAGATTAATGGACTGCTACCCTTGCTGTTCTGTCCATCTAGTAGCTGCAGGATAATAAACTTTCCCAGTGAGTTTTGTTCCTTCTGACAGTCCCCATGGGACAGCATAGTGAAGAATTGTTTTTCTTCTTTTGGATGATAGTGTGGAGAATGTAGGATATAATAGGGATTCAAGTCTACTATATTTGTGCTGAGTAATAGCTCTCTCCTACAGCATGATAGGATCTTCCAACAGGATCATAAAATAAGGAAGCAGGGCAAGCTGCCTTTATCTTCTGATACCCAAGTTCTTCTAGTGATACTTCCTAACCACATTTCAAACACTCTCACATTTTCAATGCCTGAACACCCTTTCCATCATTTCACTTCCACTGATCCTTCCAAGCACTGTAATTATGCACTGCCTTTTTCTGTTTATTCTTATCTGTGCTATTTAATCTCATTCATTCTTTTTTTGACTTGTTTGCTTTTTCAGAGTTGTTTTTGCCTTTTCATTTCAATTGAAATCAGAAATTCTGTCAAAATCAGTTGCACAGTCTGTCATAGACGTTTCAACTCTAAGTGCCAAATATAAGAAGTTCAAAGTGTCAGAACACTTTAGGGAATATTATGATAAAAAGTAAAAGGACAAAATCCATTTAAGCAACATTTGAATATTTCCCTGCCTGCTTATACTACCTAGATATTTATTTAAAGACTTTTTTTCAAAAAATACTTCCTTTGTTTCTTACTTATAACAGATGTGCTTTTTCTCCTACTGATATTTTCTCCATCCTTGAAACTATCCATGAGAAATGCATTCATTTGCAGGACATTAGGAATTAGGTTTAATGATTTTTCTTTCATGATGAGTTCTTCTTGTCTGTTTCTCAAAGAAGTCGTGACAACAGCTGGTCAAAGAGTTAGTTACACATAGAAGAGAAACAATTTTGGTCTAATGAAATTAATGGGAACACTTTCAAATACATCAAAAGGGCTAATGGGTGATGTTGTTGAAAATCATATTATGTACTATGCATCCCAGAAATGGAGACTACAGTCCATGAAACAAATTCATTAAAAAGTATTTATTTGTGTTTAAAAACACTTACAAATAGCTATAAGTGAGGATCAGTGACAACTACCTCAATGTTCACATTTTTGTATACTCTTAAGGGTGTCTGTGTGCACTAGCTAATGATGGAGTTAGCTATGCCATGAATGCCTGAGCATTTGATCTTAGGGTATTTAACTGTACACTGGCCCATACATGAAACTCATACAGACAAATTTTAGAAAAACTTCAAAATTAATTAATACCAGGGAAGCTAATCTGCAAAGCTCTTTAAAAAGCTGCAGCTCTCAGGGTTTATAAGCCCCTGCTTCTGCTTCCAGAATCTTGGAAGCCCTGCACTCCTGTAAGGGTGCCAGTTCAGAGGCAGCAGTTCCGATAGTGCTGGGCTGGGAGGAGCTGGTGTCCCTAAGCCCCCTGCAGAGGTGCTATGGGAAGCCAAGTTCACCTGCAGCCCCAAGAGGGCCATAAGGGCACCCCAGTGGAATCTTGCCTACATTTCTACACCTCTTTGCCAAACCAACATATTCCTATTTGCAAAGGTCTTGTGCAAACTCGCATTAAGTACCCTGCTGAGACACAGCTGCACAGGACAGCTCCTGTGCCAACTTTTGTGGAAGGGCAACTACTTCTGAATTCGGTGTTTGTGAAGAAAACCTTGTACACATGGCAAAAAAAAAATCTATTGGTCAGTCACATTGTCTTCAACAGGATAAAAAAACTATACACCACACAGGAGAAATCCTTTTATTGTTGGTTATTTTTCCCCTTGTGCTGTAGTATGGGTTGGATGTATTTATACTTTACTTGTACTTTTAAGGGGTTTAAGAACGTAGCATCTTTCATCTCTGATGTTTTGGGGTAAGGGTAACATTAGCTCAGGTGTTATAGTAGTGACCCAGAACACCTTAGATGCAAGATGCTATAGATTAGTATCATTCCTCTCTGAGAAAATCCCTTGGCAAGTTGTTCAACTGGCCTACAAACTGTGTAGGATAAAACCCCCATAGAAATAAATAATGTTCTTTATCACTGGTGATGAGGGCTGGGATGCTGAAGTACACCCAGGCTGCCATGACCCTCACCTGCCAGCCTCCAAATCCTGTTTCTGAGACAGTCGAGTTTCTAAACACTAAGAACATGTAAAAATCATACTCCCTGGGACATGCATAATTTTTGATAATGGATCAAGAATGACTGACTTATCAATTAACTTACCAAAAAGAAGTCAACATGGATATGAAGTCCATAATCTTCACTTTGAATCTAAGGTTTACAGCAGATCTTTCTAATGTTTTATTACTGGATTTCCAATGGCAAATGATGGTGTGGAGGAGTCCATAAAAAGCATTTCTCTGCCTTTAACTTTCAGTGCTGTACTGATCTGGTGTATAGATCCATTTCTTATTTAGTTTCATTAAAGCATAGAAAGCAGGCCCGTATTTAGTTCACAGGTAGAAAGCAATGAGTAATGACAAAATACTGCCAACAATTATTTTGTCCAAAATTGAAGGTGGTGCCTACTGAGAAGAGGGCAACATTTTATATGAAGTAGAGTGTGAGTGCTATGGTACTGTATAAGGAGATTTTTCTGTATAGTAGTAAATTCACTTCTACAAAAGTGATTCTACACCAGGACCCCAAAACCATATTCTCCCCACCTGAAACAGTCCTGGGGCACTTGACTGAGATTAGCAATAATATGTGTGGACAAGGCTGCAGGTTTTGCTTATTTAATAAAAGCGGACTGTCACATGCTGAGAAAGCCTGCTGTCCACATCCATCATTACCACTGCTTTGCAGCTTGTGTAATTAGAATTCACAGGGGATTGTCTACTGTGCTGCTTCCTTGCAGAGACTTAAATAACCTGCCATTCACCGAGATCTCCAGACTGTGCACCTGCCTGGGTGTGGGCAGTGAGCTGGATAATCCCCTTTTGAACTAAGTGAAAATGACATTTCTCTTAGCTGAATTCAGGCCAACATGCATTTTAGGGTTAGGTCAAGATGAGGTACAATAAAAATAGCAATATTCTGGAGGAATTGATAGTGAGTTTTTCTGTTTCTTCTCTCTTGTTGCAGTTGATGAAACCTTCTTAGAAATCTTTGAGCAATCATCTGAATTAATATAAGATAAATGACATTTTAATGCAGGACACGTTCTCCTTAGTGAATATATACAACAGTGCTCACTGTCTTGTTATGTGTAGGAAGATAAAACCACCACCTGACATCAAGTGGTTGGAACAGCACAAATTTGCCCTAAAAATGACAAATCCAGTCCTTTACAAATTTTCAATGTAAAATTTTGATCAAATTAAAAAGATGTGTTAAAACAATAAATAAGTTCATTTTCTGCCTGGAATACACAATTATTCTCCATCGTCATAACTTTAGAAATGCACTATCAGGTAAGAAAAAGTAACACGGCCCTCCCTGCTATACTTTCACCCAGAGTTATTTACCCCAGATGTCCTAGCAGTGCTTACGGACCAGAGTGGGAATACGTCACTTTTTCCTGAACAACGGAGGAGGCCATTCACTGCCTTTGGTTATGCCTTGTGTGACCTTCCGTGGGAATAACATGAGAAGGTCACCAGGTCAGTGGTCTGCACAAGCTTAGAGGATTCAACTATCAACATTTTTTGGAGTGATAGTTACAATAAAATGTTGTTAGACATGTGCTAAATAGATTAAATATCCTAGATTTTAGGGAAAAGTGTTGGTGAGGTGCCCATTTAGTAATCCATCTGAACTGACTACACAGTCTTTCTGATCTTCACAAGGTGGTGATCTGTCATTGACAGAGGCTTATGAATTCCATGCCATAGGAATGCCAGCTCATTAGAAGTAACATTATCTTCATTACACTGTGCATTTTATTTATGTACATTCTTTTTTTTACAATAAAAGTATTAGTTTATATTGACACATTCCATCAGTTTATTCTCAGGGTTATTGATTCCCTGAGATTCTCCTTGGGGTTGCTGTTCCCCAAGGTAATAAGGGTTCTCCCAACGTTGCTGTTCCCTGGGAGTTTCCTCTGGGTTGCTGTTCCCAGAGGTAATAAGGTTTTCAGTCTTCTCTTTGCCCTAAGTGTTTCACACCAGAGGTAGAGACAACAAGCAGAGTGTGCCGGTGCACATTTCCAAGGTTGTTTATTCTTCATTATCTCAGTCCTTTTTCAGCTCTGCCAGGTCTCCCTGGCAGGGTACCTTATCTTAGTTCTTTCTCAGCTCTGCAAGGCATCCCCAGCAGAGCAGGACACGCGGCAGACTGGGCGGATCAGAGAGCCCCACACCTTATGTACGGCACCCCTGACTCAACCACTGTCCAAGATGTATTTTTTATTTACAAAATTGTACCAACCTACTACCTATGTTAACATGTCATTTCTACTCTAAACCAATCCTTGAGATCCAACTCAGCAGAAAATGGGGTACAAGAGCAAGAACAAGGAGCACAGGGGCCACTCCCCAATTCCTCTATCTTGCCTCTTCAACCCCATATACTGAGAATCCTAGATTCCACATTTACATTCCATGATAAACTAAATACTACTTACTTTGAATTCTCTCAGCTTGTGATTCTTCATACAATGTGGGCATTCACTCCCATGGACAGGGATCAGAGGCAGTGTCCTCCTGGGCTCTGTGTGAGGCTGGTTGACCCCCTTGTACAGTTGGAGGGTCTCCAAACCCTCCAGGGTTGCCAGAGGGATGTTCTAGACTCCAACAAGTTTAAACAACAATAAATTAAAAACACAGGATGTTGTGAAGCAGTATTTATGAGTACAAGAAACCTTCTTGATTTTCATAGGAGTTTTTTATTTCCCTAAGCAAAATTGTGTAGTTCTTATTAAGCATCACATTGTTCAGCCAAAATTCCCAGAATGATAAATGGAAGAATGTTACAAAATGAGTACACTCATAGTTGTTTCCTAAGAGACTCCTAACAGTCATTTTTGAGTCACGAGGAAGGCTGATATTTTTGGATAAATCTAACTCTGGTATTTTACTATTCTGGAACAGGAATGGGATTTGAAAAGTCTTTTTGCTTCTATATTCATAAAGCATGAGGGCAATGGACAAATTCCCTTTTTCTTTGGCAATTTTCACTATTTTTACTTAGGCAGTACTTCTAGACTCCTCTATGATTATTTTTCTTTATGCTTTTTTCCGTCCTGGACTCTGTTCCAGTTTCTATCTAATCTATTTTATTCTATTGGCAACAAAATATTCTATATTTTTTGCTTGAAATGTATTTGAACAAAATATATTTAATTCCTACCAACAACTGCAAGCCAAATTGGTTCCTTCAGTTACATCCCAGAAAACATTTCTCTGAGACAACTCTTACTTCTTCCACTAATGAAAATAAACTTGGTCATGTTGACACTTTTTGTGTCTCAGGATATTTCAGAAGAACATGACCACCTCTGGTGTCTCTGTGGATATGGCTACATGCATGTATTTCAAGCTTTAACCTACACTATTAGTTCTTCTCCATGACTACAAAGACACTAATTCTTTATACCTTGGAGAGACTGAGAGTGACTCACTGAGTCTCTCAAAGACATATTACATGTATCTCTTAAAGACACAGTATGAGTATCTCAAAAAGATGTAATGCAAGCAAAGTGTTGACCAACAGATGATCAATCTAAAACTGGCTCTGCCTCCACTGCTGCAAGTACTGCTATTTCCAAAATAGCTGTGATACCATTCTTGCAGTACATAGGAGGAATGTAAGCAGTAAGCAGCCTAAGAGCTGAGTAAAACCACACAGTCAGCATCTCAGTGAAGAGCTGTCCTCATGAAACACCAGGAAGTCTTGAAGCCAGAGCCATTCCTTTCCCACTGGATGATTGGCCAATGATGACCTGTCTGTCTGATGCTGTTCACTCCCATAGCTGCCTGCCATGAGGACTAGTGAGGGTTGGAAGAGTTAAATAAATTGGAGGGTTTTGCAAAGGATTTTAACTCACTACACTGAGCTTCATTATTTGTTTTCCAGACCGAAGCATTGACTGAAATAACAAATTATTTTGAGCAAGACATGTTCTACTCATCACTGAAAAATATGACGACAATGTGTCCATCTAAGATAAGTGAGGCAATACTTCCTAGTTATGTGGAGCTAATACCCTGCAAATAAGAAATCGTAAAGTTTAACTGGAATAGCTGTCTAGTCATTTAGTAAATAAAACCCAGTAAACCAGCACATCTCGCTAGACCTAGCAGTCTGATGTGTAGGAATAGATATTATCTTGCTACTTTTGTCTTGTATATGTTTTATCAAAAATGTCCTGAACTTAAAACTCAAAAATATTGCATTTTACACGGTTTGAATGTGTATGCACATATATATAAACTACAGCAGTAGCATCACTGCTTCCCCTGATACCTAGCCTCATCTTTTCTATTTTTGCTGCATATACCTTTTTAACTCAGTATATTCAATTATATCATGATTCTTGCTAAGTGAAGCAAGAATTGACAGATTTTTGCACTGAAACATATACAGCAGTAATTTTAATTGCTGAATATGAAAAAAAGTCCCCAACTACCACAAAGTCAGAATTCACAGGGCAGCATTGCTCCCAAAAGAAGTGTAATACACTGTATTCCTTTGGAGCAGATAAAAGTGTGGTGTATCCATTTGATCCAAAATAAACCCCCAAAGAGTTGGGAAAGATAATGGAAAAAAAGAAAAGAAAAATGGAAAAATAAATGTCAAGTGAAAAGGGTATGCTTCCTTGATCCTTAGTGTGGGAGGATTTACTAGACCCTTAGTGTTTGATTTGTCTGTCAGCATCCCACAAGGGAAAGACCTGTGCCTGACCACTCCATCAGTGTCCCCTTGGAGGGATCCTTCACTGAGCAGTCCTGCTGGACAGTAAGTGTGTGTAAATCTTTAGATTCTTTGTGAGGGACTCTCTCTGGTGTTTCCTCCTGAGGGTTTCTACAGAATTTCTGTCCTGATCCCAACAGTGGGCTCCTACTGACTTTGGGAATCTTGGGGCTCAAGTAATCTGTGGTCTCCACATGGGGGCCCTGCCATCACGTTGTTCCCACCAACAGCCCCCTGCTTTTCAACAGCACCTCATCTGTCTCTGTGCTCCTCCCTGTGAATACCTTCTGCCGTGCACAGCCACATTACAAAGTCATCAGATGATTTCAGTATGTTTTGTGGGATTTTCCTTGCACAATGTTCTCTGGTTTATGTCCCAGCTAGCAAAAACTAGGGTCCATCTCTGAGCAAGCAATACTGTATTTATGTTTGTGCTTCTCTGAACTTTGTATTTCTTTTCCACAAATGCGTAGATTGCTTATTCTCCTTTTCAAGTCTTCCCACTTTGTAAGTGTAAGCTGTCTTGAAATAACACTGGAATCATTTAACTGACAATTTATATGGGTCACTACTGAAAAACATACTAAAAATGTGTATTTTTATTTTTGCTCTTACTGACTTTGTGGCCTATAGAAATATATCCAATCTGCATAGCTGAGGAAGAACTTCTTTACTGTGCTGTGTGGGTGACCATGCACTGGAACAGGTTACCCAGCAGGTTTATGGAGCCTCCCCCACTGGAGACCATCTGCAATTCCATGCAATGTGCTCTAGCCTGACCCTGCTGGAACAGGGAGTTTGGCCAGATGATCCACTGTGGTTCCTTTCAACTTTTCCCAAGATTCTGTGATTCTGTTATAAAATTACTAAAGAATAAAATACCAAAGTAAGTCTGAGTAACTAGATAGATTGAAAAAAAAGATACAAGTACAGGATGCCACATGCAGGTATAGACAGAACTATCTAAGCAGAACACAATGATATTCTTGAGAGAAGTTTCAGTTAACGGAAAGCTTCCAAGAAACCTGATTTTGGAGCAGCCCACGCTCCTGTTAGAAGTGCACCATCATAAAAACACAGCATGGGAAATTCAAGCATGTCTTCCTTGAGAACTGTGCCTGTCTCCATTTAATCCCTGTCTAGACTAGTTATGCATTATTTTCACACATGCCATGTAAGCAGCCCATCTGTTCCTCCCCACAAGTGTGCTGGATCCTGCCATGCAGGGACTGGCTTCAGAAACACATGGTTATCCAACAGCTCTAACAGCTCCGCAGATAATTTTCTAAGGTACAAGATATGTGGGAGCCCATCTGTCTGAAAATACAGCTTGCCACAGGCACCGTGAGCAGCACTCTTCCTCTGATCTCAGGGAAAATGGAGCAGAGGGGCTCATTGGGCTCGTTGGGCAGTGTTGGGTGCCAGAAACCCATCACTTGTGCACTCACTGAGACAACAGCAAACCCAAACCCACACACACCCTTAGAAGGCCTGGGACTTGCCCACCCAGCCAGCAGCTTGGGTGCCACTGTGCCAGCCAGATACCTAAAATCAAGGCATTTCAGTCACTAACTTAAGAAATCAGTTCCTCTGCCCTGTTGTCTTCTAAGCCTGTGTGCTTCAGGATAGACTGTTCTATTTTATTTCATTAACATTTACTCTAATATCCAGATTGTGACAGATGACACTACAGCAATCTAAAGTTTTCCTGTACAAATGATTTTAAATCAAGTCCATAGCAATACTCATTAAGGGTGCATTGCTTCTCCTCTTAGGAGGAATTATAAAAAATTTCACCTTACCCACAATTGTGCAAATCTGAATTTTACCTCGTTTTTAAAAGATGATATATAAATAACAATATCTTTTAATAGGTAAGAAGAATGGTATCTTTAAATTCTTACTATAGCTGCTTAGAAAAAATTAAAAAGAGATATACCCCTATATTGGAAAATACAGTTTTCGATTGCAACATAAGGCTTTTCAGTTTATTGTCTAAGTGTGATGAATTTTTTCATAATTCTTCTGTTTGGGAAAAGAATTTCCACCTCATGAGCAATTTTTGGCATGGAAGAGAGATCAGCTGTGTAGATAATTTATTTTTATATTTACTTCAAGTTTTTCTTATTTGCCAAAGTGGAGATTTCCTGATCATCACTACTGTCTGTTTTTTTTGTAAACGATGTCCAAAACCAGTGGGATTTATTAAGAGAGCAATAAGCTAAGGACATATTCCAGAAAGTTAAATGTGTTCATTCAACTAGTAATTCTTAAATTCATTCCCTGATATTCAGTGCAATATCTATTGCTACATTTCATAATAGTTTTCAGTTTCTCTGTTTTCTCTGTGGATTGCCCTGACAAAGAAAAATACAGGCTTTTGGCTAGATTTCATGTTCTTTGTTCCAGGTTTTTTGGGTTCTGTTTGTCGTCAAATACAGTTCTTTGGGGTTAGATTTACTCCAGGAACAACCAAAACCAAAACAAGCCCCACAAACAAACACTTCCTCCTTTTCCAAGAGGCAAAGAAAGAAACCACTTGTGACAAGCTGATTCCACTGGAAAACTTCTGCTCTTACTCTTTGTTTTTAAGTAGAATACTCTGCCAGGAACAGGGTGGAAACAACTCAAACAATACCCTGCTAGCAAAGCTATCAGTGTTGAATGAAGAAATGAAGATGGGATGTGGTATGCCTTAGTGTTGAAGAATGCTGGGATCAATCTCATCAGCTCATCAACCCCAAAGTTAAACATCCTGCTAGTCAAATGAAGGTGTGGCAGACCTGATAAAGTACCTGACAAAGGAACAAAGAAATGACGCTATTGACAACTTGTCTATCTGAGTCAGCTTCGACAGGGATATATGACTGACTCTGAAGCACTGTGAAAGCCCAGTGTCACATTTTAAGGGCAGGGTCTTCTAACATACTCCTCCTTGGAGTGTGTGGCAATTCCTCCCTTGAGAGTGGCACATCAAGGTTACCCTCAAGGTTACTCATGGAGGCTAAATGCTGATATGGGTGAGAAACAGCAATCTCAGTGTGATTTATGATGTACAATAATTTGTGTTGGTACAATGTAATGTGGAATAATTCATGTTCATGTAATGTAATGTGAAATAATTCATGTTTGTGATTGATGGTGTAAAATCATTCACGTTTTAGAAGGAATACGGTAACAGTCACTCAGGCTTCAAAATAAAGAAAGATGTCCAGGAATTGTTAACACCCTTACCCGAAACTCAGGCAAGGACAACAATTTGCAACAGAAAGAAGAGTGAGTCCGAGAACAGATAAGCGCACTCCGGAGATGAACTTGACAACGAGGCAACGATTAACACTTGACATGGATCTAGCCTCCATCATCTGGGATGTGCATCCCAATACTGGATTCCCAGAAATCGAATTAAGTGTTCATCTCTACTGGAAATCCATTCAACTGACTGTCAGTGAGGAAAGGACTACATGAATATGGAAAAGAAATTGGAACGACAGAGGAAGTATGAGGCAATGCCCTGTCCAACTAAAGAAACTGTATATAAACTAACCCCAGAGAGACTGAAATTGTGAACAGGGGAGCTCCAGTGCGATAGAGGCCAAAGGTAAAGTTCACCCAGTGCCGACCCCGGGCTGGACACTGATTTTGTTGGTGGCTTTTTCTAAATTCTATTTTGTAAATTATTAATAAAATTATTTTATTAATTTAATTAGCTACACATTTATAATACTCAGTATAATTGATTTTATATAATGGTTTCAATATTGCTTCAAAAATGGCACACTATTCTATTCAAGTAGTTATAGCCATGTATAACATGTAGGAAATTATTTTGATTAAGATATTTTTGTCTAATCATTAGCATAGCAAATAATTTACTTCAATATAAATTCATCTGACTTGCCACCCTTAATCCTTCAGGACAAAGTTGCATAAGGATTCAATTCCATATATGATCCCTTAGATTATAAACTGTTGACAAAGACTGTGGATCAGATTCTAACATCTCAAGAGTCAGAAATAAGTAACTATTTGCCCAGAGAGCTACAAAGAGTGAGTATGGGGTTGAGAAACAGGGTCTTTCTTCATCAAAAAAACAGACCTGATAGCTTCAAAGAAGGCACCATAAAAACAGGACCACCTGAGCATTTATACCCTTCACACGTATTCTGGGGTCTTGCTGTTGAGTTTCCACTCCTGCTGTGGTTCTTGTCACCTGGCTGGCACCACAGGTCCCCATGCCCTTTGCAACGCAAGTTGGCACCAGTTCACAATGTCTTGGAGCTCAGTGTGGGGTGCGTGCACTGAGCCAGCTGGTTAGAACATAATTTTTGATAAATGATGTGGGATAATTCGTGTTTATAATGTATGTATAATATAAATCAAGTTGTGCCCTTTGAAATAGTAAAATTATACGGGACTGAGGGTGGACAGGGAATCAGAGAATGACCCTTGCTGGGAACTGGGGAATGACCAAATTTACAAGAGAAAAGGAGAGGGGGTCTGAGGAAGATGGGTCCTCTCCAGAGATGGGATTAGGAACGACCCAACCATTACCACCGAGATGGGCCGTGCTCTGCCACCAGGAACACACATCTCAATACGCGATTCCCAGAAGTCGTACCTAATATTCGTCTCCCCATGGAAGGAGTATTCAACTGACCTAACGGCAAGGATGAATCTCCATGAATATGAAGGAAAACTGAAGGGACAAAGAAAGCATGAAGTAATGCTCTGTCCCACTAAAGAACTGTATATAAACAGGACTGACAAAACTGAAGGTGTGAACAGGGGGAGTTGCGGTGCAATAGAGGCCATAGCTAGGTTCACCCAATGCTGATTCCGGGACTCGACACTGATTCTTTGTTGGCTTACCCAGAATTCTGGCCATTGATTTTGCTAAAATTAATAAAATCATTTATTAATTTGGAATTGGCTTGGCATTTATTACAAATTCTAGCAGGGTGAGATGGTAACCACCAACTCACAGGCCACTGACTGAAGAAACCCACTGACTCAAAAAGAAGGAGACTGAGCATGTAGACTAATTAACACCAGAAGTGAGAGAATCTTCAACTAATAGAAGGTAAGATACTAATTAATAAGAAAACTAGGCAGCTAATAGCCAATTAATTATGATTTCTTTTTTTTTTTTTTTTTGCCAAAATACATATCTAAAATATAAAATTTTGAGCAGTTTTGCTGTGCTAGCTTTGTGGATTTACCATATAGCACCCTGTTTGCACAATTGTTCAATAAACAAACACCTCAGCTCTGTGTGTGAGATTGGCTGACTGCACACTGGGTGATGAATATGGCTTTTAGGGACAACAGTGGGATCCAGCTGCACCTAGTCTCATCTCTGAGAAGGAGCTGAGAAATCAAAGGTGTGCTTCCTGCACCTTATGACTCAGTAGGAGGGCTTTTCTAATAAACTTTGTCTGAAGCTTCTACTCTGCCCATGACAGATTATTGCTCTCAAGATCTTCCCTATCTCACCTTTATCATCCCACTACTCTGCAGGGCATTGTTTGCATTAAAGATAAACTATGTAAGCAGCGTAAAGGATTTTTTTTATGTGTAAGGGTCATTTCACCCACAATTGCTCATGATGTGGGATCTGGCACCTCCTTGAATGGAATGAGGGACTTGTCTTTACAAACAAACTGTGGGTCTGCTGATAAATAAAACTGGATACTGAATGATTAAAGAAACAATGGGAAGAACCATAAATTCCATAAGGAATTCCACTGAATGACACAAGGAAAAGAAAGAGAGGGGAGTTATACATTAGAAGGGGGCCTTGGGCATTTTCAGAAGTCTGTACCTCTCAAGTACCTCAGCTGATGGGGAAAGAGAGAGGGACATGCTGTTGGGATATTAGGATAAACAGGAGGTTGCATACTCCAAAAATTTGAGACACCCCATGGGAAATGCCCCATGGCCTCTCCCTTTATTCTAATAAAGTTACAGGACTCTACTGTCTCCTTTTCGGACATAAACCTCTGGTGTTTGTGGATTAATTTTCCTGACACCCAGACCACACACCTCAGTAAAACTGGAAGAACAATGCTCCACTCCATTCCCCCAGGACATGGTATGAGGTGGTGTTGAGACCTTCAGGATCTGGGCCATGCTCCTCCTGCCTGCTGCAAAGGTTAGCCCTGTCCTGGATGGAAACAGGACACTAGGACTGTGCAAGAATTGCCCTCCCATGCTGTTTATAGGGATATACAAAGCTCCTGGCTTCTCATCATGCCACTGAACAATCTCCTACCACTAGAACAAACATGTTTCATAGACAGTCAATGAATATTAAGGGTTTTTGGAATGTTGAGGTCCCAGGCAGGCTTGTGTCTCTGCACACTCCTATGCACAACTGTTTTAGATCTTCTGGAGCCCTCTTGCATGGCCACTGATGCCTTTCTCCTCCCCCCTTCTCAGGGCCACTCATGTCTATGTTTATGTATCTGTAGCAGAAATGCTGCACTTGCATTTCTGCTGCAAACATCACAATGACCAAGAGAAGTAGAGTCATGGCACTTATTTCACACTGGAGTTAACACGAAGATAAGTCTAACCCATGCCCTGCTTGGTGCAGCAGGTTTCCTTGGTAGGTGCTGCTAGAGCTCTTGTCCTGTGGTGATGCTGGGCACTGCTTCTGACACATGGCCCCTTCGCTGCCTCACAAGTCCATGCTTTGGTTGACATCATATGGCTGCTGCCTGAGGAATAATCTCAATCACATATCTGAAACTTTTGACCTGCTAATTTCACTTGCCAGAAGAGTATGGTGACAAGACCTCTTAATAGTGCTTTCACCTTCATTTCTTTTTCTTACGGCAAAACTTTTAAGCTGTTAGTTTCAATGACCCTTCAAGGTCTGCCTCAAAGCAATTGAGTGTCACAGCTAATTGGGCTGCCACTCTGGATTTTGTCTGGACCTTCTGCAAGCATGAACTGTGCTGTAGATAATTTCTGTGAGTCAGGAAAACCAGCTACAGGGCTTGCTTTCAGCTCTTTTTTTTTTTTTTTTTTTTTTTTTTGTACAGGCATTTTCCCCCATGCTGAAGTATTGTAAATGTTTATAGTAACTGATCTAGGAGGTCAGTGTCATTCACTATATTGCAACAGCAGCTGCACATAATTTATGTTGCTGTGTAGTAAATTCCTGCTAGGTTTGGAAGGCTCTTTCAAGATCAGAGTTAAAATAGCTCCAATGAAACCATTCCGTGTGGACAGATTTACTGTGTGTTTCAGACAGTTCCTAAGAACGAATCTTGGTGTCTTTTAGCACCAAGCTCTGCACAGCAGGTATGGCCCCTAGTTCTCAGAGAAGACATAAAAAAAATTGCAGCTGGGTTTTAATGAGGAAGAAGGAGTGACTGAGACACTGCAGGAAGGTTACCATGACCTACATCAACAGTGCAAACAGTTCTACTCCCAGCAGACAAAAATTTGAGTATGCAGAGTCACTGTGAACTGTGCTTCATCGGTTATGAAAGTTCTTCTTTGGGTATGGATTTCCAGAAGCTGAACAAATATAAAAGATTTACAAAATTTATTAATCAACTCAACAACTCAGGTTGGAGCAGAGCCATTCTTCAGTTCTGAAGAGCATACCTGCTTTCTCAGCCCCATCCTTTGATCAGTGAGCAGGACTCATTTTTGTAATCGACATTGTGCAGGGATGGTGGAAGTGGCTGGTCAGGAAGGCACTTACTGGTGAGAAAGTGTCCGTGTCAGGAGTAACAGCTGTATCCTGGAACAACATTTATGTCTTGGATATATTTTCACCTATGCCTCTGTCAGCAGCTTGACCGGAAAAAAGTTCAGATTCTCCTTTAGCCATATGCCTCCCTGCTCTCTGCAGAAAAAGCACAGAAGTGAGGACAGAACTGTCCAATTTTCTTGTGAATTGAGGATGCATGTTCATTTCTCACATCCTTTTCAGGTGTCACCACAATAGCTTTCCTTTCCTGTTATAAAACTGAAGAAACAACTTTAAGTAAGGACAAATTGATCACCTTCACTTGATGTCACATTTATAAATGTTTCTCCTCTGAATTTCATGCTGTCACTTTAATCCTGAGGGTTCCTGACTTAAACTTGGTTCCCCAAGTTGAAAATGCAGCTATGAAGCCAGAAAAGTCTGTTAGGAAATATTTCAAGACTTTTTTTTTTTTTCCCTAAAACAGTCTCAGAAGTAACAATAATAAAAAGAGAAAATCCAGAAACCAAATTTGAACAGTTTTCTGCATATGTGCTATATCTCCTTGCAATCCTTCTATTGCTGTTACTGTTCTCACTGAGGAAACTGAGGACTAAACTACCATCAGATCTGTTTAACAGGCCCAAGAAATTAGAAAATTGTCAAAAAACTGTGAACAGCAGAGCAACTTCAAAGTCTTGAATTTTCTACAAGTTTAGAGAGAATTATTAGTCATACAGGGCTGCAGGGAAGTGTCACTACAGACCTTCAACATAAAGGTTATTTCTTTAATTTTATTTAATTTTGCCTAATTATAGTTGGTCATCTGACCAGATAGAAGTGGAAACACAGTTTGAAGCTACCCCAGCTTGGTGCCTTTGTGCTGGTGGAGAAGATTTGCAGGCTATATTACTGGGAGTGAAGGAGGGAGAAGGAAGAGGAAGGGAAGAAGGAAAAGAGGCAGGGAAGGAGTGAGGGAAGGTCTCTGGGCCACCAGGTAAAATGAGGCCACCCCAGCTGGGAGGATGGGACAGTTTCTTGGGAAATGGGGAAAGGAAAAGGATTATTTTGGCAACAGGTTGTAAAGCTGCAAATTTTGGGAATGACATTCTGTTCACCAAACAGTGTTTTGACAAGGGTTCATCTTGGTATAAACATAGTTAGGACCCCAGCAACGTATGACAAGCCCTGGCTTTGATTGTCCTGAAAAGATTTCCAGAAGAGGGATATGAATATGTCAGTCAGCTGCACTGGAACCTGCAGGTGCCTCTGCACTTGTCCAGTGTCCCTTTGTCAAGGCCAAGAGAGATGCTGCAGCTGCGATGAAAAGGCACTTTCATGTTTATCCTACTAGAGAGCAATATGATCCATATTGACTTCATCTACCTCTTATTCTCTTCCTTCTACCTCCATCACTGATAGCCTGAGTCTTCAGACCCAGACTGAAGATCTGATCCCACTAATCCTGCTTCTCTCATTTCTCTTCTTTCAACTTCTTTCAGCTTCTCTCAACTTCTCTTCTTTTGACATGCTTTCTTTTGAACATCCCATAGGCACCTGAGCTCAGGGCTGGATACAGCCATTTCCTCATAGCTTTCTCAGTCTCATGGGAGCAGCCACAGTGGCTTATCCAGGACCAGGGAGCTCTTAAACAATTAGCTTTCTCCAGTTTTTAGCAGTGTCTTTGATGGTTGATATGTGGATACTCAGAGCTATTACTGTGCATGCTTTAACACTTCAGCTGCAGAACAGACCATCTCATCTGCTCTGGTTCTGGGCCCCAGGAGACAGCTCTGCCTCCTGAAAGCATCCTAGCACAGGAAAAATACTTTTAGGTTATGAAGTCCTTGGAATCTAAAAACATTTCCCACTCAGGAGGTAATTATGACTGTTAATAAAAATTGATGCATTTAGAGTACTGGATTACAGGGCTAGCTTCCTGCACATGCTCAGTATCTTTGGAGAAGGTCATTATAAAGTTGTTTGAACCTCCTAAACCTCTCTGGATTCTAATAAAGCCAACCAAAATCAAAAAAAAGATTTTCATTTCACTGGAAGACCAATGAGATTTGCAGCAGAAGTTACACTCTGTAAATGATGGATATAAATCTTCAATAAATCTCTTGGTTCTGACAGATCAACTAAAGTGTTGTATCACCCCGATTATGCATACAAGTCTTCACACTGACACAAGGCGGCAGAGGGTAGAGGGTGCTCATACCATAGTGCTCACAGCCTTCTTAACAAGGAAGATATATATCTAATGGAAGCTGACAGGCAGTAGCCATCTCCTGTGGTGCCAGATGCTTCCATGTAGAGATGCTATCCAAGCTGACAACAGCTTGCTGCAGATCTGGACAGCTGGTGGGGGCTTCCAGGACAGTGACATGAGGAGTCAGAAGTCCCCTAGGTTTGGGTGCTGCCTCTGACCAGCATCTGTCAGTCTCCAGCCCTTCATGAAACAGTAATGGTGAAAGCAAAACTTCTTGTTGGCCTGATGAATCATAATTTGTTTCCATTTTCAAATGTATTTTTTTCCTTTGGTGCCTCCTGAACTCTTCTCCTTGTGCAAATCAGAGGAAAGAGCAGGGGAGAGGGATGGGAGGGCAACACTCTTCTCTTCTGGTCTCATGAATCCCTGGGGCAGCTACATGTTAAGAGTCTGAGGGGAATTACCTGTGACTCCTCAGGCTACAAGACAGGTAAGCAGGCAGATATGCTAAGAGGAATAAAACTTCAGAGCTCATACGTTGAAATCCTTTGCAGCTCCTTAGCAGAATGCAGGCTCAACCTGAGCTGTTGCTCTTGCATTGCTATACACCAGGAAAGCTGTAATGCATGAGGTTGGTTGTGTGCACAAAAATGCAATTTGGTAGGTAAAACTTGTTTCTGACTCATCTAAGACTGCTCTGAGTTAAGGTGTCCTGTTCCACATGTACCATGTTCTACAGTCATGGTCATATGGTCATGGATTAGCCAGGTGAGACTGTGTAACAATGTCAAGGTGCTATGGCCAGAATCCAAGCTCAGGTCTGGAGATTGACTATGGAGGGCGAGATTTACACCAGGGGGCTTTATGGAATTTACATTCTCATACAACAATTTTCCTCTGAAACATTATGTTTGTTTTTTTTGGCTAGGGGTGGGGGTTTGGTTGTGGTGGTTGTTGTTTGTTTGCTTGTGTTTTTAAGAAACAAAATGCTTTTCAAAACTGAGGGGAAAAATAGATAGTAGACACTCTTAATTTTAAGCCTGTGACTTTTGCTATTACCAGTAGAACAGAGCTCACACAGTTTGATATTTAGAGTTTTTACCAAGAAGAAATTGAAATTAAGTGTTTTGATGTTGCTGGTACACCATAGCTGCCAAGGATTTTGTCTATTTTAAAATTTTAGTTGTGCAGGAAAATGTAAGGCAGGTCCTGGTAAATACAGACATAGGCCAGCTGTGAAATAGCCCATATGGATATGAAATTTGTTGCAAAGTGAACTTAGGTGCACTTCAGTCACTAAATGATCATCTTAGCATTTTGTGTATTAATAGAGCAGGATATCTGAACTCTCCCTTCTTCATTGTACTGGTTCAAAACTCTGCTGAAAATCAAACCCACTCAAGCTGTCCCTTTTTACCTCTGCCCCTTCCAATAATGGAGTGAAGGAACAGAAGACAAGGAGAAATTCTAAACCGGAATCACAATTTACTGAAAAGTCACAGCAACCTCCCATGAATATTAATAAAACACTGTACAGAAGAGAGAGTGTTTTATTCAGAAAAAGGTATTCACCACCAAACAAACAAAAATGCTTCTGAAAGACAGAGCCCAACCTGATCACTGTGAAAAATGTGGGATGTTAATTCATGTTCTTACGGGTTATGACATATTAAAATTATGAAAACTACTGTATATATGTTATGAGAATACAAGTTTCAGTCTGCCTTGAAAATTCGCTAAGACGAAAGCAGGCACCACCCTGGAATTTAACATTTAGAAAGGAGACAAAGTATTTATGGAAAACCCGGGCCGTCTCCTTGGCATCAGGAGAAGACACATTAAGATAAGCCATCAGTCTTCTTCTCCCTGGATGGCAGAGTCGCCAGACCATTATCTTCAGCCAATGCCCTCATCCGAGCATTGGAACACCACCATCAGAGGACCATCACCATCAACATCTCCGGAGATGAACTTTTACCATTCATAAACTTGGGTGTCTATTCACTCATGGGAAACCAAAAATTGATACCTCGCAGGAGAGGAGGAACTCTTTTCAGCTAAGCTGGAGATGACTATGAATTCGAATAACTAGCTTGGAAACAAAAGGACTATGAGGAACTTTTTGCCAGAGGCGGAATGAAGTGTATAAAAACTAAGCCCCAAAAGAGGCCAATCTGTGAACTCAGGGGGGACAGCAGTTTGCCAGATCCTGCGTCCCAGTTCACCCTTGGCGATTCCCCGGGTCAATCGTCAAGTATCTCCGCTGCGGGTGGTTTTGCCGAATTTCTTTAATTCGATCCTGTTTGATAAATTAAAAATTATATTTTAATTGGATTATTGTATTGGCATTTATAACAATCACTAGACAAATGCAAAATGGCAACCATTCTAACATATTTGTGGGACAACAAAGACAATATGTCAGGGAAAATCTTGTATCCTAAATTCCACCCCCAGCCTGAAAAAACCCAAACCAAACTGCCCCCTGCATCCCCCTCTCCCCCCGAAAAAAACCCCAAACCCAGAAAGTGGGGACAAAACAAGACTCTGAAAGATACTTTGCCCAAACAAGGAGTTGTGCTGCTGAAATAATGACCTCAGGCCACCTGGCAGGATTTGGGCCCAGTCAGTTCTCCAGTGGCAGCTGTGACAGTTCTGGCAGCAGTAACATGGCCCTGGCTGTGGTTGAGGTGTGACAGTGGTGTCTCCTGGTGCTGAGCAGTAATGTGGTCCCTTACATCTTCTTCTGCAAGTCCACTAAAAACACCAAACCTTCTGGTTTTGGCTATGGCGCTTTTTTTTTTTTTTTTTTTTTTTTTTTTGTGGTGCAGGTGATATCAAAGAGAAGGCACTGAAAACTCCAACCACTAGTCTCTGTACCCAGGACATCCACTTTTTTTAAATTATTGTTTTTTAAATTATCTTTACATCA
Organism: Prinia subflava; assembly: GCF_021018805.1. Lineage (NCBI taxonomy): Eukaryota > Metazoa > Chordata > Aves > Passeriformes > Cisticolidae > Prinia > Prinia subflava. Next base: position 35,689,802 of record NC_086283.1, on the reverse strand, counting down.
AATATCTTATTTACAGCAATGTAAAACCACAGACTGATTTCATTCCCAAATGGGCATTTTTCTGGGCATTTTTCTTACCTTTAAACTACAGGATTTAGGTAATCTGCTGGATCAAAGTTACTTCATATAACATTGACAGCATAAAATATACACATTTTAGAAAAACTAAGACCTAAACCAAACCTTATTTCCAGGATAACATGCAATCCCAAAGTTCTGCAGGAATTAAATCTCTCTCTGGCTTTAATTAAGGGGAAAAAAAGTGAATGGTGACTGCATTTTCCCTCAAACTCCAAGTTGTACTGATCTAAATGGAACTTCATTCTATAGTTGCCAGTTTCAGATTCTTCCAATATTGTTCCTCTCTTCTGTATTTACCCTCTGTTTCATTGAGCATATTTGAGGGCCTGGCTCAGCAGGGGTTACAGCAGATTCAGAGGACGCAGTAGTTGTAAGAAAACTTGTAGGATTTCAGACTTCTTTACAGTGGGTACTGGTATGTAATACAAAGGAAAGCCAAGCACTGGAATTGCTGGACTTGGCATGCATTCCCCTTTTGCCTAGTCTCAGTCAGGAACCTGAGGATGCTCTGTACAAGCATCACCAGGGTGTTTTTGAACGTGGTCACTGACTGCATTTATTTTTGCCTTTATTTAAAGTGATACAGGAAGAGCTTAAAATGAGGATTGCAGTAATTGCATTACAGAACTACCTCAAAAACTCTGCCTCAGAACATTAGCCTAGATCCTGATACTATCTGGGTTTTGCTTAATTGCTACCAAAATATCATTTACATTTCCAAGGCCGTTAAGGGGCCGATGCCCAAATTAGCCCTCCATGTTGCTATTTCTAGACCTATTGCAGAGGTGCATAAGCAGCCCCTGGTACAACAGTCAGCCTTGACAAGCAGGATGAGACTGGCCCCACTGTGGACAGGAGACCATGCTGACCATGTCCACCATGACACAGGGGGTTTTTGTTTTCATAGGATAGACCCTCACCCTCCTCCTTGCTTTGGAGACAGGGCTTGCCTGCTGGAAGAGAAATTATCCAGTCTGGAGAGGAGCATGGCTTTCCATGTCTCCTATCTCAAGGAAAGCGAAGGTTATCAGCACAAGGAGACTGATGCCCAGCAGCTGAAAATCCACATCACAAACATTGTTCTAAAGCTCAGACAGGATGTTGAAGTAACACATACCAAAGAGCATCTTCCTTGTGGTGGAAATCACCCCTCCAGTGATGCAGCTTTAGCCCATGGTCCATCCTGCACTAAGACTGGCTTCACCAGCAGCAAAGTTCTTAGCATGACCACTATGTTGCAGTTAAACTCTGATTTTTTTCTTGTATGTACTTACAAGATTGCACTTGCAGCTACTTATGGAAAAAAGAGGCGAGGGGATCAGGAAAAGTAAAGGGGAGAAAAAAGTAATATTAAATAAAAAGCAGATTAATGAGTCTTGGTGGTGTTTTAGTTCTAAGGCTCAGATTCCATTTGCCTTCAGTTTTGTTGGAGTGTGGAAATTGAGCTCAAGAGAAATATTTTGGTATTTTGGAATATATTTGGCAAGGTATTTTGTTCAAGGGAAATAAAGAGTGAGTGTATTTCCATCTAATGTATAACATCAAGAACCAAGTTTTGGTTTACTTCTTACTTTTCCTTACACAAATATTCTAATCTGTACAAACTTCTGCCCAATCAAAACTCCTCACAAAGTTCAGTACAGATGGCAATGAAGGTTCAGGCTCACTTTTCATTTAAACTGATAGATGGTTTTGTACTGGAGATGCATAATTGGCTGCCCTTCTTCTGCCTAAATACCTTTGATGATTTATTATTATTTGTCAAATTTATATGTGACATTTACCAACACCTGTTTCAGGCAAAGGTGTAAAATACAAAAATATTCTGAAATAGAATTTCAGACTTTTTTGTTGTCATTTTTTAAGTCTCAAATGTCTTACAGATGCCACTAAATTCACTGTAGAATTGGTTTTCTGTGTACTTCAAGAAATACTTGATCTTCTATACATTTATCTCAAGAAGTATGCAGTCATGGCTCACCTGAATTGAATTTGAGTTAAAATTAGGATCTATGCTAATTTCGTACTGATTTTTTCAGTACTTTGATACTATGGTAGTAAGCAATGTTATAAAACCACTTATTTGTTTTAAACTATCCAGTTCCTCTAGCACCATCCAGATCAAGTATCTGCAGTACAGCTTTACTAGAAATATGCTGTATCTGAAGATAATCTTTTCCCTTTGTTGTAAATTACTCTTCTCTAGGTCCTAACCTCAGGTATATGTTTGCTTAGTGTATTATGGTTGTGAGGATTTGATAAGGGTAGTGCACTGACAGCACAGAAAATGGTGAAGTGAGATCATGTCAGAGCCACTAAAGAATAAGCAGAGATTTGGAGAATTGCTTTTGGCGTGTAGCAAATCAGAGTGGTTGAGCAATGTTGATTTCTCAAGCATTAACATAAAAAGAAAGGTTCCATAAGGAAATCTGATTCACTCATTCACTAAATCCTCCCTAAAGCAGAAAGAATATCCTTCAAAAAACCTGTGTTGGAGAAAATGCTGGCTTGCTGTTGCCACTAAGAGTGAAACTGAGCCTGGCTAAAGACACTCCTCTGACAGAGGCAGAGAAATTGTCACTGCATTGAGGACATCAAAAGAACTAGTACCAAGTGGAAAGTCATGGAATGGCTGTCGATAGAAAGGATCTTAAAGATCAGACCTTTGATAAGACATCCTTCATCATGCTGGACATGGTTGCAAACAGCAAGGGAAAAACATTTCTACTAAAAATCTTGGGGTAGAGGAGAGATGTACCTGTCATCAGTTCTAACAACACCCATAAGATAATTGTGTTTCAGTTGGGAATCTGCACACAGATGCTCAGGGTGACCATCAACCAAGGAGCAGGAGGGCTCCATTTTACCTAGGGGTGGTGAGCTCCAGGACAGAAGTGCTGCCAGGAGTACAGAGAACAAGAAGGAGAAGGAGACTTTTGATTTCCCTCAGTAAGCACAAGACAGCTGCTTTCCATCCTAATGAATGACTGTATCTTGTACTGCTTTTGCAGCAAGGGATTGGTGGTACCAATCTGTGCCTCTGTCTTCATGGACTTGTGGCATCAGGCTTGCATCAGTGTTATATACACTGCCAAAAGTACACTTGTGTTGTGCAGTACATTCCACCCCTTGAGAATGTTATTTTCTGATACAGAACAAAAATGGGCATGCCCAGCATGCTCAGTATTTTGGTTATCCGTACTCTGTGTGCAAGGGGGATCAGGAATAGGTGCATAAATGACAGAAATTTAATTACATTTTCTTTCAGAGTTATTACAGATATGTCCACCACCTGTGCCCCAGTTTTGGTGGATGCTGAATTCACTCGCTTTGCTGGAAAAGTGGAACCTGCATAACCATGACACAACCCTGTGCTGTCCCATAGCTCCAGTATTGGTACAAGCCTGTGGGACTAAGAGACCCATCAGCAACAATTCTTGCAAACTTTAAGTATTTACAGTTGATAATTTCCTTCATATTTGTCTTTTTCTATATTATTACAAAATAAATTCACTTAGTGAGGAACATTTCAACTAAAAAGCCAATAAAAGGTACTGTATTTTACACAATAGGATATTTGTTTTTAAAGAGGTTAGAGCTGTACTTTGACCAGATTAGTGTTGTGTAGTGCTGAATTATACTGAAATATCAGCCCCAGGCCTCTCCTTTCAGCCTGACAAGTAAAATCAGATTTTAAAAACCACTCCTTGGCTCTTCTCTGTGTCTGTTAAAGGTCACAGAAACTGCACAAGGGTTTCCTTAAATTAATATTTGTGACCTATTCAGATACCATCAGGATGAGTCACTTCAGAAGAGCTCACTCCTTCCATCTTTAGATCAGACTTTTAAAACTGCAATGAATCACAGGACACATCGTGAATGATAAGGGTAGAACAAGATGTTAAGGAGCTACTTCTGCTGGCCTGCGCCATCTTTCAGGGTTGGTTGGGTGAATCCATAAAACACTTTGACAGCAGGTCCACGCTCTTGCTGGAACCTTGCCCTGCTCAGAACTGTGTGTTAAGGACATCCCTTAGTGCAAATTCCTTGTCCACTCAACCCTTGACCCCTTCCTAGGAAACACCCAGTGTTTCCTGCTAAAAGGAAGCCAAAGTAGTGTATTTTTCTTTAAGGGCTGCACTGTATGGCAGGGGGAGAAGAAAATTAATTTCCCAATATTTGCATTTCCTAATTTCTTGCACACTTTTCAACCTAAAGTGTGTTTCTAAAGGGAATATGGATGCATTATTTGTGCAGATATAGATTTTTGAGAAAAAATGTAGTTACTTTCGTCAAGAAAGAAAAACAAGCTTTGTCCAGAGAAGCTGTAGATGCCCCCCTTGTTCAAAGCCAAGCTGGATGTGCTTTGAGCAGCCTGGTCTAGTGGAATGTCTCCCAGGGAGGCTAGAATAAGACAACTTTTAAGGTCCTTTCCAACCCATTGTATAATTCCATTATTCTATGACCTACTCCCATAAATGGTGCCTTCAGCCCTATTTTGAAATTAAAACAAGAACATGTGATTGTGCCACTATAGAAGCTAATTTGGCAAGTCTGACCGTAAGTACAACTAGTATTGGAGACCTAAGTGGAAGAAATACAATATGTCTTGGTTTAAGGCAGTTTAAAAAGTGGACACTCTAAAATGAGTAACCTCCCTTAGTTTCAACCAATTCCTTTCCAGCAATAATGAGAAAATGAATACAAGGAGAAATAAGGGAAAAAACCAACAGTTTACTAACAAGCAAAGCAGCAACAGGGAAAAAAATTAATAATCACTAGGTACAAAATCTCTAGATCTCACAAACTCCTCAGGAGCAAAGAGAAAGCCAGAATGGCAGGGTAACTCTTGCCCTTCACAAGAGGGAGGCTGCCACAAGCAACTTCATGTAGGAAGAAAAAGGAAAGGTTGCGTCAGCCTTCTGATGCCTTGGGAAGGCTCACCTGAAACAAAGATTGGATGGAGCTAAAAAATAAAGCATGTATTTATTGAAAGGCCTCTAGAATCCAGCTTGGGCAGGACAGGAGCTTGGCCAGGGCCACACCAGGGTGGACTAAGAATGGGCACAAAATGGCTGATCGGTCATGACATCAAGTTTTGGTCTGTGGCCTGAGAGAGCAGGACGGGCAAGGAAAGGCAGGACAGGGCAGGGCAAGGGGCAGGGCAAGGGGCAGGGCAAGGGGCAGGGCAAGGGGCAGGGCAAGGGGCAGGGCAAGGGGCAGGGCAAGGGGCAGGGCAAGGGGCAGGGCAAGGGGCAGGGCAAGGGGCGGGAAGGGGCGGGAAGGCACGGGAAGGCACGGGAAGGCACGGGAAGGCACGGGAAGGCACGGGAAGGCACGGGAAGGCACGGGAAGGCACGGGAAGGGAAGGCACGGGAAGGCACGGGAAGGCACAGCCATGTGGGCTTCTCGATCTGGAGTGACCAGGCCTGGAGTGAAGCCATCTGGCCCGGCAGTGCAGCAGCTCCAGGCAAGTGCTTGTGGAATTGGCTTTGAGGCAGTACAAGATGCAAGAGAGGAAAGAAAGATTTAAAAAGAAAAAAAAATGAAGCAGAGAGAGCTTGCCTTGTCTCTGGTGCTTTGACCTTCCAAGAGGATCACGGCAAACCTCCTAGTCTTGCAATTCCATTTCCATGTGCACCCCTGGGCATTAAAGAGGAAGTAACATTTTGGGGGCACAGATGGATATGGAATACAACGTTTTGGGTTATCCTAGGACTCCCATTTTAATTTCTGCTAGCCCATTGGTGCAGAGATGATTCAGAGTAACCTAAGCGTATTTCATACTCATTTTATATCTCCATTTTAGTACCAGAGATGAGCTTTCACACTCTCCATGTAAAAAAATAAATTGAGCTAGGAAAAAATAGCTATATTGTCCTGTCTTATTCTTCATCACACATTTAAAATGTTGGTGAATTTTTTTCTTTTACAGCTTGTCTACACTTCATCTGAAGTAGTTATTTCTTCCTACTTATAACTCTCCAGTTCTTTCCATTAAATCTGTACTTTTTTTTTTTTTTTGAAAGTAGGTCATGTTGAGTAAACTTGATTTATTCCTTTGGTGAGATTTTAAATTTTCATTGATACAAGTAATTGCATGTGTCTAACATGTGTGGACTTCCATGGGACACTTTGTAACACAAAAACTATAATTCAAAAATAAAGACAAAGTGGAACTGTGCTATGTAAGAGAGTACATAGATCAACAATTGTCTGAATGGATATATCAGAAAAAGTAATCATTAAGGAAGAAGTAGTTGGGGTTTTGTGTTTGTTTGTTTGTTTGTTTACTTGTTTGTTTTAGCCTCTGGAGGCCAGTTATACATATTTCATATAAAACTATACAGTTGACATTTATGGATAACACAAAAAGGGATCAAGTAAGAATGAGGCAATAATAAAGAATAACCAGAAATATTGTTAATGTAGTCTGACTGAGATAAAAAAATACTTTCAATTCCAAATAAGAGATGTTTCATCACTGACTGTCTCCTGAGAAGTATGGGGAATACAGCAGGTAAATAACTAAATAACTTAGCATGGACTTTTGCAATGATGCAGCATCAGAAGTGCTAGGAGTATGGCCGTGGGCAAGAGAAGAAATAGGGAACTGAAACCACTCTTTGTAAGGCACACAGATTGATACCAGAATAGTGGACAAGCCCAGCATCCCCTTTCTGAAACTAAGAAAATTATATGGTGTAAAGAAGAGCCAGGAACAGGATGGTGGGATAGGGAAAATTGTTGGCTGAGTATCTATGCACAATTTATAGAAAAAACCCATGCATCCAAAGATGTCTTCCTTTCTGTGTATAATTACCAGCAGAGCAAGGAAAAATATCATAGGGTACTGAATTCCAGCCTACCTCAGAGACAGGGAATACAAGATGAGAAACTGATGCCAACACATCTAAAATTGGCAGAGAAAGATGTGGGGGCATTTTAACTCTGTGGTTGATTTGCATTAGAACAAAGTAGGTGATCCTGCAAGAGTCTCCTGATGTTTATAATTCACGTTGACAGACTCCCTAGGCAATATGCTTTTGGGAAAGCCGTGACCTCATTGTCCAGTGTTTTGCTAGGTGTGATGCTTCTCTTCATCATCTGCACTGCAGCTTGATCCCATCTTGTGTGCTGAGGTATTTGCCAGCAGCAGAGGAAAGAAAAGCAATTCAGGAAAGCAGAAAACAGGGTAATTGTGAGAAAAATGGCCAGTCCACTTCTACTTGCATAAAGAAGGAAAAAAACCAACCCACACTCAGAAGCAACAAGAGGCTGAGCACACGTGAAGTGCCACAACAACGTTATGAGGCCCCCTCTTCCTCTTCCTTCCTCATCTATATATCAGGTGCACTGGTTAGTGTTTCCCACATCTGAAAATGAGGATCTCAGAACAATACTGAAGGTAGAAAACCTACAATGAAAGCACCAAAGTAACTATCTTATGATGCTGGAAACAAAGTCCTCAGCCCTTTTTATTTTTTAAGGTCAGAAAAAGGAGAACAACATTGAAGGAAAGCTTCATCAAAAGCCACTGGAATTGCACTGCCAGACCTGGCATTTCAATGGCATTTCAACAGCAATATTATAATGCGGTTTTACTTGAATGATTGCCATTTAGTTAAGGCACAGTGTAGTTTTTATGTGATTCAGGATTCATCAGTGCTTTCTTGTTTTTCTTGTTGCTGAAGTTCCCCTTAGGAAATGCCAAGCTTTAACTACATACCTGCCCCCAGCATTGTGGTTGAGATGTGAGCCAAAACTGGCAGAGGACTGCCACTACATCATTAATTTTTCACATTTTCCTGTTCTCCAGTTTCAGGATTTAAAATTGCTGTGTACATTCAGAACAGTACAGAGTGATCGGAGACAAATGCTCATGTTTATGTAATTTACACCTATTGAGTTAGATGAAACCTTCCAAATGCAAACTTGTGATGGCAGCTTTCCTGTCTATCTGTAGCCCAACCTTAATCCAAAACTACCTGAGAATAAATAAACTTTAAAGGGAGTCACTGCTCTTTCTTACAGATTATATATTCTCCTCTATTCTGTCATATATAAAGGATTAATGTGGATTGATTCTTAATTCAAATTGTCTATTTTTTACTGTCTCTTCCTTTTAAAAATAGGCGGATGCTTGCTGACTTGGGTGCATTTTGTTAATGTTTGGACCTTCTGAGTACAGTTCTACACCATGTAAATATTTACATGTCAAGTACTAGTGATCTTGTAAGAAACAACCTTCAACATCTTAGGTCTACTAGCATTCTCATCTAATGAAATATAAAATTAATTTGCATTCTACCTCTTAATAAAAATTTCTTTTGGCATAGGAATATGGATTACAGTAACAAGAATTAGGTAATGAACTCTAAAAAAAGCCACACTTCTGATAAATACAGATTCATTTCTTTCAGGCACACTGACCAAAGGATAAATTAATTAACAAATGAATAAGCAATCCACAGATGTTTACAATGTATTAGTTTCTCTCATGGATTTTTGTTACTCAGGGAAAAGATCCAACATAATACTACACAATCAAAAGCACTGGTGTGCACCTTTGAGGTTGTTCAGCCCTAAATAAAATGCAATACTTTGGGAAATACAGGAGTCCAATATACACTGTTCCTGCCATGACTTTGAATGATAAAGGTCTTTGAAATATATAGCTATATTTCCATCTCTAATGAAATGCTTTGATGCAACCATCAGAGGCTTTAATTTCCTTATACTTTTTAATCTATATTCAAAGTTCGCACTCTCTGTACAATTCCCAGTCCATCTGCACTGGTGCTGGCTCACTGCTCAGACTTCCTGTTGTATAACTGGAAAATCATGATCTCACATTGGAAGCTGTGGAGTGTCTTCTCTGGGAAACAACAAATTAGACTAACATTTATGCAAATCCCAAGTATCCCCATTCTCTTCCTCATTCAATCGGCCAAACGGCAACAATGCATTTAAGGACTTAGCGCACAAGAATAATATTACATGAAGGGAAAATGAGGTCCAAGAAGGCACAAAGTCTTGAGGTGCCTCAAGTCTTGAGGCATTTCAAAGACACTTGAGGGTCTTTGCAAAGCTTGCCTCATCTGTGGGTCCTCAGGCAGGGCTCACCCCCACCCTCCCCCTCTCCCCGAGCTACAAAGTAATGTGGATGTAGTTGCAATAACCCCATGCTGAGAACCTGTTCTTGGGCTCTTCATATCCTCTCTCCTAACCTTCTATTTCTAAGTATTCTATGTGTAGAATATTCAGGATTCTTTCTCTTGTAACTGAATGTCTGCTCCATCAATCCTCTTCTTTCTTATGTTGAGTGCTGCCTGTGAAGTGTTGCAACTCTTGCCTTGGGTTTCCTAGGGGAGAAGTGAGCCCTGGTCCCCTTGTTTTTCAAATCAATGGCTCCTTTTGACTGAAACTGTGGCCTTTGCCTCTATTATCTGCAGTTAACTTGTATTTGCTTGATCTATGCACTCCAGAGGTGTACTGCAGTGTCTATGCATCATCAGATGACAGAAAGCTGGTCTATTTAGGCTGTCAGCAAGGTTGTTATAAATGCCAGGACAATTTATTTCCAAATTCAATAATTTGGTTTATTAAAAATTCAAATCACAAAATTTGGATAGGAATCAAATCACAGAATTTTAGGCAGCAAAAAACCCCCACAAAACAGCGATACCTACTTGACAGAGTTTTCCCGGGAAAATAGCCAAGGGTGACCCCGAGACACAGAGCCTGGCAGTATGCTGTCTCTTGCAGGATACACGAATTCGCCCGCTTAGGGGCTCAGTTTAAAAATGCTTTATTTCCCCTTCGGCAGCACTCTTCCCATTGTTTCTGCTAAGCACCAGCAATTAAGAGTGTTTACATTAAGCCCTGAAAGAGTGCCTCGATCCGTATTCAAATACTAATGTCCAGAGTAAGTCCTTGCTTTGAGGTGATCTTTGCTGCATGTAGTCGGGGCGTAGGTTGGTTGATGTTCATTGTCTTCTTCTGACAGCGTTTTTGCCTTGTATTTTTCACCTTCTGTTTCTGGACCGGGAAGATCAGGAGAGGTGCTCAACGGGGATCTGTGAGGCACGCGGGTGGAGCACGTACACATCTATCATACATTTATACAGTATATTACAGTTTCCAGTTTATAATTATCTATAGAACATGAATTAAATAACCCTATTTTTCACAAAGGTGATGGAGGGTTTTTCATTATAGTAATTAACTCTGACTGCTTTAATGTGATGAGCAGGTTGCCATGAAACAGCAGAACAAACCTGTAAATCAACATCCCTTTGAAACACTAAGAGAAAGTCAATGAAGACCTATGCCATAAAATAAAATGAAAACACGAAATGAAAGTGTGTTATACCACAAGCTAATTAACTAAGTGAGGCACTAAATGTCACATGTAACTTTCCGTATTTTAAAGAAAGGCACAAAATACAAAGGTTCTATTTACCATTACAATTTGTGACTGGTTAGTGACTTGCCTAATGTACAAAAGAAAAAAATCTTTATGCATTTGCACATCTACTGACTTCTGACACAGCTACCTGGGACAGGGCTGCTGCTGCTGAAGAAAAGTGGCTTAGTGTGGCTGTGCAACCTCATGTGCCCACAGTTTTGTGATTTATTTGTTTATCCTTTACCTAGTATATTTTTTGCTATTGTATAGATTCAGAAATACTTTTGGGGTGATACATTAATCTTGAGAAGGTTTAGAGAGGAGGGAGCTCTAGGATGCAAAGAACAAAAGTATTTGGCACCCAGATTCAGAGCAATGAAAACAGCTAAGCACTGAGTAGGAGACCTAGTGCAAAAAAATCTAAATCTGATTATAATAATCCTTCACTAACAATAATTCAAGGAAATAGTTCCACCCCTTAAAATAGTAAAGTAATTGAATAAAGACTCATTTTAAGTGAGACTTAATCTGAGTTCTATTCAGCAGTAAAAATAGGCTAGGACTTTAACAGAAAAAAAATGTCATCAAGAGAAAGGAAAATGAATACAGGGGAATGAGGAAATAACAGGCTAAAATGGTCAATGAATTAAAATTGGGAAAAGAAAAGGAGAAACAGGGAGACAGACAGCAGTAAATGATAGAGGTCAAGATGATGTGAAAGGGACAAGTATTGTCACCAATATAAGAGGGAAGAAAAAAACAGAACAATGTCCGAGAAGAAACTGGAAACTGGATAGAAGTACAAGCTGAGCTTACTGAAAGCTAATGAAACCCTTCTAAAGTTGTGATCAGAAATAGGAACCTTGAAGAGAGGAGGCTTTGTAGACAAATTTTAGCATTGCATATTTAAAATATGAAATATTTATTTACTAAATATTGATATATTCTTCCAGTTAATATAACATTTACATAAAAATCAATATCCTTTAGGGAATATCTGTCTTCTTTTACACTGCTGCTTTAGACATCTACCAGACTTATATGCTCTTTTTATAGAACTTAAATAAAATGTAACTTCTGGAACAGACTAGACCTTCTGCATAAATCTTGACAAATCAAAATCAGTTTTAAAGCCCAGTTACCTCTTCAATTAATGTTCAGCTGTCTGGGATCCAGTCATCTTTGATTATGGTCTGCAGTTGTGCTGTAAATGTACAAACTGATATTGTTACTTGAAGTCAAAAAATTTTTAAACATATTGTAGGATTTCATGGTAATTGAGCCTTGCTCAGAAATTTGACCCTTCACAGAAGAGTAGATACTTATCTCTTGTTTCTTGGAGTCAGTTAGGTTAGAATAGCTGCATTCCACTGCCTAAAGTAATTTCAACTGCCAGTAGATCTATTTTCACATATAAAAATTAACTGCAATACTACTGGAGTATGCTCTTATTAAATATCAACGAGTATCTCTATATTAATATTTCAGGTCTTTGCTGGGCCTAGTGGTGTGGTAACCTATCTGTCTGTATCTATGGCCTTACTCCTGCTATATGTATTTTTTTAAGGTACATGGAAAAGGAATACTGATGGGAGAGAGTTTAAAAATAAAATAATTACATTATTAATAATCTTTTCATTGTCAAGTGTGTCCCTCAAGATTGACCCCAGCCATCTTCATCCATCCTTGGCTGAGGCTGGCAGGATCTGCATCCCAAAGAGACCATTGTGCTTATTTGATCTGAGTCACAGAGGCCATGTAACCTCACAAGGTAACTGCTAGTGTAATTCATAACAAGAGTTTTCAGTATTTGTTAAATAACTTAATTAAAAGTCAGTCATTTCCACAGTTCTTCCTTTCTCCTCAAGGCAGACTTTGCCAACTCTTAGAAAATATTTGAAAAAAGACTTAGAAAAGTCACCTAAAAACAGTCTCAAATAATTAATTTTTAGGTATAAATATTCCCTTCTTTCTCCTTTTGCATCTTCAGATGAATTGAAGTAAAATCAGATGCCAGCTGCCAGGGTTTGGTTTTGAGCCTTTGAACAAAACTGACCATTATTCTAGTTTCTGCATAATTTATTCACTTTATTTCAGGGTCCTGGTTCTGGTCAGGACAGGGTTAATTTTTGCAGTAATCAGGAAGGGCCAGACTGGAACACAGAGGTTGTTTGATACCGCTCAGGTAACAAACAGTGCCTGTGGATCTCTCCTTCCCCTGCTGAGGCTGGATGTTCCTCTGCATCACCAACACACTATCACAGCATCATTTTATTTTCTTTTGAACAAAGATTAGTGCTTCAGGAAACAAACTTTCTGACCACAGGTGCTTGGTTTAAATTAAAAATAACAAACCCAATGCAACTATTTTTTATTCTTGAAAAATTGTATCTTAGAACTACTCTAATGACTAATGGTGATAAACTGACTTAACACACTGCCTCTTTAAGAGAACTGTTTGAACATAAAAGAGATTTAGATTAGATGTTAGGAAGAAATTGTTTATCATGAGGGTGATGAGGTGTTAGCAGAGGTTGCTTAGGGAAGCTGTGGATAACCCTTCTCTGGAACTGTTGCAACCAGGTTGGACAGGACTTGGAGCAAGCTGGTCTAGTGGAAGTATCCCAGTGGAGGGATAACAGTGGAGGGGTTAGAACAAGATGGTGTCTAAGGCCCCTTCCAACCCAAATCATGCTATGATTCTATGATTTTGAGAAGATACTGCCTATAGCAAACTGGATAGATTTTGCTATTGTTAGGATTTTTAACCACATTTACTGTAGTTATCACTTCATTAGATTGATGCAGAGCTGTTATCACACACTATATGAAACATTTCAGTTCAATCGTCCTTTTGAAAAGTGAGATTAAATATTAGAAGGGCTGGAAGAAAGCAGGCTTTTTATCCTAACTGAGGCCCAAACAAATTGAAAGTAAATACTGCTTGCTAGCAAGCATGTTTTAGAAATTAACACAATGATAATAACATTTTTGTAATACTTGCCTGTCTTTGGGTGTTGCCTGCATTAATGCCTTTGACTGGGTTTTCATGTCTGTCCAGCTTTTGCCTTAAAGGCAACTCTGCATTCTCTTTATTTTTCTTCCAAGTATTTTTTATACTTACAAACTTAATTTTCAAACTGCTAGTGATTTACACTCACTGATGCCCAGCAATGCAGTTCATGTTAAATGGGATGGTATAGTTTCTTCAAACAGAGTTAATTAAAATATGAAATTAACACTTTTCACCCCTCAGATATTTTGCTAAAGTAGATGCACTGCAGAAATCATATTTTGGCATGTAGGTACAATCTTCAAAATAAGGACTGACAAAAAAATTAAAATTAGGTGTTGCTGGGAAGATATTGAAGACATTTGGACTTAAAAAATTTACTCACATGACTCAAGACTGCTCCATAGCCTGACAGAGACACAGTCATAATTTTAGGTTGACACGTATTCTAAATGACCTCAGGGATCAGATACTCTTGCACCAGACATACACTGAAGCACTAGTGACATTGTCTCAGGAAAATCACCGCAGGCACTGGCTGCTTAACTTGGTAAAGGAGAGACTGGTAAGACTCTCCAGGATGACATCCCACTACACTTAGTTTGCCTCCATGCATACTAGGAGCAGGAGTGAGCAAAAACACCCCTGTCATGCCAGTCCCAGGAGGCACCCAGTCCTGTACACAGAACCTGAGATCCAACAGGTGCCTTAGGACACAGCCAGCAGAATGGTGAGTTATCATCAGAATATAATCAGAGATTAATTTTGGAAGGGAAATCCCCAAGATAGATTCAACCCATTGTTCATACAGGACCAACAGCAAATTTAGGGCCTGAGTCTCATCCAAGTGATTTTTATTTCCAAAGACAGAGATCACACAGAGCTCTGGACATCCTAGGAAAGGAAGTCATCCTGGATTATGGCACCACTTTATGTCTGTGTAACTCCAATGTATTCAGTCATGGTGTTTCCCTGTCCAAGGTGACCATTGGTGCCATCACAGGGCATCATCCAGTATTATTCATTGACAAGCTCAGAGAAAGAGGAGATTGTGCTGTTCCATGTTTTAAACATAAACAACCCCCCCACAATTGTGTGGTCATAATATGGCATGTTTCTGTTCCACAGCAGCAGTTAGTTCTTGGCACAGGACCAAGCCTTTCAATTAATTCCTTCACAGCTTTTAAAGCTTCTCTTCCTTTGCCATGTGCAGTTAATTCCACTTCAGGATTCAAAAGCAATTAAAATGATCACCGTATCTTAGCATCAGGATGAAGGCTGCAAATCAAAATCAGATTCTGAAATTGCTTAGAACTGTTACGCTCCTGGGCTTTAATCTCCATTATTCTGCCTGATGATAATCTCTTGTACTTAAGGCAATCAATACTAAGTGCAGCCAGGAAGATATTAAAAATGTTTCTGCCTTCTCATTTGGTTTCTCAAAGCTACCATTTGAATTTCCTACTTAGATTTCGTGATTATTTTGCAGAAAACACACCAAAAATGTGGTTACTCTCCCCTGAAATAGACTGAATTTACAGAAGTTAAATCTTTCAAAGCTCCTCTGAACTAAGTTGAATAAAGAATGCGTTTTTGTGTGTACACATACGTGTACTCAGAGACATGTATGGTGCCTCCTTTGCATGTCATTTCAGTGGAAGCACAGGTTAGGCTGTGGGAGCTGAAGGAAACCTCAGCATAGGTGCTAGAGAAATGCAGATGATGAGCTTCAGCCTGCACCAGGAGGGCAGTTCTGCTCAGCATATTCTGCTCTGGCAGCTGTCCTCAGCAACGCTCCTTTGCACTTCAGTCTGAGAAGTAATACCATCCCGAGGTATGATGGATCTGGCAGGCTGTCCGCGGGTGATGGAGCCATCCTGGGAGCACAGGGCAGCAGCTCGTTATTCACAGAAATGACTCACTCCATCAGCCACCTGTGCCACGCAGCAGTGTTTGTACGCTCAGAGAGTGTTCCAGCACCACGATTCTGCCAGGTTTGCAAACACCTTCCCTGGGAAGCAGAGCCACAAGCCTCTCCTTGTGTTACAAGGGCTAAAGAAGGTCAGAGGGTTTTGACCGTATTGACAAGATTTGGAGTTGACCAGAGGACTCAGTGCAGCTTGAAGACCGAGGGGTGGGCAACAGGGTAGCTCAGCATACTATTGAGGGGGAATTGCCTCCAAGAGCTGTATTGGCTCAGAAGTGGGAGGGGACAGCTTGCCAACCCTCAGATAGGCAGCTCTTACAGAGCTCAGCCTCATTATTCGTGCCAGCAGCTGAGCTGAGTTTACACCACTGCATTGGCTCATGAAAGCAACTTGAAAAGGGTTGTTTGTGTTCAGAGTCTCACACTGCACAGTATGAGATCAAATAACTGGATTTAAATGAATAAAAAAGTTAATAAACAAACAAACAAATATTATAATGTACCTTTGTCCTGGCCCAGCCAGGAAATAAATTTTCAGGCTTACTTGGTTCATTGTGGCAGAGGATTGATATGCTCTCTGAGTTACCAGACTTCTTGCATTTTATGGAGTGCTGTCACAGAGGGGATTAGAAAGCAAGATCAACTCAACATATGGGTAGCATGAGACAGGTTAATGTGAGCATGAACTTGTATTTAAAGGAAAGAACAAAAAAAAGAGCAGAAGAGAAGCTGGCATTTCCACCACTAAAACTAGAAAAAATTGATAAACCACAGAAATATGAAAAGCAGTTGTATCAGATAAAAGGAATTTAAAACACTTATGCAAGAATTGCCAAATTTAAAAGACAGATCTGGAAAGAGCTTGAGGAAGTGCAAAATGAATAGCAGTCATGTGAGAATGGGATTTCATTTGATTTATTTAAAAAAGATATTTTTTTCTGCTGCAGAAACCACTTTCCAAAAAAGACAAAAAGATATTAAAGTGATTTTGTATCTCTTGAACACCCCATACACAGAGGTCTCTCAGTTTAGCCCACCTGTCTTTGCAAACAGCCAGCATGACTTTCGCACAAGGGTTTCAAGGTAATGGTCTTCCATTTAAAGGCAACTTCACACTTTATTTTCCAACTTTTTTTAGAGCGCCCATTTCTTTTTAGGAAGGTCCCCAACCTTCATATGGAGGCAGCAGTCATTCTTGCTTGTATAGATCCTACTGCTGTGATTATATTTAATGGTTTTGTATGATTTCAATGCTTTACTCCCCATTCTCCATCAACAGTAGCTGGAAAAAGAGGCATCTGGATGAACTGCAGCTACCCATCAGAGAGCTACCCATCAGAGAGCACGCACTGAGTAAATGAAGAGGAAAGCAGTCAGATGGTATTGCTGCTACACAGCAGCTGCTTCTTATGGGGACAGCCACAGTGATGCATCTTGCAAAGCATGAGGCACTTCACCAGATGATTCTGGCTGTTCACAGCAATTACAAATACCTTCTCCTGAGTCACTGAGTACACAGCCTTCATGAGGAAGATTTCACCCACTGTAATCTGTTCTGTGTGACTCAAACCTAATCCATTGTAATATCCTCCCATTTGCAGCTGATGGTGGAAACACAGTGAATGTAGCAGGTTATCCAAGAAAATCACTCAGCCCTCTCCCCAAAGGAACAGAAGCCTAAACATCATTACACAAGTATTTCACATCTTACATGTTCTCAACTGAAACCTGAGCATCTGGTTTCTCATCTTCCACGTTGTCTGTGATCAAATACTCTTTACTTCACCTCCAAGTCCTTCATCATCTGCAACCCACCCATAAGCCCTGTCCCGAGGCTGTAGTAAACTATGCACTCTGTTAGTTAAGGTCTTTGTGCAGCTTGACAGGACAAGGCTTAACTGTCTCTAGAAGACCTTCTGAGTTGAGCACAAGATAGCTCTCAAAGAAATTTGTAAAAAAGATCTTGGTGGTCTTGCTGAGAGAATTCTTTACTTCAAAGAAGCTAGAAATAAGCCTGTTGAAAATAAGGACAGAAGAGATCTGTTTATACCAAACTTTGGCCATGCCTGTGTTCAAACTCAAGTCCAAGGACTGCTTTCCCTTGACAGTCCTCTGGCAGGGCTGACCCTGCAACAGGGGAAAAAGAGGCTGCTGAAGAGGTGCAGAGCAGCTTGAAGGACACAGAGGCAGCCTCTTGACTGTCTGTCCCAGCAGCTGTTGGTGCTTCAGCACAGATTGGCACTGCAGAATTCAGAGATATGTCTGGAATTTGCAAAATTCAAAGCGCTATGAAGCAATTTGGCTGAACACTAACTAGACTGCAGCAGTGACAAAATGAATCCACATTAAAGAACTGTTCCAGAAAGAAAAACATGTAATTGGCAGCCACATTTTAAGAAAAAATAAAAGGCTGCTCAATTCTTAGTTCCTAAGATGTTAACACCTATGTGAGATGCTGAACAAACACAAAGAGTTACTGCACTTTTGAAAGTAATTTGAAAGTTATTGCAATCACTGAAGTGACAGCAGCTTACAATTCCACAATTTTTCAGTCCTTATTGACAGCATTTGACTGTACAGTGGTGCGAAAAATGTGTATCAGGTGCTCTGTAGCTCTGTTTTGGAAAAAGCTGTGTCTGCATACTCTTATCTCTCCCTTTTTACACACTTACAAACAGCACAAACAGCTGGTGAAGCTGAGTTCTCATTCTCCCAGAAGTACATAACATGACAGTGTCCATCTCAGACGAGGAGTAAGTCTATTTACAGTTCCTACAACTCTGGGGAATCCACAGCACCAACTATCCAGTAGGCAAACTACAGAGCAACAGTATCAGCATCTGATGGAAATCAGAGTTTTTGACTGCAGTCTTGAAAAAAACAAACCAATGAAAAAACTCCCACTGCTCAATGAAAAAATAACCTTAAAAGCAAACAATCTCCCCTTTTTAAAAGACAGTGTCTTCTTTCTGCCACATCACATGCCTGATGTCAATCATGGTTGTAATCATGCTTGGTATTGTCCAATCTATTGGAAGACAGTTCCCAATAACAAGGAGCTTGCAACCCAAGCTGCTATTGTGTTTTCATGCTATTCTATAAAATAACAGGACAGATTGGATTTAATGTGATTAGTATTAAATATGGATCAGAAACCTTTGCAGAGACAAAGAAACACCTTTTAATGTGTTGAAAACAACTACTATTTCATTATTTGTTCCTATTCTTTTACAGGATTTCAGCCTATTGATGGGTCTCAGGAGCTGCTCAAATATGGAACACAAAGATGAAACTTGAAAAACAGAAAATTCAGAAAGACACGAAAAAGTGCTATCCAAGTTACCTTCTAGAAGAGTGACCACCAAGAGCAAGGTTGGTCGAGCCTTGCAGGTACTCTAATGAGAACCAGCATGAGGTTAAAAAAAGTAACCTCTAGTATCCCAAACCATTAAAAATTCTATCTTCAATTCATTAGATCTCATTCCATTCTGCCCTCAGCATAAGCCAACATAATAACTTATGGCTGGACAATGCTTATTTTTTCCCCAATTTACAGCAAGAGCAGCTGAAGGTATGACTTTCCAGGCAGTGAAATCCATAAACAATTCTTAGTTCCCCAAACCAGTGATTCTTATGCGTCTTTGTATTTTGCTGTGCCCTACATGACCTAAAATACATTGTTGCCTCAACCTGCATGAATTTAGAAGCTTTGCCAGTGTTACAGCAGACTTGGTACAATGTGCCAATTTTGTAGAGGCTACACATTATTAAAAATTAGGAGAGCCAGACTTCTAGCTCACGTTGTTGAATTTTACAGAAGCTTAAATTTAAACTCATCTTCCCTGAGCACTCTTCACTGAGTAGGTGGCAGAGATTGGTGGAGTTTTTCTCCTATAGTGTATGTAATACAACTTTGGGCTGTATGACTATCTTATTCAAGGAGTTCATCACTGTTCATAATCTTCTGAAGAGAAAAAACCCTGTACTACTAGTTTTTTTCCTAACACTGAGTGTTCACAGTTGACAGTTACTCAACTGGTGTCTCCGGGCTGTAGTCACCTGTTGGTTCTCCTAGCTGCTAGAAGGTATTCAGGGCTCAGTACTAGCAGAGTCTAGGCTAACGCTCACACAGAAGGACCAATAGGGACAGGCAGTTGCTTGCTGTGCTGCCAGGAGGCTGGTGATGACAATTTTTCCATCACTAGAGTGGGTGGCACACATATCAAGACCATATGCCAAGGATACAAACCATAGGCTGCAAGAATTTCTCCATGTTTTTAATAGCAGGAAGCTAAAAAAAGCTACAGCTACTTTTGAGAGTCACGTCTGGCCTTCACACCATTTCCTTTTAAGATTTGTAGTTATTGATAGTTCAAGGCTGTTTGACAGCAGGCTGTGAAGGGAAGTATAATCTATCTAAATTTAAGAAAATCTTTTTAAGGAAAGTGAGAAAATGAAAGCATGGAGAATAAGGAGAGATTCTTGCCATTTAGAAGTTTTCTTACCTCCACAGACTAGAAGCCCCAGACCACAGAGCTGAGTTTTTCTGTTAAAATAACAGTCACACACTCCAGAGATGTGCGTGTGACTTGCACTCCAACTCAGCATCCTATTTTCAGTAAACCCAAAATAACTGGCTCCAAAACCAAGTGCATGTTCAACGCTGTCCCACTGCATGCCTTTGAAGTGCCCTTTCCTGCCTATAACATGGGATCATTTAAGCCATTGTAAGACTTTGCTGGACAGAAATTGTAAGAAGATTTAAACCAGAAAATGGACCACTATCATGTCTCCTGTCAACAGACTGAATATCCTTATGGTAACTTTCACGTGTCAGAGTCATTGCTTTATTTTTTATTTTCATGTACATAAAAGCAAAATAACAACATGTCTTAAGAACCACTGTCATGATTCATCCAATTAAGCAATCATCAGCTGAGTAACTGAGAGATGACAGAAGTTGGCTGCTACTTAGCTCTTAAGATTCTCTGCCAAGAAAACCTGGCATCGCTGGCAGTGGAGTTCATATCGTACTTCTGTGTACGTCCTAGGGGGAAATACTCTATTGTGAATAGCAATGAAATGTAAGTGGAGGAGCAAACAAAAGCAAATTTCAGGGTTTTCCTTTCAAAATAAATGTGTTATGTGTGTAACTCAACACAAAAATAACATACTTTTGTTCAAGAAAAAGCAAAACTAAAGACAAGGCTTTAGTTGATGAAACAGAAAAAAATAAATCAGACATAACAAACAAAATAGCCCAAACTATATATGCTTCTGGAGGGTGAACTAACTCAACTGGATGAATAGAAGAGTATTTTGCTTGACACAGTCCATTCTAGGCACTTGCTGACAATTTCTCATTTAGTTCCAGAAGTCTAACATCTCCATTAGCTTTGGCATTTTCTAAAAGCACCTGCAGAGAAAAATAAAGAATGACCTGAGGCATTTAAGATTTTACTGTTAGTGTCTTAATGGCAACTTCAAACGTTAGTACTTTAATTCCTACTAGACAGTTTCACTAAAAGATCATCTAACCCATAATCCCCAAATAGGAAACATTCAACATTATACATCAACTTGCTTAAAAGATCCAAACTGCACTATAATGACTGTAATCACTTCCATTGCTCTGTAAAAGCATCATTGGTTACTTCGACAAGTACTAGTTACCTGCTGGCAATTAAAGAAACAGACCTGCTGACACACACTTGTCTCCTGCTTTGTATAAATCTTAACCTTTGTATAAATCTCTATTTGCCAAACTGAATGTTCTCTGCAGCTGCTTTAAAAAACCTGCAACATCCTTTTTCCTCCCCCAGTAAATTCATGCTTCCCTGATTTATTTTCCACACATCATATTTGGAGCTTTTCTATCAGGGACCTTAAAAAAGGTCCCACAGCAACCTAATGTCCATAAGCTTCTGGCACATCTCTTGTAACCCAATGATATTATACATACTGAAAAGGAAAATCATTAAGAAGAACCAAGCAAATCTCCAGCCATTATTATCATACTCATCAGCAGGGACTATAGATGACTTGGCAGAAGCAAGTGCAATGAGATCATACCAGGATCTTCTGAACTCATTAAATCTAGCTTTTTTTATCAACCTGCTTGTCTGTGTATGGATTTTTGTCCACTGTTTTTTATAGGTACCTCCAAATGTACTTTGTATTGGATTCAGTATTTCACCAGGGAACAACAGCTGATAGTCCAGGGAAAAGACATCATTGCCAGTGGCAGCACTGAGGATAGGTGAGTGTATTCAGATTTTTTGAGGAGAAAAGTAGTTCTCATTATAAGCCAAAATAAATGACACCTCATTTGCACTACATGAAAGAGCTGCATGGATTTGTGAGTTTGATCAAATACATTAGTGAAGTACTGTCAATAGAAACTAATTCAGCACCTACTGTGCACTGAAAATAATGTACCATTACAGACATAAGTCTTTAATACAGAGCACACAGCATTCTACTGCTCAGATCTTCTGGGCCAGGGACACAATGTGTTCCAGCCAGGCTAGAGGGAATTAATGTTTTTAGTGTTAAAATTGATTAAACGGTCCTCATGTCTACTAAAGAGTCACCAGTAGAATTCTAGCAATTTTGTACTGGGGACTTTATTGTTTATTTTTCATTACTGCATGGAGGAATGGAAGGCATTCAAACAAACTGGTGTTGATTTCAAAAACTAAAGTACATTTGCACCTCAAGAGCAGGTCTGCCAATATCATCCTAGCCTCCTTCTACCCCACTTCCCAGTTGCAAGTATAATATCAAATGTAAAAAGACAGAAGTTCGCTGTAAGGTG
Source organism: Prinia subflava (assembly GCF_021018805.1). Classification (NCBI taxonomy): domain Eukaryota; kingdom Metazoa; phylum Chordata; class Aves; order Passeriformes; family Cisticolidae; genus Prinia; species Prinia subflava. Next base: position 35,667,553 of record NC_086283.1, on the reverse strand, counting down.
GACTGTCTTACATCTATTAATTCATGATCATCTTTGGCATACAGGTGTTGCAGAAGGTACCAGCGTGCCACCGACACTATGGTTTCTGGATTTGCTGGTTGATAAACGAGTCTCTCCAACATTCGCCGAGTCTCCCTGGAAACATAATCAAAACATAATCCAAATCAAATTCAATTGAACAGGCCCCATGTAATGTAAGAAGGCAAGCAACAATGGCTAGAAGTAATATACGGGAAAGCCCTTATTGCAGTTTCTGCAAACAGAGACAAGATGTGAAATTGCAGAAAAGAAGGTATTTTGAATAGAGTACTACACAAAGTATAAAATTCTGTTTGGTTGATACTACCTTCCAACACCAACACACCATACACTATCTCCTAAAGGGATTTTCAAATTCATAGTGCCCTTAGAAATTTGGTAAAAACTGGCAACTACACGTAGGGATGTCATATTCATTCACTAGTCCAAAAGCTCCATCAACTTTGGATCTTGTTCTAAGAATTCTGTCCTTATAAACAATGTGACATTCCAGTACACTGTGATTTAACAGGCTGTTGAGAAGTTACATGCTTTTGTTTGCTATTTGTATTTAATATTAATTTCTTGTTTCAGGATTTTGAAACACCTAGGTAGATCAATTAGATCTTGTGATACACTGTTCACTTAAGATGGTATCTGGAATTGTAATAAGACTGGTTTTAATTTTTATCTTGATTTTATTGTAAGCAAGACCACCACAATCACATTAAGCTGTCATCTGAAGAGCCAACAAAAAAAGTAAGCCAGTTTGTTGGAATAATCTACAAAACAGGTGAATTATTGAACAAAACCATACAAACCCCTCCAATTTTCCATAGCTTAAGCAAAAATACTATAAAAGACAAAATGGACATAACAACCAAATACACAACACAGGAAGATTCCAAGAACCCCTTCCCTAAATGACTGGAATCTTGGAAGATTCCAAGAACCTCTACTTCCTTCCTCAAAAACCCACAGTGTGCACTAGGCTGCTCAGGAATGAGCATGAACTTCCACTGTGAGTCCAATTTAGGATCAAAATTAATCCCAGCAGTAGTCAGGGAAGTGATATCTGTTTCCACTGTGCTATTTTAGAAGATTTTTCAGAACGTGTAGTCTCCCTGATGAATTTATTTAGATAGCATGCTTTTAAAATAAAAGTTGTCTTACAGCTGTTTTTTTCTGGTGTTTTTTTGTTTGTTTGTTTTGTGTTGTTGTTTTGGTTTTTTTACAAATAATGTAAGATTTGGCTGCTCCCCACATTACTAATCCCTTCTCCCTCTCCCTATTAATTGCCACACTATTTCAAGAATTAATTTCCACTTTCAAGTTTCAGTTGGTGAAGTTAGATCTGCAGATAATGACCACTTCTATTTTTAGACACTGTACTCCACTGAAAACTTAACAGATCACACATACCTTGCTCCCATTTTGCGATTATACTGTAGCAGGGCTTGAAGCAGAGCTGCCAAGGGGCAAGGAGAAAGTTTCAAAGCTTCAGTTGTTGCCTCCTGAACCAAGGATGGCCAGTGTTCATCTGAGACATTAGCCTATTAGAAAAGTTGAAAATAAAAGAAAGAAATAAAATAATAATAAAGGAAATTAAAAAAAAGAGAGAAGAAAAAACGGGGAAAAAGGACTTTACTGTAGTATATTTGTATCTCTCTAGAAAACAGGTTTAATTCAAGCTGTTCTGAGAAGTATTTGGCAGGTTAGAAGGACACCTATTTCAAAAAAACTCCAGACTAACAGTGGTTAGAAGTGCCTAGAAAAAGCATGTTAACTTATTTAGGATCAGCCTTGCCAGCATTCCTCCTGTTAATTTATGCAGTCTTTTTGTCTTCTCATACAAATTTAGCAGTGCTTCAGAAACCCTTGTAAATCTTCATACATACAAAACTATTCCAGAATGTAGAATTTATCCCCAGAAGTGACATATTTTTTTACCAGGAGTCAAAAACAATTCCTAGATTGTAATCACCTAACAGAGCAACTACTGAGCTATGATACAATGTATCTTAAAAATATCAGCAAAGCAAAGAAACAAAAACTTGCTTTAAAAACCTTATTATCCCCTTTGTGTCTGGACAGCATTCAAAATACTGTACTTGAAAGGGTGACCAAATTTTTACTTGGAAGATAATTGGGAGACAAGCAATTTTCAAATACAGAGTTTTCTCGTACTGAGCAAGTTTTTCACCAACTTTTATACATTTCATTAAACCAGTGCAGAAATGCCAAAAAAAATTCCACTTATCAGCTTCTCTGCTCACTTAAAAAGTTGAGATGAGACAATCAAATTTATACTAATCACATTTTTAAACAAAGTCTTGTTTATTCTCAGGCAATTCAGGCCAGCTGTTGAAAAAATAGTATTAATCAAGTTAGAAGTTACCTTGAGACCTCTGAAAGCATTTAGGAGCAATAAGAAACAAAGCAGACCACTAAAAACTGACACAATAATGGCAGGAAAAATACTGCCAGTTGACAAACTCTGCCTTTGGGCTTGTGAGAAAAACTGAGGACAATTCTCTTCTCCAAAAAGGAGAACCGTTTTGCAGCTTTATCTTCAATAAATCTGACTGTCTTTTCTTAGACAAGATCTCAGGATATATGGGCTTGCTTTGCCTAATTTGGATTACAGCTGGGTCATTCATTAAAATGTGAAAAAGCATTAGCCAAGATCACAGCAGTATCAATATTTTACAGTAGACTTTAAATTCTGATAGTGCACCTCAAGTTTCTAGAGTGACACTGCTTGACGAGGATAAACACTTGCCAAGACCCTGAGGTATGTTCACCTTGTCTCCCAGTGCAAGAAATAGAGTAATTTTCTTTTTTCCACAAGATCTAATTCCCTTAGATTATTCTTAGATTTCAGTGCAAGACATCATATTTGGAAATGACCATACAGCATAAAAATACTTAAATATGACTGACTGACCTCTCCAGGCACCAGTGAAGATAAAACATCTGTTGAGGCAGTTGTCTGAACAAGAGGACAGACATTTGAAGGGCACATCAATTTGGATGATCAGACTAAAACTGTTATAGACAAGCCTTACTGAGCAAGTGAACCTCTTAGGCACAAAGTGGTTCTATGTGAATATTACACTGCAACCTCTCTTACAAAGACATATTCTAAGTGTATTGAACTGTCCTTGAAGTCTCATTTTATTATCTAGCTGTCATTCATAAAATGTAAAGTAATTTCCACAAGGGCTTCATTTAATGATTACAGAAGCCTTGTAGCCCACAAACTTCTGATAAATCATGCAGCAATGTTATATTGGTTATCCTACCATGCAGATTTCCAGTGCGAGCATAGCTAGCCTGAGCAGACTGGATAACTTCCCGTTCCAGCTGCTCTGCTGTGATGCCAACTGCAGACTCTTTCTGTAACACATCTCTGCTCCAGTCATCATTCTCTGAGACTGATATATTTTCGCCAGCCACTGTAAATAAACATCCAACAAAATCAGTTATGGAGCTACCAAAACACACTTAGGTAATATCATTTAGTCCAATTTTATGAGAGTACCACGGCATACTATTAGCTAAAACCTTACATCCAACCCTCATTCCAACAACATACTGTGCATTGCCCTGCAGAAAAATTAGTCTGCTGCAGAGCTGGCAGTACACCTCACTACAGTAACTTATTTTGAGAGTTCCCTAGCCCACTCATGAGCTTTTTTTGACAGATTTTCTCAGCTGCTGCTTGTTCTGCCAGCACAAGATGTCCTGGATTTCCTCATGAAGAGAAGGAAAAGGATTCTAGCTTCTGTATCTTTAATTCTGTAGACATCACACTTTTTTTTGAAGCAGATGCAGCCATATTTGCAAATCCTTGACAAGTACATGATATGCATGAAGATGTGTAAGCCATATTTAGAAATATTCTTTGCTGGATCACCAAGTAAACAAAGCAATTCCCTTGCTTTTGAGCAAAGGCCTCTAGACTTTTCCTAGCTAAAGACTGCCTGGTGTTAGAGGGTGCAAAAAATTATTAATCCTTTCTGGTGTATAGAAGTTACTTCCAATTACAAAGAAAAACACACTGGAAAGTACTAATTAGCACTAGTGAGATTGTGAATTCCTGACATCAAGCTGCAGGCCTGCCTTTTACAGTAAAACTCGATCATGTGCAGGAAAAAAGCCTCCCTCAGGTCTTTGCAGGTGAAGATGTCTAGCACTCAAGAAGTAAAGAAGAGAATCCTCACACAAAGGCAGCTTTGCCAGATCTGCTTTTCTCTATTTTCCTGATAAGTCACAGCACAAAAAGGAGAACAGCCATCAGAACAGCAGTTCAGCAACACTCTTAAATCCCACGTAAACATTTAGACAAAAGCCAAAAACTTAACCAGAAAGAAAAGTTAATGGCTCCTCTAGTGCAGTACAACTGTAAGACATCACAATGGATAAATCAAACTCATATGAAGTCTAGAGACAGAAAACATAAAAGCATAAATTTATCCACTAGAAGCATATGTAGCAGCCAAGTTTTTCAGAATTCTATCTAAGCCCTGAGAAACACTTCCTTTAATTGAAGACTAAAAAACATCTTCCTCACAGGTATCTTATCTGTGGCCTGGTTTAAGAAGACCAAAACAAATCATCCCCTCCCACTCCCCACATCACATGCACTTATTTTACTTATTCTCCCTGTGTAAGCAAGATCACTTGGCTATGCAAGGGATGCTTAAAGAATGTATACAAACCTTAATTAAATTTAAAAAATGTTATTAAAATAGAGGATACAATCAGTTCTTGTATTTTGCAAATCCAACCTGAATGAATTCTATATTCAGAAAGATGAAGTCTCGCAAATCACAAAAAAATGCATCAAAAACGCATCTTGCCCAGAAATAATGCTCCTGGTGTTTCTGAAGAGCAGAGGATCTTCAGGCTTCTAAGAAGTGAGATCATGATTCGTACACCAGCCTTGCACTGATCTTCTAAGAGTGAAATCACCTTCACTGAATCTTACGACAAGCAGGGTTTGATTTTATCAATAGGCAGAGGAGTATCATAAATCCTTCAGCAACACAGAGCACTCTAAAAGTTCACGTAATTTTTCTAAACAATGTGATACTTACATTGGTAAAGACAGATAATTGGTAAACTAAAAAGCAGCTGTTACAAAATAAACATAGTTGGTGCTGCATCACCAAAAGGACCTCTTGGCATGTGTGAGACTTCTCAGATTGACTCACAGAAACAGCATATGAAGAGAGGTTTAGCACTTCCGTCTCAACTAAAAATGATCACTCATCATGCCATGGAAGGGAACTAGTGAACAATGCTACTGGGAGTGATTCTCTGCACAATCAACTTACTCAAAAGAACAGTGACACCTGAAGTCAAGAAATTATGGAGAAAGAGACTTATTCAGGTTTTCAGATTCAAAAAAAAATTGTGTTAGGAGACCCTTTACTTCCATATATTCTCACGGGTTATGAAGTGTTCCATTGGCTTCTGTTTACACATCACATCACAGATCCCTAAAGACAGGGATTCCCAGCATTTATCTCAAGCTTTTAACTCTACTGTCTCCACATCTGCTTGGTCTTACTAGCAGCCCTTAATATTTCAATTTTTATAAAAGTTAACATGATGTTTCAACTTTGGAACAAATAGAATTTAGGCTGTTTTTTGGTCACTGACTGTCAGCAGATAAGTAAAATCAAGCAGTAAAACAAAAGTTCATCCTCTTAGAGATGTGAGAGTGGAACACCAGTCAGGGAAAAGATTCATACTTACTTGCCAGGCTGCAGCTGAGGATGAACTGGACATGACTGTTTTGCGAAGTTCCTCCAGGATGTTGTCTGGAAGTTCTTTATGAGACTGCAGCAGCTGCTTACACTGAACTTGTCTCAAAAGCAAAAACAGAGCTGGGTGCTCAGGGCAGCTTTTTAAGCCCTAAAACCAAAAGTCAGGATTATCATTCCCCAGTATCAAGGATATTTAGATTTTCCATCTTGTTCTTTATAAACAACAACACTGAAAGCATTCTCAGGATGCTTGAAACAGCATTTTTTTCCTCCTCTGCACAAAGGAGACCAATAAAAACAGGTAACTTTTTTTTCTGTCCTCAAAACACATTCAAAGTCTAAGCTCAATTTTGTACATTTCCTACTCTTATATGTTTCTGAAAGACAGTTCTCACTTGATTTGACAATTATTACAAGTTTTGGGCCTATTAATAGAGGCGAAAACCTGTCTTGGGGCTAGAAGGGACCTTGATTATGCTTCAAGTAACTTCAGTTCTCCCAGATAAGGCACTGTATTTCACTGAAACAGGAGCACTTTACAAAACATTTCCTTTTCAGTAACAGCAGATATCAGGAGAATATTTCTTTGAACAAACACAAAAAAAGCAAAGACAGAAAATCAGCTGTAGCTTTATTCTGCTCAGGTGAAGCATGTGAAGCTTCTGCAAACCTCACTGCATCTTATTTTCCATGCTGAAATCACAGTACTTCCAAGAATTATAACTCAAACCAGATTTGCTTTAACAAAGAATACTTGTACTTTTCAGACATTTTTAAACAAAGTATGTTGCCTCTGAATCCTGCACAATTGCATGACAGCAGTGTCTGACCCACCACTCCCAGTTATACTGCTTTCTGAGAATTCTGGGGTCCAAAACTGCCCCGAGAGTTTGTGGTATTAGGGAATGCTATCCTTTTTCCTTCACTAATTACAGACATTGGCTGTCCTCTCATCAGGCTATTTAATCATACAAAAATCAACAGAATACAAGCAAAATCCACCAAAATCTTCCCCATATCACACAGATCTTGTATGTCTCAAAATCTCTGATCATTAATATAAAGCAGGTCAGTAGACATGTTGGCCAGCAAAGGAAAACACCTCACCAAGCAAACAAAGAGGTAAGAAAGTACTTATTCCTGAAAACCAGCATGTTCAATCCATCTTTTTCTCTGTTTTTTTGTTTGTTTGTTTGTTGTTGTTGTTCTGGGATTTTTTAACAACCATCCACTTTAATGAAATATACCATAACAAGGACCACATTTGCATGTGATTAATAATTTTCCTTAACGAAACTCAGGGATATGTGCTTTCTTTGCTTATCTTTTGCCAAGCCTTCTGCTCATGAACACCTTGAATGTTGCCAACAGCAGAGCTCCCTTCCTTAGCTATGTTGCCACAGGACCCTTCTTTTTAATAATTAAACTTGTAGCATCCACTTGGAGCTCTGAAACAAAGTACCAACACAACCCAGAAGAAATCTAAGTCCCCTGTATGTCTCGTACCCTGACTTCTTGCTCTGAATTTTGGTAATGTTTTGCTTAATTCTAGGCAGGAAGAACAGACCTCAGCTTTATCACGACAGATACTACTTGTTTCAACTATTAACACGGTTTCGGTGTTGCAGTATACTGGGGGGGGGAAGAATACATCAACAACCAGTGCAGTTCGTCGGAGCGTGGTGCTAACAATGCCAGTGTTGAGGGTTTGATCCCCACACAAGCCATTCACTTAAGAGATGGACTTGATGATCTTTGTGGCTTCCTTTCAAGAATATTCTGTGATTCTGTGAAATAATGTATTTTGTGGCTTTGATGGAACAGACAGTTGCTAATTCAAATATTACCTTTCTGTAAAATGCACAAAAATAATGGCCTCTATATTTACCAAAATCTGCCAGTGTGACACCATCATACCTTGTTACAAAGTGCTTCAGCTTCTGATAGTTTACCAGTCTCCTCTAGACTGGTAATAGCTTGACACAGACACCAGTCTTCAAGAGTATGGACATAACTATGTGGAAGGTTACTTTCTCCAGCTGTAAAGACAGACAACACACTTAAACTAAGATTAGTGTTTATGCTGTACTACCATACCATGGTCACAGTGTCTAGATCGGGTAAGGGAGAACTTTATGAGTTTTAATGTGACATGGCTCCCTTCATTAGTAGGAGCATTGAAAGATGGCAAAATTAAAAGGATGAAGGGAAATAAGCATACACCATTTGAGTGAATTGTTTGAGATCAACCAAACATGGAATTTTAATTCCAGTTTTCAAAACACTATGGATATTGAGCAAGACTGAGCATCTATTGGAAGAGTTACAGAATTCAAAATTACTTCAGCATTTTCTTGTACGTACTGCTGCTGCAGTGTAATACACCTACAACCTTCACGGGTGTAGGCATGAGAGTTCAGAAATACTATTTTAGAAAACCATTTGAAGCCTTGGAGGGGAAAGCAAAGTGCCATTAAGTATCTAAACCCAGCTGTATATTAGAATTTAAAGGGTTTTTTTGTGTAAAAACAATTACAGCTCAAACCACTATTGAGTAATCCTCAGCCTAATTCCAAGTTCAGAAGAGTATTGCAAGCTTAGATAATTTTGCTTTTTTAAAATAGGAAACTTCTATAGCTTACTTTTGGCTGAAACTGTAGACACAAGTGTCATCTCTAGACCTGTTCGTTTTGGTTCAGTGTTGTTTAGACAGACAACAGTGTTTTCAGCGTGACAGGCTGCCATTAACACTGCCCAAGCAGCAGGATTATCTAGGAAAGAATGGTCAAAGGGAATTCATGTCCATTCTAAATATGCTGGTAGTTCACTTAAAATGGTCTTTATCAGATAAAGCATAAAAGCATACCTATCAATGGAACCATACACTGTAAATAAGATACCAACAGTAAAAGAAGCAATTGAGCTCAAACCAAGGAAGGTGATAACTACTAGCTTCTAACTAGCAAGATTCATCAGATTATAAAAGGAAGATGCTGTTCCTAAAGCCAACTAATGTATTTTTCACAGATAGGTTCAGTGTGCTAACCTGAAGCGGCCAGTTTATTTTTGACTACACAGATAAATTTTGGCTATCACTGAAGAGTTGTAACAAAACACAAAGTGGTGGGAAAAATCTCAGGATTCCATCCACAGCTTTCAGTCATACAGGCTCAGTCTGTATGAAGTCTCACAAATCACAGAAAAATACATCAAAAAAGCCCACTAGCATGAAAGTTACAGCAATAGGTGCCTATTTCCATGGACAGCTAATTCCTGTATCAATTTCACCTACGACTCTAAGAGCTATCTCTGTCCTGAACTGGACAGAGCTCAGGTAGAGATTTTATTTATTTAAATTTTCACCCCTAAGATAATTAATTTTGCCAGCAAAATGAAACAAAACTTGAAGATCTAACAAAGTAAAATGTAAAAGCAGTGTATGACTGCTTTTACATAGCAGTCATACACTCATATTTCCTGTAGGAAAATAATTGAAATTTTTAACTTGCAAGCCAGCCTTATGTGTCAGAGCAAAACTACTCTAGAAGAAGCAATGTCTTAGGATTTCACTATCATGTACAAATTACCAATTGAAAACTCCACCACGCTTGCACTTCATATGCTAAAGGAAGATGATCATTTAGTAAGACAACCATATAGTTCTCTGTATCTCTTCATAATCCACACATTTTAACAGAACCTTTCTAATGTAAAATCTCAAGGTAGATGAATAACTCTCTTCTGTCTGGCATTGCATACTGAGGGAACGTATGTTTTTCAATTTTGTTGAGTATACTAAATAATACTTATGTCTTTTCCCATTGAGAGATTATGAAATTGCTCATAGTTTAGAACAAGCTTTAAAACCCAGTGATATTTTTCTTATTGTCTGGCTTAATTCCCATTCCACTAAATTTGGAACAACAGTGACAATTTCCACCCTAAGCATTTTCCCCAAAAGATACATGGATAACCATAAATAACTAATCAACCCAACAAAAGTAGATTTTACTTTAATCCAGTAATTTTTTCTTCTGATGGATAAAAAGAAACAATCACTGCTATGTTTGTGAACAAGAGTAACCTGGACAGACATGGATGGCCTTCTGAATATTTTTCAGAGGATTGTTTTTCTTATCTTCTAACATGTGACATCCTGCTACCAACTGATTAACTGCAATATTCACAAGGGCTTCCTATAAAACAGAACATAAGAATTATTTAACACTGTAAGGATTCCGACAGAATTCATTTTAGAATTGTTTAAGGAATTACAAAATCTGCATTTTAAGAAAGGCAAACCTTTCCATGGTTTACATCAAGTGTATGTGCAACACTTCCTGCCACAGCTCCTCCCTGCAAGATTAAAAAAAACAAACATTTGATTTCTTTACATGGCTAATTAATCTTATGCAAAATATAATGCCAAAATCTTTTTATCTTTGTTATTCACAAGTAAAAAATTTGCACATTGAAGCAATGTCCTTATTTACAGCATAATCTTTTTATAAAAAATTAGCAAGAGACATTCTAGACTATAGTTTATCCATACGATTGTTTTCCAATTTTAGCCCCGTACTGAAAAGGGTTTATTTTCAGGTTCTATTTCTGTTTATAAAATTAGCATAAATTAAGACAAGGAGTATTTATTTGGAGAAAGATAATAATGAGAAAAGTGGCAAGGAAACTCTGACTAATGTGAAAAGTGAAAATGACTACATTAACTAAATTAAATACAGGTAAATCTTTATATATATTTATTTACATAAACACATCCCTATAAAACAAAACAAAAGAAATTATACATAGTATAGTCTTTTATTGTTGGCATAATTCCAGCAGATCCTTCCTCTAAGATTATTTCAAGAACCATTACCTCATGGAAGATGCAAATAATGGTATATAAATTCAGTATGTGGCTGTGCACTGCTCTGTATACAAGCCTTAAGTTTTCACATTAACTGGGGAAAGTCCACACACCAAAGGGTAGGGTTTTTTCAGTTAAGAAATAAAACAGACTACTTGGAATGTAAACAGCACACACGTATTATTATACTTACTTTTGCCTTTTTTAATGCATACAGTGGAACTAGTCGAGACAGAAGAGACCAAAGTGCAGGATTATCAGGGTAACTAGGGAAAGTAAAGGGTATTAGACTTTCTGGTTTAGATATGCACCTGGTCTTCCAGGACTCCGTAGCCACTTGCTATAAATAACAAATAGACCTTTTTCTATTAAGAAAACAATGCAAACGTAGGAAAAAGATAGACATGGGTAAAAACAAACACAATAATGAAATTATACTGCTAGCTAAAGAAATAAAATGTACAGGATGCATATTCATGGGAAAAACCCAAACTTTAGGGCTACAAGTCTTGTCTTCATAGTATGAAGAACCAGGAATTTTAACTGTAGTTGGAAAAAAAAATTGCATGAAACGTTTCCAAAAACACTAGGAGAGACTATGACGTGTGTCTTCCTGAAAGGCTCAGAATGCTAAAGCTAATCAAATCAAATTTAAACAGACACTTAGCTAATGGAACAAACAGCTTCAAAGGCTGTTAAATATTAAATACAAACCCATGGGAATTTTCTAGGCTGAAGGTTATGCTACGCAGGATGAAAAATGCTTTCACAGAAGAGTAAAATAAAAAAGCCAGCCAAATAAAATTATAAAACACTGAACAAGCTATGAAACTTCTGACATTTGACTGCATGAATTAGAAAACAAACTTGTCAGCTAAAGGTATAACCTTAGGTGAGGACTTCACCTCTGAAAAAGATTTTTTTTCAAAAACTTTTTTTAGAATAATGATTCAAGTAAACAGGTTTGCTTACTCTTCAATGTAATCAAAGCAGCACATTTACAAGGCAATTTAAGGCAAGACAAACTCTATACCTGTGTATTGCTTTGGAGACTTCCCTCTGGATTGCCACATTTCTACCTTGTAATGCATAAACAGCAGATGCAATAAGACACCTCTCATAAATCCCATTGTCTCCTTTTTCATGCTTCAGTAATTCTTTTAGGGCTGCTGTTGCAAGTGTTGCATCCTGTTTTACCAATCCCAGTGTGCACAAAGTCTTCAGGCTTTCTGTACTAGGTTCCTTTAATGAGCTGTTGAATCAGAGAGAGGGAAAGAGACAACTATTTTGGAGCATAAACTAAACTTACTGTTAACATGAGAATTCTTGTTACTTCTGAGTCCTCTTACTCCTATGCATCATGAAAGTTATACAAAATTACCACTCTCACTGTGGGATCCTGGATCAGGCTAGATCTATATCCTTGAAGACCAGGTGGCTAGAGGCACCTAATTATGCTCTAAATGATTACTTTTGCCTTCAAAAAAAGACAAGAATGTAAGCTTCTGATTCAATTTTTTTTTCTGTCCCTAGCAAGAAAAAACATAAAAGCTGTTAATTGGACTTGAACAGCCAGCAAAAGGACCCTTTGACAAGCAGGAAATGGTGTTCTATCATACTAGCTATCCAGACATACTCACTTTTAAAAACCTCTGTGCTAAGCTGGTTATGAGAAATGAAAAAAGTGGCCTCATGTTCAAGGTCCTACTTGGGCACTTTAAGTCATCTAGCACAAATGCTGGTCAAGAGAGACATCTGTCTGTTGGACCAGAATGCACCACTTTTGCTCCTATTAGTAAAATCCATCATGTGTTTGCAGCACTATGTTTCCAATTCAGATCTAGACATATTCACTGTGACATTTTATTTTCTAAGTCATCCACTACCTTTTTTTTTAAACACAAAAAACATCATTAGAAACTCTCATTGTTCACGTTTATGACAAAAATAAAAGTCTGCAGTCATTTATAAGATGTAGGAAACATCAGTTTCCTAGCCAACTAATCATCAATTAATTGGGACTGTATTAGATAATGGCCCTCCACTATTTTAGTAACTTCAGGAGTCTGCGGGTAAGATGGGCATTGCACTGCCACTGCCACTACCAGGGCTGCCCCTGAGAGATGAGATGGTAGCTCTTAATCTTTAGTTTCTAGGAGGTTAATAATGATGCACAGGATATCAGCCCCCGCAGATCAGGCATTCACCACTTAATTGCCCAACTAATAGAGATCTGTTTCTTTTCATGGGAAAGCTACAGGATTGTCCGGTCTTCATTGCTGGGAACACGATCACTTCAGAGACTTTTGACTATTTTAACTGAAATTATTTTCATTAACTTGTTCAGAGTTCTTACAGCTAAAGAGAAAAATATCACCTAGTGCTTAAGACAACTACAAAGTAATATTATTTTAAAGGATAAAGTTCTCAAAACTACTATTTAAGATTGCTGGACATCCAAACTGCTTAGCTCTTCCACTCAATACTGCTTTAAGAATGTGAAAGAGACAGATCATTAAACAAAGATATATCACATCTCAAGTACACTGCATCCATTTCCACTTTTATGCTGTAATGTTTTGTAACACACAAAAAAAAAAATCTACCCGAGTTCCCACAAAAAGGGAATTTGAGGATTCAACAGTACAATAAAATATCACATTCTGATTATGCCCTCAACTCACCATTTAAACAGCAGTGTCTTTGCAGCATCCACTTTGTTCAGTTTATATTCTATTATTGCCAAGGCAGTCAGGATATGTGCTTTATCTTTTTCAGACTCAGCAACAGACAAGGCTTTTTCATAGGCTGGTAAAAAATCAAAACTCAGAATTGAGGCAGAACTAAAAACACAACCTTTGTAAAGCCTTTAGGATAGCATGATATTAGAACAGAGACACTTCAGGTTCAGGTACACTGTATTTTCCCATCTCAAATCATAAGCAGAAGTCAAAAAAAAAGTTGGATTTTGGAAATAACTATGTTTGGAAACACCAGATTTACTGTTTAGGGTCTGGGAGTTGTTTAACATAGAGCAAGTAGAAACAGAAATGAAAAGCAGCATTGGGATATTCAGAAAAAGCCTGCAAGAGCATGGTATAAATACTTTGCTCTAATAGTTTATTTATGAAACAGTAGTTCAGATGGGCGAACTCATTCCAAATAAAATATAAAATCATTTAAATCTGAGCTGACTGTTCCTTTGTGACCATTTACATTTCTACTTTTATCATTGCATATATCTTTTTATGAAGCTGTGCATCTCAGAAGTGCAGAACATGACAGTACAACTATATTTACCACTAAAGTGCTTTGAACAACACACTAATCTCCTAAGACAGAATCACAGAATAACTAGGGTTGGAAAGGACCTCTGGAGATCAACCCCTCTGCCATGGTAGGGCCGCCTACAGAAGGTAACACAGGACCTTTGCAGGTGGGTTTTGAATGTCTACAGAGGGGAGAAATGCCACAATCTCACTGTGTAACCTGTTCCATAGACATCCTCAATGTAAAGAAGTTCTTCCTCATGTTGGGGTGGAACTTCTTGTGTTTTAGATGATGCCCATTATGCCTTGCCCTGTTGATGGGCATCACTGTAAAGTGGTTAGCATCATCCTCTTGACACCTGCTTTTGAGACATTTATATTGATGACATCACCTCCCAGTCTTCTCTAGATCGCAACTGATTCTTTCAGGAGAATAGTTTTATTTGAGAACAAGGAGGGCTCAGAGAAAATCAGCTTAATGGACAAGAATCAAACACTTGAAGAAATTTATTTTTCCTTACTACATTTGAACAATACTAGCACCCTACTAATAGCCTAATGATTTTCACAGAATTATAGAACAGGCTGAGTTGGAAGGGATCCATCAGCATCATCAAGTACAACTGTGGAGGACACTCGAAGAATCACACCGTGTGCCTGAGACCATTGTCCAAAAGCTTCTTAAACTGAAGATAACATTGGTGCTATGATAACTTCAGTGTGGAGCCTGTTCCAGTACTCAGTCACCTTCTGTGTGAAAAATCTTTTCCTGAAATTCAACCTCAACCTCCCCTGACTCAGCTTCAGGCCATTTACTAGAGCCCTGTTAATGGTTGTGAGAGTGAAGAGATCAGTACTTGCCCTTTCCCTTCATTGTAAGGATGAAGACGATAATTGATAATGCTCAGTCTGGTCTCCAGGCCAAACAAATCAATTTACCTCAGCTGCTGCTTGTAAGGCTTCCCCTCCAGAGCCTTCACTATCTTCACAGCTGTCTTCTGGATGCTCTCTGACGCTTAATGTCTTTTTAAACTGTGGTGCTCAAAACTGCACATGGTACTCAAGGTATTAAAATGATTGTGGCATTCATACTTACACATTAAGACAGAAAGAGCAAAATACTGAAGGTCAGCTAGGTTGGCTAGACAAACAAATTTTGTTAAGATTAATCTCAAGAGAAGTGTTCCATAATGCTCTTTTACCTTTGATACTTTCTTCTAAGAGTCCTTTCTTGAAGTATGCTAACGCAAGCCCCACAATGCCATCAAACTCAGTTAGGGGTATTGATGTGTAAACTTCAATGGCCTCATCACACAGCCCAAGAGCACTGTGAAAAAAAGAAGTCACTAGTATGAAGGATGCAGGAACAGCTGCTAGGATTCAGACAAACTGTACTTGAGGACTAGACCCTTGAGATCCTCTATTCCATAGTAGTTTTAAGCGGACACCTAGAAAAGAGGAATATTAGGACAAGAATGTGCAGTATTCCCCACGCTTTCTCAGTTACAGCAGTTACTCTTTCCAATTATGTGTTGCATGAAGAACAATTGATAGGAAAAAATCCTCCACATCTGCATGAAAACTGTATATAAGGCAAATGACTTAATGGTCACCACAGTGAAGGGGCAAAACATAGCAAAGGAGAAACATGAAAAAAAGCAAACCAAGCTTTTTTTTTGCAAAAAAGGCAGATCATGCACACAGACAGACAAATGTACACACAGAGAGATTACAGCATTCTTGTTCTAAGATCACTATGGAAAGAATTATAGAGGATTGTTTTTATTAGAACTACTTATCACTTACTAGATACTTGCTCTTGTGTACGTTGTACACATGAAATAACACACATATAGCTTGGATGTGAGACTTCAGGAGTCAGAAGAGTTGCTGCTAATATCTTCCCTGAAGTTAATGAACTTTGTCACAAGTTAGAAGTTTCAGTGCCATGTACAGAAACTTAAGAGTATACAAGGTTTCCCTAGAGAGTTAACAAATATTTAATTAGTAGACCTTGAGCTATCTCATATCAAAGAGAAATTTGAAGGTCTACATACTTGTCCCACATACGCTCAGAACGAGAAAGGCATTATGAAGGGAATTTAGAACTGTGACTAGGATTACAGCAGAAGGGTTTGTCAGATTATACCCTTTTCTGACCCAGAGATGGTCACTGAGAAACACACTTTAAAACACTGAGAGGTGTTTTAAAATTTTTATTCCATTTCCAGTCTCATGTGAAGGGTGAGACAATACAGATGTTATAATTCACACCATCAGAAGTCAACTATTTCCTAATTACAATACATTATAAGCATTTCTTGGTCTATCGGTTTTTGCCACACAATGCTGCTAGTGCCTTAAAGCCAGTCATCTAAAATCACCTCTCGTGGGTCCTACTACAATGCCTCTTTGATAGTTCTATTTATCCAAAATATCTAGTGTTATTTGCAAGGCCATCATTTGAAACTTGTTTCCAGTTCCATTTTTCTCTCAACAATGTCTGTCCTATTTCATGGCATTTCTAAGTCATCATTTTTTATCTCAAAGTTTGCACATGGATACATACCATGTGAGCCTTCTGTCAGGCTTTATGAATTCATCTACATCCATTTCCTACACGGCTGATCCACAGAAAGACCACACACATGCACAGAATACCCCAACCTCGAATGCTTCAGGTTGTGAAAGTCAATACAAATTCAAAGGGTAGGTAGAAAAGATTTTGAACAAACCCTGAAGCAGCAATTTTATTCTGACTAAGCCTATTACATAGCTCAAGGGTCAAGACTGTAAAAAAAAAAAACAGAAACAAAAATCCCCACCATTTATTGTCGAGATGATATATAGACTACATTAGGGCACATTAGTACCAAGCAAAGGATAAGAGGATCACTGATACTTTACAATCTATGAAGACATACAGAAATTCCTTGCAATATGATTTTTTTTATTACACTACCCTTTTCTGGAGCAAATACAAATTCCAGTCAAATCTGCCTATAGCTAGGAATACTGTTTAACAGATTATTTTTAGTAACCATCTTCCACCTTAAGCCTCTCCTTTCACCATACCACTGCACTCATCACCTCCAAAGCCAAAATTAGGGGCTCAAAAAGTCCACAGACACTTACCACAGTGACCTGCCATAGTTTTGCATTGCCGTATTGTATCTCTCAGTATCCTCTGAGTTTTTCAGCAGTGAAGCTGCCCTACAATTAACCACAATGAATGTTACTTATCATCTAACTACAAGATGCATGTTTTGAGCACAGTTCTCAGAGCAAAATGAACAACTGTTTTATGCAAAAGCTTTTCTATGCTGATTAAATATAAACAAAGTCTATTATACTGTTTTAATGCATCAACAAACATGTTCACCAAAGAGTATTTTATTTGCCACCTTCCCCTCTTTGAAAAGAAGAGAGAGGAAAAACAAAACCCAAAACAAACCCAAAGGCCAACCAGCTCCATTAGTTAGAGTGGGATAGAGAATAAAGTTAAACCAAGCTTGCCTTCTCCTTCAATTCCATTTAAATCCCACACAGTGAATTAGTTAATGTCCTGGTAAGACACACAAGTAAGACATACAAGGATATTACTTTTCCAGTTCTGTGTCCTGCCTTTCCAAATTTGGTATAGGAACATCTGCACACCCACCCCTATAATACAGTTAATTGAAATGTACTGTTGAACTGAGAAAGTAAAGTTTATCTAAGGATAAGAAAAACCCTTAAGTTTTTCAGCTGGTGCACGGAAAAGAGATCAAGGAGCTTTTCTAAGCTTTCCAAGGGTGTGCAGTTTACCTCTCATAGGCATAGGCTGCCTGTTGTTTTAAATGCAGATACTCATTCAAAAACCCCAACATTGTGAAAGCAGAAGCATCATCTGGATTTCTTTCTAGAAAATCAGAATTGACAATATAGAAAATCAAGATCAGTAAGCTGTGAAAAAGCATTACAGAAACACTGCTACATTGAAGCTATAGTACATGCACCGAACACTTTGCCAAATGCTTCTGTCAGTTGCTCACTAGAATAAATTTGACAGGCTTGCAGGCAAATACAGAAGAGACAGATGACCCAAAACATCTATCTATTTTTGAGGTTGGCTCAAAAAATGTTTAAAATATTATGATGTAACTTTAATGCGTAATGCACTCAATATATTTTATGCTTTTAAGCAGGCAATTTTTTTTTTTTGTAATGAAATGTGAAAGTATTAATCTGGCATTGACTCCAGTAAAATACTACTAGAATCCTATGTTTCTTTTTAATACACTCTGAAACAATTCTGTAGCATAGCTCTGCTTGAGCAGCAAGGTAAGACCAGATGACCCATTATGGCCCCTTCCAAGATTAGTCATTTTGTAATTTTCAATTAATTGCTAGGCACAAATTGGTCAGCTGTCAACTTATCTCAGACTAGTAACTTCCCAGACCAGGAAGGAAGGCTTTCCAGAGTCCCCTTAAGATCAAGGCACAAGGAAATACAGTCTGATGTTCATCTCATTTACATTGAGATGTATTTTCTAGCTCTCAAAAGTCAGAAACAGATAACTTAAATAGTTTATTTACAGGAATACTTGCAGACTAATGAAAATCTGCATTTGCTCTATCTGTTTTCCAGGCTAGACATACACTATAGGGAAGCTGGCTTGGAACTGTGCACAAAACCAGAGTCCATCACCTGCTAAAGGTTAACAAAATCATATACTTAAGAATATAGAGCTACACAGCACACAGATACAATCTTTTGCCAAGCATCACACCACAGAGGCAGACGATCTGGCATTTGTCTTCACTCGTGCATACAGATACATGCAAAGCGAGTCAGTCTGAGAGCAAACACCCCATGAGAAGCATGACAAGGCTCTGGTCCCTATTTTTGCTGGTCTTTGAAACAGCTAGAAGGAGCAGGCAGACAGAACCCACATCTATTTCATCGTTGTGTGATAGTAAAAACTGGTCAGTGGTTTGCTTACCCTGTTTCAGTTACTTTACAACTAACAAGCCCTTCCCCACCTCAGCCAGACCTCTCTTGTCCAGAACTAGTACAGGTGTATCTGTTCATTCTGAATCCATGACAGCTTAGAGAGGTATTTAAATCACCTACCTATATATTTGCTCAAGACCACTTGGGCTGCAGGTATAGCATTCATTTGAACGATGTTGTACAGATACAGTTCAGTGTTCCTGTTGGTTTCATCCTGCAGCGTTGAACATACCCAGTGGGCATAGCCTTTTGCTCCCTCAGTCTCAAGAAACAAACAGACACCCCCCAAAATAGGAATCATTAAACCTGCTTAAGATACAGCAAAATAATTACAGATTATAATAATAATTCTATGTTTTATGAGAGAATTTTGGCTAAAAATCTTCATCAGTGTTAAGCAGAAGAATATACCAAATTGAATTGCTCCACACAACTTTCAATTTGCCCTCTGAGCAAAGCAAACTCTTACACTTTCATATAATGTGCTGCATCATAGTAGGGACAAGACAAAAAAAAAAAAAAAGGCTGTGAAAGAGGGGTTTAGAACTCAGGGTCCTGGCAATATCCTTGTTCTCTCCAGAAATATTTTATGCCTTTGATGTGTGTTCAGTTCTGTGGAACATGAAGAATATTTCTTCATGACTTATAAAGCTGATTTCTTGAACCTTTGAGACTAAAGAATTTTATAAAGCCTGCTATACAACAACAACATGGAGGCCAGGCGATCTCATCTGAGACATGACTGTAACTGTTTCACTATTCAAGACATGTCTATTTAAAGAAAACCTAAATTATCTGCTAAGTAGAAAGACTGGATATACAAAAACTTCAGGACAATACAACTGTTACACTTACATGCATACTAAGTTCAGTCGTGTGCCTGAAGAGATCCATGGCATCATCGCTGCCTATGGTCTCTGCAATAAGAGCCTAGGGAGAAGCAAGAGTTGCTGTGGTCACATACTTTAAAAATTATGATGCTGACAAAATCTTAGCACATTTCAGGCACATCTTAAGCATTCAACATGAAGACACTTTTTTCTCATTGTCTTCAAGCAAGATTGGTTTTCAAAACAAAATGAACACAAGAGGAACACAAGCAATCTCCACTGTGTTCAATAATTTAAATCAATAATTTAAACTCTTTGGCTGCTACTCTACATTTTCAGGACAAAGACTTGCATGTATGAGAACAATTTATAACAACATCTGACAGGAGCTGAATTTCAATATGTGGTGTGCTAGTTCTTTTCTAGAATCCAGTTTTCAATTAGATATCATTAGCAGATGAGCAGCATGAGATTTTGAAATTCACCTGTAATGCTCATAAAAGTCTCAAGTATCTCAACTATTCACAGATAGCCTAGATATCATAAGGAGTACATCAGTTCTCAGCGGCAGGGAGGAAGGGACTTCCCAGAAAAGGAGAAGTGCATTGTCCCAGGTACAATAGAAACTTACTCTGACAGCGGCATTAGAAAGGGAGACTGAGATGAGAGCTGGGTGGTGCAATATACTACTATACTAGTAGTGTAGCTGAAGCTGAAGTAACCATCCCCTTATACAGACAGAGGTTTATTGACAATTGTCTATAAAAAGCCTCAGAGCACAGTGATTGTTTTGTTATTAGTTTGTTAGAGAACTCACAATATTATATCTGTGTGTCTGATGAACACAGTAGCTTCCACTGTATTACCACTACAGAAAGAAAAGAAGTAAAAGCTCCCTTTACTTAAAATATAATTTTTAGGAGCATGAATAAGTGCCAGTTATTAAGCTGAATTTTAAGTCCTTCGACAACTGGTTTTGGTGTGCTGTTTTATGATTTTTCATCATACCTGTCCAATCCAACACAACAGGTAAGAAGGTTCCAGAGACTGGGCTATCTTGAAGGCTTCATGAGCTTGCTGTAGAACCAAACATAACACTGCTGTTGAACTGCCTGGCATGGTAACAGAGCACTTCTGAGTACATACAAGTATTAACATGCAGTAGTACTAGAAGAGATTTAATGGACTGAATTAGGTCACTACTAAAAACATCTTCTGTACCACACAGAACATGCATTGCCCAGAGAAATAAATCATCTGACCCTCACACTTGCAATCAAACAAAATCTCTGTAATTCCAATCAGCAAACAGGACAGGATATACTTTAACTGCATGACAGCTTCATGCTTCACTTAAGATGTACTCTATTTTTTCTCCAGAGAAACTCTGAAGATCAGATTGTTACAGTAAATCATACATCTGCTGATGAGCAGAAAGTTGCTATCTATGGGAACTTAAACACTGGGAGTTCAGTTCATGACCTACAACTAAAAGTTCTTGGCCAAATCTGGCATGCCCTGGTTTGACTAATCACTTTTCTGTCCTTCCAGTAAGTTTTCATTCCAGCTGTTGGAAAGTAACTTTGTCAATTCAGCAGAAGTTCACAATTCATTTAACCTTAGCCCCCTACCCCAAACAAATTTTTAATTTATCTGCATTCCTCAAGTGCCAATCTAATTTCTTTTGAAGGATGTATATTTTTTGAATTTGAATGGAGCATTTGAAAGGAACACTCCCTAAAAAAAACAAACCAGAAAGGAAAATTATACTTGAGGATGGGGAATAGATTACCTCAATGTTTCCAGTTGCCAGATACAAAACCCCCAGGTTGGTCCAGGCAACAACATTCTAAATAGAATAAAGTTAAAACAAATATATTATTACACTCCTCAGAAATAGCAGTGCATCAGGGGAAATGTCTTAAATGCCCACTTGAAACAGACGGCAGCTGTCTCCAGCACTTACAATTTGCTCAGCTTGAACAGATTTGATGAACGAATGTTGAGCGAGAGCATAATTCCCAATAGCTGGGGGGAGAAAGAGAAAAGGAGACCTAGATGTAACTGAATTTTAAAACACCATGAGTCAAGCTGCCTTCTAATTTAGGACGTTAGAGATCTAGGGCTGTCACCGAAGACTTACCACTACAAGAAGCAACTACACCAAGTGCATTCCAATGAAGATGATTTTTGCTGTCCAGTCTCACAGCTTTTTTGAGACACTGGAAGAAAATGAAATGTGGATTATAATGGTTAGACTTTAATTAAGACTAAATTAAGACTTTACACACTTACTTATTCAGAGATGTAGGTTTTATTGTGTACAGAGGGAGTATGCAGAGAAGCATGAGCATCAATTTAAAGAATGTACCAGGAAATAGATGCAATACCTGCAAAGACTTCTCTAACAGTTCACTGATCTCATTCACATCAGCGCCCACTGCTGTGAGGTGCTCTGCTTGTCGATAATAATTTATTCCAAGATCACACCATATGCTAGGCAAAGACATCAGTTTCAAAGCTCTGCCATAACACCTACAGGAATATGAATCACAGAATCATTATTCCAAGTCTCTATATGAAGAGCAGAAAGCTGAAAAAGCACTAAAGAGAGTGCTTAAAAACCTAAACCAAGTACACATGCATAAATACAAACAAAAACAGACAAGAACTGAAAACAAAAAAAACAAGTAACACATTTTCATTCTGACACTTATTGTATGTGAATCAGAATCATCCTGGTCTAAAAGCAATCTGTAGTGCCCACCACTTACGAAACCGCAGGTGTGGTTATGTAGGTGGGTATTAAATCAAAGCTCTGACAGTTACATTATGCATGCTTTTACTTAAAACAAACATCAGTCATTTTTACAGTTCATCAGGCTTCACCCTAGGAAGTATTTGACTTTACAGATCATAGCTGAGATTCACCAAGCAGCTACATTTCTTGCCTTACAGATCCAGTTGAAAAAAGCTAAGGGAGAGTCATAGAACAGTGAATTTATGACACTTTTTACAAGAAAGAGACACAGACAGAAGGCTGAAAGTATTAATTTGAAATTCAGTTGTCCTGGTAGAATTAGTCCACAAATACTGCAACCACTGCATTTAAACAGTTGTGATTTGTGGAACAGCAGGGAGAATGTTATCATGCACCTGGAGACAGAAAGAAGAAGAGCAGATGCTGACAGCACTGTGGCAATACAGGAAATATCCCCAGAAATGAGTAGCGTAACCTGCAAGAAGTATGAGAATCTATTTACCCAATATGCAGGGATCAACAGATCAGCATGTCTCTCATTTCCTACAAATTATATAGTCTAAAATACTTGAGACTCTATGAAGTCTTAAACAGCAGAGAAGCTCTTGACAATAAAAGAATATTACCTTCCTCCCAGTATGAGAAGCTCATTTTTCTTCAGCGTCTGTTTGGTTGCATTTGTATTCAGAAGGGATCCTAGTACCTGAACATTGACTTTGCTTGGTGAAATAACATGCACACTAGTACAGGTATCTCCTAACAGTTTCCAGAGGCAAGATACATCAGGACGGTGCTTTACTGCCCTACAATTATAAGGAAAACACACACAACACCCACTTACACACTTCAACATCCTTTTCTGAAAGAAAGTGCCACTTTGAAGAGTGGCACAACCTTAAACACTATTATCAATGAGGTGTTGGATTCATTCCAGTTTCTTCCTATTCAAGCTGTATGTCTAAAAGATCAAAGTTTAAAAAAAAAAGAAAAATAGAAACCAACCAAACAAAAACACCCCAACATGTCAGCTGACTACATGCACTCTTGCATTGTCGTATTACAAGACATTAGTCATCTGCAGAAACTTGATGGATTTTCTCATCTAACAGCAGTTATTTCAAGGTTTAGTTTAGGACATCTTGTGTGAAATGCAAAACAAAAACAATGAGAGAAGGAAGGAATCATTTTCCTCTTATCCATTATTTTACAGGAATACACCCCTCCCTGATCCATATATATCAGGAGGACTACACAAGAAAACTCTGTGTCATTTCACACTTTTTTTGGAATCAAATTACTCTGTAATTGCCATTTATTTAAGCAGTCCATGTTCAGAATCTGTTATTCAAACTACTTTAAATAAACACATTCTTACTTCTAGATTCAAAGCCCTAGTCCATTTGATTCAGTTTAACTGAAAATTTTCAAACATTTACCTCTTATTTTCCTGTCTGTCAACCTACAAACCAGCAGAAATCAAATAAATGAATATTTAGTACCAACCTTGTAAAATATGCAAGGGCCTGCTCTACGTAATCCACAGCCTTCCTATCCAAATAGTTATCAAGGGCTGATCTTGCCAGCATGAGATAACACTCACCAAGTCCTGAAAGTAAGAGAAAATATTCTCTGTGAAAAGAAATGCTTTTACGATATGCTTAAAAACACAGCTGGGAAGGAGCCCAGAAGCATGGTCAACATTCTGCCCTATGAAAAGCTTTATACTCTGCACACGTAACAAAATCAACAGACCCACAATGCTTGTGAAATGTGCACTGTGGAATCATTTGGCAATTAAAACAAACCTAATTAATTACTAAAAAAATAGCATTTAAGCTTTAGGTTTGCCTTCAAATATTAATTAGCCCCTCCTGAGAAATCTGCTTTTTTACATCTTTGACAAATACACCAACTTTCAGTTTACGTGTGTCAAAAATCAATCCTAAGAAACAAAAAAAAAAAAAAAAAAAAGAATGTCAGGGCAGGCAGAAGGAAAAGACTTTAATGAAAAAAACCTGAAGCCAACATTATTTAATCCTATCTATATAAGAATTTACTTCGTATGGTGTATTAGGGCTGGCTAAGATTGGGTTAACTTGCCCTGCAGCAACCCTCATAGTACTGTGCTATGTATTGGTAGCTGGAAAGGTGCTGATAAGACACCAGTGTTTTGGCTGCTGATGAACAGTGCTTGGAACAGCATCAAGGCAGCTTTCCAAAATTCCCTGCTTCTGCAGTAGGCTGGGGGTGGTCAAAATCCTGAGAGGAGAAACAGCCAGGACAGCTGACCTAATCTGATGAGAGGGATATTCCACACTACATCACATCTGTTCAGCCATAAAAGCTGAGACAAATGTGGAAGAGGTGGAGTGGGGTACACTTGTTATCACATTTGTTTTCTGGAGCAATGACTAGGCAGAGTGAAGTCCTATTTCATGAGAAATGGCTGGACATCATCTGCTGATAGGAAGTAGAGAATAAATTTTGTTTTCCTTTGCTTCTGTATGTAGCCTTTGCATTTGCTTTATTAAACTGCATTTATCTTGACCCATAACTTTCTTCATTTGTCTTCTGTTCACATCCTGCTGAGAAAGAGAGTGACAGAGCACCACTGGTGGGCAACTGATGTCCAGACAAGGTCAAGCCACTGCAACTGGGAATAATTCCAGCTATTAGAAAGGAACTGCATCATATGTCACAATTTCTAACATTTTGGAAATAGTAACTGCTTGGTTCATGCATTTGCTGGCACTAGCAGTGATTCTGTCTGGCAGGAAGTCACTGGATATGAGTACCATTCATTCTTAGTATTATTTTGACAGCTCTAAAGCTACCCTGCTCGTGCTATTGTAGACCTGCACCTATACCAAAATAGTGGTTTGCAAGAGTCTTTATTTTGGCCCCCTTGCAGAAGTCCCAAGACTATGAGCTTTATCAGATGTCAAGATGCTCTGTAATCAAAAAACAAAATTGATTTTATTCCCCCAAATTACACAAAAGATACACTAGAACAGAAGGAGAATAAATATTAAGTAGCACAAAATCAAAACACATTGAAAAGATGCACTGAAGTACCACCAGTATAATTATTCTCTCAACTACTAGAGGAGATACTTCCAACAACTCAACTCAGAAACTGTTTAAATTGATCAGAATAGTAGAAAATGAACACTGATGGGACAAGCAAAGAACTTCAGAGAGTTTGAAGAAGGTCCACAAAAATTAAAATACTGGACCAAAACAATCATAAGAAGTCTCCAAGAAAGTAAAGGCTGTTTGGAGACTCAAAAGGATTTAGAACTAACAAACCAGAGACTATGATGTGAGCAATTATGAAAGAAGACTTGGGAGATGTAAGAAAACAGTAAGTACAAAGGCAACTATGGGGGGGAATCTTGATACTGTGTACTTAAGTACTCTTAAAACATTTAAATACTAGTAACACTGTCAACTGTTACCCACAGACACTGAAAAAGTCATAAGCATGTGCACAGGTCTATACAGCACCTTTGCAAACTGCTGATGCTGTCAGCTCTTGCCCAACAACCAGTAAAACTGCCTAAATACAATACTCTCCAACTCCATTATGGAGCTTTTGCCATGTCACTTTAGTCTGGAAAACAACCAGTGCAGTTATACAGAAGGAGGCAGAGGTGTCAGCCGCACTCTTAACTTTTTCAGATGAAAAACCTACTGTTGCAATAATAACCCAACATTTCTGAATTAAGTCTTACAAGAATCAGTTTAGATTTGTCCAAAAACCAAAAGGTCTCACTTGCAATGAAAAAATAATTAAAAATTCAAACTAGCATTAAGCAGCAAACAGCACCTGTTTCAGATATAGGGGGTGAGAGCGATTGAACATTAAGTGTCAGGGAGAATGTAAACAGAGCAACTTATTTTTTATCAAAATTATATACATTCCCTGCATTATCTAACTTCTGAATCAGAGTTCTATCACAAGGAAGAAGTTCCAATTGCCCCACTTCTCTCTACTCCTACCTATATACCTATATACTCCTGCCACCTGTAACACTTGTGAGACCTCTGGGATTTACTGCTATTTTTCACTACTTAAGAAGCTCAGATGGGTCTGAAACACCGGACTAACACAAGAAATGAGGAATGCATGGTCAGGAGCAGAAGAAAACCAGCATATGCCCACCTCTTTGAAATGGCAGTCTGATTTCATTGCCTGTTGAGCCAGTGTTTTACTGCTTAGGTAAAACGGCAGCACTGTTAGCTGCCTTCCTCTATGTATCTTCAATTCTTCTAGTCATTTGGTCTGGTAGCTCCATAGGATTAATTCAGTTTCATACTTACTTGAAAGGGAAATGATCACTCACATTCATCATGATTTAAGAGTTTTTCAGGTATTTGTGCTACTATAAACAAGCTTTCATGCAGGGGACCTCACAGCCCTACATACCCAAAATACAGTTCTGTCCTTCCATACAAGAAAACATCAATAGACCAAAAACCCCTCCAAAAGACTGAAACACAACTGTATGTAAAGGGAGGAAAAGTGAACACTTTCAAATTCAGACACTACCTTTCAGTGCAGGCACATAGTTTTCTGTCTTCTTTAAAATTTCTTGATAGGTAGCTATAGCATTTTCATATTTGCCTAGAATCTGCTCAAGTGCTGCAGCTCTGTAAATGCTGTACACAAGCCCAGGGTTCAGCTCACTTGCTTTCCTGAAGGATTTCAGAGCTGTTGAGTAGCTACCTCTGTTAAAGTAAGCCTCCCCTAGAGACTCCCAGCAGTTGGAATCCTTTGGATCAGCCCTGAGAGCTGCCTGCAAACTGAAGATATCAAGACATGAATTTATTTAAATGAAGTTTGATACAATTTAATATAAATTATTTCCTTTCATTGTATACGCTCAGGACACTAATTTTGTGTTATATACTCTTTAGGACACAAATGCACAATTACATAGAATCTTTAAGCAAAGCATAGTACCTTTTTCATCTTCAGAAGGGACTACACAATTTTAGGAATTGTATCTTACCCTGGCTATTCAGTGCTATATTAGCTTGTCTGTGCCTGTCACCAGGCTTATTAGTACAAAACACTGCTATGTTAACAAGACTACATTCTGTGAATTCTAGAACTGAATTGAAGAGATACACAGTTTGCTCACATATATTTCCCATTGTTAAGTACAAGCTATAATCACTTAAGTTATTTTGAAAACATCCTATAAGAAAAGACAATTTAATTGGGATTTGTAGAAAAGGATTTAAACCAACCACCAGTTGTCTTACTCAGCCACTGCTTGTGACGGCTGACCAGTTCTCAAGTAGTAAAGTCCACGATGAAGCCAGGCCCATTTTGCTGTACCAGGTCTTGCTTTTTCAGTTACTTCATTCAGGATTGACAGAGCAGTGTCCTAACAAAGCACCAAATGCCAAGTTAGTTAACAAAAAAAAAAAAAAAAAACCAACAAAAAATCGCAAACAAACACCACCAACAAGAACAAAAAACCCAAAAAGATTTTTATGACTTTCTATGCTTTCCTCAAAGCAGCAAGGTGGAGGATGGAAAAAACAAGTTACACAAGCTAAATAAAAAAAAAAATCCCCCAGCTTTCCCTTTGCTTTCACTTTATGTTCTCTACTGAAAAAATCCTACATCTATATCACACGTGATGACTCTAACGTTATGTTTGGTTCTCCCATCCTTCTCCCCAAATACATTTAATTTGGAACTGGAACATAAAATTGAAGCAAGCCCAACTACAAAAGCTGCTAAGCGATGACAGAACATTTGTTTCCTGATTTTAACTACAAAGGACACCTGAAGTGATTCCTCAAAGAGAAGGATTAATAGAAGAATGACAAAACAGCAGTAATCTGACATTCTGAATGTATAATACCATGTCTCCAAGTTCCACACTTAGGTTGACAGCTGCTGTTCCAGATTCCTCATCTGTCTCATCCAGTTCAAAAGCCTTTTTATAGCAACCACGTGCTCTACTTATGTCTCCAGCAATGTCTCTGTAGTAGTTACCTAGATAACAAAAGGCACTTCCCAAGTAGCTGTCCAATTTTGCAGCCTATAAGGAAATACGAACACAACATCAGACAGCATTCTGAAGAATTATACTCATAGACATGTTCACTGACAACTACTTGTTCACCCTCTGCTTATATTTTTTAAACCACTTCTATGATACATTTGAGCTGTCAAACTTCATTTTAAAATTGCACAGATTACCTGAGCTTTCTGGAAAAAATCTGCTATCTGGAAAATCTGCTGCAAATCTCATGACACAAAGCATTTGGTACACAAAGCGCTAAAACAGTTGTGCTTGGAGAAAAGTAAATCTTTTTGACATCTCATAATTTCCATGTTCTACTCAGTTTCAATAATTATGTTCATACTCCTACCATATTACACCACTATTAAATCCAGCCATTTCTAAACTTTCAGTTCCTTCTTAGATGCACTTGGCAGATTTACTTACAGTTAAGAAACCCACAGCCTCCAAGCAGCAGGAAACAGCTTTGTCAATAATAATAAAGATTGCATGAAACGGTTTAGAACCAAAAGAAGTGTTCAACTACATTTGCCACTATACTCTGCTGTTATTAAAGTGCAAACAGTAAGCAATGATTTCAGTTCCCGATACCTATCATGAGTAAAAACCATAAACATGGTGAGTTTACAGTGCCTTGAGTTTTATTTTGTATACTTCCAAGTTACTAATACAGATGTCAAACTAAAATCTTTTGGATTCATCATGGTATGATGAATCTCAACACAGATCATGGTATGATCTGTGTTGAGAGAAAAAGCCACAATTACTAAAACACCAAAGATCAGGAAAAGCATATAAATTATGGGCCTTTACCAACTTACATCCTTGGACAGACCATTCCCAACTTTTTCCCTTTGCGTTTTTTCAACTTGAATTCTGCCCACCCCATTTCAAAAGGTCTTCAAAGATGTATGCTGGATATCTAGAGACCTCCACTTTCCAACTCCCAAGGAGAGAAGATTGAGGGAATCACCACCAAGTTTTGCCAACTCAGAGGCTTAAAGAATTAATTGCAAAGAGGAAAACAAAAGCAGGGAGATTCAAGGTAACTGCACAGCTCCCTGCAATGCCTTTTTGCACAGCAGAACCTTGTTTGCAGGCTCTGGAGGCTCATACATTGCAACAAGGAGAATATTCAAGTCTCTCATTCCAGTCAGTGTATTTCCATATTTGGCTTCTGATGTAGGAAAACACTAATTTTACAGGAACAGTTAAAACAGTCTTTACCTTCAAGAACTGCGTGAGTGCTTTTCCTTTGTCTTTTTTTGTCTCATCACTCATGAACCAGTATGTGAGCCCCAGGTACTGATGATACTCTGCAGTTCCAGCCTTTTTTTCAATAGCATTTAGAAAACTAAACAAAACAAACACAGGTCAGGTCAGACAAATTCTCAAAAGCTGCAAAACACTATATTCTACCCTCCCATAACACTTCCCTGTTAGAAGAAAGAAAACAGAAGTCTACCTTTTTTCTGCCTGTTCATAGTTCTTCTGGGAATAATGGATGTAACCCTCTAGAGCATGGGCCTCAGCCAGATGAGGATGGGACAACAGAAGCTCTTGTGAAATCTGCAAAAGGATGTCATTTTTCCCTAGTTACTTCCTCTATCAAACCAAGAATTGCACTTAGCTCCCAGTAATGATGAAAAGCACTAACCTTTGAAGCCTGATCCATTAAACCTTTGTTTAGATAAGCCTGACCTCTGAGAGCTAAAACCATTGGATCACTGCTTCCATCTACAATCTAGAAAACCAAGTAATAAACAAATTAATTTATTCTCCCCCACATTATGAAATCAAAATTGTCAAAAGCAGACAGACTGCATGAAGATAAAGACAAGCAAGCATTTAGAAGTTTTCCCTATTACCTGTGAGAAGATTGAGAATAATTCAGATGAAGATCAAGATTGTAGAGAGCAAGGACAAAGGTAAAGAAATATGAAGAACAACAAAAAAGAATGAAACTGTGACAAAAACAAGGGAAGCAACTTCTGCTCAAGCTTAACCATTCAATCTTAAATGTAATATGTTATTCTTCATGACTAATGACAAGTGAGTGATGGACATGGGAGGCAGGATTATAACATGAATTCAAATGAAGATGAGTAAAGCCACAGAGCTAGCAAGAAACCAACAACAGTGAGCAAGACCAGACAAAGTCAAAAGTGACAGCTTCTAAAATTAGAATTGCAAATGAAAAAGAGGTGCAGCGAAGCCTGAAAAAGCAGGGACAGAAGAAATGTTTGAACGACATGACAGCTGGTAGGAATGGTCAAAACCACAAAGTTGACAGGAGGCCAGGGTAGAAATACTCAGATTAAGCACAGAAAGATAAGAGCACTTTTTAATATTTAAAAAATGCCCACACATTTTAGTCCATAAAAATACCTGCTCAAGTGCTTTAATGGCTTCTTCTGCAGCACCAGCATCAGCTATTTTAATCAAAATCACTGCTTTCAACTGAAGGGTAAGGTTCTTCCACTGAGAATTAGCACCCTCAGGAGTCCCAAGAGCTTCAAGAGCTGTTGACAAGAAGAAGCTTTCATTAAGTTAAAAGAGAAAAGAACAAGTACAGAGAGCAGCACTCTTCCAAATATTTCAGAAATCTTGTTAATTACAATTTTTCTGTCTAATAGAACACCATTCAGATTGTTCTCCCCCATATATAAGAAATTGTCCAGTAAAATTTGTATTCATTCAAGTTTAAAAATTAAGTCAACTCTAGGAGCTCATCTCAGATGCATGGATACTGACTGCTTTCTAGCTGCTGGTCTTAAGAGGGAAATCCTACTATTTTTCTCATTGGAGTTCTAAAGAAATAATGACCTTTGAACAAACAAATTTACCTTGGTGCCTGTACAAAAGTTACATTGCACCCTTTACTGCAGTTCTGGTTACTTTTCCAATGCACAGTATCATCTCATCTCAGAGACTGAAGTTGTCTCTGTTGAGCACCACCATTCTCCAAAGGCAAGAACTTCTTGCGTAACTCAATTAATTGTATTTATTTCTTTTCATGTATGATGAGCTTTTGTCTCATTTGATACAGCTACTAAGACAGGACAAGTAAAAAGCCATGTTTCCCCAAAATTGTCTCCAATTTTCCACACAGATTTGGACTCAAGAAAAGCTTCTGAATCAACAGCATCTTTTAGCAAGGAACTTAACTTCTTCCACTGAAAAACAAAACTTGTCTTGTTTGATCTGACAAATGCAACATTTTAGTCGCATTTGGCACTAGCCAGACCTCACATAGGAAAACAAAACACTCAATCTTTCTTTATATTCCACATCATTTGCATCTCCACAGAGTTCAAAATTATCTCTTCTGGAGGCTGGAAAAGAACTTGACAGGTTATTTACATGTTCTCATATGCTGCATTTTTAAATCAATTTGATTAACCTTATTTCAAGTCTATTACCTTCTACTCCTGCTTTCTTTTTGAGATGGGGTGGATAGTTACCAAAACTACACACAGACTATGCTGCTGAAGTTCTTAAAGCCAGTGTGTGTTGATGGTATGTTTCACTAACCATTCCCTTCTTTGAAATTGCTAATATTTGACTTGCCTGTAAAGCACTGCAGAAGAAAGAAACAGTCTTATTTTTTGATACCAAATTAGAACCTTCCAACACTCTTCTTCAATGAGAGTTTAGGGTAGCTTTGTGAGAACAGTTTTTTCCACAACTCTATCATTCTGCATATAAAATAACGAATAAAATTCTAGAGTCTTAACACTCAGTTATGCATTCTGGTAATCGCTTCAAAGTTTTGCAGTCTGCTTTGCATAGCAGCAAACTATAACCTCATTACTCAGCATTCATAAATAGCACAGGTATTAGGGAAGATGTCAGGGAAACCTCCTTCCAAGCCTGAAAACAGACATAATTGCTACACTGTGCTCTATTTTTTAACTTACTTAAAAAAACACCCCACTCAGTGTTACAACTTTACTTCTTAACCCAAGGCTACTCAGTTTCCTTATCAGTCGTGTAAGGGATCTTACCAATTACCATCTGTAAACCTCCTTTATCTACCAGCTCACAAGCTCCTTGAGGTAGTTCTAAATAAGCAACTTTAAAAAGGCCCAAAATATTTTTTCACATAAATTCTTTACTGTTTCAGTTTTAACTATTTCAACCACTAAATATACCAGACCTGTCAGTAGTTTCCTTGAACTTTCCTAGAACCCTTTTTAAAATTCAGAGCCATGCTACCTACTTCCAAGCATTTGGGTGCCAAGACAGTTTCAGCAAGCAATTATGAAAACCCCTTAAAACTTCAGCATTTTCATCTTTATCTTTCTCAGTCAAATCCCAAGTTGGTATCTCATAGTTCCTTAATGCTGTATTTCCTTGTCTTGTTTTACACTGCTATTAATCACAGACAAGTTGTTACATCAAGCTGGAAAGAAAGATCATGGTACAAAGTTACTCTGAGCTCTTCCACACTGAACATACATGGGAAAAGAATTACCTCATCTTCATTCTTTCTCCAATAAATTTCTTTTTTACTTATTTTGTTCAGTTTTCATTTTCCCTTGATTTCCCATGACTGTTTGGCCATGTCTGCAAACTTTTACTTCTTCAAGTCTTTCTTGGGAAATTTTTCTCTGCATTTGTCCCTGCCGCACAAGACGTCCACTTTAGCTGCCTCTTCATTTATAATCACCAGAGAGTGCCTCTGTTAGCTGACATATGCATCATTAATCACCATTATCACAATAATTGCCCTCATTTTCAGCTAGCACAGAGGAAGTTTTACCCTAAGTGACTTGCTTCAGATGCACCTGTACTATGAATCATTTCTGCATTTTATATTAACTTCATTAAAAAATTGTTTTTCAGGTTGAGATATATTTACCAGGTCAAATATTGGTGACACCTACCCTTGTGGTTTCAGGCAACCTGTCACTTGCCAGCATTGGTCAACCACCAACAGAAGCAGCACACCAGAACATGTAAACGTTCTAAATATTAACCATCAGACAGCTTCCTGGATCCACTTAGCCAAGCATTTTCCCTATTACTGAGACTAAGCAGCATAAGGTGTTTTTCAGCTGTCATAAACCAAGAGAGGTAGCACAAGCTTGAGACTGCAGAAAGCAAGAGACTGACCACTGTTAATTCAGACCTACGACACAAAGGCCTCATTGGCTGCAGCACAAAAAGCAGCATAGCTCTGCAGTTGCTCTTTTAATTAGCAGGCAGTTACCTTGACTGCAGGACAGGACAGCGTTCCTGTGCTCATGGATTTTCATCTGTGCCTCTGCTAGATAATACCAGGCTGCTGGACACTGGTTAGTCTTCTGCAAACCTAATAAGAGTTTAAAAAAGTCACTTTAAAAAGTTGCTTAGGGTTGCAAAGACACTGTAGCTAGTAGATACTTTATTTCCATACAATACCACTAAAAACATATTATCAATCAGATAGAAAGACTTGCAGTAATTTTTTCTGAGTCTTATTTTAGACTGTTTCAGATACAGAGGCCTCCATGCGACAAGGCAAAAACTAGAAAGCATGTAAGTTAGGCTTAACTTTGTTATATATGACGCATATATAACATTACATATACTGAAACTTTCTGATGAACCTGCCTTAATTAAAAATTCATCAATAAAACTGAATTTCTGTCTTCTGATATATAGCTAAGTAATGTCTTCAAGCCTCAACGCTGAAGATGCAAACACATGACTTGTTGCAGCAGACATTACTTCCAAACTCTCTGTATTTACATATTATACGAGGAGCCTTGTCTTTGCATTATCTCCACTACAAGCAAAGTCTATGTGTAGAAGTAAAAACAGAAAAACAACTTAATATTAATTAAAATAAAATACCATCTCTTGTGAATACATACAACAGGCATTTAAGCCAGAAGAATTTGTTTTCCAAGGAACACTTTTTCTTCATGTGCTCTTATGCACATGCCACTTTTATTTCATATGTTAGGCAAGATGTTGTTTCACTGTAGAATATTCCAAAATTCCATTTCAGAAACAATCTTATCCTAAACCTAGAAGAATGGGTGCAGGACATCACAGCATAGTCTGACTCATGAATGCTTACATCCCAATTATTCACCCAGTTTTCACTGTAAGCTGCCATAGCGGCACAGTTGAGGGTGGGCAGTCTCATTTTTCCATTAGTATATTTATGAGTACTTTGAAGAGAGTTCTGCCATTTCAATACAAACAAGCTAATTTACAGATCAGTAAGCCAAGTCTTCAGCAAATATGGTTACTGTAAAACAACAACAAAAAAGAAACCCTCACAATATTTCTCTCTAGATACTCAACATACATCTTTACCCAATGTAAGTGTTAAGGAGGTTTTAAAATGAAGCAACTTCAGAGAAATGTCATTTTTGTTCAGATAGAGAAATGCAGTGACTCTACTAGAGAAGTTGCACTGCATTTTACTTCATAAATTCCACATTCCTTCATTTACTGCTATTGCTCCATTTAGTGTTTCATACTGTTATTTTCCAAATAACAGTAGGATTAAAAATAGTTACCTTAAAACACTAGAGAGCTGGCTATAATACAAATGAAAGACTTCAGAAATGTTGTACTTAAAGCTATGTTTAAAAAAATCTCAACACAAGCAAAAAAAGTGTTCAGCATTCTTTTAAAATCTAGCTGGTCTTAGAATTTGCAATATACTACACAAGTATAAGATTCCCCTATAACTTTTCAACATAAATGGAAGCTGGTATTCAAGTTACAGACTACTTACATGTCATATTACATATTTACCTTCAGTAAGACTCTTAACAGCCTCCTTGTATTTATTTTCTTTGAGACATTTTATACCAAAACCAATGATGCCCGGACCACTGTTTGCATCCATCTCCAAAAGCCTAGAGAAACAGTGCAGGGCCTCTTCTGACAAAGTACCTGGTTTTAGAAAAATACATGTTTTGCAATGTTTTAGAAAGAAAAAACAACTGCAACAGCTTAACTTATCTGTGCAAATGATCATTATCCTTTGAGTTCAAAGTGATTTTCCAAAGGCACTACACTTATCATCCTCTCTACCCCATTAAAAAACCAAAACCTAACAAGTAATCTAAATACTCACTACGGTGAAAAAAAATAAACTGACATTCTGAAACCTGAATAACCACTTTCACTAAATTACTCCAGGTGTACATCCTTTATTAATAAACATTAATTCCTTCATATGCTTTTCATGTAAGTTCAGCTGAACGCGCACATGTCAAAATCTGCCACAAATAAATCAAAATAATTTCCTTCCAGATGACACACTGTGTGCCTAACAATTTGATGTGATAAGCTTGCTGAAGCTACATTGCCATGAAACCATATAATTTAATGTTTCAGCTTAGTTTTAACTGATGCCACTAACTTTTGACGCATGTATTTAGCTGTGATTGGAGACTTGGAAATGTTTACAAGTACTTTGTGACTTGTTGCAACAACCTTCAAACTATTATTTTCTTAAAGAAATTATTGATTCATGTGGCATAACAGCTCCTTTCATCTGCATTTGCTAAAGGTGACTTTACAATGCATCTGAATTAACAAGCCTACAAGAAGTGCAGCTCATGAAGGATTAAAACATATGACTCAGATCTCAACAGCCTTACTAAAATTTAAGAAGTATCCTTCCCCCTCCAAGAAGCTTGTAGGACAGTAAAATGTTGCCAGAATGCTAGTATACAAGAACTGCACTAACCTTTTCCTTTGAAAATTAGTTTCTGCCTGTTTCTCCAAAACATAAAGCATTTTCAAACACTTTACAAATGTTTGAGTCTGGGCATCATTTGTCTTCATACTTTCAAAACAAAGTGAAAAATTTTCACTTGCTTTATTTTGCTACATAATTCCATTTATTCAAAACAAGAAAGGACAGTTTTCTGCCTAAGCTGAAAGTTATTTCTAGAGGGTTTTTTTTCCTGATTTGGTTTTCCTGCTTTAAAAAGAAATAAAATCAATTTCTGATGCCTTAAACAATAAAATGAAAAGCTGAAATCTAATAATTACCTTTGAAAATGATAAGAAGGTGTCCAACACTATTGCAGTGTTTTTCAGTAAATGACTCAAAATAGTAATGCATAGTTTCAGATCCCTGCACTTCTGAACACACCATGTTTTGGTTTTTCCCTCTCAAAGATTCTCTTTTTTAACTCAGAATACATGTCTAAACAGATCTGTTTATTCCCTATTCACAAGGCACACTTTCTAACAGAGTTTCACTAATGTTTATATTTTTGTGGGTTTTTTGGGTTGTATTTTGTTTGTTTGTTTGTTTGTGACAAAACAGAATCTGTGTCAAGAATAAACTAAGTGCAGTCCATCTTGAACCTCAGAGCACTGGCTAACACCTTTTCATTTTTTCTTAAAAGGTCAAGAAGCTAATCTTCATTTATCTGGAGAGGCTGCTTTTCAAGTAAGGCATTTTTTCTTTGAGACTTCAAAGAGTTGGACTTAACTCACAGGAGGCTTTTGCCACTTAGAGTCACTACTCAATCACAAGGCTAGGAAATGCCAAGTCATAGGCAGGCCTTATTTCTAGAAACATAACACGTAAGTAAGTAAAGAGTGTACTTGCACACCCTTTGTGAAAAGTAAAAACTTGTAAATAGAATGTCACAAAACCAACTGTTGAAAAAATTTAAGCCCCAGAAATGCCTAAATCCATCCTACTCACCTGATTGAACAAAGTGCAAGCAAAGTACTTCCAAAGGGTAACCCATAGTAGGGTACAAAGCCATCATATCATGACAGGCCTTTTCCAACCTAGCTACTTCATGAGGAAACTTGAAAGGAAAAAGAAAGTAAACAGTTATTTGTGTGAGTTCTCAGATGTGAAATAATACATCTATTTTCTTACTAGAAAGACACTTTAACATAACCTTACTTACTTTTGACAAGCACTGTATGAAGTCTTTGTAAAGATTCTGGTGGTCTTCCCCAGGAACAGTGTCAGCAGAGTGCAGTGCATGTTCAAATGCAGTCAAAAGCTGAAATAACAAAAAATCAGGAGTGCAAAAAAATTAATCTAGGCAAATGTTATCTTCATAGAATATAGTATTTCAGTTGGAAGGAATGTGCAACAATCACCTAGTCCACATGCCTCAGCACTTCAGATCTGACCAAAAGCTAAAGCGAGTTATTAAGTGCACTGAACAAATGCCTCTTGAACATTGACAGATTTGGGACACCAAATGATTTTCTAGGAAGGCTGCTTCAGTGCTTGACCACCCTTTTAGTAAAGAAATGCTGCCACATGTCAAGTTCCCTGAACCAGTCCCACACATTCTTTCACTAGATGCTGGAAAGAATAGCTCAGCACCTCCTTGTCCACTTTTTTTTGTTCTGAAGAACATCTGTATTGGCTTTGTGTGGCAGCTGGCTTCAAGAGAGACATGCTTTTGGCTGAGGTCAAGAGCATCAGCAATGCTGGTAGTGCCTCTGGGATAACAGATTCAAGAAGGGGAAGAAACCAATGCAACAGCAATTACAGGCAGAGAGACAAGTGAGAATATCTGAGAGCAAGAAAAGGACCCATGCTGGAGGAGTCTTACTGAAGGACTACACCCTGTGGAATGAACCATGTTAAAACAATTTGTGAAGAATTTAGGTGACTCATTACACCTAAGGCTCATCTCAGGCTGCTGTGCAGTTGCTGTTTTTGCCAGAATGTAAAATTGCCCAGCCTCAGAAGCTTAGTACCTCTGAACATTGAGACAGTCAACTCAGACAAACAGGCTTCAATTACTGTGTACATATATATGTACCTAGCTGAACAAGGAGTGAGAAACATTACCAACTGCCCAGTCCTATTATCCTGGTTCCTTGTACTGTCTTTCAGTAACTGGATCATCTTCTTCCAAAGCTGATGAAGCTCTGTCTTTTCTGCACCTTCCTCCTGTTTCATCCTTATTAGTTTCTGCCAAGTTTCAGCCACCTGTCAAAAGGAACAAATGACTCATGCTGTTATTGTTTAAAGAGCTGAAAGTACGATATAAGCAGTCAACCTGTCACCAAAATTCACTGAAAACTGGGTGAATAAACTCCTTAACACCAGTGTAGCTTCAAGAATTCAGCACTATTTACTGGGTAAGGGATGCATGGAGGACTGCTCCACCAAGAGTGCATTTCGATCCTCTGCAAGTGCATTGCTCACACAGAGCCACCAAATACATATTATAACCACTTATTACCATAAAACTCACCCCTGGCTCATTCTTTTATACTCTTGTGTTGGCTGTGGCTGCATTCCTAAGCCAGATGTCCTCCCATTACCTTTCTTCAGATTTACCTGCTTTCTGATTGAATAAATAGCAAGTCCCAAAGCATTGTGTGGGACCTCTGCCCCTTCCAAGGTACAGTAAGTAAGGTAGAGAACATTAAGAGTATGTGAATTCTGACTCTGGTTCCTGGATGAAATCAACAGTAAAAGCAGACTTTCACAGGAGACTATGAACAGAAAGAGAACAAAAGTAGCAGTCCACACTGAAATCCCAGTGTGGAAAAGCCAACAGAAACTGGAAAGAAAAAATAGGACCCTGAAGACTAATGTCAGTTTCTTGTTTCAAATACAGTAAGTATGCCTTCATATGCTAAACTATTAGCATTAAATTTAGTTTATGAAGATGTACACAGCAAGGCTTTTGAGCTAATTAATACTCTGCAGCCCCACACTCTGTGCTATGTAAAATTTTTCATCTTCCATTGCTGGAGAAAAGGTGGGAAGATGACATGGAGTACAATCATGCACCACCATATAAGAAAACAGCCTTTTCAAAGAGCAAAGGAAAAGAGCCCAGCATACCTCCAAAATACACATTCTGTAACAATATTATAGAGATTGCGGGAAACATTACTGTTGAACCACACAGGCATTTAACAACTCCACAACTGACCACTGTCCCAATTTCTGCAAAGCTTGTGTTGCTCTGAAGAGGGTTTTGGTGCCCTTATCATTGTGCTGGGAATGCAGTACACAAAACACATGCAATCAAGTTCAGGAAGGGATCACCCCACCAGTGAAAGGCTCATCAGACACCCAGCACTGGCCAAGCCAGCAAAGGACACCTGGCTCACACATACTGCATGTAAATGTGGATTTGATACCATTTCTGACTACTAGAAATACAACATAAGAACGATATTCTCCCCTTTCAGTCTCAATACTAATAGTCTTTGCCAGTTCTGTCAGTTTAATGGATTGTATCCAAATCTCACCTGGTGGAAAAGACAAAATACAGTTAAAATCAGTTCTTCCTGGTTGTAGTCCAGGAGGAGATCTGTGGCCCATAAGAATGGGGACTCCTTGATGAGAAGTAGTTAAATCAAACAGAAAAAATTATTATCAGAAGAAAAAGTGCTTGACCTACCTCTATATATTTCTTTTCTTGATGGTATAGCTCCACAAGCTTGTTACATACATCACACCATTTCTGCTTGTCACCACTAGAAAGAAGGAAGAAAATCCCCCCAAACAAGCTAAGTTTTTCATATAATAGTGCAATGTTTTTCAAATTATGACAAATAATTTTCAGTAAGTTCAGTTGTTAAACTGAACTTATTATTATTATTTATTATTAATAATAACAACTGAACTTATTATTATTTAGAATAAATACTACAAATCACCCTAGAAGTTTTACTAAGTGCTGCTTTAAATTAAAAAAAAATACCTTCAGGGACTTTTTGATCAGTTTTCAAAAAAGGGAACAACCAAACACTCCAGTCAGCTACAGTGACAGCTGAGTTAGATTTGTTTAGAACTGTACCTCTACAAATTGCATGATCAACTCTGTGATCTTAAAGCAGTAAAAAATTAAGTCTTCTTACTAATGCAGGCAATGAACTATCCAAAATAAATGCTCCAAGGCACTGAGTTGAGACAGGAATAGGATAACATGGAATTCTCTAAACTACTAGCCTCAAGTACAAGTAAACTAAGAAAGTTTTTACTTCACCAAAAGGGACAGGAAAAAGAAACCTTACCTAAGTAGAGAAAACTTTAGCAAAATGGCCAAACCACTGACATGAGAAGGCTTTAAAACCCCAAAGTCTATATTGTATATCACCAATGGCATTCACTGAACTAGAAATCTGAAGACTGAATTTATGGCATTCAATATCCTTTACCTTTCATAGAGTTCCAGGAGTTTTTGGTAGACATCTGCTAAGTCTGCTTTGACATCTGTTTGGTTGGGTTTCTCATACAAATTTGCTAATCCCTTAAGAAAGAAAAACGAAGAAAAAAAAACCAAAAAAAAAAACCCCAAAAAACAAAAGAAAACAAAAGAAAACAAAACAAACAAACAAAAAAAGTAAGATTTTATGACAATGCTTATGTTTTATGAGAATGTTACCTGTTCTGCACATAAAAAATATTCCATTGCCTTCAAGGGGGTCAAGTGTTAAGGCAGTAATCACAGTGCAGAATTCTGCACAGCCCATTCAATCTGCTTATATTAAGTGAAAAGCTTTCTTCACTTTCTTAACTCCTATTCTTTGAAACTTGTATATATTACATGATCTTGTCTGCACAAGAGACAACATAAAAGTTCACTAGGCCATATGATTATATATAAACATAATATGCAAATTATATATATATATATTAAAAAAAAAAATATATATATATATATACACACACCCAAGTATTGTATCAAGACAGCCAGAATCTAATTGCAAAGGTCAGGAAATTTCAACACACAGTGAATTCAGGCCCCAACATCTATATTTTAAAATAGCATTTATACTGAAAATAGTAAGAACCTTATCTTAGAAAAACATTGGTTGTTGATATCAGCAACAGACTTAATATGAAACCTTATGTCAACAAAACTGTAGTTGTAAATCTACATTACAATTGGCTGTAATACACACACCACACAGCTATTTTAAATTTACACTTTTGCTTTCAAGTAACAACAACCCTTATTAACGATCCACTTGATGCTGAAAGCTGGAAAAATACATTACTAGATGAAACATTTTCTCTCCGTAAGAGACGAACTGTCAAGTGTTTCTTGAGCTACAAGCACAGACATTTTTACATGGACAAATGTACTGTATTTGTTTCAATTTATGTTCTCTCTTACATGTCTCACAGCTGTGTAGTCTGCACAAGAAATACAAGCTCAAATATAATGAAAATAAATTCCACCATGGTTTCACATTGAACAGACTACTAATAGGAACATCATCTACTCCAAAGCTTCTGTAAAACTTAAAAGCCTCAAGAAAAAAAGATACCAGTCTTAACTTTGCCTTACTCCTGTATTTAACTCCATAGTGATACTTTTGAGAGAAACAAAAGGTGGACATTCACATACCTGCCATGCCAGTAACTGGTTTGGTTCAAGTTCAATAGCCTTCTTGTATGCTCCTTTGGCCTGATCAGGCTGCTCTAACTCAGCAGCTGCGAGGCCAATGAATACCCAAGCATTGTAGTTATTTTTTTCTTGCTTCAAGACTGCCTAAAAATACACAATTTTAAGTAAAACTGATGAAAGAAATGTAACTTATAGATCCATGCACTGAGTTTTATCACTACAGTTTGGTGGATTATTTTATATGGCAATACTAGAAGTAATTTAAAGGAAGATGCTGAGATTAGTAAATTCAGTTTCTTATGCCAGAGGATGCTTCATACCTGAAGTGTTGAACTAGGAACTTGTATCTGAAGCTCAGTAACTAAAGCACTCCTCTGAGGTCTGGATTAGAAATGGATTTTTTTCTCTATCATTCTAGACTTAATACTCTTATTGCCACACGTAAGCAAATTCAAAAGGAAAGGGAATGAAAGTTTACATGTGGGAAACGAACACACATAATAAACTAAGTTAAACCTGAAAATCCATCTCAACTATCACATCAGTAAAGTAGTCTACACTCTGCACTATTTTAGAGTTGTAGCAGTATGGGAAAAAACCCTGAAATGTGCAAAAAGCCCCATACTTACCTTCCAAGTATAAAATTAATTACCTTGCAATGTTTTAAGGCCTCCTTATACTCTTTATTTCTTATTGCGTCTCTAGCGCTCTTCAATGCTGCCTTCACCTCCTTATTTGACATTGTGGCTGCTAAATACACAGAACGTATCATCAGTTTTTGTAAAAAAAGATATTCTGACACATACAAAATGTTTATACCTTTATTGCACAGAGATTATTTTAAACAGAGAAATATAGTGCACTATGCCAAAACGCATATAGCACTAGAAACTGATGAAAAAAATGCCATGGTTAAAACTACTCACTAAATCCAATGCAGGATTCAGTCATTATTCCAAGCAGTTAAATGATACAAAGTAGCTATCCAAGAATGAAACTTTTTTACAGTTTAAGATAAATTCAAGGAAGAGAAGAGGTATTTTAAGAGCTTGTAGCTAGACTTAGAACAAAACACCCTATACATAGTAGGTCCTCTTTAGAAAGAAACTGAACAGTGAACCGTGCTTAAGACCCTCCGCAGTGCCAGAGAAATGTGTTCCAGTGGCTGCTAAGAATCAGGGTTTTTCCTGTGTGCTTTCTACAGCAGCACAATGGCCATCTGTCACTTACACTCCGCTGTGGCCCACCCCGCTCCTCTCCCTTCACGCACACTTACGGCAGACTCTGCTTCTGATTACAGCCATCAATCAAAAAAGAAAAAGCATTTAAGGACGCAGCAAAGAGGCATTCATGCTTTAAAATATAATCATATACTGTTTTGGAGTTACGTTGTTCACCAAAATGAACTTTAGAAACACCACAGTCAAAGCTGCCAAGATAGGATGAGACTGAGAAACAACAATGCTCGTGCCAGCACCCAAAAAGATGAAAAAAAGCAACCAGCTGAAGAATAAAAATCCTTCTAGAAGCTGTAAAGCAAAAATAAAGGAATGGTTTAATTAGCAATGAAAAGACATAGGATGACATCGAATGTCAAAGATTCCCTCAGAACCTATAAAGAAATCTGTCGGACTTGCATTGCTCAGCAGCTCCTGCAGATAAATTTGCTTCCTACGAGAGAACAGATGCTTCGGCCATCATAAAGGCACCCCGCCGCGGGCACTGTGCAGCATGAGCTACACAGTCACCTACAGGCAAAATACCACTGCGGCGCAAACCCGGGCACCGGGGAGGCGGCCGGCCCTCAGAGCGAGGCCACCCAGCCCGACGTGCGGGTGGAGTCCGGGGCCCGCGGATGGGGTCTGGGCCCGCGGACCGCCTGAGGAGGCAATCCACGCCCGCAGCACTCCCAGTGAAAGCCGCGCCGAACCGAGCCAGGCCACGACGGCGCGTCGGCACCCGCCACCAGGCCCTGCCGCACCTTCAGCGCCCGCCGCCTTCGCCACCTCAGCCACCGCCCGGCCACATGCGCACTCCGGCCTCAGGGCGGTGACGCGCCAGGCCAGCCACCATTTTCTCCTGGGGCACTGCGGGAGATGTAGTT
Organism: Prinia subflava; assembly: GCF_021018805.1. Classification (NCBI taxonomy): domain Eukaryota; kingdom Metazoa; phylum Chordata; class Aves; order Passeriformes; family Cisticolidae; genus Prinia; species Prinia subflava. The sequence goes on along the minus strand of NC_086283.1, from coordinate 35,623,559 downwards.
CCAATCTCCCGGGGCACGCTGGGAACTGCAGTCCGCCGCCCGGGGCACTGTGGGAGTTGTAGGCCGCAGTGAGCGAGTACCCTGCTGCGGGGTCAAGTCTTACGCTGTGGCCAGAGCCCCAGAATCTGCTTTCGGAGCTGCTGCTCCTCTCGGTTCAAGAGCTGGGGGCCACGGTGGCGGAGCGATGCTAGACGGCGGGCCGCTGGAGCGCGCCGGCCTGGCGCTGCTTCTCATGGCCGCCGCGGCGGGAGCAAGGCCGCGGCCCGCCGCCCCCGGGGACCAGCCCCGATGTAACGTGGTGCTGGTCGCCTGCGATTCCATGGTGAGTGACCAGGGCGTGGAAGGGCACCCTGACAGGTAAGAAAGGCGGGAAAATCCGCGGCGGTGGCCGGGACGGAACTAGCGAGGATGAGGCACCGCGGCCTGTATGTAGGGCTACATTACGCAGGCCAGAGGCACGGGCATGCGCAAACAGGAGTTTACTGGGCCGGCCGGCCGCGGCCAGCAGCCCGGCCGGGGCTGCTGCAGCAGCAGCGGGTCCGCCATGCGGCGGGACGCTCGCACTCCTGGTGTTCACCCCGGTGTTCCAAACCAAACGTGGCCTGCTTCCCAGAAGGGAGCGCCGTACTTGTATCAGAGGCATTACAGCAGCCGAAAACCTCTGCGCACGTGGCTCCCACGGTCTAGTGTGATCCAGCCTGTCACCCGGGAGGGGTGCCTGCCGGCTGGACTGTGGCAGGGCAGCCGCCACTGGAACAGGGCTGGTGTGTGGGGTGAATGGTCTTCTGTTGGCTTGAAAAGCCTAATGGCAAGCAAGGTCACTCTGTTATCCTTCCCATTCTAAATCCTAACAGTGTTAAGTCTCCACAGCAAATGGGTTAGAGAATTTCTGTAATCAGAGAGGAAATTACTGATTTGTTGGGCATCAAATACTGGTTTACTGAGGCTCTTATAAGGTATAACAACACAACAAACTTGTCAGATGTGTATCTATAGCAGTAGGCATCTAGCTGCTTCATTACAGTGATTTATTAATATATTTGGTTTAACCCTTAGACATAGAAATTTTTCCACTCTCAAAAATACTAATCCTTGCTTGTATCTTCAGTTTTCTCACTGTGCCAACCCAGCACACTGGAAATGCCTTGATGTATGTTTTACTCTGAGGAGCCTTGGTTTCTCTAACTCGTCTGAACACTCCTTGTTGTGGAATCAAACATAAGCTTCATGGTGTTAAGCTCCAGGTGCTTTCAAATTCCATCACTTCTCTTTCACTATTGAGGAAGTTTGATTCCCAGTCTTCTTGGGCTTCCATCCGTGACTGTACAGATAAAATCACGTGGCTTCTTGCCTGCTGCCTGTTTTTCTTGGGAAGAATTTTCCCTAAGTATTTGGTAAATATGTTTTTTTTTTCAAACTCTGTCTTTAAATACATCTGTTGTGATTTCAAAGATAAAGAAATAGCTCCTTCTCCATTAATATAATAGCTCCTTATTGACTTTCCTTCCTTTGACTCTATTCTCTCTTAATTTTATTTTCAGTACATCATCTCTCTTAATATTCCAAAATAATGCATGTTTCCTCTCCAAATTTTCAGCTTTTACTAAAAGTCTGTTTACCAATAGTTAAAATTACAGTATTTAATGTCTTGAGGGTTAGTTGATGTCCATTTTATATTCAGATGCTAGCAGAGGCTGCAGACAAACCTTAGGTGAACTTCAGATGCCTTTTAAGCAGGAAGATTCTTGTAAACTGTATGACAGAGATTAATGAGGTAACCCTTACAAAAAAGAAAGGTAAAACCCACAATGTTTGTGGAATTCTTATGTAAACAGTTAAGAACAAGGTGCTGTTTTTAAAAAGTGTCATATTTGCATACTGCATACAAAGAAGAACGTAGTAAAAGAAGTGTGTAAGCTTTTTTTTGAGATGGACTTGAAGATGAACCATTTTGATTACATCACTAATAGAGAATAGGAAGGATTGGATGCTGTTGAAACTGACAATTTTTGTGCAAGAAAGCTTAAGTCCTGCAGGCTGTTAAAAGGTCTGGACTTCTATTTGAAAATGTGCCTGCCCTTGTTGTGGATCACACTGCCTATGAAGGAATCACTCCTATTTTGCAAGTGGGACAAAAATTTTCTTCTCATTGATGCTGTATTGTATTTGGCTTGCAGAACAGTGACCTCTTGCTTGAGCAGCTAGCTTTCTGCTGCTGTGTCATATCAGGCATTGTGCTATTCCAAGGATTTCCTGGCAAAATGTGCCAGCAGGCAATTCATCTCCTGAATTCAGCTCTTGAAATTGACTGTGATGGATGACAGGCTTTGCTTGCAATGCAGCTCAAGTTCCTGAATGAAAGGTGCTTGTTTGTGTTAAAGCGATTTTATTTCTTTAGGTATTTCAAAACCTAGAAATCCTGCACAGTTCTTAGAGGATGGATTTGCAGAAATAGCTGTTGAGCTTCTACCTTCTCATCCCATTCAAGATGCTTACTACTTTCACTGAAAACCCTGTCATCTACAGAAAAAATAATCATGTCACAGTATACCAAACATACTGTGACACAAATGTGCTGCTGTGTCATTGAATATGGTATCACAGGATCAGTATAAGAAACTCTTGTCTCCAGCTGTTCAAACAGCTTTGAACAGTCTCCAGGACTTTGTTGGACAAACAAGAATGTGTTGTTGACAGGACTGCACAGCAGTTGTGTACTTTTGCCATGGTTTAGGAATGGTATTTTCCAATTCAGTGTTCCCACTGAAATCGCTCCAAACCATGTGCCACTTGTTTGCTCCTCTGTCCCCCTCCCATTCCTCTGTGGCAGCCTGGAGCAGAGACACAAAAGATAAAGGTCGTGGGTTGGGGTATGAACAATTTACTAGAAACAGCAGAACTAGAACAGTTTACTGGAACAGTAACAGCAACATTAATAACAAAAATGTGCAAGAGAGGTGAGCAGTTCAAATTTGAATACTCACCACTGTATTGTGCAGAGTCTGACAGTACCTGACTGCTTTCACAGTACCCTGATCTGGAAGGGACCCCTTCCCCTATTTGTGGAAAATGACCTGAGGTGCCACACAATAACCTCCATGTCTTAGCCTTGTCCTCTCCTGGCTACTCCAAAAATGAACCCTATCCTGGCTAGAACCGGGACAACTTACTAAAGTTTTGGTCAAGTGCATATTGTGTATTTCAGCTTTATTTCCAGTTTGTGCTACTGAATGCTTGTTCAATATGTCATTTGTAGCAGTATACAAAATTAGGTAATTATTCATTTAGCATGTTCTGATGTGAGCTGATTTCAGGGGCTGGGATGCCACAGTTATTTAGCTCCACTGGTGCCAAATGAAGTGACTCTCTGTAGTGCTGGGTTATCCAAGAGTATTTCTGCCAGAAACCAAATGGCAGGAATTAATTTTTTCTGCAGTTAAAGCTGCAGATGCGCTGTTGCCTGCCCGTTTACTGAAGAGCCAGTCAGGCTTGGGCTGTGTTGGCACATCTTATTGAACTGAGGAAAGGAATAAAAGTGACAGATAAAACACAATGACATGAAATAGAGCACTCTGCATGAAACCTGGTTTCATGTGACGACAATCTTTTACTGTAAAATTATCTATTCAAAATGTTTGATATTTTTAAAGTTACTGATTAAAAACTCTGTCTAAACAAATAGGTGAAAATGAAATTGTCATTATGAAAGTATCAAAAGGTAACCATTGTGGGTGAGATTTCTGTGGGAGAATAGCCTTCCTTTAACTTTCTGATCCCTTTTCCAGTCCATAGTTTCAAAGAAGTTCACAGAGAACTGGTATGGATAAACCTTTAAAAAGGATGAGGCATTAATGGTGGTTTTACAGAAGTATGTGCTAGTGCACACATCTATATGGGGATTCAGCCTTACTCCTTGTTACCCTTCACATTACCCTATTCCCACTGAATGCATCATAGTAGGACCGCACCCCTGAAGAACTAGAGCTTGGAAAATGTATAGTGATACAGTGAAATTAATTTTACTATAAAGAAGCCCAGTTATCTTTTCCATTGCACTTTTTCAAAAGTGATCCATTTTATATTGATCTACTTAGAGCTTCTCAATGCTGTTTTCCGTACCTGAGTAGTATTGGCAGCATTTGAGCAACACAAATCCAAGGTAACAAGTATATTAATTAATGCAACCGATCGTTTGCATTAACACTGTATGTAATTATGTATTGCTTTTGTCTGATTGCAGGATGGACGCTTGACATTTTTTCCAGGAAATCAGACTGTGGATTTGCCTTCCATAAATTTTATGAAAAAACATGGCACTGTCTTTCTCAATGCCTACACCAATTCTCCAATTTGTTGTCCTTCCCGTGCAGGTAGAACCAAGCAAAACATCAGATAAATACTTACACATGTCAATTTAAATATGTGGTAATGATGGGAAATTTGAAATGATTTAATGGAGAGAAATTTGTTTTGTTTTTCAATAAGATCCCTTTTTTTTTTTCTTAGTTTGTGCTTGAATTCTTATGGTATTCTCTTTCATCTCTTCTGTTCATCATTCTCTTTTCTGTTTATCTCTTCTGTTTCTGTTTCCTCCTTTATTTTTTGTTCTCCTTTTTTCAGTTAAGTGTAAGTTTCCAAATCTTTTTGCAAACTCCACTGAAGCTTCAAATTTTTAAAAAATCTTCAGGATTTATAGAGAAATCATCAATTTGATCTGCTACAGTGCTGAAACTACACTCAGAACTACTCTCTCTTCCCAATACAAAGTTAATAATTATCTTTCTTGTGTTCAGCAAAAATCAATAAATAATAACAGCTGAATTAAGTGGTAGCTGTTGCCACTGTCTCCTAGATACATAGTGCATCTTTCAGTAGCTTTAATTGAATACTTCCATGTTTTTCTTTACTTCATGTGATTGTTGTTCTGTGTTCAATTTCACATTTGCAGAATTTGCTAGGAAGATAGATGGAAACTATATTCCACAATCAAAGGTTACATCTTAAAACGTTTCTACCTTGTTCAGTTTCTGCAAAGATCCTTCTTAATGTGTATCTATAAAAGAGATCCCCCTTCCTCTCAAAGCATACACTGAAAGAGGCAGCAGGCAAAGACAGTCAAGTTTAGTGTTACATTTTTAATATTCTCTTTATTGATTACCTAATTCCCATTTTTTTTTCTCATGGTCACATTTTAAGTGAGTGACATTACATGAACAAGCAGTCAGCCTTTTCTTCCTTTTCTTGATGCTTGAGTCTTTTTGCCAATTTTTATTGCTAAGAACAATGACTTTAGTTAAGTTACTTTATTTTAATGCGTAATGAATTAAATGATTCATCAATTATGTGTAGCATTACATAATGGGAGTTATGTAGCCGTGACCATTGAGCTCATATGTGGGGCTCTGAACCAGCAGGACATCTTTTGCTTAGCCAGGAACTTGGATATCTGCAAGGAACTGAGAGTGCATCTATTGTGGAGGTGTCAGGGATGATACCAGAACAGATGGTGGGAAAGAGGGCTTTGGGGTGGGGAGAGGATGAGTATTGCCATGTGGGGTTGATGCACTTTGCTTACAGGATATTTCTATTGCTTGTGGAATGACTTTGTTTTGTTTTGGGAATGCCTTTAATTCTAAATTAGCATTGTAAAGAGTGAATGATTCTTGATAAACTGTGAAGAAATAGGAATCCACTAAAAAAATCTTCCCGTATAGTTCCTTTGCAAGTCTTGTCTTGGTTTCCTTTCTTCTTGGTATCTTCTTTGATAATCTCACTTTGTTTTTGCAACTGGTAGTGAATGGTTGGATTCTGGTATCCAAAAAGATACCTAAAAAGAATAAAATTGAGGGCATAAAGTATTTATGAAAATACTACATTGTAATTCTGTCCACAAATATACTTAACTTTAAACTCACATTAAATCTAACAGTAGTAAGGAGAATTATGTAAATATTGATCTGTACTACCATGCCATTTTCTTTCAGAAATCAAGAAGAATATTTTCTGATCTAATTAAAACTTGATTTAATGATTGCATAGCACCTGGAAAGATAGGACCTTCTTCTGCAATTCTGGGAATTATTTGAGTAAATTTTGTTACTTGTACTGATTATGAAATAAGATTTGGAAGAGTAATACATTGTATTCCTTGTTCTATTGTGTTACAGTTTAGACTTTTAACCTCTGTAATAATAATAAGATTAATCCCTTGTCAACCATATAGGTGGGGGGTACTAATTACTCATAATTTTTTTCCCAGCTATGTGGAGCGGTCGTTTCACTCATTTAACAGAATCTTGGAATAACTTCAAAGGTCTAGATCCAGATTATGTAACATGGATGGATCTCATGGAGAAGCATGGGTACCATGCACAGAAGTTTGGGAAATTAGACTTTACTTCTGGACATCATTCAGTAAGGTAATCAGGTAGATTCTCCTGCTATGAGATGGGCAGCAATGAACAAATCATGTAGTAATCTGTCATGTGGTTTCAGTCTTCAGTTTAAATGATAGTAGCTTTAATTTAAAAGAAATTGTGTTAGGTACCTAGCAGAGATCAGTCCTGGAACTTTATGGAGAAGCAAGTATATCCCTTGCAGCTGTACTTGGCTTTTACCTGTAGATGAAAGGTAATACAGAAGACTCTTTCAAATAAAAATCTCAGGCCCAGTTTACAAATAAATAGTGTGTGGATCTGTGCCAAAATGTGGAGAAGGGTGCACAAGATGGAGTGCTATTTCTAGGTATTATTTTGTAGATGTGAGAAGAGCCATCCTGACATAAATGGATAACAAATAAGAAAGAAGATTCAGAAGCAGACCTAAAAAGGCTGAAAGTCTGCGTATAAAATAGATGCACAATTGTTTTTGCTCAATTGAATAACAATTTTCTTTTATGCAACAGCTGGAAATAGATTGCAGCTGAAAGTGTAAGGGAAGTTCTTCAGGAATTCATGATGCTTTTTGCTTGGAGGAAGAGTGAAGAAAACATTTTCTGCTGAGTATGTGACCTGTGTATCTATTTTCAGTAACCGTGTGGAAGCTTGGACTAGGGATGTTAACTTCTTGCTCCGACAAGAGGGAAGACCTATGGTGAAACTTACAGGCCATAGGAAGCAGTTTAGAGTGAAGGAAGCAGATTGGCAGACTACTGATAAAGCAGTAAATTGGATAAAGGAAGAAGCTGTTAACTTTACTCAACCATTTATTCTTTACTTGGGACTTAATTTACCACACCCATATCCATCACCCTATGCGGGAGAGAATTTTGGATCCTCTACATTTTTAACATCTCCCTATTGGCTTGAAAAGGTATGTAAATATAAAATTTAAATATAAATTTATAATAACTATACTTATTAAAATAGTATTTTATTCCTGATTTTTCAAGATAGACCCAGTTTTGGTATTTCACTACACAGTGAAAAAGTACTTGAATGAGATGTTAGATTTGTGATTAAAGGCTAAGCAAACAGAAGTGACAAATTTGTCTTTGTTGGGGGAAAAGTTTTTTGTTTAGCAGTAGTCATTGAATCAATAAGTAAGTATGGAGTTCAATGGCTAGAAACAGATTAAGAAAAATGAGATTGTTGCTCTTCTTTGCTGTAAATTTATATTTGTAATGGTCTGAAATTCATTGTTATGAACATTCTGTATCTTGCTAGTTAGAAATGATGCTATATGTAATGATTTTATCCTAGTTTAACAGTGAAAGATTGACTTTTTCTGCAGTATTGACCAAGAACATGAAGAAATATAAGATACAACAGAAGTTTTCCTTTTCTATTAACCTTTTCTGCACTACTGTAGGTTTTCAAGCACAGGAAATTGTCCTTATGCCTGTATGTGTAAAGTTAACAAATAACATTCATTCCAAAGGAGAAATACTTTTTCTCTGTCTTGTATAGTTCCTAGTTGCCATTATCTGCCATAAAATATGAATATATTATGGTAGATTTACTTGCAGAAAGGCATTAATATTCTCTGCAGCTGCAGAATTAGAATTAGGTTGATTAGACTTTATACTTCAAAAAAACCCTCCGTATGCAATTTATATAATGTGTGGCCTTTTCTATGAGAGAACTGATAAATCTCTTTATCTAGGTGTAAAATATGAATAAATATCAAAAACACAAATATTTAGAAAAAAAGGATTTACAAATGAAAGTTGAGAGATGTGATTTTTTTCATAATAGTGAGGGTTGTGGGTTCTTCTGGGAAAGATGAGAAGTTTGTGGGGAGAGGAAAAGCTTGGGTAAAGAACTTCTCATTTATAAACAACCAAGATCTACCTTAGTTATTACGGAAGACTTGCTGGATGCTAATTGCTAGGTTAGATTTATATTGGGAAGCATAGGTACTTTTTTTCAAGTCACAGAGTTATGACATCTTTGACTAATTTTTGTCATCTTTTATCCAGTCAGGGTAACTTAACTGCACAGTTTGCTGGGGTCCTTCCCACTACTGTGTATGCATACTGCATTGATTGGACCAAATATTACCACTGATTGACCATTGGCTGGTTCTTCTGTAATGTAGCTCTTTTTTGGTCATGGAAGAAGCAGTCTTAAAATCACAGGGGTAATCTCACAAAGAAGTTTGATCACATAGGTGAAGAACTGAACTGTCTTGTTTATTTGGGCTGTAATACAGAACAGAGTATCAATGTGGTACGTTTGTGAGACCCTGCATTGTTAACCAGATGGCCCCCTGTATTTTGCACAACCTGTCATTTTTTCAGGGCATGTAGCTTCTTTCCTGGTTATGAATTATATTTCTTAGTTTAAGATGATTCCAATATTTAGACACTCTAAAATGAGTTCCTTTCCTTGGTTTCAACCAATCCCTTTCCACCAAGGAACCAATACCAATAGATAGAAGGGAAAAACCAGTTTACTAACAAGTGAAACAGCAACATGCAAAAAATAGCAGTGAATAATCACTGGATACAAACTCACTGACTCTCAGGAGCTCAGTGGGAACAAAGAGACCCCAAACTGGTGGAGTGCTGCCCCTTTCTAATCTGACAGCCCCGCACTGCTGACTGCCTGCGGGGGGCAAAGGGGAAATGGTGTCAGACACTTTCCAAGGTGGCACCTGCCACCAGTAACTATGCACTCCAAGAAACAAAGGGAATGAATGGCAGCAAACCCTCCTGGGAAGGTTGGAGCTTACGAAGGTCTAGCGGCAGATGGGAAGTTCTGGCACATGTGAAGTCAGCACCGCTGCTTGCTGCTCCCTCTTGCACCCATTGGAGTCTGCTGGTGTTGGTGCTGGTGTCTTCAATCTGCTGATGTGCTGAAGAAGGGAACAAGGAAAACTGGTCTCTGGATACTGATCTGGGGTGGGCCAATCTACAGGAGCCTGATCAAGCTTCACTGCCTATAGGGTTTGTAAAGATCACTGGGAATAGGGTTTCTGTTTGCTAAATGCAATTTTCCCAAGTTGCTACAGTTGCTGTATCAATCCCCTTTTGAGGCAGAGTCTCCTCCTTCAGCAAAATAGGAAGTCAGCTTGGGTTTCTTGACCTTTTAAAGCGACTGGCACCTCCCAGCTGCCCTCTAATTCCAGTTCCAGCCATGCTTCCAGTCTTAAAGACACAGTAATAATCTTAGGGCACAGATAGATCTGGAATACAGTAACATTTTGGGTTACCCATGACATTACTATAGACAAAGGGATTGTGGCCTTTTGAATCCTTAAAACTAGGCTGAAGTCCTGTAGAAGATAATCATGGACAGAGAGGGACATTTTTTGCTCTCTTATCTTAAGCAGCTAAAGTCCAAAATGTAACTTTATGAAGCCAAGGACCTTGAGAAATAAGAAAATGACTAAAGCAGTACTATTTTATTTTTATGATTTTTTTCCAGCAGTGTGTTTCCTATATGTGAGAAATGACCACTCACTTTAAAATTTTAAAAGGTTTATTAAACCTTAACAAATACAAAAGACCAAAAAAAAGGCACCGCTGGTAGCATGGAACTCAACCGCCCTGTGCTCACCCACAAAATGGCTGCTCCGCATTTTATATCTCGTGCCAATCAACTCTTCTTTGCTGTTCATTGGTGGAGACTGCCTTCTTGCAACTTGATTGGAGCCCAGGTGTTGCCAAGCTGTGCCTCCTAGTAACAAGCTTGCCCTCCCCCCAAATGCCCTAACTTCCAAGGCCATGCAGTGACAATACTAGGGGGAGGGGAAAGAGGATTATAGGAAGAACATACCGCAGTATCAATATCAATAAAACTTGTCTTAACACACATTAATATTCATACCTTAATTGTGAGAGTCAACCATTGCATTACCTATCTATAACATATAGATCCTAAGGAAACTTACATTTGGTGTGCATTAGACTGTTAACAAAGCCAGGTTTTACTGCTGTGTGCACTTGAAGAACTCTTGCAGATTTATCAACTTGTTTAGCTGTCAGGCTTTTCCTCCAAGTAACAAGTGAAAGTCCAAGAGGAAATTGCCTAAGATTCCCTTTTATTTAAGGGAATATTTACAAGTATGACAGCCAAGGCTAAATGTGTATGTCATATTTCAAGACTCTAAAGCTAGTACTGAAGCAGATAATATCTGCAACTATGTCTGGTTTGAATATACAAATAGATCGGCTTTTTAGTTTCACACTGGTCTTACATTTCTTTATAACTAAATGGATTGACGTATGTAGAAACATGTAGGAAGTATTAGAAAATAGGATTTATGTAGTCAGTTCTTTTTATCAAGATGCAAAGACTTGTCATCACTGTTCTGGAGGCTTTCCCAGATGACTCTGCTCTAGAAGAGTGTTCTGTGTTATCTCTCTTAAAAATATACAGTGGTTGGTGAAGCACATATTTGTGGCTCCTAGCCTTAGTTTCTAGTTGATTCTCATAGGTTTTTAAAAAAACAATTTACCTATGGAAGCTGTGGAGGTAACTGCATGGTATAACAAGTAAGCACCTAGTGTTTCCTGGGCCACAAATTGAGAACTGTGAATTTGTGCTATATTTTTTTAAAATTAAATCTGTGTTTAAAAAGTTATTTAATCCACTTTCTAAAGTAATGTTAATTTTCTCTTATTTTTTAGGTAAATTATGAAGCTATTAAAATACCCAAGTGGTCTTCTCTTTCAGAGATGCATCCAGTAGACTATTACTCATCGTACACCAAGAATTGCACAGGAGAGTTTACAAAGGAAGAAGTGAGAAATATTAGAGCATTTTATTATGCTATGTGTGCAGAGACAGATGCAATGCTGGGTAGGTAATGTGTTATTACACAGTAGGTTTTCTAGTTCTGATTTTTTTAAAAAAAATGCTGGTAGGGCTGTTCTTTGGGGGAAAAATATAGAATACTCACATCTGGGAGTAAGTTGTAGAAGTTGCTTATTCAGTCTATATGACAAATGACATTATAGCTGTTGGAGTCCAGGATATCCCTCTGGCTGCCCTGGAGGGTTTGAAGACTGTACAGGGGGGTCAGTTAGACCCACACAGATCCCAGGAGGACACTGACTCTGATTCCTGTCCATGGGAGTGAACACTCACATGCAGGAAGAATCACAAATCCTAAGAATTTAAAATAAGTAGTGGATGGTTTATTATAGAATATAAATATAGAAATTAGGATTCTTAGTATATGGGGCTGAAGAGACAAGATGGAGGAATTGGAGAGTGGCCCCTGTCCTCCTTGTTCTTGCTCTCATCCCCCATCTTGTGCTGAGTTGGGTTTTAGAGATTGGCTTAGAGTAGAACTGACATGTTAGTATAGGTAGTAGGCATTGGTACAATTTTGTAAATAAAAAATACGTCTCGGACAGTGGTTGGGTCAAAGGTACCGTACTTAAGGTGCGGGGCTCTCTGATCCGCCCCAGTCCAGCCGCGTGTCCTGCTCTGCTGGGGATGCCTTGCAAAGCTGGACAAGAACTGATAGATAATTAAGAATAAACAGCTTGATAACACGAACTGCTGGACTCAATTTGTCGTCTCTGGCTTCGGTGTGAAACACCCAGGGCGAAGAGAAGACTGAAAACCTTATTACCTCTGGGAACAGCAACCCAGAGGAAACTCCCAGGGAACAGCAACCTTGGGGGAACCCTTAGTACCTTGGGGAACAACCCCAAGGAGAATCTCAGGGAATCAACAACCCTGAGAGATAGCCTTTTAGGTGAACTGAGAGCACTCTGAAAAGTAATCACAGCCAGCAGTCAGAAGCTCTGTAGAAAACCAGTGACTGCAGCAAAATATTGCATGAAACATTGCACCAGTTTAAAACCCAGTGGGAAAATTAACCCATGCAAGCTGCCCCTCTTCCCCCATTTCCATTTGATGGCACTAGGAGAGACCACAAGTGGGAACAACAACTTTACTGAAAAGCTTGCGATAAACACAATATCAATAAAAGAGGACACAAAGGTAGAATGCTCTACCCAAAAGGAGGGTGTTCACCAATGAAAAAGCAGAACCACTCCCCTAAGAAAGTACTCAGTGTGTTTTTCCTGGACAAAGATGGCACCTGTCCTCTCCATCCCCTCAACACTGGACCATGCAGCTCAGGAAAACAAAAGCAATGAGACAAAAAAGTTTCTGCAGTTTATTATCCTTCCCTCAGCCTGGAAACAATGGTAAACAGGGACAAAACAAAGCCTGGAGAGCTATTTAATCCAGATAAAGGGTCCTGCTGCTGAGAGTGCTGGCCCTGACAGTGGCAGCAGTGGCAGAAGCAGTAGCAGCAGAGGTGGTGGCAGCAGTTTGTCTCATCTTCCTGCTGCTTCAGCAATAGTTACAGCTTGTCAGGATGTCAGGAACAGTTACAGTCTCCCATGACTTCAGCAACAGGTAAGGAAACAGTTCACACCTTTCCACCACTGAGGAAGACTGAATGAACTTCAAGACACCTTGTTGTTTCCTGCTGAAACCCATGCCCCCTCCATGACACAGGTGGTATGTTATCAAACAGTGCTGGGAACTCCACCTGTCTTTTCCTCTGTACCCAGGACACCCATGTACAAGAGAAACTAAATTTCTTTGATTAAATGCTAACTGAAATAATGGGAAAGAAGCTGATCTTTTAGGCATATGCCCAAAACCAGGATAGCATATTAGTTTGGTAAAGTGAATCAAAAGACACAGAATTGCTCTTCCTCCTATTATAAATGGAAAGAGATCAATGCAAGACTTACAGCTTTAGGAAATGAAAGGGTTGCAAAGTAACTGCACTGCAGTTGTAATTTTGTAACATCTTTTAACTAGTATGTTTAGAGATGAATCATCCTAAAGTTTTACTATTTAAGATGCCTAAGTGCTTTGCTTAACTACCAACTTTATTGATCTTGGCCTTGTCTTTGTTGCACAAATGTACATACAAAAAGAGAGGAGTAAATGTTATGTCTTCGTTGCACAAATATGTGCAACAAGAGAGGAGTTTCCTCCACTGTCTAGGAGGGTTGCTTGAAATCTGCATGCTGCTTTGCAGGTACAGACCTTGGAAGAAGTATTTTGAGTGTATCCTTTTCAGTATCTTTTTGTTGTTGCAGGTGAGATTATTTCAGCTCTGCAAGATACTGGGCTTCTTGGAAAAACAATCATTATATTCACCGCAGATCATGGAGAACTTGCTATGGAACACCGTCAGTTCTATAAGATGAGCATGTATGAGGGAAGTTCCCATGTTCCTCTTTTAGTTATGGGGCCAGGTGTAAGAGAGCAGCAGCAAATATCAGATGTAGTATCTCTTGTGGATATATATCCTACTATGCTCGGTGAGTTAAGTCATTTCAGATGACAATTTTTTTCCCCCTTACCATTACTATTCTGCATTTGTATCATAGTCAGAATAATGTCTCCACTTTGAGGTCATATAGTAACACAGCAGGAGGTAATTTATCTGTGGACCGTATACATGGTTCTAATGGACTTAACAGAAGAAGTTAAAAAGTGGATGAAAAAATGAAATGAACTGATGATCTTCCTTATTGCTGTTACTGTCATCCACATAATTACACTGACTGATTATATATAGGATTATTTGTTACTAAAGAAAGGGAATAAAACCCATTTTAGATATGAGTAAACCTTGCTAGCTTCCATACCCAACAGTTTACTATAGAAATTACAATGTAAGTGCATCCAGAGATGAGAGTAAACCTCAAAGGAGGGGCAGGTTCATTAACTTAGCAAAGTAGTATGTTTTATGAAGGGTCGTGTGAAAGACATGTGATGAAAGCTTTATATAAGAAACGTACAAATGATCTGGGCAAGTGTGAAAAGATGTGATAATGGATACCCATTCTTACCTTATGAGATATGAAAATACTCAGTATTGGACAGAGAATCAAATAAAAAGAACTAAACTTAAATTACTTAGATGGAAATCACTTTTAAGAGGGAATTTTTGAACAGTTATCTGTGATAAATCATGCAAGAGATAATTCTGATTGGAATTAAACATCGGGTTATGTTGTCTTTTGAGGCTTTATCTGTGATCTTTTAGGCTTCCAATCAGAAAAAAATGTTCTTTTCAAATCAGTCTGGAAGGCTTGCTCTCTAAGAGGTGTCACATATTCACTGCAATTGCCTGGAGAGCATGAGTGAATGAAACTGTACTTCTAGCAGTAAATGTCAGTGAAAAATACACTTCTTCATTTTTTAAAGTTGATTTTCTAAAATCTAAACAGAAGTTATTTATCTGTTTGTGTCTTCTCAAAACTTTTGAACCGGTTATCCAGTTAAAAATAGGATGTAAAATCTGAGTGGCTTTCTCTTCCAAATTTTGACATCAAATTGTTATGTATGTATATATGTCTGTACTAGATATGGATCTTGTACAAGTTATGGTAGCCTATATAAAGAGCCTATATAAAGAAGAAAAATCTCTTCTTTGTCCCTTTTCCCCAAGTAACATTGGTCAGATGGTTTAACATCCTTCCATCTTTTCCTCCTGTGGGGGTTTTCATTTGGGCTTTTTTTTCCCCAGAACTTTGTGTGTATAATCCAGTCCTTCTGTTCTGGGAGTTCCTCTTCTCTGTACTCTGAATGTCAAAAAGGCATGTATGACGACAATGGAAACTGAAGAGCCATCTCTATCATGTATTGCGTTCTTAGTCTGCATGCTGCATCTGACTAGTGAGGAAACAGATTTCAAGTTGATTTTTGTGACAAATTTAATTGCTTTGCTTTGTGTTGTCTCAGGGTAATAATCTCTCTTATGATGCTATCAAATGCTTTGCTCAAGACTGCCTCCTGCAGAGGCTTTGAGAATAAGTGCAAATGTTTTGATTCCAGCAGAATCTGTGTGATATGAAAATACAGTCAGAAGTGCAACAGCTCTTGCATTTTATAACAGGATGTAGCGTAATCTCCAGGCAGAACTAGCTTTGTTGGTCTGTATGGAAGTACCTTTGGCTCTCTATTGGAAAAGCAGGAGCTGCTGAAAGTGGCTGTAACATTCTTTGCACAAGGGAATCCAGTTACTGCAAGTAATAATGTTACTGGTTTAGGATGACAGAAGAGCCCATATCCCTTTTTCATTTGTTGGAATGGGGTATGTATTTGCTCAAATCTTTTTGCCCATGCATGCCCAGGAGCTGCATGCTGGGTTTACACATTACCGGTCTTCCTAGTGCTTAGATGCTGGCTGGACAGAGGACAAAAAAGAAGACGTTTGCTGGTGGAGGAAAGAGTCACCTATGAGCAATTTATATGCACAGAGTATTACCACCCAGCACAGAACAGATTAAATACTGCCATGGTGCTGTGTGAAATGTAAAGTTTTGAATTTTGAATTACTGTAGACAATGTTCAGTGGGGTGATTAAAAGTAGCAGTATTGTCATACATGGTTTTTAGGACATGCTTGGGATTCTCAGCTAGGTTTTTAGAATGTTTCTGAAAACCTTTGCAGCCTTTTAACCTGATTTTCGGGAGCTAGAGAAACTTGTGGTAGAAGTTGATGCTGAGGAGCATATGGATATTAAGCATCTTCTAGTGGCTGTCTGGTGGGCTGTGGAGTCATCCAGTGTTTGCCGTACATGCACTATGTTGATACCACCTCAAATATCATCTTTATCTCCAGTCCTGCTAGTCAAGCAAGTGGATCTAGTTCTTAAGTGTCCCCACAAGTTATAGGTGATAATGTCTTTTAGAAAGTATTTCATTGTTCACTAATGAATGATGCTGCAGATGAGCTTAGCAGTGTTATTGTTCGAGAAATAAACCGTTACATGTTTGATGTGGAGCTTGTAGGGTCGTTTCATGCTGTGTTATTTTTCTCCTGCCTGATGTAGTCAGAGCAGAAGAGGAATGTTTGCAACCATGATTAAGGAATAAAACACCATGAACCATCAAAGGAGACTATTGTGATCCATTTTCACAAACTTCTGTTAAAGGTTGAGTTATATATAGGTGATACATTTGATCAAGATGGTAGGCAGCTTGCCTTGGGAAGTTCCTTAAGGTATTTTTATTGAAAGCATATTTTATTATCAACATTCAGACACAGGTAGCATTGTGTTTTTAAATCATGAAAATCATCAGGCTTTTTAAATCATGAAAGTTGCAGTAGCATTTTGGTTTTGTGTATATTTCCTTAGATGTAGCAAGGATTCCTGTCCCACAGAACCTCAGTGGCTATTCTCTTATACTGCTACTATATGAAAAGGCTGAGAGTGAAGCATCAGCCAGAGGACCTCGGCCCTCATGGGTACTGAGTGAGTTCCATGGGTGCAATGTGAATTCCTCCGTGTATATGCTGAGAACTGGCAAGTGGAAATACATCACATACTCAGATGGCTCTTCAGTACTGCCCCAACTCTTTGGTATGCTACCTTTTTGTGTTGACTAATGTATTAATTTACTTTTATACAAAATGAATCTTAATTGACATTTTGTGTGTTACAGACCTTACTGCTGATCCAGATGAGCTTACAAATGTTGCCGTAAAATTCCCAGTAACTGTACATTCCTTGGACAAAATACTTCGCTCTATAGTAAATTATCCAAAGGTTTCTTCTTCTGTTCAGGAGTATAATAAAAAACAGTTTATCAGCTGGAAACAAAGTTTGGGTCACAATTACTCAAGTGTTATTGCAAACCTTAGATGGCATCAAGACTGGTTAAAGGACCGAAAAAAGTATGAGAATGCAATTGAAAAGTGGCTTGGTAAGTAGATACAGACAACATGGATCTCATTTGAATGAGGATATCTTAATATTATATATTTGTAATATTATTTGTAATAATACTGTATTTCAGGTGTTAGAATTATTTTCTTATATAACACATTGAAAGTAAAGATTCTTGAACTATTACTGCTTTGTGTCAGAAAGCCAAGAGCATTTTATATAGCTAGCTAGCACAACAAAACCAGAGTTTCAGATGTTATTGTTCTGTAAGTGTAAGTAAGTGTATACAGAAAGAGTAGTATGCAAATACTAATTGTGTGTATGGAATATTTAGCTGATTGCAAAAGTACAGAGTATTAAGCATTTGAACTCAACAGGAACTTCCGTTTATAAGGAAAAGCAAGGATTATAAAATTTAGTGAAGTACCAGTTACAGTGAAATTTGCTGTGTGTATTATAAGTCTAGATTGAGTACACATTAATCCACTTCATAGAATCTATAGTTAAAATATAATCAACAAGTTGGTAACCAGTACAGATCAGAACATAGAATTGGTTTATGCAAGTACTTAACTATATCAGCATTCCTGTGTTACATGTGATTAACTCCACATGTTCTCGGGGTCTGCCTGCTAATCTCTTGCTTCTGGATCTGGTGCTTACCACTCCCTGCTGTTTAAAATTCCATAATATGCATAGGCTCCTAATTGAACATATGTATAAGTGAAGAAGAATCTGATTTCTTATCATAAATTTTAAGAAAAAAATCAACAAAACAACCCCCTCTTGCCAAACCTATGAGTAGAGCAGTTCTCTGAAAAATTATAGTGTGATTTGCATAACATCGAATAAAAACTACAAATGCAGTTAGATTGTGCAAGTAAATGCTTTAACGATGCATCAGTGAGTGGAGAACTGAAACCTAAAATGTACACAGAGGAGACTCAATTGAAGTTTACTGGAAGAGTTAACAGAAAAATACTATTTCAGTGACCTGACAAAAAAAGTAGTTTTGAAAGTAAGTAAGATTTAGGTAACAACTCTTCCACTTAAGGGAATATGTAATTACAGCAGCACTTAGGTTTGCTAATTCTTGGTCACCATCATTGCTGCTATAGTACCAGCGCAAAATCTTCATACATAAAATGTTTTCTGGAATCTGTTATTAAATGCTCAGTAGTAGCAGTACTTCGGTAAAAATAAACATAAACTTAAGACATATTTTTTGATGGCTACACACTCATTTCATAAGCAACTTACCACACAGAGTTAAAAAAACTTGAAACCCCGTAGCACATGCAATTATAATTCTTATTAAAATTAGTTGAGGTGTGGTTGAAATTACTTAAACAAAATAAATGGGCTGCATAATCAGATGAAGTAATTATGAAGATTTATATGAAAGTTTGTTCAAGAGAAGAAAGAATAAAAACATTTCCTCACTTTCCAGAGATCTGGACAGAATGCAGTATATTGTTCAAAATGGAGTAAAATAAAATTATGGTAAACTGGATGTGTTTTATGTGTGTGCTTCTTAATGACTGAATCTTTAAAATGTAGGGAAAATTTTGTCAGCTCTGTGAACAGTGCTTTCTTTGAAGAGATGCGCTTTTAAGACTCACTAATGTTAAGTTTACAAAAGTGCCATTTGTGATACGCTCTGAAATAGAAGAACAGGGAAAAAAACCTTGCCAACCATGTCTTCTGCCACAGATCGTCCTGCATGGGGGCAGGCTTCTCAAAAAATCAGGAAACCCCAGGAATGTGCCAGCTCACAGAGCAGAATTTATTGTTCAGTAGACCACATAAAAACATTCTTTGGCTGGGTCACATGGCTTGCAGTCTGATACAGAATATGTATCCTCCAAAAACACAAAGTAGAAATATGAAAGATAAATTATTAAAACAGAATGCTGCACTTGATAGTGTGGTATTTAGAAACGTTTTAATATCTGTATAATTAAAAAGATTTGTGTTTTTCTGGACACTAGAACTTAAGTGTTTATGACAATGGGAGTCAGATCTGGGAAATGGTGATGGTAGGTAACATGGACTAGAAAAGATTAAAAAATAATTGGATGCCTTTACTTCAGGAAAAAGTGTAAGAAACTTAGATTAATAGAAGGCATAAAATAATTCAGAAAAGCAGAACTTCCTTTGTGTGCTGCTGTGTTCTCTGTAATTTTTTTACTCCCTTCCTTAGTTCTACCAGTGTTCCATGAAGTTTCTTTAGTAGCAT
The DNA here is from genome assembly GCF_021018805.1 of Prinia subflava. Lineage (NCBI taxonomy): Eukaryota > Metazoa > Chordata > Aves > Passeriformes > Cisticolidae > Prinia > Prinia subflava. The sequence goes on along the minus strand of NC_086283.1, from coordinate 35,604,214 downwards.
GACTAGAATTACTCCTTTGTGCTTTTATTTTCTTGGTCTCCTTATAGACTCTTAGCAGGGATTTCTAGCTGTGAACACTGTAAAGGGATACAAGTTCCTAAATTTTTGGCTCCTGGAGTACTATTTTCAAACTTAACTTTCAAAAATATTGAATATGATTTTCTTTTACAGGAGATGTTGATGCTCTTCTGTGTATCCATTGTAACTGTTGATATTTGACTGGCTGGATTGGGATGGATAGGTCCTCTTCCCCAGCAAATCTAATTTAAAGCCCTTTTCAGGAGTCTAGCAAGTCTCTGACCAAAGATGCTTTTACCCAGCTTTGTCAGATGGGTCCCAGGAAACCAGGGCATGACAAATAGGCTGTGTGACCAAAGTCCTAACTATGGCACCATGGTTTGAATTATTTTTTGCCCCTGCCAAGTTCATCTGGCCATTTCATAATAACATAATTTCATAACCTGTGAGCCCATAAAGAAAATGCACATTATTACATCTATCATTTTAGTTTCAGATTGCTCAGGTAGAGCTAGAAATAAGCCTTTGAAATATAAAGAAGTGTGTCAATTGTGTTACGAGCCATTAGCAACAAGAATAAAGCCTATTGTTTATCACTGACCTCTTCTTTTGATTCCAGCTAGCTCCAGGGAGAAAGAGGATAGTGATAAGGTCCTTGAGATCGCCAAGCAGTGATTGCACAGCTGAGGATTGATAAAGGATTGCACAGGACCAGTGTGCTGGCAATTCCAGACCAACTTCATTATCAGAAAGAAACCAGGCTACACAGGCAATGAGAAAGGCTTGCACAGCCTTTTTTGAACAGGGGTGGTACAGACAAGAGGATACATTCTCGGGCCAATCACATAACATAAGGGGAGGAGGGAGGGAATAACAGGAATAGAGATGGACTAATCAGGGCATTACAGGGGCGTGGCTGGGACAAGCCAGCCTATGAAACATCAAACTGGGGAGAACATTCTAGAGAGCTGGGCTGGGTTCTGGGTGATGGACAAACAGTGGGAGTGGGGTAAAGTAACTCTTTTAACTGAGTGACACCGGGACAAAACCATTAACAGGGAGGGAAGGGATAAACCATTTAAACAGATTACCACAATCGTTAATTTTTAAAACTTTAGAAAACCTGGATAGCACTATCATCTTTCAAGCTGATTTTTCACTCTTCTTTTCCTCGTGGTTTTTTTTTAGATTTTAAAGTGAAAGATAATGTGTATCTTTCTGAAGTACCTTGCAGTCAAATGTTGCTTTACAGCTTTTGATAAGCATAGGTACCTGTTTCAGCTTTTGTGAAGTCACATTACCTTTAATTCCTCTCTCTTACTCAAGGTGCAATGACTGGAAGGTTAAAATTAAAATTGGAAGCACTAAAACTCCCCTAAAATATCTTTAATCTTACCCATGGAACTATCCTGAGGTCTTTAGGCATATGTAATACTGAAAATTCCACTGAGGCATTGAGCCATGACAAGCTGGTATTTTTATGCAATTCCTTGTAAACACTAAATCTGTATATATAACCTTATTGTTTTTAGAGCAGTTCCTTACTGAAAATCTAAAGAAACTCTGAGATTTAATAAAATGTAATGAATAACAGCATATATAATATGGTAAAAAAAAATTATTCTTCACAATAAACCACCATGCTTTTCTTTGGAATTATAATTTTTTATTTCTGTAATAGTAATAAAAATTACCAGAAAAGTGCAAATATCCCCTTTGCATTGTCTGAGATCCTGAGCCATTTACAACATGAACACCACCTGCTCATGATGCAGGATGGGTGTCTGTGTGTGTGCGCTGTGCTTATAGACGTATTGCCCTTCATTGTAAACCAAGAAATTCATCTATAAAATGCAAGATTTTTTGAGAAACACTGCAGTAAAGATTAATCAGAGGCTGCAATATAAAATATTTTTGTTCTATTTCATACAAACTGTGAATAAAGTATACTTATGAGAAGTAGTCACAATCCTAAGTCTTAAAATATCATGTCATAGATACACAAATTAACAGGAAAGTGCGCTCTAACGATTGTGAAGTGGAACATGTTTGCTTCAGGGAGCACCAGGTGATTATGAAGAAAGTCTAAATAAAGTCTTCCAAGTTGCCTATTCTATTATGAATTGCTGAGTAACTCTAATCACAAATTGGTGAACTACTGGCACCCTCTCCCAGCGGCATTCATCAAGTAGATACACCCATCTTGCTTATCACATTTCTAGTAGTGATTGGCAGGGACCTCCAAAAATGTTTGAGGAAACGTTTGTGTTAGTTATACAAATACGTTTTGGAAAAGGATTATTCTTCACACGAATGCATAGAAACTTGGTCTCGTAACCAGATTATATCTGGAGTGCTACTTAAAAGCCTTTCAAAATATTTACTTAGCAAAAGGTTCCTAGAAATTATTCTTCTTTCACAATAACTAATAGCAAAAAATTTGGAGGTCAGGATGCTATCAAGTAACTAAACGTATTAACTAAACAGCTATAATTTCATAGGAAAAACAGTGGACTGGAAATAATTTACTATTAGTGAATTAGAAAAAAATTATCTAAATGAATAACTTTCATCGTCATATTCTAGCTCATCTTCCTCATCATCCTCCAAAAGTCCATATTTAAATCTGTGATAAATTGTGCCATCCTTGCCCATATATACAATGTCATCTTCGTCATCACCATCTTCATAATCTCTATCTCTGTATTCAATCACTTGGTCCTCGTGGTAACTGGGATTCTTGTGGTAGTTGCTCACAGAGGAAGAAAAGGTTTTGGAGTGATTTGTCAGCTTCTCATACCGACCTTTGTTGGCGGGCTGGGTTTTTGTTCGTGCCTTTCTCCAGATGAATACAATGGCTCCAATGACAAGCAGAAGCAAAATGCAAGTGATAACAAAGAAAGTAGTTTTGGTTTTTTGCCTGGGGGGTAGAGTTGTCTGTAATACACAGTCATCTACAACGGCAATCAAAAACAAAAGAACAACAACAAAAAAAAAGGATGAAATGAGCTGGCATGTGTGTGTGTGTGTGTGTTTGTGTGTATCTTAAAAGTCTGGTACAGTATGTCTGGTGCAGTAATAGCAGTCAACAAAATACCTAGCTTTTCTGGGACCACAATGGTGTTTTTGTTGTTCTTATGCAGTAAGGATATCTATTCTTAATTCTTTGATTTGAAATAATGAGAAAGAAGCAGAAAAGCTAACAGGCACACAAATGCAATGATTCAGAAGCCTGTTCATTGAAGTAAAGCTAATTCATAAACCAGTCAGTTTATGAAATGCCTGGCCATTTAACATAGTGGTTGTGAGTGTGAGAAGTAGCCATCTCCAGCACCAGACATAGTGGTTGTTATTTGACTAAAACCTTCCCTGTTCTTGATGAAGCAGTAGAAACACACTGTTTAACAATATCATATTTTCACTCTAGTCCAGTTTTCAGGAAGCATAATGAACCATAAAACACTTAGCACTATCCCTGCTCTTCAGCATGGTCCTACCTTGTGTTTCACTGCAGTCACAGCACTCTGGGGTTTCAGCTGGGTTGGTGTTGCTGCAGCAAGGCAGACAGCGGCTTTCCTCCAGGAAGAGCTGCATGCTGGCTGGACAGACTGTGCAGTTGAGAGGACCAGGTCCCTTGCACTCAGTGCATGAGCTGTCGCATCTCTCACACTTGGGTTTGTTTTCCTTCAAACACAGAACACAAATAATGCACCTCTAATTTTGTATGATTCTGACCTGACATGGCAGTTCTGTCCTGTCGTTCACCATCATGGTTGTCATCTCTGGGTACAATGAGTTTCAGTGTGAAAATAAAATAGCAAATTCAAATTTTCCTATTTTCTGATTTCTCAGTGATCTGCTTGTAGGATGTAAAGTGTTGTAAGAGCTTAGAGATCTCACCTAGCTAGGCAGGTTATTAAAATTTACTCATGCTTTTAAGCTTTTTGAGGCAGAAAAGTAATAGACATGGAAGAAGCAATATGAAATATTCTGGGGAAAAGCTGAGTATGAATTTTCTCTCTACCCAGGGAAGAAGTGGAAGTAAGGACTAAAGGTAGTTGGAAATTTTTTAGCAAAACAGATTTCTTTTAGATCGTGTTGCTTTTTTTCTACAGAAACACCTTAAATTCAAATACTCTTCCTAAAGTCCAGGTTTCTGGGGACTTCTGTGTACAGAAACTACCAGAGGTCACTGTGATCACACCAGCGTTGCAGAATGATCTGAAGTCAGTTGTTTCAGTGTTTCCAATGTTCACAGTTCCTGGCCATGGGACATGTTCACTGTGAAGATTTGGAAATTCCAATAAACTTTCATCAAGCTTGCAGTTAAGATTGCAAGGCTGTTTATCCTGGCTGGAAAAAGCTGTGCAAGATAGCAGGATCATAGCTATTCATAATTTCTTAGAGTCAAAGCTTTTGCAAAAACCTGCAGACCTGTGTGGTCCTCAGCCTCAAATAAGGCTATTTTCTCAGATTCGATGCTATGAAGTAGGACTGTCAGGAAGATATTCCAGGACAGAGACTCCAAGCTTTGTAGCGTCCTAGGCATGCCTTGCTGCTATGTTCTTGCATAAACATCTTTAGAAGGCAATTGATGTGGAAATCTGGAAGGTATTTACAGTATTAGACTTACAGCACAGACCCAAACTTAATTGTGGTCCTGCTCAACTAAATATACAGCTCTGTTAACTTCAGGCTGTCCTTCTGCTAGAGCTTTCTGCCAGCAAAGCTGGCAATCAAAATGCAAAGGATTTGTTACAGAATCAGAAATCAGAAATCCAAGAGGAAATCTCAGTTATACTACAAGAAAAAAACACTGTACCATTAAAAGAACTGATTTGTTTGTGTAGTTTTGATATCTTTGTTGACTATAAGGTAACTCCAGAAAGAGAAGCAAGGCTTCCTCTGCCACAAGAAGAAAAAAGTAAGCATACTTAAAGATAGGCACCATTAAAAACTCAGAGAAGAGCAATGTGTTGTTTGTGTTGTGTACAAAAAGCCTTCAAATAGGTACCTGTTGTCCTGGTGTCTCCTGGACTTTGTATTCACCTACAAAACAGTCTGAGTTGCACATTCCATTTAATAAACTGTAGCTCCATACACAAGATGTGCAGCTGAATGCTCCCTTCCCTAGACAGCCAGACAAAACGACAATATTACAACAGGAAATGTCAGCTAACTTCCTTTAAAAATATACTGACCACAGCTATGAAGAAAAAGGATGTTTGTCAAGGGCAACAATCATTAGTGAGGGGTTCCACATGAAGAGGTTGGTATTAGAAAAAGCTTGTGCCTAGTCCTGGGGCTTTATGTGCAAACAAAATTTATTTCCTACGTGTTTTGATATTCATGAAAAGATGATTTCATAATCAGTTGTACAGGGAACTTTTGACGTATTCAGGAAAATAAATTAGATCAGAGCGCTGAAGTAAAATTGTGGAGAACCTTAGCCAAATGCTGTTCTTCACTAAATGCATACTTATTTGTCCTGTTAACTAACTATTTTCAAACAACCATGAATTAAGACGTGTTTATGTTTGAATGGAAAAATAAATTATTTAGTCGCATAAGAAAAAAATATTCATTAGATACAGCCAGAGCACCATATGCACCTTGGGTATCAGAGACTCTTTTAAAAGACAGAAGCTGTATGCAGTAATTCTGTGAAACACCATTTCCTTGAACCTAGACATTTTCTGCCATTGTCTGAAAGGAAGAAAATGAAAATGCAAGGAACTGACATTAGCAGAAGTTAAACTGCTGAAGTTAGTAACCTTCTATAACATAGAGAAATTCCTATATTACTATGCATAAAAGTGATGCTAAAAATTCTGTGCCATAGTATTTATGCCAAATAATGTAAAAAACAGAGGAGGAGAGGGTGTGTAAATTAAAATGCCCATCTTTTTTTGTTGCAGATCCAAACAAAAATATTTCTGCTACCTTTTGTAATGTTGTTATGCAATTACATTGTAAAAATTCTTGAATGTGGCTTCATTCTAAGTGTAATTTTCACATATAATGTTGTGTTGCAGTTAGCCATCTGTACTATCCGCTGTCCAAAAACAGTTTGTGTAATACAAGTGATATGGTTTTCTACACCGCAGTTTGGAACCCATTAGCTATAATCTTGTGTAAAAAAGGCACCAAATGGGTCCAAGAGGATTAATGCTTTTTGTTTCAGAAGTGGTTTAATTAGGAAAATTGAGAAACCAAAAACAGTATCTCACAGAGCAAAACAGACAATCTCTGAAATTTAACATTGAGAAATACATAACTATTTTAAGGGCAAAAAACATCACTGTGCTTTTGATTTCTGTTCCCCTTTCAATCTAAACTTATGCATTATGGGTCTTTACTCTTCCCATTGCAGGCTATAGAGATGTGTAGTTGGAATTAAGTTCCTTGGCTTTCTTGCAATAGCTGATAGTAGCACAGCTCAGAAAATGAGGTATTTTTCAATCATTCTTAATATTCATGTGAAAAATGGGGTCCATCCGTGTAAGCGAGTGAGCCTGTTTTTTTATGATGAGTGTTTTTGTGAGAGGCCCGGCTGATGGAAAATTCATTACTGTTGTCCGTTTTTTTCTGTTCACTGACTTGGCAACATGTGGCTCGGTCTTAGCCCTCCCTATTAAGTGGCTGTCTTTCTGTCTGTTTGTGCTGTGTGCTGGAAGTACTTCTGGAGAAAGCTTGACAGGAATTCATATACTTGCTTTCACCTGAATTATCAATGCAGTAGAAATAAATAAATGGAGCAGTGAGTGCAAGAAGTCACCAAGAGCCAGGAAAAGTTCAGTGGCCCCTGAGACAGGTCTGCATCTGGCTAAAGTCATGGACAGATTGGTAGCACTGTATGTGGTTAGTATTTTTGTGAAGTGTTCTCAAATCTTGGAGCTGAGATTCCAGGTGTTTTGATGAGCCGTTTTTTTGCTCAAAGCAGAACATATGCTTTACCTTCACAAGTTAAACAGGAATAGTGGCATCTCTCACAGACGTTGTCGTCCTTGTTTTCATAGTAGTACTGAGGACAAGAGCTAACACATTTGTTTGTGGAGTGCAACAGGTAGAAATATGTATTACAGGAAAGACAGTCTGTGGGTTGAGGCCCCATACACTCCTTGCAACTCTTGTGGCATCTCTCACATGATCCAGTGGAATTTTGTGCGAAATACCTGAAATAGATCAGATAGGCATAGCTTCGCATAAAGGCCAGCAGTGACAGGAAAACCAACTTAGCTTTTTACCATGATTACATCTGTTTATGTAAATTAATGTAAATTACATCCATTTATGTACATGAATGTAATGTACCATTCCAAAATGAACACAGGTATTTGTAATCTCAGTGAAAACAGAATTAATTTCGTTCCCTTTGGCCATTGGAATTCAGCTACAAAGCACAACTCTGTATAGTGTTTACAGCAGAAATTTCTAAAATCTGAGTTGAATTAGGATATAAAGTATTGAAATAGGGAGAGTTTGTGTGATTTTATGGAGATATGGTCATTAAAGTTCCAGTTTAATGGGATGGACAGCCAATGTGATCCATTGGACCCTAGTTTTAAATTAAATGGACCTGAAAGAGAAATCATAGGTTCACTTTTTAAATTTGAATTTCCCAAAAGAGCACTGAATTCACATTTTGAACTTAAATGGATTAATTATAAAGTTTTTCTCTAGAATTATGAATGCTCAGTTCAAAGTTGTTTTAATTGTTTTTTTTTTATTATTATTATCACTATAAGCATTAACTCAACACAAAAACAAAAGTAATCTTATCCAAACTTCATGTTAAGTGGAGGGCACAGTGGTGGTAGGATGCTCGTCTGCCTGTGCTCAGGCTGACTGACATATAACTCAGTCTACTTGTTCTGGTTCACACTGTTCTGTATAGAGATAGCCAAGAGCATCCTCTGAGTGTAAGCACGTCTGCTTACCACATCTAAAGAGTTCTCATCTGGGCACCAATTTTGGAGTTTTCCAGTGTGAAGGGAGGTTTCCCACCACTAGTGTACTGTGAAAGTACAAGAAATTTTCTCCTGAAAACAAAATTCAGTTCTATTTCATGCTGAAGTGGAATGCTGCAGTGATCTAATTTCTCAAAGCTCTCTCTGTGATGCAGACCTTAGCAAAAGGTCTTGGGTCTTACCCTGCTGGACATTGGGTCACACATCCTTTTCCTTGTCTGTACCAACCCGGTTTGCAGGAAAGGCACTGCGAGCTGTGTTTTCCAGTGCAAGTGTCACAGGTCCTGTGGCATGCAGAACATTGCCCCTCTGTACTGTCAGCATAATGTCCATCTGGGCATGTTTCAACACAGGTTTTGTCTGCAGAGACAACAATACAAAATAACACATCATATTCAATATTTGCTACAATAAAACATCTCATGCAGCTGTACTAGAGCAAACTATCAGCAAGAAGTGGTGATAGATAACGTATCAGAACAGGAAAACCCAGTGTACTTATTTTTTTGATTCTTGTCGATTCGTAAGTCCTCATGTCTATGTTTTATGCATATTAGCAAGCTCTTTAGGACAGGTGAGTTTTTATCTCTGTGAAAAATAAAGTTGTATAATAATGAGCAGCAGATCTGATTTCCACAGAATAATCAAAAGCTGTAAGACAAGCTTTTATCTGCATTGCTGTTTTCCCTAGATTTCACTCTAAGAATCAATCTAATTACATTCTGTCTAGATGATGAATCTGATAGTAAATTTGAGATTTAATGACATTTGTTTACTGGTCTTTACCCTTGTCTGCAGCTTCTGCTTTATGTTATGGAATTAAATGTCTTTAATACTGCAAGCCAGGTAAGTCACACTTTTTTCAGTGAAATTGCAGTTGTTTTAGTAAGAATCCTGAATGAGAAGTTAGTAGTATTGTAATTAGCTGCAAGTGCATGAAGCTAATAAAGTAGTAAATGACATGTTACTTGTGCTTATTACATATTTGTCTTGATAATTTTGCTGCTTGGGTTGCAGTTGGGCAAAGGAAGATGCTTTCAAGTTTCAGTTGTTTTGCATTTTTATCTCAGTTCTAGTATGTTTATTTGCATTTGTCCATCAGCTTTACCAGTTGTAATGGTGCAAAACAGCTGGGTGTGTTGCTAAAAAAAGTCTGATACAAGGCTTCAGAAGTATAGGAATGTAAAATCTGCATCAGAATTGGACTCAAAAGACTTCTAATTTAAACTATTTTTTAGCTCTTTCCTGCATGAAGGATTATTTAATATTTTTTTCTCCCAATGATTATCTAAATTTTTTGTTTGCTTTTAGAAAAATATGCAGAGAAGAAATGTTTTGGTGTGGGGATTTTATAATTTTTCCTATTTGTTTCTGCGACTGTATAGTCTTAAACCTACTCTTTGCTCCAAAGTCAGGAAAGTAATTTTGCCCCATAGCCACCCACTAGATGCTGACTTAGTGATCCCTTTTAGCAGGTGTTTAAGTATTCCTTTGCTCATCAGATTACTGCAGGGATTAAACAAGCCAACATGAAAATGTGCATATTTTATGGCTACACTACAGCAGCAACAACAAACCTAATTATACCCCTCTTTTAAAGTCCTTGTAAGGAACAATAGGAAGAGTACATACCAAGTAAATTAAACATATTGAGTGTTTCGTTCAGTCACGGTGTTTGTTGCTATTTAGAAATCCTGCATTTGCCCCAGTGAGTGGCAAGCCGTGCCTCACAGAGTTCCACATAGCACTGATGAAGAAATTATCTCTGCATAATTTAACTACTTGGTCATTTCCTCCTTACATTATTTAGATTGGTTGATGCGGCCCAAATGCTTTGCAAATGGGATGAAAACTTGTCTATTCCATGCTTTCAGTGTAGAATGAAATCTAGAGGCAGGAGAGAGACACTTACTGAGAAGGTATTGGTTATTTACACAGCTAAGACACTGGTGTTCAGTGGGTCCTGAGCAGTGGAAGCATTTCTTGTGGCAAGATTTGCAGGCCTGAATTTCCTCAATGTAGTATTCAGTGGGAGAGCAGTATCCAGACAACACACAGTGCCCATCATGGTTCAGTATCCATCCATTTCTGCAAGTTAGGCAGGCACTGGAAGAAGAACAAGTCTGGCATGTCCTGTTGCATTCTGAAAAGGACAAACAGTAGGAATTTCACCATTTCTGAATGTGTGTTAGAATTATAGCTTTAATTTTTGAAGGGGCTGCTGTAATCTCAGGATGACAGCCTGAGGGAAGTAATTTTCAATCTTATGCAAGTAGTTCCTTAGGTTTTCACTTGCATTGACACTGCTTTTGCAACAGTGAGTAGAGTCTCCAGGAATTCTCATTAATTCTGCAGCCATTCTCAGCATTTTACTGCAGTGGTTGCCTGTAATAATAAATATATGTATCCTAGCTACCTCCCTCTCTGCTTTCTTCAATTTTTGTTATTCTACAGTAAACCTGATTATTTTTCTGCATTAGCTATCTTGTTCAAGACACTGGTAACAGCATTAGCTCACACAGAGGCCCTTAGGGGGTGACCTTTAAACAGACCCACTTGTATCTCAGTATTCTTCTGAAGAAAACAACAGCTGCCAACCTTGGCAGTCTTGGGTGGCTTCTTCATAGTAACTCCCCTCAGGGCACTCTTCAAAACACATGCCATTGTAGAGGACAAACAAGCTGAAAGTGCATGCTGTGCAGTCATCAGAATCCGGCCCATTGCAGTCGTTACAGTCAGCATGGCAGGGAAAGCAGTGCTTGTCTTCAGGGTAGAAGTGTGAAGGGCATTCCTGCACACACTTCCCTTCATGCAGGAAAAACTCGTCCATACACTCTACAGGGGACAGCAGAACATAGGTAAGCAAATGGGCAGCAAATTCTGACCTGAGTGCAAGAGAAGGTAAGTCCTAGGAAACATTAAATTCTGGATTGTCTGTCATTACAGAAGTCATCAGAACACCTTGAGAAGGTAGGACTTCCTCTTTCAAACCATTGGCCCAACCCTCATAATGGTATATCATCTGTGTTACAGCAAGAAACTGGAAAAAAGTCACTTGCTCAACTTTGGTGATATTAACCAAGACGTTTGACACTAATGTATAGTGGTGTTTTTTCTGACATTTTTCTGCACTATGAACTTCCTGCAAAATCAGGGATGTACATATCTGAAGTTTTGTTTCGTTTATTATTGAAATATGAGTTTAGCTGGAGTATATTGACCTAAATGTTTGTCTTTGCCTAGAGCTGTGAGAAAGTTGCTATTTTGAGTATTAGGCTTAATATGTTTGTTTGTGGTTTGATTGGTTGATTCTTGGTTTTTATTTCATCCATGTTTATGTTTCCAGAATGGCTTGCAAAATATTAACTATCCTTAATATTTTGGGGAGGAAATTTTTGGAGCAGGCATTTAGCCTCATTTGGGTACCAAAGGCTTTCCTTATATCTTAGTCTACAAGGATTTCTTTTTCTAACAGGAGTGGTCATTTGCAGAAATGGTAAAGGGGTGTGAAATTCAACTAAGCTAGGAAAAAACATTCTGTATTTCACGTTGGTGCACATATCCAAGTTTTTTTGATACACTAGATCAAAAATAAAATCAAACCAGCAGGAATCTCTGAAGAACTACAGGACCAGGCAAAATCATGTGAAATCTTCACAGATTAATTTAGTCCCATCATAATCTATTTCAGAGAATAACAAAGATATACACATCACTTTTTTTTTTGCACATTACTGAATTCAGATTCGGTTTTCTGTCAGTCTCTCTCCAGATGGGTTCAGGTGGATTTTATTGAACACAACAGCAGTTCCTTGTAATACCTGTGCATATTTCATCATGAATACATTCCTGGCACATTTCAGGGCAATGTTTGCAGATTCCTTCAGAGACAAAATGCTTCTCTGAACAAGCAGATTTACATTCCCAGTGCTCCAGAAGCAAAGGACTTTTACAGGACAAGCATTGGGTTGCGCTTCCCGTGCATGTCTTACAGGATCCACTGCATTCCTTGCAAGTCTCAGAATCATTAAAATATCCCCTATGGAATGAAAAAAAACAACACAAAGCAAGCTGCTGGTCACTCCATGCTGTGAGAATTAGAACTCTAAATGAGACTGTCCCAGGACACACACTTTGCTAGATCAAAAATATTTCTCACATATTTTTTTGCCCATCTTCCTTAACATCCCCTGTGTCTAAAAGCAGAAAATGTACATGGTTAGTGCTATGTGAAGGGCTTTCCTTTCTTTTTGTACCCGCTGTCTAAGTTATGTTGAACTTCTAGGTCTTTATTTCCCCCTTACATAAGATACAAAGATATATAACATTTGGGGAAACATACAATCTCTAGTGTGTGCAGCTGACCTGCAATACGGGTATCAAGGAAAGAAGGAGAAGGGTAACCTCAGTGGCTCTAGAGAGGAGAAAGCAAAGAGATGACTCTGGAAATGTGAAGGCTTGGAAGAATAAGGGAAGAATGAGATTGAAAAAAAAACACACAAAAAAGATATTTACATAATACCTTCCCGTAGTGAGAGCAGGCTAGAGATAGCAAAGAGGGAGTACATTTTGCTGGTATCTGTGGTGTGAGAGCAAATCTGAACAGCCACAGCTGTGAGGACTAGTCCTAAGTACAGAAAAAATCTTTGCCTCTGCTTCAGATGAAGGTGCGTAGAGGAGATGTTGAATTCAATCTACCTACACTCTCAAAATCAAATTGTTACAAGGTTAAAGGATGGGTAAGTCAACATTTTGAGATGATTGCTAATCCACAGAAAACTAAAGAGGAAGTTGAGACAGAAAGTACTCCCAGAATATGTACTTTACATTAACAAATTCATTACTCCTTAAAAAGGGATGTTTCTCCTTCCCTTCTTGGACATGATCTTTCCAAAGAAAGGCTGGGGAGATGCATTAGGAACAAGGTTAGAGAAAAGGTAGAAGGAGCCATGCCTGCCACATATTCTCATCTTTTCTTATCTTCCAACTTTTGTCAAGGTCCTGCAACTACTTCTCACAGTCCTGTCATCTTTTCTTGTTCCAATGTTGAGTACTTGGTCAGCCCAGACTTTCAAAATTCCTCTGTCAGGAATTAATTGTGCAGTAAATCAAACATTTTTGTCCCTTTTTATCCCTTAAAAGCATGTCTCAAAACCTAAGCAAACTCTCTTAATAAAGAGTCTCATTTTTTGCTCCAATGGACAGTAGTTGTGTCTCAGGAACTTTACCACATAGTGTGAAACTGGAGTTTAAACCCTGTGAATTTTGCTCAGTGATGGGAAGCCATTATTTACAGTCTTGAATTTGGGGAAAAAAGGGGGATAATAACATCTGAAATGACTAATGCTACATAAAAAGTTTTAGTTTTGTTGTACTGACTCTGAGCGGGATAACTGGGAAATTAGTATTGATGAGAGACATATTAATGTCAAAACACAATTAATGGTTGTATGCTTCAGTTTCTAATATTAAAAGTTGTTGCTGGACTAGAGTAGGCTTTATTGCAATTACCTTGCCCTCACTGTGACATTTCACAGAAGAGAACCTGTTCCACTGGCCCTCATTGACTTATTTGACAAAATTACCAAGAAGGCAGTGGAAGAAAGATGGCAAGAAAAGCAGGAGCTTTACATTTTTCTGAAGAAAAAAGGTTAACCAGCCAAGGCTTTCTGCATAGCACTGGTTTTATGTATATATACATAAGATGAATGCTGATGAAAAAAACATAGAAAAGAGAGAACCTGATCCACTCATGTGTCTGATCTAGTATCCACTGTAATTAAATGGGATTTTTAAAAATTCCACATATAAAAATATATAAAAATATATAAAAATATATAAAAATGAACATGAGCTAAAGAGAGAAACACACATTGTTAAGCGTTGTATTTACATATCAGGACTCTAATGTGTTCACTGCCTGAGTTTATATCTCTGCTCTGTACTGCTTGGAGGAAGGAACAAACTGGAGAATGTCTAGAACTTTTATTATCATTTACCATGAAGTACCATGTTCCTAGTTATGTCATTGAGAGCTGTTCCATCTTTCATAGGATTTAAAGTCTTACCTTCACTTTTGATTTTTTCACTTTTTCTCTAACCAAAAGAAAATACTATTCATTCAGGTAGTCTGAAAACTACATTTACCTTAGTTTCTGGTAACTTGTGTTACATTAAGGTCTTCCTTGAAAGTTTAATAATGGATCTGAACTTTAAAGAGAAAGAACACGAGAAAAAATCTGGGATCATATTAGAGGGGTTACTTACTCAGGGCACTCCTGTAAACATTTGCCTTTGTGGAGGAAGAGCAGCTGGTTCTGTTCAGCCTGACACTTCTGACAGTGCCACTGGTCAGAGCACACCTCACAGTCATCCCTGCACATCTCACACTTTGCAGTTGCAACATTGCCAAAATATTTTGGAGGGCACAGAGAAACACAAGTATGGTCGATAAGAAATTTTCCTGGCGGAAGAACAACCCAGGGGAGTAAAGGCATAAATTAGAAATATATTTTTAAAAAAGCTTTAAAGGTCTCAAAATTCAACTTTTATTCTTAAAAGGATGAATAAAACATGCTTTATTTACGACATTTCCCAAAATATTTTGCTTAGACTTCACTGACATTGACAGATGGAAGGAATCATCAGATTATCTAGTATGTCTCACTGAAGAAATCCCTGTTCAGTAATTCCTGCATGATATCTACAAAATTTAATGGAAAGGAAAGAAAAGGAACACCATTAACATGACAATATTTTAACCTATATTGCTAAGGCCATGCCATGTTGCCTGAATTCAACTGTTGATTGTCTGATTGCCCTTTAAGCTGTTAAGGGACTTGGTAGTGATCACTGACAAAAACATTCTCTGGAAGCATGTAGGATACAAAATATTATAGCCACTTGCAAACTTATCCAAGGAAGCTGAAATGTTACCTTCTGGACATGCAGTACACACATCAGCATATTTCTCACAGGTCATACATGAAGAGTCACAGGAGAGCAATCTTCTATTTCCATCTGAGAAGAAAGGGAAAAAAGTTCCTTTTCTTACCAGCTAGTTTTCTTAATTTTTCCTCCATTTAGAAGGGACACTCTGTATGGCTTTTTCTAACGTGTTTTGAAAATGCATCTCTGAATTTCTGGAATTCATAAAGTTGAAGAACTTAATGATTGTGCTTGACACCTCTCTCCTAAATGGTAAGTTATGAGTTGTAATAAAGGAAATTATGGATGTTTTCCTTACATTCTCTGAGGCATTGTTCTGGACTGCTCGTCACAAATAGAACAACAATAATGTTACTAATTTTATAAGTATCCCAGTAATCTTACTTTCAGTGTAGTGCTCCAAATCCAAATACAGATATGTTGTACTAATAGATTGCAAATAGAAACATCTGGAAAGTATGTATATTTGGGGACTTGGTTTAATGAGATAGTTCATGGATATTTTGAATGAAATTGCTGTAGAACACATTACCCTGTGACCTAAAAGTTCTGAGTCAGAAGGAGAAATCATATAATCATAGAATGTGTTGCTTTGGAAGGGAGCATCGTATCATCCAAGTCCAACTTCTGGTCCTGTGCCGGATATGCCATAAGCTGAGAGCAGTGTCCAAATGTTTCTTGAACTTTTGTCAGGCTTGGTGCTGTGTCCATTTCCCTGGAGAGCATGTTCCAGAACTCAATCACGCTCTGGGTGAAAAATCTTTCCCAGTGTCCAGTGTAAACCTCCCCTGACTAAGTTTCATGCCTTTTTCTTGAGTCTTGTCACTGATCACGAGTGAAGAGATCCATACCTGCTGCTCCACTTCTCCTTGTGAGAATGTTGAAAACCACAATGAAGCCTCCTCTGCTTTAAGCTGAGCAAACCCAGATGACCTCAGTCTCTTCCTGTAAAGCTTTCCTTCAAGACTCTTCACCATCCTCATGGCCCACCTTTGAATGTTTTCTAATAGCTTATTGTCTTTTCCATACTGTGGTGCCCAAATCCACACACAGTCTTCAAACTCAGGCTGCATCAGTGCAGAGAAGAGCAGGACAATCCCTTCTCTGACCATTTGTGAGTGCTGCACTTAAAGCATCCCAGCACACACTTGGCCCTCCTGGGAATAACACTTATTAAATAGTTCTCCCTAAAAGTACTACTTCCTGCTGTTTCCCTCCAAAAGACAGCCTAATGAGTGTCAAATGGAGTTCTTATGACTAGGGAAAAGCAGATTTTTATTACACTTTGCAGAACCATCAGTTATAAAATGACAAGGACATTGGAACATCATACCTAACAGAAAAAAGACTGCTGTGCAATGTGACTATGTACCCAGCATGCAGCTTTGTATTTTGATACAAGGAAACTACAAGAATGGCTAAAGGTATGTCTAATGAGAAAATAATTATGGACCAACAGACAACACACAGAAGCTTTGTGATTTTTCTGAAAATAGAAAATAAAGACAAAACCAAAAATTACTCATAGGTTGAGCTATGCACCTCATTTAGCACACTGAGCTCATCCTGCCAGTTAAATATGTATGATTTCTGTAGGTTGATTGATGATAGTAATGATTAGCCAAATGCAGCATATCACTAAATTTTTTTGTTCTGCCTGTTATGGCAAGATAGCTTAAAATACTGAAATACTGAATGAGAACCATGGAAACAAATGCTTCAAGTATAAAGACAAAGGAAGAGAGCAAGAAACTTATATAAAGCCCTTTCCCACAAGGTGAAATGATGGCCATTGTACTAAGCAGATGAAAAGTGTGTAGATACATACCATACCGGGGGGAAGAAGAGAGAATAATAATAAAGACATGAATAAGAGAGTATGAACAAGAGAAATTAGGTCCACATTCAGTGTGACTGGGGATGGTCCATAACAGTATGTAATAACCACATCTGACACTATCGTTAGCTGAGAAGCCTCAAAAACTCATGGAAGTACAAAAGAGTTTCAGTGTAACGATCCGTGGAGAGCACAGCATATGACAGCCTGGGTGTTTAACAGTAGGTCGTTCAGCAAGGACATAGTTAGTCAGTCTTTGCCAGTACTACTTGAGAATACAACTTGTACAGGATAATGAAAGCCTGTGGTACTACTCTTCTTGGCAACTGGCACAACGTAAAATTGCTCCAGATATAGCTGTATCTTTAAAAGTGAAATGAGAGAATCATACACCAATCAGTAACAAAGGCATGCATGACTAGAGTCACTCAAGCTGCATCTAAACACAGAGAAACTGTCCAAAAGTAAGTTGACAGTGGGGGAAAAGGAAGGGAAGAGTCCCTCATAACTGCTGGGATCTGTTGATGGGCTGAACCTCTCTTCTTCCCCAAAGGGACACCTGTTGGGTAAGAATCATGTTCTCTTCAGGCCCAACATTTTACTGGGGACTAGAGCTTGTCTGTGTATTACTTTGAATACATTTTTTCAGTCAGACGCTATCACTGACAGCCTTTGAACCTTAAGCTGTCACAATTTTTCATTGACAGTGAGAGTTACTCCATGAACTGTCAGTGCGTGTCCTGCATGGGCACAGCAGTGGCTGGCAGTGAGTAACACACTCTAGGAAAGAGGAAGATGTGCTCAGGGGTCTCCCTGGCTGAGTCAGTGGAACCAGCCTCGAGTCCAGCAGGACTGCTCAGTGAAGAGTTGCCCCAAGGGGACACTGATGGAGTGGTCAGGCACAAAGGTCTCTCCTGGGATGCTGACAGACAAACTCTAAGGGTCCAGTAAATCCTCCCACACTAACACTGACTCTTGCTGACATAATTTGTACGTCTCTTTTTGCCCTACTGGAATACCATTTTTTTCTGTATTTCATGTTACAATATGTTCTGCTAAAAAGACTCTGCAATCAATTGCCACTGATTGCAGAGGGAAGTTCGAGTGTTTTTTAAAGTATGTACCACATAACCATTTTGACTTCTCTTATGCAAATAATCCTTAAATAGATAATTGGTTACTTTTTGGAGGTTCACTATCAAAGGGTTTTTTGGAGACACTACTCCTTAGCTTCATGTTTTTCATTACTCTTCAATATTTAAGGAAACATTAAGAAGTGTCCTTAATGTTCACTGTAAGAATATAAGAAATACGCCAGAAAAGTTGGCTGTTAAAAAGTTTTCAATTATTCTAACATTATTTTTGTAGAGCTTGTTTCTTTTGCGGTTTTTGAGTGAAGATCAGGTGAAGTTAAGCAGAGAAGTTGTTAACTATTGCTGAAGAATATTTAAAGGAGCTCATTCTTTCTAAATGTTTGAAACCTTGCCATGCAAAATAAAGATTTTTGTTTTGTGAAGTAGGTTTTTTCTGTTTCCCTTTTGCAGTATGTCCTGGTTTTTGTAATAGTTACTATTTGCCACCAGAGGGGAATGCACACAAGCAATTAGGCTTCTGCTGACAACAGAAACAACATTTACCTTTCAGTCAAATATAAGCATTTGAATTTTCCAATTAAAATATTGACAGGAGAAAAATTTTATTGGTTTTAAGAAAGCTTTTGATAACGATGAAAATAATTGTGACAGATTGTGAAACACAGAAAGTTTTTGTTTGCTTGCTTTGCTTTCTTTTTTCCCTTTTAAAATGATCCATGTATGTTAAAATGTTATCAGGGTGCGAAATGGACTGCAGTCTCTAACCAGGAACAACTTTAGCAGTGTGATGCTTTGCTAGAGCTAAATGTGTTTTCGTTCTGGCTTCCTGAGTTCTATCTTTTGTTAAGGATCTTTAGCGTGCAACAAGAATTTCCAATATGGACAGTACAGCTGGAAATCTTAACTCAGCTGACTTGCATGAAGTCAGCTTAACAGCTATACTTAACTCTGCCCCTTGCATGAAGTCATCAAAAGAAATGAATGAGTAGCATTCTAAGCAAAAAGCAGCCATTCAGATTGTGTTGTTTTTTAAACAATGGAAATTATTTTTCTGTGAACTGTATGACCCTACACTACCTGAATAAAAAACTTCAGAAAATGTCAATAAATGTAGTTACTAAAGGATGTAACTTCAATAAACACCATGGCAACTCCATTACATTTTGACTTGAAGATTATTTCTACTTGGAAGCCTGGAGGAAAAAGGCTCAGGACATCACCAGCTCACATCACGTTCCCAGCAGTTACATGGTACAGCAGCTGCCACAGTGAAGGTATCCCGGCAGGTCTGTCCAAGAGGAGCTGTACAGCCACCAGCTGTGTTCCCTGGGGTCCCATCACCAGCTGCAGCAGGAATCCTGTGTCTTTGGAGCAGTCATTAAAGTTCAGGCCAGTACAGCTCTGAGTGAGATGTATCTTTCAGTCTGAAAGGTCCCTAAGACAGATACATTTTTACTACTGGAAGGAAAGAAAAATGATATGCAAGACAGAGAGAAGGCAGTTTCCCAGGAAAGGAATGTTCATCTGTGCAGAACTGAATCAGATGTCTGCTCAAAAGAAAAGAGTTGACAAGAAGTCACTGTGTTTAACAGTGTGAGAAAGAGATAATCAATAGATAGACCAGACTACAGATGTGATCTTTTCATAGCACTGATATAGATGTAGTCTTAAATTGAAAAAAACCCCAAACTTTCTTCTGTGTGATAAATGCAAGTAAATGCATGTAGAAGATCAACTCTCTATTAATAGTCTTATTTGTATGTCTCCCTGATATTTTTTGAAATGAAGTAAGATTATTCTTTTTGATACATAATTTCTCCAACAGATAGATCAACAATTAATTGAAATAGTAAATATTTTTTCTGGAAGTATTAATTATTATATTTTAATTTCTAATACAAGATCATATTGATCTAAGGATTTTCATTCTTGGATGTGTTTAATTCAAATGAAAACATAGGAAGCAGAAGTATATGCTTACTTGATTCAAAAATACAGCTTTCAATCTGGTCTTTTGCTCCATTCATCAAACGTCCCTGTTCAGATACTTTTTGTGTGTTCTTAAAGATGTAAATAACTAAGCCTTATAATAGATTCTGCTACTGTTCCATTATAAAATTTGAAAGTCCCTTTTTTCCAGTGGCACAGCTTCATTTTGTAACATAAACATTCAATATGTTTATGTTTATATATTATTTATATATTGAGATAATGGGAATGACAAATAGTCTCTATATGCCCTCTTCATTTAAAGCTTTTTTTAATTAGAAATTTGTGACAGTAGTAGCTTGCATTTGAAGATGGATAGGAAGGAAAATAATATTTTAAATTATTACAGCATTCCTCTCAACAACTCTGAATAAAGGTGTTTTCATTCCAAATAGTTTTTGGGTTTTTGAAAGCTTTTGGGTTTTTGAAAACTTTTTTGGAATAGAGAATTGTTTCCCTCATGCTATGGATGAGACCACCAAGAAAAAAGTAATTATTTTGTGAAAGTTGTGGAAATGGCCAGTGCAGAACCAGAATGTCAGAATGTAGCCCTACAGCCCATATTTGGTCTCTCAGAAAACAGTGAATGTCTACACAGAGAAAGGAAAGAAGAGAGAGGATAGCTTTTTTTTTTCACATCACACACACACATAGTCGCATACTATATTATCGTCTATTTCCTCCAACTTATATTGACTTCTCTGGAGGGAACAATTAGCCACAAAGCTGGTCTAAAACCTAATCTATAAGGCACCCAGTACTTTAGATAAGGAACACCCAGTACCTCAATCTATTACACATCTTTTATCTTTTTCATATTTTTATCTTTTTTTGTCAATTACATTTTTACTCTTTATTCAGATAAGATAGCTAAGAAACTCTGACATTGGAAAGTTATACTATTTGCAGGAAAATCAATTTCAGTGTGTGGAACCAATGGGTTTGGTCAATACACTTCTAAAATGACAAAAGTGCAGTTTCTAGCAATCTGCAAGATCTTGCTGTACTCTCTCTAAATTTGTAGTAATCTTCAGAGAAGCAGAAAAAAGATTACAACATCTGTTTCAACTTACCACTCCGGAACTTCCCAGCTGGCAGAGAATTTCCTGGGTTCAGGCACTGCCCATGAGATAGTTGGAAACTGTTTTTGCACCCAGTACAGTTCTTGTAACTGTACCCAACACAGGTCACACAGCTCCTGTGGCAAGGCTCGCATTCTCGAGAGACAACATCAGCGAAGAAGCCGTCTCCACACTCACTCACACAGGTGCCATCTGCAACAGAAACAGAGCCTGGAAGCATAATGACCCCTGCCCATCCCTCTGTCTCCAGCAGAAACTGTTTAAGAAAAAACCCAGTGTGTAAGACACATGAAACATTTTGCACCTATAAAAACCTCTAATTTTTTAATATGAAATATAAATTCAGTTCAGTTGCATATGAGAAACTTCACCAATTTCAAACCAATCTGCAATTAAATTTGCCTCTAACTTGGCTTTAATCAATATAGTCAACATTAGTACACACAAATCTATTGGAAGTCCATGCCTGGGTAAAAGTGTTATGGTTGAGTCCTAACAATTATACCGTTTCAATAAAACATTAAAGACTAGATTCCTCTAAGATTTTTAGATATATGCAAATTCTAGACATATGCAGATTTATACCATCTCTAGATTCTGCTGAATATTTCAAGTTTAAATCTGATTCAGATTAAGGTTTGGCATACCTCATCAAAACCTCTGGAAGTTGTAGCACTTATGGCTTTTTGAGTTTTGTCTAATTTCAGTTAAAAAATCATAGATCCACAGCTCACTCTGGTTGCAACCATAGAGTTCTCCATGAGTGTGATGCCGCTACTGAGCACTTTCAACAGCCAGGGCAAGAGAATACTATAACCTCAGGAATTCCTGTGATTCTTTTTTGGCACCATGTCTGAACCAGATCTGTCTGATTTATTGCTTCTTTAAAAAGCTAGAAGATGCCTTGTGTGAATCTAGTGTGGAATTTAGTGGTTTTAACTGAGCCCTTTTCAGAGTGTTTAAGAGTCAAAGTAAAACTGGACTTGCAAATAGTAAGGAAACATTTAAATTTATTTCTGTAGTTAAAAAACCCTCCTTTCACAACATCTGAATCAAATACAAATATTTTTTATGTGCCTGAATAGACCTTTTGAACCAAATTACTCTACTGGGTAACATAACCACCTTGCATTAATGGAAATGTCTGATTCTGCAAAGGGTTAACTCTCTTCAGCCTCCACTGTCTGACATAGAACAGATTTATGAATTTGAGAGTTTGAATCCAGAGTATTTTTGTAAAGAAAAATCTAAAATATTTTTGTGTATTATGCCATTCTTTGTACTTTGCTTACCTGAGAGATAAAAGCCTTTCTCACATGAGTGACACCCATCCTCGTCACAGCTATCACAGTTGCTAGGACAGTCTCTACACTGCCAAGAACTTTCATCTCTGTAGGTATTTTCTGGACAATATTTATAGCAATGCTGCTTATACCTGTAAGATAAAGTAGAACATCATTAGTAAGTTTCTTTTGAAGGTCATTGAGTTTGTTTTCTAAGTGTTTCTAGGAATAGTAATGATAAAGCATGATCAGCATAATAAACAGAAATTATTCCTGTAATGAGGATTCAATGTATATTTGTGGTTATTTCATTTATTCAACTAGAAAAGTCATGTTTCTTAATCTTGGAATTCTTAAGTATGATTAATTTTATTTTATTTTTTTAAGATAGGCAGAAACTTGAAGACATACTTAATTAAAATAATTATATCATGATTGTAAAGAGCTGATTGCTTGTAAAAACATATAATCCAGTGCCTTTGTTTATGGTGTCAATATATTCAATATTTTCTTTTCCAATTTTTACAGAGATGTATAAATACTCTCTTTGAAAAGCAGTAATATTCTTTTTTCCTCCATTTAATTTAAGTGTTGAATAAACTTTTTATTCCTTTGCATAAACTCCATAAATTTATAAGTCTTATGAACTTCAAATACCAGAACAAGACACAACACACTAAAAGCATATTTGTTCCAAATCCATATGCACTGTATAACTTTTTGACACTTTTTGTTCTATATTCCTCTCTTCTGATATGCGAAGGTTCCCACCAGTCCATAAATTTTAGCATGTCTTAATACTGAATTATTGGCTAATTTTCCAACATTTCCCAAGTCTTTTTCCCATTTACTGTTCTTCAGACAAGCAGTTTAAAGGATGAGACCACATATACGGCACAGATCTATGTAGTAAGGAGAATATTTTTTGCTACAGAAAAATGTGTAGTCATGAAGAGCTATATATATACAGCTATACTTACATGTAATAGTTTTGAATGCATGTTATACAGATTCTTGGATCATCTGAAATTAAAGATATAAAATTATGTAAATAATTTTCAGAGTAAAAACCAGAATGCCAAGAAGAACTTTTGCTACACCAATTGTATGCTAATTTTTCTTACTCTAAAATAATTACAGCTATGGAAAGAACATAATTGTCTCTGAATCTCTGTTCCTATTTGTTTTGAGATGAAATCTTCCACAATCAGATCCTGGACTGTATTTTCATAGTAATCTGTGGCTTTTCAGTCCTCAGCATAATCCAGGTACCTGGAAGGAACTAAATCCTTAGGAAGTGATGATCTGAAAAGCAGAACGTTCACAGGGGCTTAGGTTGGGTCAAATAAACTGTTAAAAGGAGACTGCAAGTTACCTGAAACAATAATTTCATTCCATTTCTTTATTTGTTGCAAAGATAAGTTAAAAACTTTTGACACCTCTAAAAGCATACTTTTCAGACCTCTAAGTAATCGGTTTAAATTTCAAGACAAGACTGTTTCTATATTTGGAGAGAGGGTAATGGTGGAAGAGGTGGTGGTGCAAGTCTTTTGGGTAAATTTTCCTACCAGAAAACTAATTTTTGTACTCAAAACATTTATTGAATGAACAGAAAAAGTGTTATACAGCTTTTAAAACTCTTAAGATTATAGATTTGACTCCAAAAATGAAGAATATTTTTTTTATAACCTTCCTTCTGTTATCTTCTACTCACTGTTTCTTTCACCCTAACCAAATATCCCAGAAGCAGCAGGATGGAAGGAAATTAAACAACCTGGGTGAATATATTTATAAAGAGAGTTACAGAATCACAGAATATTCTGAATTGGAAGGGACTCAGAAGGATCAGTGGGTCCAATCCTGGCCCTGCACAGCACCTTCCCCAGGAGTCACACCCTCACAGTGCCTCAGAGTGTTGTGCAAGCACTTCCTGAACTCCGTCAGGCTTGGTGCTGTGATCACTGGTTACTGGTCACCCCAGAAAAGAGGTCAAGGTCTGACTCTCCTCTTCTCCTCATGAAGAACCTGTAGGCTGTAGTCAGGTCTCCCCTCAGTCTCCTCCTCTTTAGCTTTAATAAGCCAAATTACTTCAGCTGCTCCTCATAAAGCCTCCCCTCCAGATCCTTCACCATCCTTGTGGCCCTCCTTTGGATGCTCTCTAATAGCTTAATGTCTTTTTTGTATTGTGGTGCCCAAACCTCACACAGCCCTCAAGCTGGGGGGGTGGGGGCTGCACCAGTGCAGAAATTTCCCTTTTTGAGCTTCACATGGTTGGTGATTGCCCAGTTGTCTAATTTGTCGAAATCTCTCTGCAGGACTTCCCTCTGATAAATGCAACAGCTCCTCCCAGTTTTGTATCATCTGCAGACTTGCTTACTATCCCTTCCAGTCCTGGTCATTTATGGAGATGTTGAAGAGCAGAGGGCCAAGGATGGAACCCTGTGGAACCCCACTGGTGGCAGGTCACCAGTCTGATGTCACCACATTGACTCACCCTTCGGGCCTGACCCATGAGCCAGTTGTTCACCTATCCCATGATGTGTTTATCCAGCTGTGTTTTTTCTGGAAGACCACTAAGAGAGACTGGGCTCTTAATTTCTGGAAGAATTGAAGAGAACACTACCTTCTTTCCTGAATCAAGGAATCATGGAATCAATTCGTTTGGAAAAGACCTCTGAGATCAGCGAGCTCAACTTCTTACCAAACACTCTGTCAACTAGTCCATGGCACTAGGTGCCATGTCCAGTCTTTCCACAAACACTTCCAGGGACAGTTACACTACCACCTCCCCGGCTATTCCATTAGGTCTAAACGCCATTTCTATGAAGAAATTCTTCTTAATTTCCAACTTAAACCTCTTCATGTGCAGACAAAACCCACATCTTCTTATCCTGTTGCTAGCTGGCTGAGAGAAGAGGTCAACCTGCACCTGGCTACAACCCCCTTTCAGGCAGGGGTAGAGAGCTCAGAAGTTCTCCCTAAACATCCTTTTCTCCAGCCAAAACAATTCCAACTGCATGGGATTATTGTGGCCAATGCATAGGATCTGGCACTTGATCTTTCCAGTGTCCTGAAATCTCTTTTCCTTAACCTTGAGCTTCTTGTTGAAATGTCACTGGTACCCCTGTGAAAGCAATAGGAGGCAGTATTTCAAAGGCTCTATTAAACTCTTCATTTTTTGGTGAGGTCCCTGATTTAGGCCCCAAGGAGGTAGCAAACTTCCCTGAAAAGAAGGTCTGGTCTGCAGATGGTTTAGATTATATTTGCTTTAATGTATATTTTCTTCAGTAATTCCAGCAGAAAGTTTCAGCAGTTAACATTTCTTGACTGTTTTGATTCATGAAGCTTCTGAACTGCAAATTTTTGAAGGAGTGGAAATACATGCTTTGTTTGTATATGTAATTTTAGAGGTGTGTTTAGTCAGTGGCTTCTGAACTAGGTGAATTTCTAGTCTAATCCAGCAGTTTTCTTCTGTGCTCTTATTTCTATGGAGAACTTTGAACTAAAATCTGGAATATTCTGTACTTGCAGAACTCGTTGTTCAGTCTCATATCTTAAGCTTTTCCACTGATTTTTCCCAAGCCTGGATTTTACACAGGAAGTAGTTTTTTCTTTCTCAGAAAAAGAAAAAATTCAAAGAAAAAAAGCTTTTTCAATACATGCACCTTGTATCTTCAATGTGCAAGGAAATTCATTTTTACCTACACTCTAGGAAAGACAATATGCTTTAATGTAACATTCTGCCTATACTGAAATGTCAGGACTGAAAATCAGAGAACAGTTCCAAAACTTTCTGGGCATTTTTTGCTGCACAGATTGCATATTATCATCACAGAAACTAGTAGAAAAAATTCTGATTATCTGCAAATCTAAAACCCCTTCTGCAAGACTAACCACTTGTGAAAGATTAACTCTGAGATAAAAAAGTATCCTTTTCATAATTTTGTCTTGAAAGCCAAGGTCTATTCATCATCAGGGATGGTTTGAAGAAATGAAGTTTCCCTTTCTCTTTCTTAGTTGCTATGGGAACCAGATTAGTTTTCATTCGTTTATCATGTAATGATAACCTATATCTGTAAGCCTGAGTCTATTCACAGTGCTGGTCTTTCAGCTGCCTCACGCTTCCTTAAATCTCCTCCAAATACTTTTCTTCTCACTCCCACAACCTTATAAACTCTGTTTCTCCATCCTACTCTGTATAATGGATCTTGTTGATCATTTGTGTATTATTTATTTTCTCTTTCAGCCTTTATAGCTTTATATTTTTCACATAGTCCTTGTAACCCAAGCAAATGAAATATTTATGTTCTGGATGACCTTTGAGAGTGGTTCAGGCTTTACCTTGTTAGATCAGAGAGGCTAAATGCCACACTTGGGCCTAAATGCCTCTTTGGCAGGCCTTTATTCTCAGGAACGTGGCTCCTTGTTTCTTCAGTATTAATTTCTTTTGTGTGGTATCTTTGAAAGAGAAAAGTATTATAACTTTGATGAAAATTTTTCACTCTGTACACGACTGAGGAGTACTTCACTCTCAGTGTTAGCCTTTGAAAACTGTCCTAGTGCAAATGTTGCAAAGCCATATCATGGTGCTCACTGTAGAAATTTGGATGGATCAAAAGTTGGTATGTATTGTATTTTGCTGCATGGAGATGAGGTATTCTGTAGGAACCCATAAGCACTATTCATAACACAAGATGTTTCACTTTCACAGGCTGAGTGAGGTACGTGGAAGAGAACCCACAAGTAATTAAGAATTGGGTCAAGAAATGTGGCTCCTTGGGAGCACACTGGCAGAAAGATTGGCACCGCAAGTCGAGAGGATCCCTGACTTACACAATCACTTCTGAGAGGAAGACCACCCTCCATTGATTCCTGTGAGCTTATCAGTCAGCTGTGTGAGCTCCATGTGCTGCAAATATTTACCTCCTCAGCAAACTAGGTTCTTCTGTTTACTTAGCATTATTGGTTAATGGTGTGGCAATTTCTGCTTGTGAAATGCATTTATGCAAGCCAGTAGATATGACGTATCAGAGAAGTTTGTCACTTGTCACCTTCAAAGGTAGCCAAAATTGGTGTCTGTTCACTATGCAACTGCAAAAGGGCATATGTATATCATGTGATTAGAGAGAGAGCTGAAGTTGTTTGAGAAAACACTTTAGTCCACATGTTGTATTTTAAATATAAGAAATAGGAGCCAAGATTTTTATGTTCTTGAATTTTATTGACTTCGAAATTGTCTTCAAATAATTGCTTTAAGTGGCTCAGAATTTACAGTTTTACCTTATTTTTTCTCTTGTTCTTGTATTGGCTTATAGCCACAGGCTTTTTAAAAAGGAAAGTTTGGCTTTGAAGAAGGTGTCTGAAATTCATTGTGGTTTTAGAAGTCTGGAGAAAATATGAATGCTATCCTGCAGTTATCTAAATACATAAGTAAGTGAACTTACATTGAGAGGTGGAAGGTAAATGCTGCAGTGGCATAAAGAAAATCCTCTTCCTTAATATTTTTTGCAGCAGAACTTTGTCTTTCAAAAGCTGCTTTTGTTGAAGAAACTGGATTTAATTTTGTAGACTTCACGATGTTTACTGGCACCCACCAGAAAAAAGACATTAAAATTTAATCAAAACCTGATGGCCAAAGGTAATGAAGAACTGCAACTCCCATCTTTCTGCATCAGTGGGAGCAATCCTTCATTACTACTCTAGAAAGTATACTCAGCATGTCCAAAAATTGGGTTATAAGAGCTGATGTACCAAAGGTATGAGGTATCAGAAAGATAATCTTGGCTGTGTGGACTTGTGATGTACCCAGCACACTTTCTTAGACGCTTTGTCTGTCCAGTATTGTGCTTGTATTTGCTTGCACAGAAATAGGGAAGTATTTGAAGTCTTTTGAGAATCTGGAGTTGAGCTTCAGTACTGAAATCACCCTTAAGCCTTGGCTGGTGCCTGTGCCAGAGTCTGCCTTTCAGGTCACATGGGAAGCTGTGCACAATGATGCCAACTGGGCTCGTGTGGCATCAAGCAGAGCCAAATGCACCCAGAGCGTGTGGACAGGACAAAGTGGGGAGGTGACTCCTGATGTGCACAGCCATTGTTTGGATGCTGTGTACACAAAGCTGTAGATTTTCTGGGAATTGGCGCTTTCTAAGGCAATGTCCCTATCAGGGACAGGACCTGTCAGTGTCTGCAGGCGGAATGGTACCTGTGAGCATTAAAGATTCTTTACCTTCTTAAAATATGAGTGGCCTCTGAATTAATGAAGTGAAACAGAAAGAAAAGGATTACCTGAATTTAAAAGAAAGCATGTTTGTATTTTAACAACAAAGACTTACCTGTCATTGATTAAGTCTCTCTCTCTCAGAGTTCCTATCTTTGCTTTTAGACTTTCATTGTTGATACAGTAAAGATATATTGCCACAGAGGTGCCTTAAAACAAAATCCATTTGAAACTTGAAGGAAACCAAACATATTTGACTAGATTCCTTGAGGATTCCAGAAGGTCTTACAAGCAAACACTATCTAGTTTAGTTAGAATAAAGAATAACCTGCAGTGTTACTTACTGTGTGGGATTAACTTTCCTCTCTGAAATGCCCGATATGGGGTGCAAAGTATGAAACCATTATAAAAGTATGGTACCTCTGTCTTAATCTGGATGTAGAGTCACTACTGATCAAAAAGAGACACTGCCCATGCAGGCTTAATCTACTCTGCTGGCACATGGCATCATGCCAGGAGGAATCAAATCTTATTAATTTTCCTGAATGTGCAAAGCAAGACAACATTGCCTGAGACTGCAGATGGTGGTTTAATCTATTATTTGGTGCTTTGTGAAAACAATTTTTTGAGCAAAACTCTTTAAGACTAGTAGGAAAACAGGCAATTCAATTATTTTAATATTATTATATATCCCTCCTAAAAACTAGACTTCTGTCTACAAGAAAAGAGAAAACTATCATAATCTTTTCTAATTTGCAGACAGTAAGAGAATAATTTGAATTTTGCTGCTCCTGGTTTAGAATGTTTAGAGTTTAAAACAAATAAAACTTCTGTAAGTGACCCTGTGCTCAGTATAAACTGAAGAAGTTAATTATTTTTCTTCTAAGTGTTTATATTGAAGGATCTTAAAGCCCTTCAGAAGGAGCAGGTGCTAAGTGATTTTCTATGGGAGAATGGTCTTCAGTCAGCTGAGGATCCATAAATATGCACAAAATGTATTTGCAGTTGTAAATATGAAAAAGTAGTTTTCAGTATGTGAACTATATAAATTCTTATTCCAATTGCTATGACTGCTACATTCCATTTTTTCCCTGCTGCACTTTTACCTGATATGTTCATAGTTCTGAACTTTTCCTGCACCTTTCCTACAGTTCTTAGAAGAAATTATTCAATTATGTTAAAGGAGAGAAAGGACAAAGAGACTGCAAGACTCTCCAGCATCCACTTAAATTTTAAAAGGGAGCCTGTAGAAAGACTAGAAAGATATGAAACTAAATGTAGCATATTCCTTATTTTCTTACCTTGAAATATTAGTAATTTATATTATTTTTATAGAAGCGTGATTTCTCTAGGGCCCGCAAAACAACAAACTTCTTGTAAGAGACAGGCATTGAAGTTTTTGCATTTTAAGGGTTTTTTTACAGAAGTTTCTAAATATATCAGCTTTCTGATTAGACATGAGAAAGCCATTCACTGTATTTAACTTATCTATGAATGAAGTTGTTGATATGCCTGAAAACTCACTGAATGTTAAGAGTAAAAATACAAGTAAATATGTGCCATATAATATAGATAGATATAGGTATCTACCATATTTACCTGACTTATTTTTAGTCAAAAATTATGGGTTCTGCCTTGTTTCAAGAATACATTTCAAGAATCCCAAGCAAAATCTGCTTGGGATTGTGCTTTTAGGCCACTACTGTTCTTCTTTTCCAAGTAGAACTAACAGTAAACCAATCTCTGACTCTCAGTAATATATGCATCATGAGCACCAAAGACTTTCCTTAACACTTAACAGAATGCTTGTAAATAAACTCTGGCATCTTAATACTTCTGACTTTACACAGCAGTGAAAACTAATTTAGTCTTTGTTTTACCATTCTGTTAATCCTTGAAGCTCTTAAAAGCCCACCTTTAAATCAGAAGTTTGAGTGCAAGAAGTTGAAAGTATGTAGTGAATATTGTGGATGATTAATATTTAGGGGACCAATGATCCTCACAGGAAAAAAGCAAATGAGTACAGCCCCTTTATCTGTATGCCAGCTGACCATGAACAGCCCTCCAGTCTCCTTATACACGCCTATTAAGTTCAGAACAAAGGAAACCTTCCTCTGAGTTACTTGAAATTACTATTTTTTACAAAACATTGCTATTCATACATATGACATTTCTCCCTAATTCAAAACACTGATTGCCACTACGCAGTTTCAGAAGAGAAAGAAATAATTTGAAGTCACAATCATTGTAAAAAACACAGAAAATATTAGCACAGGGAAGTAACATCTGGTAGCACCAGTAAAGATATGTATTGAAACACACACTCCCCCGAACTTCTCCTCCCCTCAACCAAGCAGGCAGCTGCCACGAATCTGGATAACATGCCATACAAAAGGAGACCACAGCTCAGTTGCATTCATGTTAAAATATCTCTTCATTCCACAATATTGACAGGGGCAGTTGTAGTCACAGAGGAAAACCTTGGGCTTGACTGAATTCCCATGGAGTGGTGGAGTGGCTGGTAACCAGCATCACAGGATATTTTTTATGGCATCATGCATTAGATCAGAAAACTGGCAAAAAGAAGGAATCATGTGATGAAAATCCTTATGGTAAGTTAGGTATTCCAGAAGAAGAGCTGGACAGACAGTTATGGTTTGGAGTTTATTGCAGACAATGGCATGCCAATCCTGTGCTGTACTAAATTTTTCAGAACCAGTAACTCAAACCCAGAAAGTGTCCCTATCATGGATGGCAGCCCTGAATGTGAGAGATACATTTTTTAGGGAAAGGGCATATTTTTACATCCAGGTTTTTCACTTCTGGAACATGAAAAGGCAGGATCAGTGCTCGCCTGAAGGAGAGTGCCACACCCCTTTGTTTTAACAGACCCCCACGGGGACTACAATTCACCCACGACTGCACACACTGCAACTTACAACAGTCTCACTTTCTCTGGATATTTGGGTAGGAGGGGAACCCCTTGAAACTGCAAGGGAAGCTGCAACAGCCACATGGCAAGCACATTGTGAAGTGGAAGCTGAGATTCCACCTCAGTCTCAATCCCCTCTTTTTATTTAACACTGCTGATTGCATTTTCAACTCAGTGCATTTCCTTTCTTTTCTCCTTCACTCCAAAGGAGTGAAGGTTCTCCAAAGGAACTGCACATGGACGGACGGATTAGCCTGCACCAACCTTGAAATGCATACAAGGAATTTTTTAGGGCAGTAGCATTATTATTGCAATACCTTACTCTTGAATGAAATTTAAAGACTGCCTTATGTCTGTATCCTTGAAGAAAAAGCAGAGGGTGGTGATCTGTTTTGAGGCATAGAAAATTTGAACATCTACAGTAAAATTCAGTGTCTGATAATAGCTTAATAGCTTCAGAAAGTCAGTAAATCTTTCAGCCTGAGTGTGACATTCAAATAGGAAAAAATAAAAGTGCTGCAAATTTTAATAGCTAAATTATTCTTATTTATGCTGAATACAAATTTTTGAAGATTATTTCAGAAAAATATATACTATGGAATATAATTTACTTGGTGAGAAGCCACTTGCACCAATGACTAATTGTTCAGCAGCATGCACTTAAGCTACTGACAAGAGTGGGGGGAACTAAATTTCCCCTACCTTAAGAATAACAATAAGGTTGATTAAGGGAATATTTACCCTGTTTGCAGTTGTGGCATCCATCTGAACATGGTATACAGTCTTCAGAGTCAGGATCTTCCATTTCACCTGTGTTTTACAAATCATCAGTTTTGGTTAATTCTAGATAATGCAACATTTGGAAGTACTCAGCAAGGTTCCTGGAAATAAACTTAATTCAAATTAAAAAAAGGAGAAAGACTCATGAAACGTGTTTTCTCATTTGTTTTTGCATAGCCTACTCAGTTTGAGGAAAATACTCTTGCTTTACAATAATATGATACTAGAAGGGGATCAGAGCTGGAATTTAAGGGCCTCAGGGTAAGGTGTGACTCTGTATTTCAGGACATTTTTTAATATGCTTAACTAGGTTTCTGTAACAAACTGAATAGCGCATTTGTTATCTCCAGCTGAAAGATGCTTACCTTCTCTACAACCATGCTTCTGACACACATTTTGAGTAAGGTAGTAGCCTCTGAAACATCTTTTGCAGTGGCTGGAGTTCAGGCACACCTCGCAGTGGCCAGGGCAAGGCACACAGGTATGCTCCAAGTGGTAGTGACCTGGAGGACAGTTGTCTCTGCACTCACCATGATACAGGAAACGTTCCACTCCTCTTCTGTCTGTGTGGCAAACAAATGGGAAAAAGCTGTCAGCCACAGAGGGCAATTGGGGTATAAGAAGGAGCTTCATGAAGTTTCAGTGCTGCAGTTGAGACATTGACTGGTAGATTTTACAGTTTTACACCAGATAAGATGTATAAAAGTTTCAAGACCTCAAACTTTTCACATTCCTGGAGATTTATGGCATATAAAGTGTCATGCTAGTGAACAATTACTCTTTACAGCCATCAATCAAATTAAAAAAAAAAAAGACTTTTCCATCACTGAGTTCTCTTTCAGAGGACAAACAAGTATTTGTAATACATTGTACACACAAATGTATAGTTATTATTAGGAAAGCAAAGTGGCTCTTTTGGGCCACTTCACCTTTGGAAAGAGTCAATCTGTGTCCCTAGAAGATTAAACTGTAATCCTCATCTTAGAGGAATCATCTAGATTTGAATTTAAATAGCAGATGTGCAGCTATTATCTATTAAAGCACAAGTATTCTCTAATGCATGAGAACTGGGAGGTCCCCTGCTCCAAATCCTTCTGAGTCAAGCCTGTGAAAACACATATAAATTCATGTACCATGTGCTGCAACATGGGGAGTTTTCTAATCAGTCACCCTACAGTATAAATTACACACATAACTGTGCTAAAGTGCATTTCATTGCCTTAACTGCAGAGCAAGAATTTGCTTACCAGAATTTATTTTTGAAAATGCAGAAAAAGCAGCTATAATAGGAAATAATGCTGTATCATAGCAGAAGTTGGATTTTATTTATTTTACTCTTCATGAACAAATCTTTAATTTTTCGGTCTCCTAAGAGTGTGAGTCTCATCAGCGTCTTAATTTCTCAATTTCTTAATTTCTTAATTGATTTCTTAATTTCTTTATTGTATTTCCCAGAAATGCAGAAATATATCTTGCTGTCCTCCATAATGAGAGACTTTGGGGAATACATATAATAAACTTGCTCTCACATTAGGCCTGAAGTACCATTTGAAAATTTATCTACTGAGTCACATTTCCCAAAGTGAGAAAGTCAATCTCATCATCACTACGGCTACTTCATGCAGCCATACTAGTGTTTGCCTGTAGTCTAGACACTTCTAAATAAAGTCTGTGCCATTGTTGATTAGGACTGAAAGGGAAGTAGCAGCTGAAATGAAAAGACTGAGAATCCACTGTGAACCCTCAGGAGACACTTCATAAAAATTACTCTTTATTATAAATTGGATCTCTAACACTCATTTCCAAGGACAGTTCAAACTAGTTGCACATACTTGCAGGTAATGGCCTCAGGTTTTTGCTCACCAGATGTTAGAGAGACAATAGGAAATAATTTTTAAAACAGAATTTCAAAGGGAGAAGAATGGCCTATCTATAGATCTATAGATCATAGATCTATAAAAATGTATGTTGGTGATAAGCTTCTCTTTGCAAAACCTGTTTGTTCAGCTGTAGAGGACACAGCAATCTCCAGTGGAACCCACCATGCTTGTTTCTTAGCCTTTCCCAGAGAGATGATTAGGAAAGTAGCCTGGCTCCCTGCCTGCTTGAGCAAACTGGCTCCATTTCAGTATAGCAAGGGTGGGGGAAGCATGCATGACCTTTTTTTTTTTTTTTTTTTTTTTTTTTTTTTTTTTTTTTTTTTTTTTTCTTGTTTCTGTTTCTGTTTCTGTGAAAAGCTCCTATTGAAAAAAAACCAAGTGAAACGCATTAAGTTGAAAGGACAATACGGAGTTGTGCTTTCTTGTACTCTAAAACAAACAAACAAACCAACCTGTTCCAATTCCCTTCAGAGTCACAAGAAGATTGT
Source organism: Prinia subflava (assembly GCF_021018805.1). Taxonomy (NCBI): domain Eukaryota; kingdom Metazoa; phylum Chordata; class Aves; order Passeriformes; family Cisticolidae; genus Prinia; species Prinia subflava. The sequence goes on along the minus strand of NC_086283.1, from coordinate 35,569,696 downwards.
GATGCAGATTGGTAGTAAAAGCACTACTCATTTTATTGGATCTAAAAACTGGCCCTGAGAGCTGAGGGAAAAGGGAATTTGGAAGGCCAAGGGAGGGGAAAAAGCTGGCAAAAGGAAATCTAACTTACCTGTTCCACAAGCAGTGCATTTGTTAGGTTCACTTCCACTGCAGTCCAGGCAGGTATGATGGCACAAGTGACACTGCTGTTTGAATGCAAACTTTCCTCTGGGGCATTTCATAACACAGCTGCCGTCATCAAAGACTCTTTTGAAGAAGACAGAGGCAAAATTACGAAGTTAACTATTACTTGTTCTTTAAATCCAAAGGAAACTAAAATAAACTCAATAAATTCTTCTCTCACAATTTACAAGACTTTGAACGTCAAGACTTTGTTTTCCTGATCTTATTAATTGTATTTACTATATGAAAAGTGTTTTGAACATGAATCTTAGACTTCAAAGATGATTTGTCGGTGAAATATTCTTCTGAGAAAAATCACCTTTTGGTCCTTTACTAAGATGTCCTTACATCACAATCTCTAACAATGGTCCCATGTGTCTGCTAAAAGGAAAGCAATACTTAGGCCTTTCTCTGAAGGAATAACCCACCTGCTTCACTTTTAAGACTGCCTTTAAAAAGTACTATGGCTTCAGTAATACGGCCTTGTACATGAAGCGGAGTATCTACCCGAACAGTGGCCTTTAGGAGCTGCATGTTTAGACTTACATGTTGTTGTGACCTAGGAATGGTTTTTACCAGTTGAGATTTCCCCCGAAACACTCAAGACCATGCTCAACTGCCTGTCGCCCCTCCCCCTCCTCTGCTGGGAATGGAGAGGAGAATTGGATGTACAAAGGGTAAAGATCACAGGTTGAGATAAGAACAATTTACTGAAAACAGCAAAGAGGTAAGGAAGTGAACAGTGGCAGTAGCAGTTCTCATGCCAGTGCTCACAAGGATATCACAGGGAGCCCTGACAACATCTGACTGAGCCATGCCATTCGACCTGGAAAGGGACCCCTTCCCCCACCCCTGGAACTCACAGTGCCCTGGTGTAGAGTAACTTCCACATCCTAGCCCTGCCTCTGCTGACTACTGCAGAAATTAACTCTATCCTGGCTGGAACCAGGACAGGATTCATCTCTGTATCATCTGTGTCTTGTGCAGATCCTACACCTTCCAGTTACACACACACACACATGTGTATGTATAAACACATGAGCACAGGTACCATTTCCATAGTCAACAGCTGTCCCTCCAAAATGTCTGTTAGATTAATTTAGTCCCAGATTGTGGGTTCTACCCATCCTAGACATCTTCCAGGCAGGACGGCTGCTGTGCTGTCATCTGGTTGCTGTATCAGGATCTCACAACTGGTGCATGTGGAACTGGCTGTACTCATCGTCCATGGTAGTTATGGAATAATCTGTGTGTATGTAGTGCCATTCAGCAACAAATATTATACATTCAACATTACAGACTGTTCTTACACAAAAAATCATATCCCCTTGAGGAATGCATTGTGTTTCCCTGGCCCTCTACTTTACCCACCAAGTCCAGCAGGTCTCATGGATGAGTTGACCTTTGCATGATGCAGGACTAATTCAACTTGTCTTCCATAACATTCTTCATATCCACCACAGAGACTTTATCCCCTTTTACAGAACCTGGGGTTTTGCTTGTGTGTGAGCTCAGCTTGCAGAACAGTGGATGTTAATTAATGACGTGGTCTTTGCTTTTTACCTGTGCTGCCAGCTGGTCTTTTTCCATTGGTCCAACCACCTCCACAGACAGTTTGCCATCATTTGTTGAGTCAGTGTAATGGCAGAGACAGTGCTGGCCATTTTTCTCATTCAACAATATCTGAAGCCAGATGGACTGCTTTCAGCTCTGCTATTTTACATGATCTTCAGTGTCTTCTGTAACTTGTTGTGTAGAACTCCCTACAGTAGCTTTCTATTTTTGGTGTATCTCTACAGTATGACAGGAACCATCAGTAGAGCATATTAGTTTTCATTTTCTTTCAACCAATTATATGGTGGGACGTCTTCAGCCTGTCACTTTCTCCTCCTCCTCCTCCTCTTCCTCTGATGATGATGAAATTTTCATCTTTGGGCCAGTTCACAATGGCTTCCAAGATCCCCGGACAGTTGTGGTTTCCTGTTTGAGCTCACTATGTGATTGGTGTGATCCACTTATTCCATGGAGCATCAGTGGCCATGTGTGGAAGGGACTTTCTCTTTGAACATCTACACATTTGCTGTCAGAGTGCTGAGAGGAGCTGTGCTTTGGTGCCAGCCACTTCTAAAACAGCTCAAACCCCTTCATAGCTGTCAGTATGTCCTTTGCAGCTGGGGTGTAGCAGGCTTCCGTTCCGTTGTGTCCCCAACTCCAGGACCTGCACTGCCCCCTGAAGCTCTTTGCCACAGACTCCAGGAAGGACCATTCCATTCTCCCGGGCTGCAGAATGCAGCACAGTTTTTACAACTTGTCCCATCCTGACTGCCCCAGGGGCTATTGCATAAACAATATCTCCTGTTTAATTTGCTCAAAAGTTTGTAGCTGTTCAGGACCTCTCTAAAAATTATTCTTCTTTCCTGTTGCATGATACAGAGGACTTACAATCTGACTGTAATCTGGAATATGCATACTTCAAAACCCCACAGCACTTAGGGAAAGCTCATGGGGTTTTCTTGCTGTTTGGTGTGGACATAGATGCTATTTTGTTGACCACATCCATTTGAACCTGACAATTCCCTTCTTGTAATTTTGCTCCTAAAAATTGAATTTCTTGGGACTTCCCTTCACCTTAGTTTTTTCATGGTAAAACCTATGGGATGATCTGTCTTATCTTCTCTCAGTTCTCTAAGTTTCCTCTGCTGTGTTTCCCCACACAATGATGTTATCAATGTATTGCAAGTGTTGTGGATTCTCTCCCTTTTCCAGTGCAGTTTGGGTCAGTCCATGGCAAATAGTAGGGCTGTGTTTCCACCCTTGGGCCTAGCAACTCCAGGTGTACCAAATGCTTCTCCAGCAAACTGTGGCCTACACTCTTCTGACGAAGGAAAGGAGAAAAGCACATTTGCAATAATGATGGTGACACCACTCTGCTGCCCTGGACTCCAGCACAGCACACTTGGTGGTGGTGTGACTTCATTCAGACCATGGCAGTTCACTGTCAGTCTCCACTCTCCTGTGGACTTACACACTGGCCATAAAGGGCAACCAAAGGGTGAGTGAATCTTGCTGGCCACTCCCTGGCTCTCCAGTTCAGGAATCACCTCATGCGTGAGGGTCATAGAGTCCTGGCTGGTGTTGTCGATGGTGCACTGCTTGTGGTAGTGGTTGGTACCTGTTGTTCTTTGACCCTCAGCAGAAGGATCCTCTGAGAGACCAGGCAAGGTATTCAGCTCTTTAATTTCCTCTGCCTCCACATCAGGTATTCCAAAAGCCCAATAATGACTTTTGGGGTCATTGAAATACCCTCTCCTGAGGTGATATCTGCCAAGGATTCATGGGAACTCTGGGCCAGTCACAATGGGGTGTGTTTGCTGTTCATTCCCAGCCAAGGTCAATTCAGCTTCTAGTACAGTCACGTGCTGGGATCCCCCTGGCACCCCAGAAATAGAGACGGATTCTTGTTGACATCAGGGTACACTGTGCTCTAATGTCAACTAAAACCTTACACTTTTGTGGGTCTGATATGCCAGGCTGTGGGATGCACACTGTCCAATAGATCTGATTGTCCCTTTCCCCCTCTGGCTAGAGGCAGAGCCCCTCCAGGCCTGGTCATAGTGCTCATTGCTTGCTTCTTGTAAATATTAACTGGAGAACTTCAAGAGGATTGGAAGTAACATCAGCCCTTCTGCTCTGTCTGAGTGCTTGTCCAGTGGAAACTGGAGCGACATTTATCTCTGAAGAATTTCCTGTGGTGGTTGTTCTTCCTCTCAGCTCAGGTACTCTGCTGCCGGGGCAGAGGCAGGTTTTCCATCCCACTTACTCATGTCTTCTCTGTAGTCACACAGGAAAAAGCACAGGTTACCTTGTGTGTACTGTCTCTTCCACACAGTGGAGTGCTTGCTCCCAGTAGCAGAGACTCTTGATGGGGCATGGGACTCTCTATCTTTCTTGAGGCTTTCAAATCTGTCCAAAATCTTGGACAATATTTCCACAAGGCTCTGCTTCCTCTTCGTTCATCATGAAGCAAACTGAATTGGTCTAGGATTTCTCCTTCTATATAGTATAGGGGCAGCTGCTACTGGCATGTGTTGTTCCTCTGTTTCAGCTGCAATTTGAGTGGCTATGGTGCTGCTGATTTCCTCCTCCTTTCCCTGAGGGCACTGCCTAGTGCTGACCTGTGTCCAGTAAAGAGTAGCCAGGGTCCAGCACACTGCAGTAAGTTGCTTATCTATGGAGTTGCGTCAGTATTTTCCTTGCAAATATGTCTGTCACTTTATTAGGGTCCTGTAGTCATTCAGAGGAGAACTTGCAAACCATTGGAGCAGAGAATTTCCCCCCAAACAGTGCCATTTTCTCCTGTATTCTATGCCATTCAAATCAACCCACACTCAAGGCAGATCTTTGAATGACCTTCCTAGAAATCTTTTTCTTGCCCCTGAACCTGGTATAGACCACACTGGGAAGACATGCCAGCAATAAGAACATGCATTCCTTAACATCCAAAGGAAATAAAAAAACTCTCACAAACTGTCTGAAGTAGAAAAGAGGGGTCGAAAGACAGAGAAGTCATCCACTCCTGTTCTCCCACAGGCTGGGAATGATTATTAATGGATTCCCAAAAGTAGTGCCTGAGATAAGGGCAGAAGAGCAACACTGGATACACATCTAAGGTAACTCTCACTTCCCTTGATCTTGTTATGCCATAAGCTGCTATCACATAGTACAACAAGAGAGCAATCCTTATCCCCCTGCCTGCTCTGACAGAGAACATTGTGAAGAGCACATAGAGCACATATGGAGGCACACACAGGGTCAGGTCACACACACCACAAATTACACACATGCTCAGGTCTGTTGTTATTTCAACCCTTCATACCCCAAATTGGGTGCTAAACAAGGCTGTTGTGGTTTAGCAATGGAATCCCCCAATTTAGAGCTCCTACCAAAACACTCCCAACCACACGCTTCTTACTCACCCTCCCATCCCTCTCTCCTGAAGTGGGATGGGAGAGGAGAATTGGAGGCATGAAAGGTAAAGAACATGGGTTGAAATAAGAACAATTTACTGGAAACAGCAATGAAAAAAGAAAATGAAGAGTAAGAGCAAGAATACCAATAGCAAAGTGTACAGCCGTAGAATGATTCACATGCCAGCACTTGCTTCTATACCATGGGACACCCCAGAATACCTGACAGTGCCATACTCTGTGTAAAAGGATCCCTTCCACCTCCTCTGGAAATAAGATCAGGTAGCATAGAATAACCTCCCAGCCCTAGCCATGCCCCTCCTGTTTACTGCAAAAATTAGCTCCATCCTGGCTAGAACCAGGACGTACATCTATCTGTAAGTACACAGGAGTCTGGCTGCTAAATGATCTCCTTTTGCTGGATAATTAAACATTTGCTAAAGAATCCTTTCGTGTGATGAAAATTTGTGGTCTATTTTTTACTGCTGCTTGATGTCTACTGTTTTAATCTGCTTGAGAGAAAAATAGAAATGCATCAATTCATGCATTGCTCATAGTCTACTAAAAGAATGTAAAACAAGTTGGCTAGATTTTGACAGTGTTTTCCCTCATAAGAAAATAAGAAAGGAAAGGCTGAAATCTTTTACACTCAATTGCTTTGACCACTTTGCTATCTGAGGACTTGGGATTCTGTTTCTAGAGAAGCTGAATGCCATTTTGCCCGTTAGTACAGGCTTTGAGTACACATAGACAACAGGCTTTCCATTGTATTAAGGCAGTCCATGTTTTCTTGGAGTCAGCCAATGGCATGAGAGAATATCTGCAATATGTCTTCATAAATTTCAGTTGCTATGATAATTTTCAGATTTATTCTGAAAATTTCAGATTTATTCTGAAAGAAAAGGAGAAATGTGACAGAAGTACTGGAAGTGGCTGGACTATACTTATATGGCATGCAAGTATTACTGAGTTCAACCACATGTGCTAGCTCCAATGGTAGCCATCCTTACAAGCAGCTCTCACAGTGGAGAAGTACACTTTTCTTGCTCTTTGTTATGTTGCCCCTAACGGGAAACACCTGGTCAGATCTTGTCACTAACCTTGGCTCAAACCTTTAACAGATGGACAAGGAATTTTGCGATAATGAATTTGTCTGGATAAAAAACTACAATTTCATATTTTTTTTCCTTCAAAAAACCAAAAACAACAAAACAAAACCAAACCCAGGTAACAGCATTTTTTGATTTATCAAATGATCTGACAGTGATTTTATTTTTAAACAAATTGACATCTATCCTGGATTTTCCTAAGGAACTCTTTAGCTTCTGGCTAAGATTATTTCTGTTACTATAGACTGTCCCATTTAATATGACATTCTCTAGCAACTTTCATCATGTGCAGAAGGATCTCAGAAAGCTTTTTGAAACCTTAGATACCAAAATTCAGAATTGTTAGAGAATTTATCATGGTCGTTAGAGCAACATCCTTCCAAAAGATCACTGAGATCGCATTATTGCAAACACCTTGGTGGTTCAGCATAATGGTGTTTGGTTCCTTCTTTGCTTTGTAAATATCTGCATGTAAAGCTCACAATACCATTGTGAATGGGAGAAAAACACTCCACAGTCCAAAATTCTGCCTGGATTTTCTCTGCTCTCATTTCTGGTGTAACAGAATTTAGTAATTCTTCCTGGCTTATGAATTTGTTTAGACTCCATTGCTCCTGGTATGTCTTTTATTGGCATAGTCATATAATAGATATTTTCAGGGCAAACTGCAGAATTGCTTAGGGATTTTCTTTCCTTGCCTTAGAGGATCTGTCTTATGATCCTGTTTTCTCACAAGTGGAAATGTCAGCTGGCTACAACATATTCCAGTGCAACAGAACCAGAGTTATTTATATAAGAATACAGCTATGAGTAGGACATGTGTATAAAACTAATAGTCTTCTGAAATAGTGTAACGTGACCTAAACATAAACTTCTGATTTGCAAAGCCCTTGGAAAAGCTTCTTTCTAGGTTCTGTTCAATCCTCATGGCAGGTCAGAAATGCTGGCCTAACCCATAACACAGTTAGGGAATGATGTTAAGGTGCTCTGAATATCTCCCAAAATCAGCTTCAGCATCCATACTTATGCCTTGAGCCAATCCTCATAGCTGTGTAGAGCTACATATGCACTAGGTTCTTGTTGTTAAAATTGTCAGTCGTGATTCCAGCAATTGTGATTTAGAAAGGATGACAATGAAAGTAAGTCTATTTTACATACAAAAAGGAACTTTTCATTATCTGTGGGAATCATGCTGCTAAACATTAACTGCTTATGTAGCCAGCTATTTTGTTTACATAAAAAAGGTTTTCTCAAGTCCTCTGGATTTTTTTGCCCTAGACACTTCTTCCGCAGTCTCTGCAAAATACTCTGTACAGACACTTCTCCAGATGATAATGTGAGATCTTTGTACTGCACTGTGCTAGGAGACAATTACCTTGTGGGTGGGCAGCTGATGCAGTTGTCTGACTCAGGTCCAATGCATTTCTCACAGGATATTTCACACAACTGGCATTCTTGAGAATCATCAAGATACTCCCCTGGTAGAAATAAAAGTGGTTTACTTCAGATCAATCTTCAAACAATTTAAAAATAAAACAAAAGGAAGATAAAAAGCACTAAACTTTCCAGCCTGGAAAACATGATGATGAAGAGGAATTGGATCTATTTTTAATTACTGAAATGAGCGTATTTCCCGTGGCATCAGGAAAAAAAGTACTGGCTCCCTTGGGGAACCAGGATAATCAGACCTGTTTGTTTGTTTGCTTTTTAATTTTCCTTTTCCATGTGAATTTAAGAAAGGGTGATTTTTTTTTTGTTTTTGTTAATTTATTTTGCATCAGTTGAAGTAATGAGACTCTTAAGATTTATGACAAAATTACACTCTTAAGATTTATGACAATTTACATCAAAGTTAGTGCTACCAAGGAGTACTCGTTAGGTAATGTCTTTTGAGCTTGATTGCAAGCTCATATGTTGCATGAGGAGATGGACTTGAGCAAGCTTCCATCAGCCAGAGACCTGTTAGTGCTTCCCAAACCTCTAGCTATATAATATTTTCTCTCCCTCACAGGCTACTGATGGAAGACTCCCCACCTAGAAGACCTAGGCTTGCATTTTCGCAGAATTGAAAGTTGGTGCAAAAGTGCACATTTGGACTTGAAAGAAATTTTTATATTGTATGCAGTTCTACCTTAAAACTGAGATAAGGATATAAGCATTTCCAGATCATGAATACACTAGTAGTACTATGCTACTGAAGTGCAAAGTTTGCCTCTTTATTTACTGAATATTAACTAAAATACTGGTACAAACTGGTAACCTGCATGCCTAATAAGTCTTAGGTCAGAGATTTGTTAAGTAGTATGAATACTTTATCTGTGTGCAGTATCATGTGGGGACAGTAAATCGATTTATCACATGGTTTTATAAAGCTCAAGATTGGGTCTTTTATGTCAGTTTGTTTTGGGAAAATTTATTATAATTGATTCTATATATTTAAGGAATTGGGTGTTCCTTTGTTCTTGAGTAATGGAAGAGGCTGGCCAAAAAGTCATATATAATCCATAAAACCTGCAGTTTCTATGTATACTTCAATATCAAGCAGCTCTTTCCATTTGCATTGCTGCTGGAAAATTCAGATCTGGCAAATATGGTGAACTTTAGGAATCTAAACACAAATATGGAATGACTCAGGTTTGGCTGTCACTTGCAATAAGTTCCTTACGTTTGAAGAGCAAAGGCACCGTACAAGCAACCACTTATATTGACTTAAAACAATCTAGGGAGGAAAGACTTTCTAAAATACTGCAAATTCTGTTCTCTGTCTGTTGTGTTTTTAACAGTAGTGTTTTTACATATTAAATAGTATTTTTAAAAGCCTATAATAGTTGAAATCTCTGGTATGAGCTAGGATGGTACTTACATACCTAAAGGGATGGGAACTGTAGTTATATAGGATAGTTATAAAGGCAAACTGACTGGAACATCTAGCCAACTCTGGTGAGACCTTTGGGGTACCCAAAATATAGGCAGAGATATAACATTTGTTTTGCAATGGTTTCTGTGTCTTCTAAAGACAAGATAAAAGACAAGGCAAAAGCCAGTGAAAGAACCACATAAACCATGAAGACAATGTTCCTCAAAAGTTGTTCTGGATCCGTGCTAGCTGGGGAGAAGTTCAGACTGGGAGAAAATGAAGAGTCTCCTGATGAGATCAGGGAAACAAGTATTTGAAAGCGTACATGTTCACACATTTTGTAGTTCTAATAACCCAAAGAGCAGTTTGTATACATCTTTATCTGTATCTCTATGTATCTATGTATCTATTTAATGTATCTATAAGGAATACATTTATGTAATCCCTCGCATGCCAATAAAGGCCAGCATTTCTGAACTAAAACACAGCATATTTTATGAGTAATTACTTTATAGTGGGCTAAAATTAAAAACATTCCAAAAGCTGTTAGTCATAACATTTCAGTAGGATTTAAAATTTTTTGAGATGTTACTCAGATAACATTGTTGTATTGATGCATATCTATCATAATACCAAATATTTATAATTCTCACCTTCTAGAAAAAAAATTAAAAATGGTCTTTAGGCCATTGACAGATTTGGTTAACATAAGCCTCTTAAGCCTTTTTGATATATAGCCAAAGGATGTAACATGGACTCCTATGTTCTCAAATGCTTCATGAGATTTTAATTTTGTCATGGTTCAGAAATAGTAGTTCCCAATTATTTGACCTCAGTGAGACTCACCTAAACCAGATGTCACTAGCTTATTTCCCTTCCCCCACTCTTTTCCCTTCCCCTTTCCTCTTCAGGAATGGAGTTGAAAATTAGAGGCACAAAAAGGTGAAAATCACAGGTTGAGATACAAACAATTTACTGGAAACAGCAATGAGATAATAAACCAGTAAAAGCTATGATGTTAAAAACAAAAGGTTGAAATAATTTACATGGAAAATAAAACAATACTGGGCTGTTTTGCCCTCCACCCTTTCTCTCACCATTGGAAGGAGAGAGCAAGTCACTTTGCTTGCCCCTAAAAAGTGATGTGAGATGGTATCCAATAACACAAGGGTCTGGCCATATCCCCTTCCCAGACAGTATAGAAAATTAACTTAGTCCTGGCTGAAACTATGAAAAATTATGTGTATATATATGTACCTATGTATATATATATGTATATATATGTGTATATATGTGTGTGTGTGTGTGTGTATGTATATATTCACATACAGACACACACACATATATTTGGACAATAATACCACCATGAAAAAATGCATTATCTTCCCACTGCAGGTCTGATGATTGAGGGTTTTATTCTGTTGGATTTACATCACTGGGAAATCTGCCAGGGTGACTTTGTTACATAATTGCTTCTCTGATGTTGTTTGGTGATACTTACCAGACAACTTTTCTATTTCTCCTTTAGTTTATTTGCCCACACTACCTGTGTGCTTATCTTGTGTGCCTATCCACTGGACCTAAGCTACTAATTCACTAAGCTACCTCAGCTATGCATTCTCACATAGCAGAAGTACTTAGTTTTTAAAGGTTTTAGTTATTTCTGTGTTATGCCTTTCATTGGAAATGGCATAATTCATTTCAGCTGTGCTTGGAATAGCGCCAGGAAGACCAGTTCTATGGCTCTGAACTGAACCATTTTAAAGAATACTATTATAAGAATGTGCAGCAGAAAATACTTACATATTTAGCCTTCTGAATTGCAAATCACATCTAGAACTGTAGATATATTAACAAAAAAAAATAAATTTGGTGGTTATTCAAAGAGTTAAGATTGAAATTCAAAAAAGAAAACTTTTAAACTATTCCACAGGGCAGTTCAACCATCTGCCAGAATTCCTTGTGAACAATGTACTTTACAAATCTTGCTAGATAAATACAGGCTCCCAAAGCCTCAATCCTTTTCTTCCTTTCAGTACCAGAAATCTTTATCTGTCTAACATACCTAATAGAGAAATACTCTCAGCAATGTATCTTCACTTAGCTTTCAATCAGGTAATGATCATCAGTTACTTTGGATCATCTCATATTTATCATTCATTATTGTGTTAGTTTTGCTATGTTGTTACCTTGTTTAAAAACATTTGTCACATTGTTAAAAAAAGGGAATTGTAGATATTGTAGGAATAATGGTATGTTAACAGACTTGATTCTACATAATAGGAAGATTTAAATGTATATTTTCTGTGTCCATAGTTAGAAATGTTTAACTTCATATTTAGGCTACATCAGGTTTCAGGTTGTGCTTTTACTGCATACAAAATCCCTATGCTTAATGCTCAGTTCCTATCAGATCATATGATGCATTTTAAAGTGAGGTAAGAACTATTCCTTCCATTAAGGAGGTAGAAGCCTGGGTTGCAATAATATAGTCAAAGTAGTTCGCAATAGCAATCTAGAATCTGTCTCTCCTGAGTCCCGGTCTGGAGCACCTTTCATCATTACCAAGTCATTCTCTGCCTTTGCATGAGCAGCATCAAGTGCACCTTTATCCTGTCACTATTTCTCTCTTGCTTTCCAAAGCCTGTGCCATTCATTGACAGCACAAGATATTTCAGGAGATCATTTAGATGAGGGTGTGAATATCCTTGTCAGTTATGCATGGAGTTACAGGCTTTTATGTGCTGGCTTTCATAAATCCTTTTCTCTTGTAGTGACCCTGTGAGACTTAGTCACTGCAAGTCATGTGTTACTTCCCCAGTTTGTTTGATCAAAACACCACTTTGTATAATTTTGAATTGCTCTTTATTGTCTATAATATTGTCACAATGGCCTTTCCTTAAAGTCAATTGGAAAAATGACCTTATTTCCTCCAATTTGCTTGTTTACTTTCATGGAAATCCGGATATGGATTTAATACTTGGGTTCATTGTATGTAATCTTGTGGGTTATAAAGATTTGTCAAAGCAGATAAACAAAAACTGCTCAGAATTGCTTTTCATCCATCAGCTGTGAGAATTGAAATAAGTTGGTCTTAGGGAGCTCTCTCTTCTTCTTAAGTTTGGCTGTGATACATTTTATTTTGCCTGGTGTGTGGGATCAGCTCCTTGAATTCCCTGAAGAAACATTTATTCCTAAAGTGTAAGATAACCAAAGCTAACTTGCATATAAAAATCCATGCAAATTCACCCTGAAGATTCTTATAAAAGTTTCTCCTTTGCTTAGCCCAATGTCTTGGTGTTTGATAGATTACAGCTCTCTGAAAGAAATCTTACCATAGTGTCCATGTTGTAACATTTTCAAGATGAAGACATTTCCTCTACCTTCAGATTTGGCAATTGTACAAAATTTGCATCTGGTTTCCAATTATTTGTCTAGCTTCGGTTCTAGATCTCCTGCTAATTACACAATGTCCAAATTTCTGTCTCTCTGTTCTGACGTGCAGAAGGGACAGAACTTTTGGGTATTATGATTTGAGGTGATGAAAAGGATTCAGGATTGAAAATCTTCTTTTCAAAAGTGCTCTAGGCAGTGACAAATGAGAAGGCTAAAAATAGGATATTGATTCCTAAGTCACTAAATCTCCCCCTTGTGCCAAGGGGCAAAGCAGAACCTTGAAAAGGATTGAACATCTCTTCCCTGAATAGCTGTGTGCTGAGTGTGATATAATGATTTTAGGATGAAAGGCCCCTTTGTTGCAGGATTAGGTGAGATCACACAGAGTGACTCAGGTTAGCTCTAATCATGACAGTGAGAAGTGAGGAAATTGCCTTTACCAGACTCCACTGTCTTACACAGCCCTCTGTGCTTTTTCCTGCAGAATAAAAACATTCACATTTGCCAAAGATGCCTTATTTATTTCTAACACAAAGAGATTTTCCCTTCCCCTTTACAATGTATACTTCTCCCCCCATTTCTACGTAGTATTAATACAACTGTTGTTAGAAACCCATTCAAGATCCAGAGCCCTCAGCAGTACTTAGTGGGCACAAAGAGACCCCAGACTTTTTTAAAAAAACACCCTTAAATCTCCATTTCAACTAATTTTTTAGGCATTTAAAGAATTTGGTTTAAAACTCCATTTGTACTAACTGTGTGGATGCCTGGAAGCATAAGCTGGCTGGGTTCATGGGGTCTCGCCTTGCCTGTGTAAGCAGCTATTTCAGAGCCTGGCAAGGTGTTCTGCTCACTTATAGCCTGAAATTTGACAGCCCCACAAGAAGGGGGGAAGGGAAATGGAACAATCTCCGTGGATCTGTGTCAATAAAGCTTTGGTTTGTACCCTTTTCTCTTGCTGAAGGAGGAAGAAATACCACAGCACTCTCAAAATTTTGGACTCACAGCAGAAAAAAATACACTCAACCTCTCCATTTCTTGAGTTTTCCAACTGGAAATTTTTCTGTTTTGTGTTTTTAAGCTTCCCATTCTTCATAAAAATCAGTAGCTGAGAATCTTCTAAAGAGGAGTGGAACTGAAACACCTGAACCTGACTGAAAATTATCACACAGTGCTGACAGTATTGGTTTGGAAAGCGAGGTAGCTGTTTGTGAAATACAAAAACCAAATGTAGTATGCTTTGAGCAAAGCTGATGTTATCAGCACATGGAGTACATTAAAGAAAGAGTCTTTCAGTGCTGGCGGAAAACACACATCAGAGGCAATCAAGGTAACAACAGTGTGTCTCTCCTCTGTTATAAAGCGCAGAGCACATACTTTGTATACACAGATCCTTCCCTGACCCCTGCAGGATTTCTGTAGTCTAATTTGAATAGCCATAAACCTGAAGTGGGAAGAGCTGGATGTTTTGGGGCAGTATTTCAGTGGTGTCACCCATCTTAGGCTAAGAAATTCCTGCACAGGCTGCTCATGCTGGACATCTTCAACTTAATCAGGATATGAACAGAGATCTGCTGATAACTGGGCAGATTTTAGCAGGCTAACTATTGTCCCAAGATGTAATAACATAGATTTATACTATTAATCAGACGCAAATTCTGTGTAATTTTCAGAGATGAAGACATATTAAAGACTGAAAGAAACCTTCCATAAAGATACAAGTATCCTTGGAATTAAGGAGCAGATCAAATTAAATCTTCTAATGAGTGGTATAAAAGCCTAAATTTTATTCCCACCTTTCAGCCTCCTCATTACATTTACACTGGTGATCTTTCCTTGCTTGAAATCTCCCCTGGTTCCTGGTCTCCACCATAAGCACCTCTGGATAATTTTTTTATGATTATAGATTACAGTCTCTTTAGCAATCATATATTCCATGTTGATGATACAGCTCCTCTAATTCTACATACAGCTGCAGAGAGGCTTTGTGACACTGTTTAGCAGCAGGAACTAATTTTGAAGCCTCCTTTTAGCCTTGAAAGTGTTCAGAGAGGCTGTGCTAAAGGCAGACACAGCAAGACAAACATTTACAAAAATTTCATTTTTGTATCGCCTTGCTCTTGTCACAAGAAAAGGGGCTACTTTATTTGGAAAAGAATATTTGAGTTATATTTGTGGTTTTAACCACAGAATGGTCCTTTAGCATAGTCATGAGCACGACAGCTGACAGCACCCTGATCTGTGCGGACTGGCAATCAGAAGCTAGACTTTCCTTCCAACCCACATGTCAAAGAACATCTGCAGGCATCAGGAGGAAAGCAGTGGGCAGGCCAAGGACAACTGTAAATCAAGAAGTTATGCAGTATTATCTGAATTATAATTAAATCACATTAGTCATGCTCCAGTAAACATTCAGTGTTAGTGTTGAATTTGCATGGTAGAGCCATTAATTCTCCTTGGGTAAATAAGTACTCACTACTCACAAGTGTTCTGGCTTCCCACTGGCAGGCTGATTGGAAAAATGGGTACTCAATCACCCCATTGCTCTCTACTGTGCTTTCTGATGGTTGAGTGGTTTTTGCTTTGAAAAGTGTTGCTGGTTTCCCAGAACACCTTCAACAAATCCATCCCCCAAACACTCAGAAAAACCAATAGATGATTGTATGAGGGTCATTCTTCTAAGCTTCCCTCGTCATCTTTGGCAGCAAATACATAACCTGCTCAGCTATTTGCTGCCAAAACCCAACAAAGACTAGCCTTTGATGCAGCATTTGTTGAGTCTGCATTTGTTGCATCTGCATTTGCTGCTTACTGGAATTATTTTTTAAAAATACTCAGAGCTTCCTCCCCTTAATATGTTTTCCTTTGACTACAACTCCTATTCTAAAAGTGAAAATTCTGTTTTTATGCACAGACACTGCTTTATAATTGAGAAAGGAAGTCCTTCAGGATAACTTCAAGCACAGCTCAGGTGCTAAATATTAACTCTGAGCTTTTATCTGGTAGACTTGCACAGCAGGTGAACATTATTGCAGTCTCTCTGGCTTTATCCTGAGGATATCAGAACAATTTTTCCAGTAATACTTCATGTTACTGTGATCTGAGAAATCACAGAAAGTCCAAGGTCTTTGACACGTCCAAATCCTCTTTGCTCATTGGTCTGGAACCAGTGATGGAAATGTGGGTGTTGGTTGCACTTCCACTGACTGAATGCTATACTAAGGTTCAGAGCCTTAGTTTGTTCTTAGGGACTCTACACTCACAACTCTTTAATTCTTTCTAGTGAGGAGGATTTAAGCCCAAACAGAGCATCAAGACAGGTGGTAGTAAATAATCAGATAATAAACAATTTCAATAAAAAATAGAAATCTTACAAGTTAGTTTAAGTAAGACATGTAATTAAAATTACGTTAAACAGAATTTTTGTTTCCCTAGTAAGGAAAATGCTCATCAAAAATGTATTTTCAACCCTTCTTTTCATTATTGAAATTCCCTATTCTGAAAAAGGTCATGCAAGGTGTGCATCAGTTTCCTGTTGATGAAAACTTGACTAGGGTATGCTGTAAAGCTTTTTTAATGCTTGCTTAAAATATCCAAACATCTAATGGCAAAACTTTTCTTGGTTCATTCTGTACCAAAGACAGCCATACAATGGCATATCCAATATAAATATAAGGCATGGTAATGGATCATAGACAAGTTATTGTTCAGCAAGTTGCACTGCAAATTAAAAGCTTTGACTCATACAAGCAATCTCTTACATGTCTTTACAGGAATCTTGAATTTATAATAGGCCTTCTTACAACCATTCAGTTCATTAAATATATTCATTAAAAACTAAGAGACAGCTATTAAGAGAATTAACTTGGTCATCAACAGTTGTAACTTGCATTTAGTGATGGGTGAAATTGCTGGGTAGATAGCTCACCCATCTAGTGGATGTTCTGCACATAGGTTTACCCATACCTCTGTCAAACCTTTTACAATCTGACAATGAGGCACAAGCAGCACCCTGCTATTACACAACAGATTCAGTTGCAAGGAATTTGACACGACATTGTAAAGCTGCAATCACAACAGAGACTAGGGTACTATGTCAGGTCTCACACGGTAATCTTTACTAGAAAATAGTGTACTTCACAGAGGGGAAGTTTGCAATGCCTCTCCAGGAGGAGGCAGGGAATACAAGTGTGTGTGTGGGGTAGGTAGGGGCAAAGCCAAATGTCCCAGGAGCTGTTCGTCAGAAGCACAGGATTTCCACTGACCTCTTTTGGCACCTCATCCTACAGTACTGGTGTGTGGTTGAGGTGGAGAGCTGCAGCTAAAAAGGGAGTAAGAGAGGAACTCCATTGTTAAAAAGGAAACATAAAATGACATCCCCCCACAACAAGCTTCTGCAGGATGTTCTGCATAGCAAACTTTTTTAGCATGTATGACTACTTTTTTATTGCTTTTTGACCACAGTTGTCTTTATTTCAGGACTTTTAGTGAAGGAAAGGTCTATATGTATGTCAAATTTGCATTTAAATCATGGGTTCTCCTAGACAAATATAAACTGGGAAATACTACATTCTAACTATAATAGCATCTTCAATTTGTCACTGCTTTTTGACTTGTGGTATAAATAAAATGAAATCAATGAACAGATTTAAACTGATGTCATACACAGTCTTTCCTGACACAGGGAAAATTATTATTTTGTTTATACTTAGTAGTTTCTGATCTTTCTGAAATGGTCTATATTGTTTCTGTGTGTCATCAACAGTGTCAAATACTGAACACATCAAACTACTCATCATGGAATCAGAGAGGGAGGAGCAATCACCTAAGAAAACTCTGCAGCTGGGAACAAACTAGCTTCTTTCAATTGCAATCCTGTTGCTGCAGTGATCCTCTAGTATGAGTACTAGCTATAGGCTGCTTACAAATTTTGCATGTCTCTGACACCAGCTATTAAGGCACAACAAACAGAGATGATCTAAGAGCTGACACCAGAAAATTCCGGTTTTCAGCCTAAAACATAGATTTGTCCTTACTTCTCTGTCATTTGGAAGATTGAGGTGAGATAGGAGCTGAAACAAGCAGTTCTTCATAGAAGACTGTAGGCAACTTTTTTTCCAGGTGTGGTCTCACCAAGCTACTGCTATGAATGTGCCATGCCACATAGGCATGCTTCTGGGGACTGGCACAGAAACTGTGGGAATGATGACTAACTCCTTGTTTTGAAGCCAGGTCAAAACAGGTCAGTGACAAAGAGATGTCTAAAGCCAAAAAGTGGTGGTTTTGTTTTCAGGAAATTCTTTACACAGCCTCAAATGTGCATAGAATGTCATCTGAATATATGATTCCTTGGATAAAGTGCCATTTTGCTCTCCACTCAGGCTGTGGGATGAAGTGGTAAATGAACAAAAGCATCAGCTCATGCCAGTGAAGGAGCTCACCTTGCAGGGGTTACACGGGAGACTGGACAGAGCCCTTTTGGTCTGGCAAGGCCAGATGGGCGCTGTTCAGGGGGCACTCTGTGGCTGTGATCCAAGCTGCACAGCAGGCGAGTATGTGAACAGACACTGACACAACACTGTGCAGACGGCCACTCTGTCTGACTGCAAAGATGAAACCTTCCTGCTTAACTGCCTGAGCCAATAGGTAGTTACAAACTTTGCTTTTTAATCCTGAACACACAACAGATTAGACCCATCACAAACTCTTACAGATCAGAGGAAGTCAACGCTGTTACCCACTAGGGTTCAGATATGACTGTACTGTTACTACACAAAAGGTAATCTCCACGTAAACCAGGTATTTCTGCAATCATAAATTCCATCACTTAATCTAAAAGAAATCTGTAATAAAATTAAACACCCAGGTATCTAAGAGATCGATACCAGAGAGCTACCTACGCCCTTTAACAAAGATGCTTAACATATGGATCAACATGTTTTTCCAGACCAAAAGAACAGGAATTTAGGTTAATTTAATAGAAAAAATAAAATATGGAATAACATTGATTTTGGCCAGTATCAATTACAACAGAACTACCCTATTTTACAAATAACAACTGAACATTTTACACATGTACAGTATTTTTTTCAGTAAAAATGAATTTCGTTATAACAATGTCAGATTTTTTTAAAGAAAACAAAGTTATTAATTTCTTCTCTATAATAGTGTTAGAGACATTTGTAAGTATCCAAACAGATTCTTTACAATCCATTACATAATTAAATCTCAATAGTGAATATATATTTATATATAACATATAGAATATTAACTTAAACTTTGAAAGCATTATGTTCTATTTAAACACGCTATACTGAGAAATGAGGCAGTAACAGACTAGTAGTTAAACTAGCACAAATTTGAATGTTTATCAGGAAATTTGTAATGGGCACCAAAGGAGCTTGACTGCACTCTTCTCATACTGAACCTGGCTGAAATAGTTTATCTGCTCTCTGCTAGAGAGGCCATTACCTCTAAATGTTTTAATTTGTAAAACATCCACAGACATTTTTGATCCCCTTTATTTTCCAGGATTTACATGCTTAAACAGCTGAAATCCATTTTCTGTTTGTATGTCCTGGAAAGCTAACTGAGAAAGACACTTTGCATGTTTTAAGTACTATCCCCAGTAAACAGTATCTTTGAAGTTCAATTTTCTGTTTTCTGTGAAATTACTGTCTTTTGAACAGTATGCTGAGTGAAGCTGAAGTAGACAAATTAAATAGAAATTTGTTCTGGCAGTCATGTGCCTGGGTAGACCAAGTGTGAGGCTGGGGCCACTTCTCTTATCACTCAGTACCATTTTACAGTGAAGTAACTCCATTGGCTTTAGCAGAACTATTCCTGCTGAAAATTCTATTGTGAGCAGTTAAAAGCAGATTCAGGCCCATCACAGCACCAAGAGAACCACTGATTTATTGCCCTACATGCAATTTTTCCTGGAGGTGTATTTGGCACAATTATAAATCCAGTCCTGTAAACACATCCTGTCTTATATAATGTCACACTGGCATCTACATATGGGCACTATGAAATAGTTCCACATATCTGTATGATAATATCCCCTTTTTAAATGAACATTACAAGACAACAATAATTTATGAATATTTCTTACATGTTAGCAATGTTTTCTGACTTCTGAGCATATACATTACTCTCACTTATGCAAATCAAGAGAAGTAGTATATTCTAAATTTGTCCACTACAGGAACAATGGGTTTATGTTTATTTGAAATAGCTTTGACAATTTAAAAAAATAAAATAAAAATCCTAGCATATCTGTTAATAAGCCACTGGTCTAAAAATGAAATCTATATGACCAAAACCACATTTTGGGCAAACATATATACATACCGCATGTGATACAAAAACCAGCATACAGCAGAGGAAGAAAGAAATGTGTGCAGAAATATTCACTTTCCATTTTTTAAAATAATGTTACAAAAGGGGCAGAACTTAGTCCTGCACTAATGATGTTTCTGATCCCCTCAGGAACTCAAGTTCCCCCTGTCAATACCTACAGCACAAAAAAAGACTAATGCAATATTTTTTGTATTGTTTAGTTTTAATCCATGTAAACTTGTGTTGTATTCTTGAAACACTCTTTAAACATCTTGAAGTGGAAAGAAGCAGGAAAGAAGGGAAGAAAAAGAACCTTCAAAAAACAGGAATAATCCTAAGGTTGACAGGAAATCAAATCAAGAGTTAAATGTTAATTTTGGCATCAAATGCTTTGGTCACACAATACTGACTCTGCAATCCTGGATGCTCAGCTCTAGACACCCAGTTATGAAAGGTAGGCGTGTTGTAGTTTTTCCATTTAAGTCCCAAGAAACAGTTCGCCATCTCCCCAGACAAAGAGTGGGGAGAGGGAGAAAGGTGGCTTGCTTTCTTTTTCTTTTTTTTTTTTTTTCCTTTTTCAGTAATATGGATTAATCTGTAAGTCTACAGGAGGAGGAGGATGCTGGGAGGTGTCAGGTCACCCCTTTTGTTTACATGTTCTGCAACACAACTGCTGAAGCACTTTCCTCTGGCACAGATTGTTCTTTTTCACCAGCATACAGAATCCTCCCTCGGCCCAGGACTCTTCCGTGGCTTCCAGAGGGTAGCAGCAAGAGAAGGAGGGGAGGTTGAAGGTTTGGAGAGTACGGCGTGTACAATGGAGGAAGGTTTAATTGGTCAGACATGCAGATTTGGTTGAAGAGACCATTCAGGAGCAGGTAGCAAGTAGGAAATTTGGTCCGTCAAAAGGAATTTCAGTCAACAGCATTTTTTTTTCAGGAAGAGATATTGTGTGGTCCAACAGGGAATGATTGGTATCCATTTATGAAAAGGAAAAAAAGATTAGAAAGAGAATAATTAGAATACAGTGATATTTACAGCAAAGGAATTTGCTCTCAATTTTTATTAATTAAAAGAATAAAACAATCAAACCACAGAAAAAGAGTAAAATATTTTCAACGGAAATGCAAATCCTGTAGAGTGAGTTGATTGTAAGGCATTGAAATGAGACTCTTTCTTCTGTAAATTAATAGAAAAAAACCCCAAACCTTCCTGGACTTTCCTTGTTACCCTAGACTGCTGAGAGCATGTGCCATGTGGTGTGACCCAGCATGGTGTATTGCAGCTGTCTGAAGGCCTGAACATCCATGTGCTGCCCTTCCCTGAGAGCTGCAGTTGGAAGAATGGTGGTAGTACTGGGATGGGGTGTTCTCACCCTCGGGAGCTACAGTGTATGTGATTAAGCTGCACATGTACAAATGAAGATGGATTTATCCAGCCATATTAAAGACCAAACCGGTATTGCAAACGTTTGCATTGCAGAAATCAATTAAAATACCGTATCACCATTACACTTCATTTGTCTATCTGTATCTGTCCTCTTCTGGACTTGTTTTAGACAATAATGCTTCCAATGTCCAGACATGAAAAGGGCTCATGACTAGTTTACCAACATCTGCTATGTAACTTTACAATGAACATGATACTTTTCAAAGTTTGGAAGCCTATATTCCAACAGGAAGTGAAAAGGTTCACAGAAAGAGACTCACATCTGTGCTCTTTCTTTTTTCTTTTTAAAGTCTCCTTTAACTCAGTAAATCCACTAGAAACAAGCTGGACCCAAGAGTTACCGTTAGCTTTTTCTGTATCTGATGTCAAGTATCTTCCCAGACTTTGTTCTGATATGATTTTCCTATTGGATTGTACTTGTTGGGCTCTATTTACAAGTAACTCACGCAGTAACATTTTTAGGGAAGCACAATGTTATCTAAGTGTCACTGTAATTGTGACATTTAAAATGAATTAATATTAGTGAATAATTAGGCCAGTCATATGCAGTAAGAAGGCTATCTTGGTTGCCACAGAGAATTTGGAGGAAGTTCAAATCTCCACCCTAAATTGCACGTTCCTTATTTCAGAATCCTTTTTTTCTCACTACTCTTTCACACAAGTCAAGCAATCCTGCAGGTGCTTTAAATCATTTTTACTTACCAGCATTTTCACAGTTCAAAGTGGCGAGATAGATAAATGTAATTCTATTAATAGTACTCTAGGGTCCTCATATAAAAATCTGTTGAAAGCAACAGCTTTTGAACAAATGCTAAGGAAGAAAAAGTAAGTTGTTGGCAAGGGGAAGAACTATTTTAGGAAAATTCAGGTAAAGTGGATGTGACTGATCTTGCTAACACATGCAAATGTAAATTTCTCTTTTTCATACATCTGAAAAATTTAAAAAGTGAGATAGATTTTACTCAAGAAGAAAAGCAGGCCAAACCAATCCAATATATGTAAAAGAAGAAGCTGGCAGTGATAAAATGGATCTTTTCAGAGACTTGCACTCACCGTCCTTGCATACTGTTCCAATGACACAGACACCAGTGTCTAGGTTATAGCCACTTGGACAGCTTGTACAGTTTCTGTCTCCTTGGCCACTGCAATCCAAACAGCTGGGATCGCATCTGAAAGACAATGGCAGGAGTTGGTCTTCTGGCCTCACCAAATATAAGACTTCCTAGGAGACCTCTTTTGTATTGCAAAGGACTAGCTTGTTCTTTCTAGAGGTACAAGGTACTATAATATTACTACTACTAATTATGATAATAAATTATTGACTACCCCTGCAATTCAGTCCTGCTTCTTTCCATCAACAAATTTTTATTCCAGAGTTTTTACTACATGGCTGCATTATTCTAGTGATTTGGAACTATACATAAATAATCAGCAAAAGTATCAAGCTGATGGTGCATACATGTGCCAGAAAAGCATAAACTAAAGCTACAAGATAGAAATGACTGATGTGATGCCCAGTCCCTTCATAACCCATCTTGCTCCATCATCTTTTCATTACATATGGATTGTATTTTTATGTGGAATACACCGAAACACATGGTGATTCCCTTTCTGCGCTGAACTTAGATCTGAGTCAGTAGTAAATGATTCCAAAGGGAAA
This sequence comes from Prinia subflava, assembly GCF_021018805.1. Classification (NCBI taxonomy): domain Eukaryota; kingdom Metazoa; phylum Chordata; class Aves; order Passeriformes; family Cisticolidae; genus Prinia; species Prinia subflava. Next base: position 35,546,736 of record NC_086283.1, on the reverse strand, counting down.
TAAATTATATTTGTTCAACAAAGTATGGAATAGAAAAATTGTTCCTTCCTTGCACAGCACAACTTCGTTCAAGATTTATCCAGCCATTTGTACACTTGAGTCAGATAGGCTGTTCTGGACAGTAGTTTAGAATATATCTATGCTGTTTGTGAATATGCAGTGGAAGAACTGAAATGGTCTTTATAAATAGTAATTAACTTGCAATGAAAAAACTCGTAGTTTGATTATTTTGATTTAGAAATGCAGATTCTCTGTCAGATCTGTAAATTTTACACTTCTATGCAAATCTACTTACATGTGCACTACAGGCTGTTTTAAAATGAAGGTCAGACATATATACCAGAAAAAATACTTTTATTTACTTTTATGAATATAAATCACATATTATCATTACTATTGTTATTAATAATAATAAAAAATAATATCTTCTCCTTAATTTACTTAGCATTAAGGGGGTTTTGTATGTTTTGAAGTCAACTGTGTTTTATCTTCTAATAAGTATGATCATTTCCAACACAGTTATAGCTAATATACTTTTAAATATCAGGTATATCAGCCACTGATCATACCTTTTGCAGCTTTTGTATCCGCTTTCAGTGGAGTGATCAAGGTAATAACCACTACTACAGGACTGCACACATCTTCCATCTTCCATAAAGTAACCCTGTGTGCAGTTTATACAGGCATCTACTCCAGCACCTTAGTCCAAAGTGAAATTGTTAGAAGGTAGGTACTTAAAAAAAACAATTACATCAACAATTACATCATTTCAGTGTATCTTTTTCTGAAATAAATGGCTGCAGTTACAAAAATCCCACAAAATCTACCAGTTATTATTCTGTCCCTGGAAGAAAATGGAAGGCATTACTGGAAATCATAGTAAGTTCTATGAAAATTTAAAAAGAGGAATATATGAACTCTTTCAATTAAAAACCTAGACTTCTATGCTAGCTGAAAGAAGTCTGCCATATTTAAGAGGTAATTAAAAGCTACTACGAGAATGAAGGATTCATATGTAAACAATCATGATATAAAGCAACTGTGATATAGTGGAAAAAAATCAGAGGTGAAATCATACAGGAATTAAAATTATGCAGACAAATGTTAGTGGGGTACCTGCACATGTTGCACAGGAACGGTGGCATGGTTCACATTCTCTGCCATTATGATATTTCCCTTCTTCACAGCGGATAGCACATCTGGTGCCATGTAAACTATTATAAAAAGGAAAAAAAAGCACAGGGCAGAAAATGGCAACAGAGCACAACAAGATCGTTCACAATTCAGTAATTCTCTTTTAATCAAAGAACAACCCATATTTTATAATTCACTAGCTTCCTTCACTGGTCATATTTCATAAATTTAAAGGCCCCAACCACTTAAAGAGGGAATGCAAAGCAGTTTTGCCCGTGGTGAAGTAAAGAAGCTGCTTACAAACTCTTTGTAAATATTACCAAGTAATAAAGGACAGACAAAAACTTAACAATGACAAGCAGTACTAAAAATTCAGGCATGTAAAATGCAATTATCCACAAGGAATTTGGCACAGGGTCAGCATTAAAAAAAAAATACTAAGGGACTTGTTAACTGAATGCCAGTTCTGTGTGGCTTGTGAGATTTGTTGAGATTACAGAGGGAGGTATTCTGCCTGCAGGCACTTTTGCAAGAACACAAAAATGCGAGTAACAGTGGAAAAGAAATAGCATAAAGAGTCACATTTTCATGTACTGAAGTAGTTGTTTATTGCTTTCAAGTTATATGGTGTGTATAGCAGCTTGTTGGGGTTTGAGTTTTGTTTGTTTGTTTGAATTTTTTTTTGTTTTTAACTAGGACTGCTCTGCTACATGTACCATCTTCTGTGGAACCTCAGGACTCATGCAATATAGCACTTTCTCTAAAAATGCTCATCAGCTCTGGGGTTTCCCACTCTGAGTGCTAACCATGTTTTTGCAGATTGCATCCAGCAACAGCCAAATAAGTTCAGCACCACTGAAAATTTTCAAGAGTGTATTCAGTCTCAGTTTAGAAAATAAACTAGCAATTCAACAAAACTTCAAAGCCCCTGCTTTTCTCTTGTTTTTCCTCAGTGACACACCTCAAACAGCTTTACAATGCACATAGCATTATCGTGTTTTTACAGATGGGAAAATAATCTGCCCAAGTTTATTTAATGGACCAGTAATGGAGCAGATCTGGAATCCAGGTCTCTTAAGAGCCACTTAAGGAAGACCCTGCTCATTGGTTCCTTTTGCCAAGAAATGCAGAAAGTACAGAACAACTAAGGAATATAAATGCATGTCCTGAAAGACTCAAAATATGTGGTATACCCACACATTTTTAAAAAATGTTGTCAAAAATGATTCTCCATTTGCTAAAATTGCCCAAGAAAACATGAAGGTTAGGTTTTAAATTTTTTTTTTAATATTTCAATTTAAATAAAGAAATCCGGCTATTGATGTTCTAGAAGCAGACATTCAACTTTTACTAAGAGATGAAAATCCACTTTAATGGAACATGAAACCTCAGTGTTAATACTTGTATTCAAAAGAATATCTACAGATATTGAATACCGACCTCATTTTTTTTTTTTTGGCGCTAAACCAGCATACAGTCTGTCACGAATAAGACTTTTGACCTTTGTTACTTGGATCAAATGGTCATTCTTTATAAAGGAGCTTGAAATGTGTAGTGCTGCTTTGTATGTTTTACCTATTATTTTCAAGAATAATTAAGTTCCCCTCTGAAGCAAAAGATATCCCCTGCTGTTTAAAATGTATGATCACCGTACTGATCATATATAATTGAATTGAGCCTCAGGTACTTGAGGTAAGAGAATGACTGGATACTTGAAGAAGTACAATAAAGATAAGAAAATAATTTCTAACTACCACGTGAATGAATCAGAAAGACTAATACGATTCATTAGCTCTACTTCTAAAACAATCCTTGACTGACAGACTGTAGAGCAAAAATTGAAGAAGCCAGCTTTTCACATGACTGCGGCTTTTACAGTACCTGAAATGAAAGCCCTTCTAAAAATCTGTTGACACCCAAATTGGCTCACAGGATCACTGTCACTAAACGACATGGGAACAGATGAAATGAGGGCCATGCAAGATTAAATAGCTGTCTGATCTTTTCCACTGTGTATCTACGGCCTTGTCTATCTCTTCAGATACTATGTTGAGAGACATCTGTAGTTTCCTTACCTTAGGCCATGTCTGCATTCCGTGCAGATTTGGAATTCAACACAGGCCTTGCAGTTTTCACTACACTTTCGACAAACAATCTTATCTACAAGAGAAAAAAAGAAAACAGCCCAGAAAACGTTGGTCAGTTTTGTTTGATAAAATTGTATGAATATATTATTGCATGACTTACTACTTTCCAGTTTGACATCAACATCAAGCTAGACTAAAACAGCAAAATTCTGCCTATCATTAGCTTTTTCCATCAAATATAGAATGGTTTACAGTATTTTCATTAGAACTTATAGTTGCACCTAATAAAAATATGTTTTGAGGCCATTAAAAATTTTCATAAACACTTAAAATTTACATTCACTATTTACAATATAGACTTAAGTCACCTTCTCATATAGCAGTTATATGCACTAATGATTGCTGTATGTTCTGGAGACTGTCCTGCAGTCTTACCCTTTATGTGCAAGCAGTCTGTCCTGTCTTCCTGATTTGGTGCTAAAAGACACACCTACATAAACAGATCTGATCTTAACAAAGTAAATACATAAATTACTTAACAACTGTCTTTTCACCTCTAGAGATCCCTTCTTCAAGAAATGTCTCTCTCTTCAGCCCTGCTGTCTTTTGACATGCAGTGACACATACCCTTCTGAGAATAAAAACTTGATTTCCCAATTTAATCCTAAATTTTCATCTATCCATCTTAATTTGTATGGAAAAGAGTTTCCTTTACTGTAGTTCTCACACAGTGAAAATGAAAGAATTAAGGTAGGATCTGTTTTTACTAATTCTCAAAAAACAAACACACATCTTCATGCTGGAGAAAGCAGGTTAGGTACCTAGATGAACAAAGCTCCTGAGAACAAATTGATCTTCTAAGGAATGTTTAAAGATAAAAGTCATTGCAGTTCTAAGCATGTGTGAATATAAGTCTTTTTGTTAGCCAAAGTTGGAAATTAAACATGAACAGCCTATTTGGCCATCACAGGAGGAAGTTGAAGGCAGATACTTATAGCTGAGGATTGCTGCTCTTGGGCAGTCACATCCCTCTGGATGACCCTCTTGCTTAGCCAGAACCTCTTTCAGCCAGAAATGTTATTTGCAATCATGTTACATCTGAAGAGCCTGCTTTTAGTAGAGCTCTGGTTCACTGGCCATGGCCAGTGTCTCAGCCGTCACTTCTGGTGCCATATAATCTGGCTGAATGAGAAATCCTGGTTAGAATGGGTGCTATCTGTCCTTTCCCAAGTAGTGATAACCTTTTCTGTCCTTCAGCTGACTTGCTCTTGAACTGCTCTGATTCTGCTACTGTTACTCCCAGGTACACCCAGCTGAAAAGACATCCTGTAATAAGTATGGTTTTTAAAATGAAGGAATATTATTCAGGACATTCTTGATCACGCTTGGCAACAATTTAATGAAAGGAGTAGGATAAGAGATAAACATACACTTCTCCTGCTCATAAACATTCCATCAACCTCCCCAGATCAAATTCTGTAGCCCGCAATAAAAAATCAACAAGAAATACTAACTCTTATCCAGGTAAAACCCATCAGGGCAGTTGGTAATACAGCTATTGGTTACTTCATTCAGGTAGTAGCCAGATTTACAGGTCAGGCACTGGTCATTATGGCCTCCAAAACAGGTTTCACAATTGGGTGAGCATTTTTTACATCGTTTCTTGTCTGCATTGTAGTGACCAGGTGGGCAGGTCGAAACACAGATCCTGCAGACAGCAGGGAAGAGAAGGCAGAATTGTTAATGAAATAACCTGCCACCACATTCCTGGACAATGACTGCAAAGCAGAAGTATTTCTATGCACTGTTGCTTTTCTAATGATCATGTGTTTACTAAGATATAACTCTTCAAAGTACTGCATCAAGCCAACTCTTGCATTTATGTCCCTGCATGTGCTATCTCACCAGCAAATGTCTTGTCAGACAATCTACAGTATAATTTTTGACCATCTACATTTCTTCTTGTCTTGTTCATTCAATCACATCTCATAGCTGCAGTAGCTATGAGAGTCTATAAATACACACACACATATATATATAGAGAGAGAAAGCTTCTTATGGAAAAAAAAAAGAGGTGGGGATATAATCAGAGAAGGGGTTTTCAAAGCTGTATTTTAAGTTCTGATTAGCTAGGGCTGGGGTTTTTTTAACTGCAAAGAAAATTTTTCAAAATCAGAGGAAAATGACTCCATGACTCCAATGAAGAGAAGAGGAAAGGAAGTTAAGATATATACTAAGAAATCAATGAAGTAATGTTTTTTTCTCTTTCACTTACCTTGTGTTGTTTTTAGATTTGTAATAATAGTGCAGACAGTCAGTACAATGATCTGGTCCTGGCCCATCACACCCTACTTTACTGCATTCTACATTGCAGGGACCTGTAATAAAAACAGAATACAGAGCGACAAAGGGATTAAAACTTCTCATTTAAGGGACACCTTAAAACACAGTATTTTATTGCAGAATGCAATTACTCTGTTTCCCTGTGTTGAGGACTATGTCTAGCACAGGTAGCTCAGTTTGCTACCTGCACTGTGAGCTCAAGATTGAGCTCTGGGTGGCAGAAGCTCCAAACAAGAGGCTGTGCAGACCCGTTGCATAAAAAACAACATGGGGACCTATGTCACCAGTCAGGTGACTGGGCAGGTAGAGACATAGCAAGAGCTGAAGACCCTGAGACTTTCACATGCCTAAACGGTAGGGGTATAAAGGCCCAAGATTTCCCTTTTTCAGGGTCCCACCTCAGAAGCACTCAGCTCAATTTGTTATTTTTTTATTTAGTCATTGCACCAACGTTAAATTGTTCTAAGGATTGGGAAGTCTGTGACTCTGCTACGGGAAAACTAGGGTTGAGCTAGTGAGGAAACCTGGTCTGATTATGTGAGTATGGGGTGTGTTGCTGTGAAGGGGCTTGGTCCTGTTCAGATGTTGAGAGTATGACTGCCAGAGTGGCTCCTGCATGGCTGGACAGGGAAGCTTCCTGCTTGACTTGAATTCAAAAATCCAGAAAAAAAGGTAAGCTTTTTTGACAAGTATGGCATCCTTGTTTGATTTGGAAATGCACAAAGACTTCTATAATTCATAATTAGGAATGATTAGCAAAATAACTTATAAAAAGAAGGACAACATAAATTATGATTATCATGATCAGTGGCTACTCTGGTTCCCAAGTGGATGTCAACTGCTACAAGGGGCTACCATGACCCTGATGCTCTGTTCCGCTACATGCTACAAAAGCTTCAGCTAGTACTTGCTGATTCCTATCTTCCATCTCAACTCAACTTGATAATGCTTGTGGATCTGTTCCAACTTAAGACATTCTATGATTTTGTTCTTACAGTTTTCAAATAGGTCCTTCCTGCTATGGGAGGAGAAAACAATCACCCTGCCTGTATGCAGGTGAACAATGACTACGGGTGAAGTTACAACTTTAGGGTGACTGCTCTCTCCTGACTAAATGTGCTGAGTTTGCTTCATATAAAAACTTAAAAAGTTAATGAAGTGTTAATGACTTTACAGTAGAGATAGTGGTGTTTCATTACGTACCAAAACATGGAGTTACACAGCTGTCCATCTAAAATAGAGACCGTGTGACTCACGCTATGAAAGGAGAATGGAATAACAGAAAATACTAACTTGAACTTGTCCTCCTTTCTGCTGGACAGAGATATACCTCAGATTCATCACATGGTACTGCTAATGGTGGCTTACATGTGACAAACTGCCAACTTGACTAATTTTGCAGTACTAAAAATCTAACTCTATTAAATAATAAGGTTGAAAAACTTCTATAGACATCAGTGAGAAACAGAGATGTAGAAGATAATGTTCTTCTCGTATGTATATATATGCATAAGTATATATAGCTTTATATAATTATATGCAAAACAGTGCATTCTTCATAGCATGTTAAGTGTAGCTTAAAAATATGTAACTCTATGCATGCAAACTCAAACACCTAACTTTCAATTACAAAAAAGCACCTCCCATCTCTGCTGAAGAATGCAATTCACTGAATATTCTACATATGCAGATTCTTACCGCAGTGGTCATACTTAAAGCCATTAAGGGTTCAGTTAAACGTACAAACAGAGTAAATGAAAGTACACACCTGAATAGTCATCTGTTGTATAATCTTCTGTAGGGTCTTCAATTGGACTAGAGCGCACTCTTTCCACTTTGGAAAAATCATTTCTTGGTGAGTAAGGCTGGATGGACGTTCCATACAGTACTAAGGACCACTCTTTCAATTTGCCTGGAAGTTAAGTATTACAAAACTATTTTCAGAACTACTTCTCTTCTCTGTGTCTTACAAAAGGATGTCACTTTTAAGAATGTTATGAGCAGTATGGAAGACATTGCTTTTCAAATAAGTGCAATAGTTGTTCTACTATAAGCTGAGAAAGCATATTTTCTTCAATCAGATCTTTTACCCTGTATTTTCATTGCAAAGGTTTGCACCATGGGTTGAACTCAATATAAACAATAAACAAAACATCTGGGCATACAGTTTTCTGGAATATGTATATGGTACTGCATAAGGGGGTTTTGCTCTGGATTTCACTTTCCCCTCAGAACACTATTAATTGTCCAGTAATTATTATTTGAGATCTTTTAGCAAAGTAGCTGTATTCAGAATTCTGACTTTAAAAAGGCATTACATAAGAGTATATTTCATTGACTTTTAGGACACAATTTGATGAACAAGAACCTTCTCTTATAATCTCCATGGAAGAACAACAGTGCCTCCTCAAACCAGCATAATTTCTAATTTATTTGTGCCAGTTATTTGGCAGATATATCACTGCACTTTCTGCAGTCATCACTAATATCTTATCCTCTTAATATTTAAGTGGAGACAGAAAAAACTGTCTCTCCACCTGAAGCATTACCTGACTTTCTGCAAGTTTTTTTTTTGAGAGGAATAATAAGATAAACGTGTATCAAGTCATCAGTTCATGCTGTCAGAACATAAAGGGTGAACTTTCAGTCCCTACCTTTCTCTCTATAGTACCAGGTGAATAAATTTGGACAAAGAGCAAAAGCACTCAGGCCTGAAATAAAGCCTAAAGTAAAGATGCAAAAAACCCACATTCCAGCCTGAAAAGGTGCAACCTAAGTTTGGTATCAGCCAGTTATCTTGGTTATGTTAAGCTGTGCTGGAATATCAATTGTAAACATCAAATTTTCATCAGAACAAAGAGAAATCAGAGAAGAAGGGAGAATTTGAATGATCCTGTTTTGGAGGCTGTTCTGTGATTAAAATTCTTTGCAAGGAGAGCTATTACTTAATGAGAAATGTAATCCAGGTATGAGGCTTCTCAAAAAAATAATGTAGTATACTTCAAGCAAAATTGAATTCGAGGAATCTTCCTCTTCCTTAATTTTAATGATACTCAGTAACTTGAAATACTGTTCACTTTGACTTTTTCAATCTGTACAATAAAATTAATTTGACCTTTACAAGTGATTTTATGTATTTTCCCCAATGTCATGTGGTAGCCTTCACTGACATGACAAAGACAAGTATCTGTCTGCTTGTACATGCATACGTCCAGCAGTAAGCAACAATAAGCAAATACACTACCTGAGAGATTATAAAAAATTCTTTAAAATAGTTTATACTAGGGCTGAAGATGGGAATATATGTTATCTCTATGTCTTTCACCAATCCAATTTAATCTTTCTGAGACAAAAGTTTCTACACGTCATATGAAAACTTCTCTGCTCTATACTCAGTTTTTGAGTAGAAACTACAAACCAGAGGCTATATCATGCGGCAGTTGTGTCACACAGTAGCTTTCAACTGTTCACATCTGAATTATTATTTTCTTTGAAAAGCCATTTGATCTTGATGTAAAAAATTAACTGCTGATGAATCTACCACACCTGCTGCCATTATTGGCTAATTAACTTGGCTGTAAAACTAGATAGTCCTTGTTTTCAATTTGTCTTTTCCTAACCACAGACATGTAACTCCTAAAGACCCATTGGATTAAAAAGACCCAAATCATGTATTTTCTTCCTCTAAAGACATGTGGGAATCAAGTCACATCTTGATGTTCCTTAGACTGCTCCAACTATGTCCTTAATGGCACTTTTCTTTCTAAAAAAGAAGTCACACAGGGAGATTATTTTTAACAAGATATACAGTCATCTCTACAGGCCTTTCAAAGATACAGTTTCTTCATGTCCAGTCCGTGCCTTTTTGTGTGTTTTAAACCACTTCTACAGCATACAAACCGTAATACACTTGGATGCAGTTAAAAAAACAGGTGTGTTTTGCTAAGTTATTCAGATCTTTTTATTCTCATTTATTATGAGCCAAAACTTACTCAACTTCCCAAAATTTTCTGTTTCTCCCAGAACACTGGTAAAAGTATTTTCAAGAACCTACACAAATAAACACAGGTAGAGATGCTCCTAAGGCATACCATATTGTGTTTGGATTTTACACATACAGAAGATCTTGTACTAACATCACTGCAGGAAGGATTGTTACTCTGAACACATACATAATCCAAAAGGGCAGCAAGGGGAATAATATTGGGTCTCTCAAGAGATTAGCTGCCTTTTAAGAATGGTTCAGTAAATATGGAGGAGAAATATTCATGTGACTTGCCAGCAAATAAATGAAGACTGCCTCAAGGCAGGTTTAATTTACACAATGAAAATATTTCAATAACTAAGTATATATACATACACGCACACTTTTATAATCAATAAAGAAAGTATGTACATTTAAGCCAAAATATTTCTTTCCCCATTTTTGGCTGATTCCATCATTTAAATAACCCTTTCCCCATTTGTATTTAGGATGTGCAACAAAGGTTCCATGTTTTATCTATAGAAGAAAGGCTATATCACCTTTCAGAGCAAACACATATCCACTTCATAAACTCTACAGAATTGAATGTATCACATGCACTACTTCTATGAACTGGACTCTTCATTTCTTTTCGGGTAATAGATGTGGCATTACCTTGCCAATGCAGGGATATGATGACACATTGGGTCTTTCATTTTAATTTGATTACAGAAAAATGGCAACTCTTAATTGTAAGACCTTTCAAGAGCTGAGCAAACACATGCACAGAACACAAACAAGAAACAGGCATGATGATGACATCAGTGTGATAAACTGCAGGCTATGGTGATAAACTGGAGAGGCACCATGAACTGGAGAGGCACCAGGCATACATTATATTTAAGCACCTTTTGTTTACTTCATGTTCTCTTCAGTGCAGAGACTAATCCCGATATGCCCATACAGCTGAATTTATCCACCACTAATATATGGCAGGCACTTCCAAATCTTTTTGAACAGAAGAGTTACTGGACAGCTTTCATCAGAGGGCAACCACTGCTCTAGAAAGATGGGGGATACATTACTAGACAGTATACAATGAACCAGGATCCAAATTCACAACCACACTGCATCTTGTGTAAACCAAATGCACATAAACACCAAACTAGTCTCAAGCAGTGTTTTACATTGTAGTTAAAAAAAGTAGAGGATAAGCTCTCTAGCAGGATTCTTTCAGTAGATCAGCTTTCTCCATATGCCTTAGTTTTGCAGACCTACTTTCTCCCAGTCCCCTAGCCTTACTGTGCCTTTTCTTCCAGAATTGCATCTTTAAGCCTTAGTTCTGATGGAGGAAAGGAAATCAGTTCCATTAGATTAGCTACTGTAGCACTGAGAGAGTATATATAACGTATTGAAATCAACAAACCTATACAATTACATATGTAGTTGTAGTGTGCAGGAGTATGCAGGAACAGGCCTTGAAGTGTAAAGCTGGAAATGTAGCAGGCCACTTTGAGACCGTCCTGGTGATGTAAAAGGCCTGTACAATACAGCTGAAGAATTGCACAGGTTAAAAGTTTGCAAAATGGCTCCATGCTACCTTTAGTGCAAGGAGTGTGTAAGGGAAGAGAAAAAGAAAACAGCTGAAATCTGTTTCCCTGTGGTTGTCCTTCATGCCTTTTGGATGAACGAATGGGTTCCAGTACACACAAAGGCGAAGCGCTAACCTGTACTTTGCACCACAGATGTTCCTGGATGTGTTAGGAATAACAAATGTAAAATGGAGTTGAAATTACTTGATTTTTGTCTCTTTTCAGTAAGAAAATTAAAATTAAATTACTTATTTAAATTGACTAAAATTAAATTACTTATTTGCTGTTTAATACCTCCCATCTATCAAATTCTAAAGCACTGAAAATTTAAAAAAACCCCGAACACAAAAGCTCCTCCTGAATCCCTGACCAGTTTTGGTTATACTCCATGGCTGCTTTTCCAAACACATTTAGTGAGCACCCCTTTCTAGTGTACTGGAAACTTTGCTTTTCATTTAGTGGTGCATTTAACATTGGTTAAGAACCTTTCATGACTGGAAAACCATGGTGAGAAGTGATCAGTGGTGATAAAGTGAAATTGAAAACACTGGCAATGTTCGCATTTCCTTTCGGAGCTCTAGGGAAAGATAATGAAGATTTTCAAAATGCTGCGCTTCATGTTAACCACATGACTCCACAGTTAACATTTAAATAACACTGGCCATGGTGTAAAAAGTTACTGGAGTCTAGAAGATGTTTTCTGCTCAGAAATTTTGAAAATCATACTTTATCTTGGTCTTCATCAGGGACTATCAACCACATATTGTGTAAAAGCTTTTCAAATTTTGGCTTATGATTTTTGGTTTACTATCCTAAAAAACTAAAATCAGGTTATGTAGACTAGTGAGTCAGGCAATAAGACAATAGATTTGATGGCTAGACAAAGAACCGTTTTTTAGAAGTTGAGACTGGATATCAGAACATGATGCAGCTAAAGTAGAGTAGAAATAAAGAACTAAAATTCTCAGTCAATTCTGTCAACAGTGATTGAGTGAGGCTGATCTGTATGTTAAAGTTTTTTGAGAGAAAATCATCTAAAAACTCACAGAAATAAGGTCAGAATAAAAGTGAACCAAGTATCTTAAAAGGTAAATAACACTAACATAAAAATGAAGAGTGCATTGATAAATTTAGAATAATGCTCTTTCCATCTATGGCTTGATACTAAAACCAGTGAGATGTTCCAGCTGTAAATAAAAGGTGGAAAACAGCAAGCACTTTTCAGAATTCACACAGCCCAAATAAATGTTAGAGTCCTACCTGGAGTCTTGAAATTTCTCAGCTGAGATGGAGTGTCACAGATTTCCAAGATCCAATCACCAGCTGCTTTTTCACTCCAGCAGTGAGTAGTCATAAACTCCCAGTTTTTGAATCCTTCCATGGAATGATCAAATAGCCTAAAACAAATGATGATATTATTTCAAGGTGAATTTTTTTCCTGGGGAGCTATGCCTCCGAGTGTGCAAACTCTTGAATAATATACTAATCAGACAGTTTGTTCCTCTGTACCGTCACATAACTTTATTCATGATGGTTTTCTCACATGTATTTCAAGCACATTCAACAGTTCTTTGTTGCTTGATGGAAAAGTCTTATGTCCTAGTTTAGGACAAATCTGGGAGGAAACCTCCAAATGGAGTCTCTCTAGAAGGCAAACTTAAGCAGTCCCTCCCTCAACAGGTCTGGGAAAGAGTCTCCTTAGAGAAAAGTTGAAAAAACTGTTTATTCAACAAGCAAAGTGTTTATAAGCATAAAAAATGAATAATATTAAACAATTAAACCTCTTGCTGTTCTGCCATGGGCTGTAGCTCAGCTGGCCTAGTCTCTTATTAGTCCCTCTGTTGCATGTTACAAAAACATGCCATCATGTTTTTATAATGAAGACGAGAATGGCAAGCAAATTCATTGCAAAAATACCATAATTGCTAATACCATTTAACAGGATTTGTGGGTCTTGGAAAAATTGCATATAATATGAATCCCATTGCTTTAACAGCATGATGTAAATACAAATAACATGTAACCTGGAAAATTTCAATAATATTTATCTTTTGCTTTGGATTGGAATAGTTAAAAGGGGTTTAACCCAATAAAAACTATTAAGACAATAGTGATTCAATACATTACTTCTTGTGAGGAAGTAATACATAATAAGACACTGGCCTCAATCCTCGAACAACCAAGGTATCACCCTCTTCAAGCACTTCACAGAATTCAGTTTGGGTAAAACTGGGAGACTAACAGCATCTGATGGTTTCACCAAACCAATACCAATACCATTACCATAATTTAATTACTTAGGTTGTGGGTGAAGACATTAAAAATTAGGCCCGGATTATGACAATTTCTAGTATAGGGGGACCCATTTCAGATAATGCAATATGATTGTGACCCCCTGTGAGAAGGGGACCCTTCCTGGCAGGTGATAAAACACAAGAGAATTTGCACTTTTATTTAGTAGTCACAGTGTTGCTTGGTACCCCAAAACTATTGATGAGAAGAGCACTCTAAGTAGGACTGTTGCCTCGAAATAATCACACAGCTCAACTTCAAAAAATTCACAAAGTACGTACGTATGTACATATATGTATGTATGTGTAATATTTATCACTATTTTAATTTGATCTTTATTTGAAAACTCCACTGGTAATAGCTGTGACTAAATACTTTTAAAAGGCAAGAATCTCTACAGTAGAAAATCCAACAGATTGAAAATGCTTTTCCATAAAACAGAGAAAAACCTAGCATTAGACAACATAAAAGTTATATTTGAATTCATGTGAATCTGTTCTTTTCTAAGCCAATTTCAAGCTTTATTCTCAAAAGGTTGTGAAGTTCAGCAAACAGGAAAACCAGATCCTTGTGTAGCTACATTCCTGGTGAAAATTGCCACATTGGATAGGAATAAAATGCCATAGTTCTTTCTGGAAGCTTAGGTCAGCCAGAGGCATGAGGTCAGGTACTGTGTGTCCTACACTTCTTGCAATAGAAACTATACAGACTTAAATGACTGATGCACTTATAGGGCTCATCATAGGGAAAATCAGCCAAAACCTGATTTTCATGCTTTCATTTCAAACATAACATGACAGAATCATAGAGTATCCTGGGAAGGATCATCAAAATCCAACTCCTGGCACTATACAGGATAGCCCCAAGAGTTACACAATATCTCTGACAGTGCTGTCCAAACAATTCTTGACTCTGTCAGGCTTGGTGCTGTGACCGCTTCACTGGGGAGGCTGTTCCAGTGCCCAACTGCTCATTCCATCCCTGGATGAAAAAACTTTTCCTAATATGCAGTCTAACTCCCCTGACGCAACTCCAGGGCTTTGCCTCAGATCCTGTCACCAGGGAGCAGATTGGTGCGTGTTCCTTGGCTTCCCCTCATAAGGAAGACACAGACTGTGATGAGGTCTCCCCTTAGTGTCCTCCAGGCTAAGTATGACAAGTGACTTCAGCTGCTCCATGTGTGGCTTTCCTTTCAGACCCTTCACCATCTTTGCAGACTCCTTTGGACACTCTCTAACAGCTTTATATCTTTCTTATATTGTGGCACCCAAATCTGCCCCCAGCTCTCGAGGTGAGGCTGCCCCAGCTCAGAGCAGAGCAGGACAATCCCCTCCCTTGCCCAGCTGGTGATGCTGTCCCTGATGCCCCCCAGGACAGGCTTGGCCCTCCTGGCTGCCAGGGCACTGCTGCCTTGTGTTCAACTTGACACTGAGTTTGGGCTACCTTTCCCCATTTTTGGGAAGCATATATTTTGGTAGCAGAACAGGCTTGTCTCATGTCACTGTTAAATCAGTTGATGATTTACAGAATCAGAAATGAATACAGAATATCTCATAAAGGCATGGCACATACCATTTACTGAAACAACAGAAATTATCACACAGTCATTATCCACAATTTGCATGTAAGTATGTTCAATTTAAGTCATGTAGGCTATTTCTAACTGCTATTCAAATTGCCATAGTGTTGTTTTCTGATAGCTAATCTACTACTTTCTAAGCATGCTATTAATGCAACAAGGCACCAGTACTTAACTTTGCCATTGTTATGGCAAGTAAATTATTAGTATTATTATTGGTATTAGTATTACACAAGTACTGAGCAATTACAAATTCTGTATTCACTCAGCTCCTATTCATATACACTAGAAACATGAGTTTCTCTTTATTTTTACTGTAATTGGTCTGATATTTTCCATACTACTTTTTGTACAATTAGGTGTGTCTTGTTTTGGAATTTTAAATTTTTGTCAGATTTCCATTTTAATAATTATTTTGAGTAATTTTGAATGGAAGAGACAAAAATCCCACATTTTTAAAAACACTGCTACCTAAAATATGCCATGACTGGAACCATAAGCTTCCATCCATGGAAATGGGGAAAATCTGGTAATAATATAACTTTTGAGAAAATTGACTATTTTTTTAATGATTACTTCCTTAGGAAGAATTTGAATTTTATAAAATAAGGTCTTAATTGGAATCTTAAATGTATGAACTGTGTTTCCACAAAAGATTCAATTAAGAAGTCAAAAAGCTACAGACAGGTCAAAAGAAAGTGAAAAACAAAGCAGAAACATACTGATTCTGCTTTTGGACATACAAAATGGTCCAAGTACTTTTGCTTTGCTTTGTTTATGCACTCAAATCAAAGAACCTGTAAGGCAATACAGGGATTTCACTTTAAGGGTTATTAAATAAATGAATGAAATGATCAAATGTTCAGCTGTACATTCCTTCTTCAGAAGGAAATACATAGTATCTTTCTTTTATGAAGCATGCAGCCAGTCCAGAATTTAATTTTGTAATTTGTCAAAATTCCTATCAAAGACACACTTATGACACAGATTATCATGGATTAACAAAATTTAGTACATGATCTGATGAATTGCCAGTTGACTAGTACAGTTTATTATAGACCAAAATACTTAAACAAGAATTCTAGAATAATCTGATAAACTTTTATGACCATGATCATACACCTATACTCATGAAATATAACATGCTTTGAAAGACCAAACTGATTAACAACATTTGAATTTTCAAAACTTATTTGCTAACATAACCACAACAGAGTGGCAGTTGTGTTACTCAGTTACTCATGGGTTGTTTCTTAGAAACTGAACACTCAACATGGAGTGGATGTGACTGCATGATGGACTATATAATTATAAGTTGCTGCTTACCACAAATAGCATTACATTAAAAAAAAATTGATCTTCTCTTTCTGAGAAGACCATACTCATCACATTTCATATGTATGTCTAGATAAGAATATATGTTACACAGCGTAGAATAAAACACTTGTTTTTCTTAAAACAAATTCAAGAGTCTTGGTCTCTTCCACTGCTGCAATTTCAGCCTAAAAATTCCATAATCTTTCTCTTCAAAAACATAATTTAAAATAGAAATATTAATCTGTAATCAAACTTTAGACCCAGAGGAAGGCAATTAGCCACTTTCTAATAGCATTAAAAAACCCAACAAACAAGTGTGTCAGCTTTTCAGCAAAGAATCTTTAAATTCCTAAATGCTTGGAAGAATTTGTTTAAATTTTTAATTTAGTGTGAGAAAAGGCAGTGAAGGTAGAGGATTTATTCAGCAACACCAGCATCACCTGTCATGAACAATAAGAAGTAAATACATGAACTTTTTTTTCAATTATCAAGATTGTTTGTTCCAGCTGAGAAGGTGCAGCTGCACCTGACTGACAGCAATGGTTGCATACTGAACTTAATGCATTAAGAGCCTGGAAACACTGCACTAGCTAGTGCCTGTGACTGAAGTGGAGTAGCTGACAAGAGACAGGAATTTTCTTCTCCTACTGCGCAGTCTTTGTTATGATGTGCTCCAGCACACAAATTGGCAGCCTCACAGGCAAGTGGTCTTTGCCCAGAAGTCTGCACGGCCGCAAGACTTCAAGTGTGCTTATAGTTTGAAGAGACTATGTAGCGCCTTCCCAAGCTGTGTACCTGAAAATGCTTTGGTCAACTATTCTCCTTAGAGCAACTCTTCTCCACAGGGTTGAATCATCAGCTCCTGTGAGATGTTGCCCCTGAGAAACTGTCGACAGCTCAAACTGACTTAATCAAAGCTTCAGCCAGACCCTACTGCTCATCTGCACTGAAGAATTTGGAAAAAAAGAAATGGTCAGAGAACACACTAAGCATTGCAGAAGCTTTCTTACCTACATGTGGAAGATCACTCAAAATTTCTGCATGTGGAGCTAAATAAAACATATTTAAAGTATTTGTATACACACCTTTTTTTTCCCATGTTACATCTGCTTGTCACGCATAGTTTTATGAAACAATGGATATCTCTGAACTATCATGATAAAGTTATTTGGAGTAACATCAACAATAGTGTACAATGCCTACTAGCCTGAAATAGTGGCTAGTATAGCAATCACCATCTTTACAAGTGGAGAGCTTGTCCCTAGGAACTACACATATCTACATTAAATGATCCATCATTACTTGAGACATGTCAGGCTGAGGAGCCCCACACACTCCACTGGTCAGCCAGCTGCTCGGTAGTGGGATATCTATTCATCAACCCCCCCCAAAAAAAAAAAAAGGGAAAAAAAAGAAAAAAAGACATAGCTGACATGAATGAAACAAAACATAGCAAGTATGAGTTGGAAGAAAGTTTTCCAAGAACTGCGTCATGCCGTAGACACAGTACAAGCATATGATTAATGTTAGCTCATTGTGGACTTAGACTACTACCACCCCCGAGACCACTTTTCAGTAAAACACATCATGAAGGTTGGCCCTTATGTTTCATCATATCAGGATACATAAAATGTCAGTTTTGTTTAGTATTAGAGTATAACATGTAAGCTGCAAAAAAGATGCATGTCTATACAGAAAGTTTTCCTCTACTTCAGATCACCAAGGCATTTTATGAAGCAAACAATTGAGTAAGATTAGATAAGAACAACTTGGGTTTGGTCTAAGAGTTCTGCAGAGGAGGACATTATTAAAATTTACTGATTGTCTAAGGTTTCACAATAAGAATAAGATAGTCATGAAAATACATTCTTTTGTTACTGAAGAGAAGTATTACTGATACCAGGGCCATATAAGCTTATGAAGCTAGTGGCCTGGAAAGTTGCCACCATATGCCTGAAACATTTCAGTTACGCAGTTCAAATGGAAACAGCTGCTTTAAATTTAAAGGGCAAGAATTAAACAAGCACTTACTTCAGTGGGAGACAAATGAGACCTAGGTCTGCTTCTCCTACTCTCTTTGTATCTAGCTTCTCCTCCATAGTCTGCCTGTACTGAATGTTTGTTAGAACTGACCTTGGTATGTCTCAAAAACCACTCAGAAACCCATGCTGCCAAATGCACTGGCCAATTGTTTTCAGAAAGGGGATACTGTTCCCCTTTTGACTTAACTCTAGCCTCATAATCACACCAGCCAATATTCTTCCAGACTGTATTTTCCTCTGCTGCAGTGCATCCAATGTAATCATGTTTAGTACTTTCCAAACAACAAAGCAGATGTTTTCTGTAATGCAGATTTTGAAGAATGCGCATAAGGCTTAAACTGGTGACAGTGTTATGCACCAAATGCCTGCAAAGGAATCCACATAGTCTCTGACTAACAAGTTTTCTTACTGAAGTCATTTTAGAGGATGCCAACACTAAGGATAAAATATGCAGAAAAAAGGCCAAATAGTGCCTTGAGGGACCTGCTTGTCAATGCACCAGAAATTACACACAATGACTTTTCTTCCAGAATTGGTGGAGAAGTGCACATGTAAAATATACCTTTTGCACTTAAAAACATTTTACCAGCAAACTGCTTCAAATTAAACCCAGATGAATAACTGTAAAGCAATGTGGTTTTCCCTGGGTTCAGTAAAAACAGCTGGTATTGCTGCTATTAATCCTGTACATGTGCATTAAAAAGTCTTGTATGTCTGAGGAAAACATCTCAGTCAGGTAGTAGCAATGTACAACAGCCTCTGGGGCCTTTGCCTATAGCAGAAAAAACAGACTACTTGCTGCCAATTTCTCTGCATGCATGCTTACAGCTGAATGCATTTCCTCACTGATATTCAGTATTATTAATACTTTAGAAATCAAACACCTCGTAACTGATTTTTCATTCTAGAGAATAATAACCATACTATTTCAAGTTTTATATTATAACACCATGCTAAAACATATACATTAACAGAACATATTCTTAAGTTCGAGAAATTCCTACTTCTAAGCTGTATGACTTACAGAATGGCCAAATAAAGTAAGCCTTGAAACACCATTTCAGAAAGTGTTGTGTTCATATCCCTCACTTTACCCTAAGAAAGGGCTAATGAAGGCTCTAGGTATTTCACAGCTAGAATTTGCAATATACATTTATCCCTAATATTAGTAGCACAGTGTTGTTTAGTAGCCCATCAGTCCAATGTGATAGCAAGTCAGTATATTTCTGAAGTTTGCATGGGAAGGGAATTTCTGGTGAGACTTACAAGCTCTGTCATGAATAATTTGTTTTCTGGGAAGTGACAAAATGTGAAATGGCTTTTCATGTTTCTTTGTTTTCTGTTTAGTGTTCTGATACTATCAGATAAGAAAGAGCTGAACATCTTATTTTATTACATATATTTGCATTCTCTTTCTCTACTGCACATACAGAAAATAATTACTTTTAAGATGCAGGGGTTACAAAGACACTGATTGAATTATATTTTGTACCTATTCCACACACCAATCATCACCAGAGGTGAACTGTGAATACTGGAATGTATTTCCCACTTGCTGTGAGTCAGCTGCAACACATGAAAGCTTAGGGCCAAAAGTTAGCTGTGTTAAGACCACTGGGTTTACACAAGATTGTTTTGTTTGGATACCTAGTTGGATGACTTTCAGGTTTTTTCATTCTGAACTGAAGAAGAACTACTGCATGAAAATGGTAGAGAAAACTAAAGAAGGATTTCTTCAAACAGAAAAACAAAAGCCTGCTTCATAACTAATAAGAGAAACCTGTCTCACACTGGTTAGCAGAGGACAAATTCTTTGTTCAGTGCAATAGTGCAGCAGGAAGACACACACACACATATGTATGCCTATGTGCTTTATCAGCAAACTATGACAGCACTCACAATGGAACACAGGAGATATTCTAGAGGACCCCAGACTTCCAGGACAACCTCCTCTCCATTTGGTGATTTACTGTCTACAGCTTGAATAAAATTTTCAGTTTACCTTTTCTTTTAATTTAACATAATCTCTAATGAAAATGTGCATTCACACTTCAATCAGAACCAAGTACATTTGAACTCCACTTGTCTCCAAAACAAGCTCATTGTTTCAAGGGGAAATATAAGTCCTTCTATCTGAGAAGGAGATACCGAAATACAGGAGGACATGCAAATCCCTGCAGCTGGATAATCAACATTTCTGGCTTAGGAAGCATGGATGAAAAGCAGCCTGGAAAGCAGGCCACTCTCAATTCACCAAAAATCTTTAAGAGTAGGACTAGGGATATTAACTTCTGTGAAGACTTAAGCATGACAGCAGAAGAGTTCTCACAGCACAGGCTTGATGGCAGTTTTTGCAGTATCTAGTACACAACATCAGTAAACATCAACTTTTCTGTGGGAACCATGCTCTATGTCTAGCAGAATGGCAGCCATCTAAATAAAGTCATCAAGGAAGAAGAATTATCTATCATACTATGGTCCCATCAGGACAAAGATTTCTAGCTAGTTGGAGAAGTATACACAGCATTTCTTACTGTAAATGTAACTTATTTGCACATTTGGAACTGGGGTAAAGTTTGGAAAGTTTTCTGATGTTTCTTAGTGCCTTAACCATCTCTGGTAGAAGGTGGTGTTCTTGACCATGCATTTAGCGAGATTTACATGGGAAAGACTGTCAATGTTTTCTATGAAGAAAATTTCTGCTAGTAGATCAGAGAAATAGAAACATCACTGAGAAGTCTTTCAGTTTGCTAATGATTTCCTCCACTTACCAGGGATGTAAATTGCACTTATGTTGGAAATGATACACTGGACAAAGAGATACTTGTCTAAGTTCAGTCAGAAGGAAAAAAAAGACAATTTGATGCACTGGGACAGTTTCTCCAAAAACATAAGATAGAGGTGACAGGATGAGGAGAAAGATTAATCTTTCTTAATAGCTGTTGTTAAAATGGTTGGACATTTGAAACCAAGTATCCATCACTGCACTGATGTCTTACTTTTAAAAATTTTTGAAAGCAATTTTAACTTTCAAAAACTTTAGTTTGCAATTTACAAATGAACCCTTTAATTTCAAGTGCTAGCGCTACCTCTCAGTGTTGTCCTACTACAAGCCTTTCATGGATTGGGTACGTTTACCTTGGAAAAAAGGACTTGGTAACAGGTAACATCAGGGTTTTAAAAAAATAGTAGTAAATATACACTATTCTATCTGATTTTCATTGCTATTAAAAAAAAAGGATAAGAAAAGAGAAAAATGAAAAATAAGTGCTGATATGTAGAAACACTTTGATTCAGCTTCCTTAGGAGCACCGAGTCTGGTTTTTCCACATTTTACAGCATCTACTAAATGGTGAGCCACAAGAGCTAATGAAATTGACTAATCTTTTTCTTGGAGTTCAACAGTTTTAACAGCACTCTTCTACTGAGATTGTCATCTCTGAGTTCATTTATACTTCACTCTGCCCATCTCTCTAAGAAAAAATAATTAGCCTGTGTCTTCCAGCAACCCTGCTCTAATGACTTGATTTCACTTTGCTGACACTGACATCTCAATGCAGGCTCTACATGCTGACTGTACGGTGAAATTGGGTTGTCATACTATACCTGTTGGCCAAGAGCTGTGACCTAGTTCCAGAAGGAGAGGTTAGGTAAATTGCCAAGTCTCCACGTCGAGGGTGAGTAATAGTGATACGCACAACAACATGCTCCAAGTAGATCACATGGTGGTTAGGATTATCTGAACAGCCAGTGGCTTTGTAAATTGAACGGACTATGCTGTCAGGTCGAATTGTTCTGTGACAGAAGCATAGCAAACAATATTAGCATTTCTCACTTTTTGTGTAAAATATACAACCTCATCTTTTTTGCTTAGTAGAGAATGACACTTTTGGACAACTGAGAAGTCAGTATCCTATAATCATTAGTTTTGACTCGTACTTCCTGACTGAAAATACCACTACAGGGTAATGATTTTACTGCAGATAATGGCTAATGGCAACTGCCTGGGTTTCTGTTAAGCACATACACAAGGTAAACCAGGAATAAACCTTTGGGACAGAGCATTACTGTGGATTAGTGGCCAGCTGAGAACTGCTGAGATTGTCATGGGATCACAGCTGGTTGCTAAACACCAGGAAATGCCTGGCATAGCTAGAACTTGCTTACATAACAGCAAGTATTATATGTGAACTGTACCAAAAGGCATCTGACTCAGCTGGTTTAAATTGGCATGACATCCCTGCAGACTACCACTTACGAATCATGCCTGTCAAATATAATTACCAAGCCATATTCTTAATGCTTTGGAAGTGTGCCTCAAGCTTGATGCTCTATTCATGGAGTGCACATAACAGAATTTTGCTCTTAAGCCTGGTTCTATAGAGACCCTATCCTAGCAAGTGAAAAGCAGCTTAGTCTTGGTCTCTTAACTAGAGACTTTCCTAAGACTATTGGAGAGAGATAATATCATACAGTATCAAAAGCTTATTTGCTTGTTACATCCTGGACTGGTAAGTCTGTACTCTTCTTGCAAGGGTGACTTAAATGTATTCAACCAAACTTTCTTCTTCTTTGATGCATCATCTATATAAAAATCCATCATTACCCAGTCTGGCCTGTTTTACACCTTCACTTTCTGCAATGTTCTTTAACCTAGGGGCTTTTCCCATTCACTGCATCTGTAGATGTGCTTTAAAAATGATACACTATACACAGTGCAAGGGAAGGGTAAATTATACCAAATTTCTTTCCATAAGTTTATGCCAGCAAGAATTTTGGTAGCGGGTATTACTTGATTTGCCGATCTGTGTTCTCCACACACACATGCTGTGGAGGCACCGTTGTCCATTTTTCTGCTTCTGTCACCATTGCTTCAGCATCCATCAGTCCAAATCCATAAAGGTGGCTCACTGCAAGGTACAAACAGAATGGATTCAGTTATACAATGAACCCTTGGTTTTCATCATAGACTAATTCCAGTGTCATATCCTAACAGGAGTTACTTTTTTCCTCTTCTTTTTTGCTTTCACTCAAAGCTCCAAAATCTCATTGCCAGGAATAATAATGACTGTATCTAATTTGTTCAACAACTCTGTTCACTGCTTTATTACAGAAGTGGCATGAGGCACTACTTGCACTGCCCTACCATGAGAACTACAGAATCCCAGTGACTAAAATTGCCTCTCACTGGCCTTTGTCCATGTGCCTTAACTTAGCTCATCCCTCTTGTGTGACAGGGGGTTAAGCATAATAAATGAGAGGAAGGTTATTCCATTACTAAAATATCAAACACAAGCATGTGTATTCAAGAAAACTAACTGAGACAATAAATTTGAGAAGGAACAGACCATTTTGTAAGTGTTGTATTCTCTGAACTTCCCTGAGTGTAAAAGGCATGTGGATGTTCTCCTTTTCCTGTATACAGTATTGTCATTGGCCAACCAATCAGGTAGATCCACCATCTCCCTAAAGCTGTCTACATGATGAGGGTGAAAAGAACTTACTGAATCAGCTGTGTGTTTTTGGTTGCTGTTCCAAGCAAAACAGAGACTTGCAAAAGGTTTTTGATGAATTGGTAGAGTTGCTAGCCTTGATGTTCAATTGTGACAAATTGGTGCTCTTGATAAAGTTCTGACAGCAGAAGAGGAAAGAAAAAAGCTTCCACAGGAGGAGTTTAGATTGCAAATACTAGTAAATCAGTTTTTCTTGCTACCACAGAAACCCATAGAAAATTGTGCTTTTTTAACCAGCAATGCAACAAAGCATGGTATGTCCTTCCAACTGCACATTGTAAAGGGTTTGTGAAAGCAACCTCTATTCATTGTCAAACCAAAATTCAAAGGACTCTATCTGAAAAACCCCCAGCCTTCTCAAACAAATACAGTCCAAAACTTAAGGATCACATCTTCCAAATATCTAAGACTGTCTGAAACTGCCGGTTGAAAAGGATTATCAATGAAAGATATGGCAAGGTGTAGTGATTGTGTAATGGACTGGTTTTCTTCCCATCTCCTTCCCCATGAGCCCCAAACCAAAGTGCACATAGCACAGAAATGTTCCTTTGGAAACAATTACATGAAGCTCTTCTGCCTATGAGCAAGTACTGTGTTCCAAAATGAAACAAAACTAAAATACATGAAAATAAATAAATTCAGCCTTCCTTCAGCCTTCTGAATTCTCTTTCAAAAAACAAATGGATAGGGAAAGAGATGTCCTATTTCTAAATGTGGGTGGGACAGACAAAAGAAGACATCTTGCATCTGATAACGAGTGCATATTTATCTGTGAAGACATAAGTCTGTTGTTACACTAAAATTTTACTTAATAATCCTTCTGTCTGCTTGGAAGATCAGTGGGAGGAACAAGAGTTTTAACTCACATGGTCCATAATTGCACACAGTTACTCTGTATAGTACATTCAAAAAGCAAGAGATTAAATTTTTCATGAACAGAAATTTTCTTCAGCTAACCCATGGAAATTGCATTTTTAATTCCTGACAGAAACTTACATTGAATTAGAGCTCAAGATGTCCAGTTTTAAAATGCTGTGTGTTCAACCCATCTTCTGAGCTCAAAGAGCCAAAATTCTCCTCACATCACCTTTTCTTAATCAGAAACAAAGGCAGAAAAGCATGAAACATTGCCAACACCAGTCAGTGACCTTCAGATGGAAACTTATGTGATTTTTAAGCTATTTACCCATAGAGTTTTTTCCTAGTATGCATATTAAAAATGCAAATAAAATCTATAGAGTGAACTTTCTCTCCTTTCTACCCTAACACTTACTTGGAAGACAGCATTTAGGAGGAATTTTTATCCAGGAGAAAAAAATTACCACTCAAGGATATGTGGTTGTGTTAATTGTCCATGACTCAATGTTTAAAATCTCTTGCATGAGAGCAGCAGTGCAGTGGTAAGTTCTGGACCTGATTTTTTTTTCTCAGTTGAAACAGAAATACTTTTTTTTTCCTTGACAGGTCTTCCCATTGAAATAAAAAAATTCCCGACAGAAAGGGTTACTCTTAAATCCTCCCATGTGGGCTGACATTTGGCTGTCCAAAACATTTCAAATTCAAAGCCCTTGATTCAGTGGGTTGGTTAGCAGCTGAAGGTACCAGTGGAGGCCCATAATTTTCAAAGACCAAATTATAGCAATTTAGGAAAGAATCACAGAGTTAAAAAAAGTAGTTGTGTCTTAGAGAAGAAAACAGATTTTTCTCTCTACTACCTTCAAATTGTGCTTCTTCATCTGTGTGCACCCTAGTATTCCTGTGAACTATATGCCAAGGTGCCTGTCCCAAAGGTTAAAAATAACCTGGTGGTCTACATGGAACTATAAATGTCTTCTAGGAAACACCTGAAACTGTCACTGATTTGTACGCAAAAGATACTGATTTGATTTTGCTAACCCAGATTAATCAAAAGCAGGATGACTGCGGAGTGTGATGAGCTAACTGCAAGTGCAAAACATCTCCAGACCTTGTGCCTGCCCACTTATGTGCTCTACATTATCACTGCTGTGAAGTGCTGCTGGGCTCAGTTGTTGCTAATAGTCATTACACATGCCAGAAGGGATACTTGGGCTGTTTTTTAAAAAGGTATTTGTCTTTTACAAACAAAATAGGAATAGGAGACTAATGCAATGTAAGCTGGTGGCTGAGAAGTAGACTGATGCTTCTATTCAGCTGAAGGGTTGAAAAATGTGATCTCCTTATGTGACCAAGGAGTCCATTGGTAGAGCTGTCTTGAATTCCCTCTTTAGTCAGGCAGCAGTACTAATTGATAATGTTTATTTCTGCAAAATCACAGGCATACACAGAGCCTTACAGATGCAGGGCATGTTTCAGAGAAAAACTTGAACTAAATACTGAGTTTTAGCTGATCTCTTTAATTGTTCTTAAAGATGTTTCATCTTAAAGATGAAACATCATTTCAGAGGACTAAAGTCCATTTATTTATCCCTGGTGCAATTCTTTCATTAGTGCCCTATGAAAACAAGGCCTTCTGAGCTGCTGAAGAGACTTCCCCGGCTTTTTCATAATCTCCTTGTTTTTGTCTGAAATTGCTGTTGAAAATTCAGTAACTTTCTCATTTACATACAAAGCTACCCTCAAATCTAAAGTTAGGATCTATATCCTATTTGACTTGACTATGAGAAATATGAATAGCTGGTGTTGATAAATCATAACACAGAATCATGCAGACTTCAGAAAAATTTGGCCCAGACACTAAAAATACAACATTTCCAGTATAGCTAAACTTGATCAGTTAGGCTGCAGTTTCATTGCCTGTCATCAAGATGTCGCATAAGTAACTTAGATGCTAAGCCTTCCTTGCTATTTTACACATGTGACAAAAGGCTTGCATAAAATTTTCTCACTACTATATTTTTGGCCTTTTATATATTGTATTCTAAGTTCTGTGAAAGCAGCCTTTGAAATATAAACATTTTATACACACATATCAAATGCTAAATCAGGAGAGAAACAGTAATAATTTCAGTGTGACAAATGAGGAACATGCAGCTTTCTCAACTGGATTAATCTGTTTGATATGTGAATTATAATGACTTTTCCATTTATGCTACTATAGGATCTTAATCAAAAATGAGATTGACAGAATAAGAGTCTAAAATGCCCATCAATACTATGGTTTTCTCAAATGCTGCTTAGCAGGAATAGAATGGAACGTAACGTAATGTAACGGAACGGAACGGAACAGAACAGAACAGAACAGAACAGAACAGAACAGAACAGAACAGAACAGAACAGAACAGAACAGAACAGAACAGAATAGAATAGAATAGAATAGAATAGAATAGAATAGAATAGAATAGAATAGAATAGAATAGAATAGAATAGAATAGAATAGAATAGAATCTGCAAGCCTCTTGTGTTACTCTCAGCCCATAAATACTTTCAACCAATCTACACCAATCTTTTGTATTTGACATTTTAATTGCAAATAGAATTAACTAATTCTATATTCTATATTCTATTCTATAATGCTTTAACAATTTCATATTGCCTTTCTGTCATTTGCTTAGAATATTGAAATGTTTCAACAAGGACAAACAACTGTCTACACAAGAATTAAAGGGACAAAAAGGGGAGAAATATTATGATGACATTTAAACTGTTTTGTTTTGCCATGTCCTCTCTAACAAAACAGTGATCTTGAATAATAATTCTTCTATTTTCAGCCATATTCCTATTTCATGTCAACTTATCACCAGTAATCTGTGACATTTTAGTCTGATTTTCTGAAACACAAAACTGCTTTACAAGCCAGTAACACAAGCGTGCAAGAACATGCTTTTTCATTCTTGCTTTTAAAACCAATTTCCTCATGGTTTTCAAATCAAGCACATTATTTGTATTTTTGTATTTTACACAGAATAATCCCCCAATTTTTCTGCCTAAAACCAAATGAAACAGCACACTAAGTTTTTCCTCCTCCAACAATATCCTGAAATCCAGGAATTTTTAAAGACTCATATGGATGTGGGAAGATTGAGTTCTTACACTTATCACCACACTAGACCAAGTTGTGAAAAACAGAAAGTTGTCCAACAGATTTGTCTTAAAAGTGGCAGCTACAGAGATGCACAATGAGAATCTGTAGGTCCTCTGTATCATAGAATCATAGAAGCACAGAATGATTTGGGTTGGAAGGGACATTTAAAGCTCATCTAGTCTGACCTCCCTGCTATGAGCAGGGACATCTTCCACTACACCAGGCTGCTGAAAGCCCTGTCCAATCTGACCTTGAGGCACTTCCAGGGATAAGGCATCCACAGTGTCTCTGGGCAACCTGATCCAGTGCCTCACCCTCCAAACCATTGAATCACAGAATCACAGAATATAAAAGGGTTGGAAAGGACCTTAAAGGTCAGCTAGTCTGAACCCCCCCGCCACAAGCAGTGACATCTACCCCTCAGGTTGTTCAAGGTCTTATCCAACATGGTTTTGAACACTGATAGGGTTGGGCATCCTCTATGGGCAACCTGTTCCAGTGTCTCACCAACCTCACAGTAAAGAATTTTTTCCTAATAGCTAATCTATGTTTCCCCTCTCAATTTGCCCCCATTACGCCTTATCCTATCACTACAGATCCTGACAAAGAATTCCTCTCCAGCTTCCCTGCAGGCCCCCTTCAGATGCTGCAAGGTTGCTATGAGGTTTCCACGCAACCTTCCCTTCTTCAGGCTGAACAGCCTCAGCTTTCTCAGACTGTCTTTGCAGAGAAGATGCTCCAGCCCTTGCATCAACTTACTGGCCCTCCTCTGGACTTGCTCCAACAGTTCTATGTCCTTCTTATACTGCAGACTGTACACAGCACTCCAGGCAAGATCTCAGCAGAGCAGAGCAGATCAGAGCAGAGCAGATGGGCAGAATCACCTCCTTCGACCTGCTGGCCACACTTCTTTAAATGCAGCCAAGGATTGGGTTGGCCTTCTGAGCTGCCCATGCACACTGCTGGCCCATGTTGAGTTTTTCATCAACCATTACTCCCAAATCCTTCTCCACAGGGCTGCTCTCAATCACTTCTCTGCCCAACCTGTGGGTGTGTCTCAGATTGCCACAATTCAGGTGTAAGGACCTTGCACTTTACTTTGTTGAACTCCGTGAGGTTCACACAAACCCACCTCTCAAGCCTTTCAAGGCCCCTCTGGATGACATTCCTTCTCTCCAGCGTGTTGACCCTACCACACTGCTTCATGTTGTCAGCAAATTTGATGAGGGTGCACTTGATGGCACTGTCCATGTCACCAACAAAGATGTTGAACAGTATCTGCCACAGCACTGACCGTGGAGGGACACCACTTGTCACTGGTTTCCACGGGGACAATGAGCCATTAACCACAACTCTGTGTGTGTGGCCATTTTTAGCTAGTTTTTCACCCACCAAATGGTTCATCCATCAAATCGACATCTCTTCAATTTGAAGGCAAGGATGTTGAGTGGTACAATGTCAAACATTTTGCACATTTCCAGGTAGATGATAGTTGCTCTGCTCTGCCTTTATCCATCAATCCTGTAGGCTGATCACAGAAGGTCACTCAATTTGTCAGGCATGACTTCCCCCTTGTAAAGCTATGTTGGCTGTTACCAAGCACCACATATAAAAATGTCCTTCACTATGCCCAGTCTAAATCTATCCTTGTTTAATTTAAAACTATTGCTCCATGTCTTGTCACTAAAGACCTTCACAAAAAAATTTCTTTCTGTCTTTCTTTTAAAAATTCATTATATATTGAAAGGCCACAATAAGGTCTCACTGAAGCCTTCTTTTCTTCAGATTGAACAACCCCATCCCTCTCTTTGTTTTTTCATAGAAGAGGTGCTTCAGGCCTTTGAACATTTTCATAGTCAAAAAGGTGCTAACAGAATACTTCAAAAATGGCTTTGATTGAAATTCCAGCTATGTCGATGTCTATTTCTGATTTTTGCATTAGTACAAATAATTTCTTCAGTAATATACTAGCCATGGCTTTACCTTATAATAGATTTCTTAAAAAAAGAAGAGGCTTCTGGTTTTTACACTTTTTCTTTCTGCCAAAAAGCTTCTAATAATTGATAAGATACAGACTGCCCAGAAAAACTAGGAGGATAGCTAGTAAAAACAAAAGCTCTAGTAACCAGTGTACCTTTTTGAGTAGCTTGTATGCAACTCTGACACTGCTATGAGGCACTCCAGTCATTAAAAAAATAGCCGTAGAACACATAACCTTAAAACACTGAGAAATTAAATCCAAGATTCTATTTGCCTTCACATCCTCACTTATTATCTATTTCAGGAATTCAAAACTTGTGTTGTTATTAAATAGACAGTAGTTGACAAAAGGCACTAACAGCAAAGTACACTTTTGGGCTCTTGGAGTCAGGCTCTACTAGTAGTGAGAGCACGTACCACCCAAATAGTTCCTGCCTCTCATGAGAGTTAGCAGCTTCCAGGCAAAGTCTTTAGTTTACAGATTCAGCTTGTCCATGGTCAGCAGTAAGCATCCATGACTACCAAGCACAGCAATAACAAGTTCTCCCACGCCCACAGTTCCCGATTTACTTCTCAGAGCTTGTTTAGGAATGAGTTAACTGAGGTAATGAAGTCTTCAGAACACATAGTGTTCGCACATAGACTGTGCCCTGCATATAGGGATATCTTAGCCAGAGTCAGGGAGAACACCAGTGAGCTTTGCTGAAAACCTCAGAAGAGTGACCAGGAAGACTGGCCTACTTCTCTGCCTCTGAAGCATCAAAGTTGTGATGGAAACAAAAAACCTGACTACTGCTGACTGGTGATTGCTATGAAAATTCTGCAGCAAGATTCTAAGACTTTTCTGCAGCAGCATTTGGCTTGTAAATCATAAAGCCTTTACGGAAGACATTAATTCACTGAAGTAAGACAGCTTATGTGAATAAAATCTGAAGATTATATGCATTTAGAAGGGTGAAAAAAAAGTTTGTTGAAATAAAGTTGGCTAAGGGGCATCTACAGTAATGGAAGCTATAATTGTTTAACTAGTGTAGTCTTTTAAACGGAATTGTTTATTTTTAAAATTTTTTTTAGCCCAGGGATCCACTGGAAAACATGGTGGTTTGCAACTATGTTTAAAGAAAAAATGTATTTTGTGGCTGCATTGTGTAACACCTTGTAAAAAAATGTACCTATCTCCTCTATTAGGAGCAAATTCACCCTAGCAGATACATTCAGGATTCCTTACTAGCTCCAAAGTGGACAAATACAATATCATTTTATCAAACAATAGAAACACCTTTTGGTGAGTGTGTCTGTGCTAAGCTTCATCTCAGAACAGATAATGACAGGTGAGTCAAAGGCACTGTAACTGGAAATCCTGACAGATTGTTATCAGGGGACACAAAAATTGCATTTCTGTGCTGTCAGATGTATGATACACATGGCATCCCTCTTGTTCTGTCCCACACAGAGGCTCTGTGTGTCCTGGATTGTATTGGAGCTCCAGCAAGATATTTACACTCAAACTAATTCCTGACTGAGCATACAGCTATGGTAGATTTTGGCAGAAAAAGGATATACTAACATGCAGTAAATCACAAAATATTATTGTAAATTGCTCAATGATAATGATGCTGACAGAGTAACTAGAGAAGTTATTAATTAACTAAGCCAACTTCACTGTATCCCTGTGGAGCTGTGTAGTAGATGCTGATCAGTAACCTGAAGCAAAAGGAAGTTGAACAGTAATCCCAGTCTACAGAGATAGCTGGCCAACAATGTCAGTGTGGTGGGTGGTGTTCTGCATCCCCTGAAGTCCTCAAAAGCTGATTTTTCTGGAGGGAAAAAAGGATACTGTTATAAATAACTTCAGGCATCTAACTGAGCTGAGTTGTCCTATGTAGGCCCCTATCTTCCTTTCCCTAGTACTACATGAAATTCTACATCCTGTCAGGACACATTAAGTGCTTAAAATACTACATTGTGGATAGTGTGATCTGCTGCTTAACTGGCCTGAATCCTAGTTCCATTAAAGTGGACACACTGATAATAAAATTACTGCCAGTTATGTAACTACTGAAAGGCATTACAGCAATGCAACAGCAGTGAAGAAGAGCTTTGGTGTTCACAAAGGCAAGTGTTGTTGTTTATTTAAAAAGGCAGTCCTACCCCATTCAAAAGATGTCCACCTTTGCTATGGATGGATGGATACAAGCATGACTAGATATTTGTCTCAAACATTCTCACCAATGTACCGCATTGAGAATTAGTATACAGAGAGGTCATGCAAATGCATGTAACTTCCAAGGACTTTTCTTTTAAAATTTAGTGTTCAATGTCTGTAATTAAAGCCTTTTGCTTCACAGAATTGTATCAGTTTATCAGTAATTTTTAAAATTCATTGATCCTGGTTCTTCTTTCTTAATACTGGAAAATAGAAATTTACATTTCATAGTAAGTGGCAGACTGTTATGGTTATGAGTGCAGGGGAAGACTTTGAAACCTCCACTTTCTCCTTGCCCCCCAGTCCTTTACAGGGTTTTCATAAATGTCTCAACTGGGCTTGTCAAAACAAAATAATGTCAAAGGTTATCACTCTCATGGTGTGCATCCTGTTAGTGCTATCAGTCCACTTGGAAATGTTTAGAATACTAGGGAGCTGCAGAGCACAGTAATTGTGTATATCTTTATATCTAAGACAAACAGGAAGTTATTTCAGTTGTTGAGCTGAGGTACCAATATAAATTCTTCGTCTGCTATACTGACATGGTTCAGTGACATTTACGAGTGCTATTATAGTAGAACATTATTAAAGCCTAATTTTGCCTTTTGCCTGCTGTTACTCCAACTTTAGAGCCATTTAATTTACATTTTAGAACACATGTAAGTTTAACTTACAATATATGACCCAGGCAAGCAACCAACTGTAAGACAAAATCATGATGGATGTCCATCCATCTTCCTTTATGTATCCTGACACAGGCTGGAACCTTCTGCTTGAACTCTGTTTTTACATTTTTACATATTCATTCCTTGCTTTTCAGAAGGAACAGACAACAGAGTGTTGCAGATCCAAAAAGTAAATGAGAAACTTTGATAATGAAGAACTTGAGGATGGGAAAAGTAATGATGCCTGCCTGGCTTCTCTGAAAGATGCCATCTCCTACTTTGTCCATCCTCATTTCTGGAACTACACAGACAAATTCCTGACCTTATATGTCTTTCAACTGGAAACAACATTGTTTGTAATCTCAGTTTTGGCAGAGAGAAAAAAAAATCAATAACCAGGCTGCATAATTCAAGATATTTTCCAGCTCCCTTCCCCAAATCCCAAAGAGGTATTTCAGTTCTTACTCAAGGCTAGCAGAACTCAGTTACCTGGCAATTTGTTTGGGTTTAACATACCAAGCACTGAAAAGTTCCTAATGTAATTTTAACATTAAGGTAAAGAAAACTTTATTTATAGCCAGAAACTGAACTGCTGCATACAAGAAGAGTCACTAGAAAGGTCACAGTGACCACCCAGTGAAAAAATAGTGATTTTAAACTTGCTGCTAAAACATGCATGTCTTTACTCCACTTTTCCTCAGCTATCTTAATTTCTAAATCCCACCATAGATATTTTCTCTAGCTGCAGCAAGGATTTCTGTAAGAAGCACTTAGAAAGATTATGATGTTGACCTGTGACTCATGTGGTATTTAAACATGGATGAGATTCTTGAGGACACAGACCTTTGCAATCATACATATTCTGCCAGTGCTGGGAGAGACACTTCCAGCCACTGTTAGACTAGCTAGTAATTGTAGCTTGTTTAGTTCTCTCCTTTTCTGCTGCTAAACTAAGTGCTACCCTGACTTCAAACAACTTTCAATCAGAAGCTATAATGCAAAAAGTTCAGATTAATTTAACCAGTTCACTCTCTACCTATGTGAGGACATATCAGACTTTACATCCACCAATCTGTTGAAGATAGTCATGTATATATAGTTAGATTGGCTTTTCCAAGAATATGTATGCTGTTGCAGCTGCCAGCAGATTGCCTTCTCCAAGAATATGTTTCTGTCAGCTGCCTACTTAGAATCACAGAATTTGGGCTGGAAAAAAATCCTTATGATCAAGTCCAACCTTACACTGCCAAGTCAACTACTAAACCATGTTCCCAAATGCCAGATCTACACATATTTTAAAAACTTCCCAGGAAGGTGATTCCACCACTTGTCTGGGCAGTCTATTCCAAGGCAGTCTATTCCAATGCTTGACAACCATTTCAGAGAAGAAATATTGCCTAATATCCAATCTAAATCTCGCCCGTGACAATTCTTCTTGTCCTTGGCTTGTTATATGTGATAAGAGACCAACTCTCACCTTGCTACAACCTCCTTTCAGGCAGAAAAAGATAAAGCCCTTTAGCTTTCCTTTCTCCAGGCTAAACAAGTCCAGCTCCCTCAACAGCTCCTCATCAGATTCAAAAGCTCTGTTGCCCTTTTCTGGACATGCTCTAACCCTCAATGTCGTTCTTGTTGTGAAGGCTCCAAAACGTAACACAGGACTAGACATGCAGCCTCACCAGTGCCAAGTACAGGGAAACAGTGACTGTCCCAGTCCTGCTGGCCACACTATTCCTGATCCAAACCAGGATGTCACTGGCCTTCTTCACTTGGGCAACTACTGGCTCATGCTCCGACTTGGCTAATGTTGATCAGTACCCCAGGTTTTTTATGTCAGGCAGCTTGCCAGCCACTGTTCTCCCAGCCTGAAGTGCTGTACAAGGTTGTTGTGACCAAAGTGCAGAACCTGTAATGCCATCTTGTTGCATTTCACAAATTGGCCCATTGATTCAGCCTGTCCAGATCCTTCTGCAGAGCCTTCCCTCTCCAGCTGATCAACATTGCCATCCAACTTGGTGCCATCTGCAAACTGAAGGAGGGTGCACTTGATCCTCTTGTCTTGGTTATTGATAAAGATATTAAACAGAACTGGCCCCAGTACTCAGTACCAGTACCAGTAGTTACTGGCTACCACTTGAATTTAACTCAATCCCCATCACTGCGTGGGCTTGGCCATCCAGTCATTCTTTTCATCCAGCAAATTGTGCATCCATCTGAACCATGAGCAGCCAGTTTCTCCAGGAGAATGCTGTGGGAAACAGTGTCAAAGGTTGTTCTGTACAGGATGGCACTCGAGATTATCTGGTCCACGACCTTCCCTGGAAACGAGGTCAGACTGACAGGTCTGTAGTGCCCTAGATCCTTCTTCTGGACCCTTCAACTGGGACCTCTCTGGTTAACCAGGACTCCTGGTAAATGGCTGAGAGTGGTGAACTCATGCACCAGCTCCCTCACTACCTTTGTGTGGATCCCAACTGACCACATAGAGTTGTATGTACCTAAGCTGTGTGGCAGGTCACTGATCATTTTCCCTTGGATTATGAGGGTTTCATTCTTTTTCCCATTCCCATCTTCTAGTTCAGGTACCTAGAGAACAATGGGTCTTATTATTGAAGAGGTATTAAAAAGGTAAAAAGGTAATAACTACCTCATCCATTTCCTGATCCTTTGTTATTATCTTTCCCCCTGCAACCAATAAAGGATGGAGACTACCCTTAACTCTCCTTTTGTTGGTAATGTATTTATAGAAACATATTTTAATTGCCTGTTACTGCAGGATCCAAATTATGTTCTAATTGGGCTTTGACCCTTCCAGTTTTCTCACTGCCTAATCTCATTACATGTTTACTTCTCTTGAGCATCCTGCCAGTAGTTTCTCTAAGATGACAAACTCTTTTTTTTTCTCCTGTGTTCCAGCCAAAGCTACCTGGCTGGTCATCCTTTACCAGCCAGGCTGGTCATCCTTTTACATTTCAAGCACAAAAACCCACTAGCCTAGCTTGCACAGGATATCATGTTCCTCCCACACAGACCAATGCAACTTGTTGTGTTTGGTGTCTTATTGACAACTAAAGAAAGCTGGTATGTGTCGATAGCTAAACTCAAAGCTTCAGTTTCACTTGCTCCATTCACTGTGTGTATGAGCATTAGGAAGTATCTGTAAGACTGGAAGGTCTTTTTAAAGATGAACAGCTTTGATTATTTGACATAACCATTTATAAGTGCTTTCTGTTTTCCAAAAGTCTTAGGACAGCTTCTGACAATGTTTTAAAAATATAACTTAAAATTTATTTACATTTTAAAGTTATTGAAAACATGCAGTAAATAGTGTTTATGAATATTTTATTTGTCTTCTCTGAAATGAACATGTTGTAAAGATATTCTTGTTCATTTCTGAATTCCTACCTGACTACTGGTTACCACAAGATAAATCTGTCCAGTCTAGGTCTCCTAAATAGGAGTCTAGATAGACTCATCTCTTTCTCACTCTCAGACTACAAATACTCTGCTCACTAATATAATCACCAGTTGTATTAAATACTGTAATTAAGCAATTATATTAAAAGGCTCTAAAATATTAAGTGACCAATCCTTTTCAGTGGTCACTGTTCAATGGAAGCAGCAGATACTTTGGCTAACCTAAAGAGATGTGACATAACTCTGTTATTACTATTTGGCAACTGAGGAAATTTGATTTCTCTAGGAAGATTATCTCTTCTGGCCCTAGGAACAGCCAGAAACTGATAAAACTGGGTAGAACTTTGATTTCATTTTATCTTACCTTTCATTAGCATTTTATTTCAGTGTACTTAAGTGTTATTGTCTGTGCTTTAGAGCCAGGAAGAGTGAAGTATGTTCTCTAAGTTTCCCTGCAAATCAGTAGTATTCCTCCCGATGAATGGCCTGTTTCTCCAGAGACAGCATTTGACAATATGTGGAACTTCACTTACAGACAAAGAACTGTTTATATGATTTGATCATTGTTCTTAAAACTGCAGTGTTTCATTCTCTATCTTTCAACTGATGAGACAAGTCAGCATTAATACATTTTCCCTTTTATGAATGCACTTGCATGCTCTATTGTTGACTAAACAGCTGACAGAACAAGGATTTGCATCCAATCTGCCATAGCAGCAACAGATCAACAGTTTTGATATCCTCACAAAAACAGATGCTCTCAAGTATTTTTCCATAAAACCAGCTAATTAACTGCTTAAATTATTAAAAAATCCCTCTATTGACAAATTACATGTACAACTGACTAACCAGAGAATATCCTTAGTATTCAAGTCTTTCTTTTTAGACTAAAAAATAAAAGTTCTTGAGAAAAGATGCATGCTGTCTGACAAGAAAACAATAAAAAACCCCTACCAAGAAAAAAATTCTTGCTCGTTCCTGAGTTAATTCTATTGACATGAATTTAATGAGCACTGTTTACTTGCCAGAAAATTAAACAAATAACAAGCACCGCTTTAGCAAATTGCTAGCTAGCTTAAGTGTTTTCCATGAATTAATCCTTCTTTGTATAAATGTAAGACAGTAAAAAAAGGAGATCTTGAAACCAGCAATGACATCTGTGAGCTCTTTCTGTGTGTTCTGCAATGGCAAAACACTGGCAGGGACTATGGCAAGGGAGAGGTTGCCATGCAGACCAGCAAAACAGCCCTCTGAAATGGCATGCTGACCCACTTTCAACTACCAGCTCTTGCTGACCCTTTGTTGAGTGAAAGGTTCTTTCAGGTTTTTGCTGGTTTTCATCCTTTCAGTTCTTATTTCTAAAGTGGCAAACCTGCCTTTCTCTTTATTCTTGTTTTCCTCTTTCTCCACTAGTATGCACTGAAGAAAGGTAGATTGTTTCTTGTGGCTGTATGCTTTTGATAATTAAAAAACCCTTCCACCTCCTTTTAAGAACATGCTGTGGAAGAAACACGTATCTTGTTATCAACAAAATTATGATACAATTCCTCAAGGAATTCAGTCTTATCAGAGTAGTTCGTCTATGAAAAACCATACTTTAATTGTTACTCTTGGCGATAGGAAAGGATAATAGTGTAATATTATATTAAATATTGCCATGTGCAATAAAAGAAAACTCTTTCAGTCTTTCCAGCAGTGGTGTGCAAATCCCCTTTTGAATTCAGGTTTGGATGTTGTGATTTAAACTAAATCTTTTGCTTCTCCTTCTTCCAAAACCAATAGGAGTTTAAAGAGAGATGTATTTTTATTGGAACCATGTGCTCAGCCTAAGTTGCCAAAATAATTTAGCTAAAACTAATGCTTTTATTTGGGTTAAGGTTGATTCCTGAGCTGTGCAGAGGTCAAGGCATTTAGCTCGTCTTCCTCTTTTTCAATTTCACTATAGAGTCTACAGCAGAGTTCAGCCAGTTCAAGCTGTATTTCCAGAATCCAAGTTACCAAGTTGAGCTTATCTATGTTTGTGACTTTCCACGAGACAAAACCTTTTTTCATCCCTTTTCCATACTACATATACGTTACAATGCATAGAAAAATGGTTCTATTCCAAGGATTCAGAATAAGCGGCGGCTCAACAGTGATTCAACAGTGCAAGTCCTGCTGCCAATGCTGCCTCTGCTGCTGGTGTGACCTTGGTATCGACCTGCTTTTTGATAATGAGTGACAGCTGCTAAGAAATGACTCACAGGGTGTTTGCCTTTCTTGGGCAACAAGTGGAAAAACATAAAAAATATAGAATTTTGGAAGTAAGATATGAAAAAAATAGCTCTGCTTTATGTTACTTGAAAAGTAACCTTTATATGTTCTTTGACCTTTATATAGGTTCAATAAACTGATTATAGAGCCACGATCTCCTGATAAAACCTTTTAAATACTGGGAGATGTTTCATAATAACAAATACTGTAATGTTATTGCAATTAACGAAGTATCTATTTATGTGTTTTGTGTGTGTGCATGCACTGGTAAATGGGATAAAACCAAGCCCTTGAACATCAGAACCTTCACATGATTAGGAGGTTCTGATCAAATACTCATTTCTAAATTCTCTGTAGTTAGAGATTGGTTCGGATCCAAAACTAAAAAGGTTTGTTTTTGTTTTTATTTCTATGCCATTGCAGCAAATATGCCATAGGTCAGAATTATATACTAAAGGTGCTCTGTGGCAGCAGTGCCTTGATCCAAAATAGACTAAATATAGGTTTCAGTTTTAAAGTGAAACCAGGACAAATATTTGATAACTCTCGTATATTACTTTCTTCTCTCAAAAAGGAGATCCTGGCACAAAAAGATCAAATCTCAGAAGAGGTATTTCAGTATTGGGTAGAATTCTTATGAAAAGAGATTCAGAAATAAGCCATTGCAGAGTTTTGTTTAGGATGCAATACAAACTGAAAGCAATAAAAATGTAGTGAATGGGAATCACAAGACAAACTGTGCTGAAATAAAAGATTCAAGGCTCCATTTTAACCCATCCTCAAAATATATATCCTATTTAATGGCACAGGTGTTTACTTCTGCTCGCATTACTAAAGTGAAAAAATGTTTCTAAGACATAGCTTTTAACAAATTTATAAGATGGTACAAAACTTTAGAAATCTACTCAACAGATCACTGAAAAATAATTACCTGTAACATGAAAAGTCATGACCGCTCAAAATTCAATTTTTTCAAAAATCTGACAGAATTCTTACATATAAATAATGTAGGGTTTATCATATAAAAATGAAATTTGAAAATACTGTTTTATCATTTTAAATTGAAACTGTCAATAATTCTGGTGAGAAGAGGGCTGGAATCCAGAATTGCTGCATCTTTAACTCTACACTACTTTATAAGAATACTAGGTATAAAAGAAAAAATAAACATCACTAATTTACTTAGTTTTCTGGCAGCAATGCATGATATGGGACTGAAAGGGACTAAGAAGGTCGGGCCAATGCATTTTGTAGCTGACAGTTTTGTGCA
Organism: Prinia subflava; assembly: GCF_021018805.1. NCBI lineage: Eukaryota > Metazoa > Chordata > Aves > Passeriformes > Cisticolidae > Prinia > Prinia subflava. The sequence continues at coordinate 35,507,079 of NC_086283.1, read as the reverse complement.
TTAGTCATTCTAAGAGATTTTCCTTGTATAAGAGAAGATAGGCCCCTTCAGACTGAGGCTGAAAGGTCTCCAAACTATGCACAGCATAGTGTAAAACAAAAATATCAAATAATAGGTTGCTTGTGATAGCAAAGAAGAAAGAAAGCTCTCACCCTTATAACCTGCTGCATTGGTTTTCCAGTCATTAGCATTCAGATGTCCTGCACGTGAAGTCCTGACAATAATGTGCTGTACGTCTCTCCAGGTCAGAAATGGACTATGAAATGGGAAAGACAAAGTCACAGATCAGACATTTTACCAGGATGTAGGGATACAGGGTCATATAAGATGAAAAGTATCCAAAGCAAAACAACTTTAATTTATCTTCTCTACTTTCCTTTGCTCCATTCAAAATAACGTCCCAATTTTACAGAAAAACTATGTGAAATTATTTATACAACTGGGATGTTTGCCATAAGCGGACTGTAACAATATATGATAATATTCTGTTATATGGAACTTAAGGGAACATGAATGAGTACATTTCCCACAGAGGCAATTCTTACGACCCCCAACTACTGTATCTTAATGAGCGAAAAGGAGAAGAAATTAAACTTTTGGCTTGCTGAAACACTTTACTAAATCTCACTAACTGCTAGCTCACACTGGAAATTCCTCTAGACTTTCAGTTCCTATTCAAGTTATTCCAGGTGCCCCTGTTGTTATTGATTTGTCTACTACCCCAGTCTGGAAATTCACTAAAAGTCTGTGGGTATTTTGCAAGAATTCCAAGCAGTTGGATGGTTGGTGAGTTGCAAAGCAAGACCCTGATTGCACAGAGGTATATTCCTTTAAGGGATTCCTGTCCACCTGGAAGGTGAAAGAAGATGCCGTTTCTACCCCCACTGTGATATTAATACACATTTATCTTCTAGGACTAAAGCAAATCTCCAGGGACTGGAGTTTTTCTGTTTCTTCTATATCTACAAAAGGGAGAACTTCTTTTCTTAGAAGACGATCTAAAGGTGCCATCATTTGGCTATTTTTTCTTTCTCCTTCAGATTTTTCAGTTTTTCTGTTATCGGAAATAAGATGAATAGCGCTGTCTTTAAAAATGCACTGTAGTAGAAGGAATGATAAACTGAGCCACTAAACAATGAAGAGGAAAGAAGTGTTGTGGTGCAGAACACCAGGCATTAAGTACCATTTTTAGAGCATCATCATCTGTCCCTATTGCACACACTGCCACAATTTCCCTCAGCTGAAGACAGACCGGAATAAAGTTTGTAACACCCAGAACTGGCTGCCTACACTGCCCAGTCATTGAAAACCAGGGAAACCTTGGTTCTTAAACCAGATTTAAATATTCTGTTGCATTTAATGAGAGCAGATGCCTCCTCTCCCCGAGCATTTTTTTACAACATTAGATGTAAATCACAGATCAGACATTTTACCACGATGTAGGGATACAGGGTCATATAAGATGAAAAGTATCCAAAGCAAAATAACTTTATCTTCTCTACTTTGCCTATAGGTATGTTTTTTTCTTACTGTGCAGTTTCTCACACTAGGCTGCTAGACTAGAATGACAGTAACTTTTTAACCAGTTGGGCTGGTAAAAATTACAGAAAAAATATTAAAAAAAAGTTATGGAATGTAATGCACATTAAGTATTTGTAGGATACGATATGTTTCTACATCACCTAGCATGCTATAGCCTTTTAAATAACATAGCACTGCCTGTACTGTAGGAGGATAGCTTATATCATAAGGTAGAGCTATCCATACCTGGGCCTCAACCCAGGCCTCAGACCAGGCCTCAGGCCTGGTCTAACAGGCCTCAGTACGTTCAGCATACGTAGTAGCAGATAAACTTATCTGCTACTAGGAATGTGTGAAGGTAGTAGTGTTACTAGCATAGAACAGTTACTGGGAAGACACGGTGGCTACCTTAAACTGTAATAGCTTACATATTTCTGTATTCTCACTGCCTATCAGAATGCACCTGTTCTTGTAAACTATTCTGTCTGTATTTAACCCGCCATCTCAAGGAATAAAGGGAAGAACGTGTGATATACCCACATTGGGTCAGACTCCGTTCTTTAGTCCCCGATCTTTAACTGTTCCCAGCTTTCACTGTACAACATAATTTTTATCAATTTCTAGCTCTACTTTACAACATTCATTTTATATTCATGCCGCATCTCCACAGTTTCTTCAATGCATCCTGATCTCCTCATGAGGCACTATTGGAAGGCTTTGCCATATAATCTACAGCCACGGAATCACACAATGGTTTAGGCTGGAAGAGACTTTTAAAGGTCATTTAGCCCAAGTACCAGCAATCAGCAGGGACATGTTCAACTATATCAGGTTGCTCAGAACCCTGTCTGAACTGACCTTGAATGTTTCCAAGCATGGGGCCTGCCACCTCTGTGACAATCTGTCTCATTGTTTTACCACTCTTATTGTAAAAGAAAGAAACAAAATTCTATCTTTTGCATTATCTATGTATTGGGTTTTGGGATAAAATCCAGACAAGTTGTGATTCCCTTAGATGAACAGTGGGGTAGGCAGCTATACATCCACCGGCAACCATGTTCTGGTGTACCTGTGTCAAATCTGCAGTGCAGACAGATGAAAAATCCTAAGTGCCAAAAATCAAACAAACAATGGCCTAACTGCAGGCTAATAATGATGCAGTTGGGAGGAGAAAACCCCTGAGAGAAAGGCATCTGAATTGCATCCTTTATTGTGTCATCTCCACAGGAACAATAAATAGAGACTGTCCAAAAGACAATACTCACAGTCTGCTTAATAACAGCACGGAGCGAACAGCAACAAAACCTTAGGTTAGTTGCCACTCTTAGAATCAGTTTGACTGTGAAAATGGAGAAGGCTTACATTGTTTTAGGTTAATAAAGGAAGCTATGGTTAGCATGGTACCCAGGCTATTGATTTGACCTATCTTTTACATTTCAAAAGACTGACTAAAAGCACACTGCAATTCAGTGAAACTGCTCCTCTTCCACCAACCTCATTTTATTCCCACAAGGAATTGACATGAAAAAGCAGCTGGGATCCCTGCTTTCAATGTGAGCAGCCAGAAGCACCTCAAGAGTAACTTCAGAGACCTGCCTCTAAAAGCTGATGCTGGAAAACACTCGGAGAGCCAAGAAACTACAGGGGACAGAGCTGCTAAACTCCTAAAAGTCTCAACTGAGAAAATGCCAACCAAGATTTCCAAAAAAGCTTGTACAAGTTAAAGGCATTGTCCTAGCACCAGAACAACAGCTATCCACTAGTTTTACTTCTAGCCATTGCTCCAAAGCACAGACACAGAAAAACTCAATGAAAAAGTTAAAAATCATCACAATCAAACATTATTTGGTTTTGATCTTGTTTGAATTTAAGAAATGTCTGAATGGAATTTTCTTAAAACCTTTTTAATGCAAATTAAATGGAAAATTTAATTCTGAATGGTTATTCTTTGGCAAATTAATATGTAACTGAAAACAGGAACAGGAACCAAAATATACCCAAATCAATATCAATATAATAACTGAAATTCAGTAAGTGGCATCAGTGGTTGAAACTTAAGAGAAAGATAGGTTCTAAGGTAAGCCTTTATTAACTGTTAAGTTTTTCAAATACTTCAATACTAAGAGCAAATTACTCAAAATTTGCAAAAATTCAAAAAGAGATTTTTAACTCACACACTCTAGCATTGCCTTCTATAACAGGCAGTCAATCAATGGAGCAAAGAACTAGCTAAAGCTGATGCACTTAAATGATAACCTCTCCTTCTGCAGTGGAAGTCTAACTACAGAGGTTGTTTGACAGCACTTCTTCAATTCACCTCAGCTGTCTCATCACTTTTAACCTCCATGTTTATGACAAAGACCTCATAACTTTGATAACACAGAAATATGTTTTCTGTATCCAAAATTATACCTTGCTAGACAGTGCACTGCTCATCCTATTTCTCTAAGAAAATCAGTCAATCTGGGAAGTATCCAAATATCCGTTCAGTTGCCAGAAATCCAAAGTATCTATCTATGACACTGACGACACCTTACAATGTGAACTCCTTTTATCTCAATGATTACACTTGGTGGTACTGTCTTTTAGAGGAATGTGATATATTGTCACTTTTCTGTCACTAGCTTCAGAATTCATCAAAATTCTTCATTTCTTCTCAGCACTACCTTGTTCTAGCCTTGGTTTCATGTGAAAAAAAGGCACATACAGGAATGACAATGACCTGTTGGAGCAAGTCCAGAGGAGGGCCATGAAAATTATTAGGAGGTTGAAGCACCCTCTCCTTCAAGGACAAGCTACTTTCTTTCAGAGAGTGGGTTTAGATTAGATCTTTGCTGGCAGGATGGTAAAGCACTGGCACAGGGTACTTAGAGAAGTCGAGGGTGCCCCACCCCTTGGAACTGTTCCAAGGCCCGGTTGGATGGGGCTCTGAGCAACCTGGTCTATTCTGCTGATGGCAGGGGGTTGGAATGAGATGATCCTTAAGGTTTCTTTCCAAATGAAATAATTTTAGATTCTGTATCACTCAAGTGAAGAGAATCATGGAAGAAAAAATACTTTCTTCAAGGCTATACCACTTAGTATACCACACAGTTGCTGCTCCTTACTAATGAAACTAGTTTATATACCACATGCTGGAAAATACGCATTGGCTTACAGACAGAAACATGCAGTTCAATTGGGGATGTAAAATGTATTATGTATTATGTATTATGTATTTTGTATTCTTCTGTCAGCAACATAAGAGTTTTTATTTAAATTTGGCCTTTTCAAAGGAACACGGCACAATGGTCTCTGGAACAAATACAGGGCCATTGTCTCTCCTGACTCTGATTTGCTTGAATACCAAATCCAACCTTTTCATCAATGAGAAGAGGTATTTCTGCTAGCAACAGTAGATTGTACTATGCAATGAAAATAGTTTACTTTTAGTGAGAAAAAAATTCCTGTCTCTGTGCATTAAATTGATTATACTTATTTTCTCATTTACAGTAAGAAAAATTTCACATTATGTAATGATTAAGTGCAACACACAAGTAAGCATTTATTCATAGGACCTGATCAAGCTACTAGATATACTAGGAAACATCAATTGGGTACAACTGGAAAGCAATTCACTACCTAAATACCAGAAGAAAACTGCAGAACATGAAAATTAAGAGATGTTTTTGTGTGATAGTTGCTGTATATTTGCAACTCTGCATTGCATCCTCAGAGATTCCAAACAAGCAGTCTGAAACTCAGCTACAATTCTTTGATTCCTGAGGGAAAACATGCCACTTTGATACTAAAGTACTAGATCAAAAATAATAAATATGTGTTCACATTATGCATAAAATCATCCTCAAACAATTTGTTACCAGGATTTTAGAAGCAGATCCCTGTTGGTAGAAATGGCTAAGTGGAGGGTTCAAATCAGTAGGCAGGTAAGAGATCCTCCATCAGCTATTTGCCAGTCCTACCATATGGGGCTTGTCAAAGTAAGACAGTGCAAAGTTGAGATGTAGATCTGTCTAGCTTTTTTTTTGGTTGGTTGAATGTACCTTTGTGTGTGAGTCAAAGCAACCTCCTGCCTGTTCCAACTCACACCTAGGCCCTATTAGTACTCTGTTCAACTCATGATGTCTCTCAGGAGTAGAACTTTGCTACTGAGGAAAATTGGCTTCCATAGACTCAGAACTCTTCCATGGTATCAACTGTTGTACTTTCCAGCACAAAGTAGAATGAAACTACACATTATTACAAACACTGTCAAGAAGTGTTCAGGACTCAGTGCTCTAATTTTTAAGCAGCTTGCTGTATAAAGAATGTAACTAACCTTGCAAAACCCTTTTCCAACTTGTCTTTTTAAAAAACCTCGCATAAACACTGCCATTAGCAGAAGTATTAATAGAGGATATAAGGAAGAATTTATGAAAATGAAAACTCTGTTTGAATCAAAATAGTTCCCATAAGCAGTTACATTAAGCCACAGTATCATGTGTCCTTCATATCCTATTTTAAAAGTACTGCAGAAAATACTTCAATTGCTTCAGAACTTTTAGGATCACCTAAAATGGCAGGCAGCACAGTTGAAAAATACAGCCTGAAATTCCAAATCACATAAATAAGAAATTCAGAAACTGCATAAAATAAACTATACAGATTCCATACAAGCAAACCCCAGATATTAAAATTTAATAGTTTACAATATGATCACTCTAAAGGCTGTACTTCATAATCTATAATGTCACAAGACCAAAGATTTCTCCAAACTGGTAAAGAAATTCAGCATGGGAAGCCATAGCATGAGAACTATTCTTCTGCCTAGCTTCTCTCTTCTTTTTAACTTTTTTTTTTTCCTATTTTATTTAGCGGCTGTGGTCAGCAGGAGTGGCAAATTTTAAGTACCAATAAGAGAGAAAAGTTAATGAATGGAATACAAATGAATAAAAACCACATTTATGGTATTACTAATATAATTCCTTTGGATCTACTCAAATATAAGGCTAAGTTCTAGAAACAGAATCTTCCATTTAATGAAACAGAACAGAATATAAAAGGAGGCAAAATCAACACATTTTCACTCTGGAACTCTTTTTAGTACCATGCAATGGAGTACTACAAATACAAAAGAGTTACTTACTCTATAAGCCCTGATTGTGAATACTTAGTCACTGGTACATTTTGTCTCCATCACCACATATAAAGCTTTAACACAGTCTTGTATTAATATCTATTATAGCAACTATTAGTTTTGAAAACAATTATAGTCCATATGCACTGATATAGATTTCCCACTGGTAGAGCCACTGAAGGTCACAGAGAAAAAAGGGTAAGCTTCTCAGTGTGTTTTAAGATGTCATAATCAGAAATAGCTTTGTTGTAGTTCTTGTAAGATATAACTTTTCTGAAACTTTCAACTACAACAAAACAAAAATTAATCAATTACCAATTTCAGTTCATTAAGCGAGAACAGTGAGAAAAACTTATAGCAAGTTGAAATGTATACACACAGAGTCTTATCTGCATTTGCAGATTGTTTGGAATGAATTTAAGGATTTTAAAACTGAGGTTAAAAGGAGATTTAAAAGTTTTAACCCCCTCCAATAACATTATATTACCTTTTCAAAATACCTTTGTTCCTGATAACTGCATTAAGAAAACACAATTATAATGACACAAGTGCTGCACTACTTAAGATTATGTCAGGTCTTCAATTACAAACTCTTACTCTCATGTTTTCAAGTCAACAGCAACAAGTATTCTGTGCCCATTATTGGGTCACAGTGTCTTCAAAGAAAGCAACATGAAAGATGGAAACATAATTCCAGTGTTATGAATTATATGCAACTTGGAACTACTATTGTGTGCAAATTTCTTACTTCCTTCAAAGCAAATGGCTAACACCACAGGAAACTAGTTTCCTTCAGAATTTAATAGAACCAATCTCCTAGAGCTTAAAAGCATTGAGTAGGACTTGGGGTGAAGCATTCCATCTTAAATCTGCAGATATTATCCAACAGAGTACAAAGTAATGCAAAAAGTTCTGAAATACAGATTTACCTGAAGATCTCCCACATTTCTGCTGCTCCATGAAGCACATTAGAGATACATATTAGGCATAAAGAACAAAATCATGCAGTTGAGAAAATGCTTGTAAGATAAGTTTTTGAGCTAAAGGTACAAGGACTCTGGAGCTACACTATTCATGGTTTTTAGAGCTGAGGAACTTGGCCCACGTTAAAAAATAGATTTGTGTCAGCATGCAGAAGCTGAGATTTTTCATACTACATTAACTTATGTTCAGGTTAATATAACACCTCTCAAAATCTCTTTCAGTGTTCAAGAACACACATTGCTAAGAGGACCCTGGTGAATGGAAGAGGTGACCTACAGTACCCTACAAGGTACAGCAGAGTTAGGCAGCCTTCTGAGTGAACTGTAAGACATGAAGATGGTATACATGATTTAATGGAAACCACCTATGTTCAACATTGTTTCATGTTACTTCAACACTGAGTACTCTGTCAGCGTCTCCACAGTGTCTGCTTTCCTTCATCTGAAATATGCATGGAGACCTTTCCTGTCCTTAGAAGATTACTGTGTATTATGACAAGAAACATTCCAAAGCACTGTGTGATGTCTGCATAAAGGTGCTAGATGAATAAGAATTAACTTCCCGTATGCTTAATTTTTGTTTCAGAATAGATATGAGATCTTACTTTGCTTCCAGTGCCAGGGCAATGATGCCTGCAGCCATAGGTGCAGAGGCTGAGGTTCCAGTATGGCTGTCTGTGCAACGCTGCCTCAGGTCTGTAGTAATCTGGAAGAAATTGAACATGTGAAATTAAAACACAAGTTCAGAAATCAGAGCATTCATGAAACTTCAAGTAAAAACTTGAAACTTCAGTTTCATTTACTTGAATATGTCACATGTATGTGGAGGGTATTTTCCTCTTTATTTGCAAGGAAGGGAAGATACATGATATGAGATGTTCTGAAGTCACTCGAGAATTTACAGTGTTCTCTGTATTGCTCCACAGGAAAGACATTTTTAAACCAGAAAAACATGCAGAGGGGTTTGAAACTGCACAATTGCAATTCTGACTTTCTATCTCTATCTTGGAGGACTTTCCCTCCAAGAACCTCAAAGTGCTGTTCAAACAGGAAGGAATTAAATCTTGTACACAGACTGCTTATGCACATTTTAGAGCCTATATATAGGTATTGATTAGGTTGCCTGAAATCACACTGGAAGTATGTGACACAAGAGAACACAGTTTGGCTCATGCTAAGTACCCTGTTTAATCTTTCATTCACTCCTTATGTAATAAATCACATGAAATTAAGCATCAATTCATTGGAAAATCCTGATTTGATAACAAATTTGGCCCAGCCATCACCAGCCAATGAGATGTTTTCCGTTTTAAATTGTTATGTCTTATGTATAGACAATTACATGCTGCACATATTTTTGTATGTAATCTAAGTGGATGTATAAATGGTAATGTGCAATACCAACTAGACACACAGCCCTCTACTTAGTGTTAGGATATTTCTATCCAGTAATGAATTTTAGACAGATGCTTTCCGTAAGAATGTAAATCATGCACAAAAATGTGTTTATTCCAAATTTCGCTTCTTTCAAGCAATGTCAATCTAAAGTGATTCTACTCTGTGCTTGTATTCCTGAAGAAGTGGCTCTTTGCAGGAGCAAGGCAGCAGAGGTAGGATGTCACTACTACCTAGCAGAAGCTCAAGCAAAACCCATGCAGACTGGAGAACAGTTGTTTGAAGACATCAGTCTACAGCAGGGAAACCTCAATGAAGGCGAATGGCCTGTGATGTCAAAACTTATTCTGAGAACTTCAGTCACTGCCAGATATAAGATACCTGCCTGAGGGGCAGAAGAGAAGTTGCTTATATAACACTTTATGTAAGCACATGGAATTATTGTGTTCTAATTCACCACTATTGTACTTCATTTCCAACATAGATTTGCACAAAGATGGGAGAAGGAGAGGATCAGAGGATCAAAAAATCACAAAAAAGCACAGAACATGTAAAAATGCCTGTCTAGCTTTGAAACCTCCAGATAATTGAAATGTAATCTGAAAAACCATCTCATCTGAGCAGAATACATGCAAATGCATGCAGGAGGTATAGGTTTCACATGATGTCAGCCATATTCAGTATGTTACATTATTTGTATAAGGCTGATGAAAACTCCCACAACATGTAAGCATATGCAAGTTAACACAGAAGATTTCTAACAGAAAAGGAGCTAACAGCACCAAGAAAATGTTGAAAACAAGTAGGGAGCAAGTGAAACAATATGGAAGCGTCTAAAAATTGAAAAAGACATATGAAAGCATTTATAATGTCAGATCCTTTAAAAAATCAACTTACTAGAGACTGGGTTTCTTGATTAATGAGGTCTAGAAAGAACCTTTTTGCCCCCTATCATTTAATATTCTTCACTGATGCATACCTTTTAAAATAATTTGTTCTATCCTTCATTGGCTAGAAAGTTCACGTAATTTCCTTCTCTCTTCCCCTCTAGCCTGTTGACTGTATTCATTTAGAGGATGAAAATTACCAGTGTTGGGCAAAGCTTTAAGGATGGAAATTGTGTAAGTGATGTGACAATATTAAGAGATGAAACTGCAGCAGGAATACCCCTAATGCTGCATTGCCTACATCTGCAAATTCAAGTAGTGATTTTCCAGGTGGAATTAAGATATCCAAGTACTAGATGATGACATGCACCCAGAGACATATAAGATACAGGTATCCCATTTGGAAAATGCTGGTCAGTGCTGTGGCAAGGACCAGAAGGAAGGCCAGGAAAAACAGAGGGTGAAATAGGGATTAATATGTGCTCATGTCTTTCATACTCTGGTACATTACGCCCTGCATAAAAGTGGCGCAGCACGTGCTTTCCTTGGAAGACCAAAGGCAACAATGCATCCAGGAACCCAGGCAGAAAAAAGTGCTGTCATATCAGCTTTTGCCTAAGGGACAGCCTCTGTCAATACAGTGAAACACATACTGAACTGTGCTATCCTTGCTTCTCATCGTCTGGAACAGCATCCTTCTAGATTGATTTTACCCATTATGTCTCTAATTGGCAACACTGTTTCTCTTGTTCTAAGTGGATACTGTGGCAGCAATTTGAACTACGGACCCCTATCTTGCTTTCATCAGATACTTCAGCTGAAAATGTGTTGAGAAAGCTTTGTACATGTAAACCCCCATTTGAGCTAATCCAAAGGAAAGGTACTGACAGGAGATGAGATGTTTAGGTGTAGATTACCTCCAAGATCTGAGGCATGTTTTTCAGCACAGAGTCACTGTCAGAGAACTGTTTCATTTTCCCCAAGACAAAAGAGTACATGATCACCAAGAGGTAAGCAAATTTCAAGAAGAAAAACGATGCCTAAATTCCTGAGCAACATAAAAACATCATCAATCACAATAAAAGGATGTGGTGTTTGATAGCACATTGAAGCTGCCATTAGTGTATATTAGAAGCCGTTCTGATTGTTAGTGTGGGGGGAAGGAGAAATTTAAAAACGTTTCATTGAATATAACAACTGCTGATCTGTGAAAATGCTGCTCCAACTGCCCAATAAAAGTCCACACAGTATTTCTAAGTTCTTCTAAACTAGTTGAATCAATTAGGTTTGATTGAAGACAACAACAAGGTTTCTGGTACTCGCCTAGTTTAATCATGACATGAAACATGAAATTAGCCACAGACACCCTGATGGAAGGCAGATAGAAATTATAAAAACCACTGCAGAGCACTGTAATACTTCCTATAGGTATTGGTGCAAATTTTTCAGAAAAAATAGGCATTTATTAAAGGAAAAAATCTAGACACACTGTAACAGTTTTATAAAAGCAACTTGCTCTGAGCAACGTGCTCTCTGAAGGAGATGCCACTTTTGTACAGTCATTATTAAGGCTGAATCATAAATCTTTCCATAGTTATACCAACTGGGAAATTCATTAACGAAGTAAAAAATGAGATTTCTTTTGGCAGAGAACAAGCTCACATACCCTCTCCGAAGCCTCTGCATTTCTTTGTATTTCATATTTCATCACATGAGTTTTCTGAACTGATTGAATAATTTTTTACCTTCTGTTACAGTTCTTCAAGACGTGTTGATTTCTGTGAATCTGTGTCCCTAGAAGTGAAAAGATTTTAACAAAAATCTGTTCTACATTCTACACATCAATAGTATGTAGTCAGAACAGAAGATGCCACATTATGTCCTGTGATTATCTTGTGGATATTTTGATAACCTGAGTGAGTTTCTGAATGAGAGCAGGCTTTTGTGTTTTAAGAACTGGCAGGAGACAGGATGGGCTTTTTTTCTGTTGTTTTAGTCCTGCTTAGAGTAGAAGTTTATCAACAAGAAGAGAAAGAAAATCAGCAGATGAATAACTATTTATCAGAAGATAACAAAACAGGTGGAACATTAAGTATCTACTTTATTTGCTGGTTATTTGCAGGAGATAATTCATTTAATAGGCTTATAAATTCTATCTTTAAGGAACTTTCTGGTGTCCAAATCTTAGTGCATTGTGAAATCATTTGAAAAATAAATTCAAAGGAAACACATTTGTGCAAAATGTTTGATAAATGAAAGAAACATATAGATAACGTGTTGCTTAACCTATCCTAGCCACATAGTCCAGAGGGGCAAAGCTATCTTTAAGCATATTCCTATGGTATTCAAAGAAGAGAATATATTATAGCAAAGGAGTAATTTGAAAAAATACCTTGACAACTGCATATTACTAGCCAATACTTCTATGCTCACTGAGTTATGAGAGGTAACTTCTATAAAGAAGTACAATTTTATAGTCTTTACCTACCGTCGATTTGTCTCTGTCCCACAGTGCAAGTTTCTACACCTGTAACCATGCCAGCACTTTGCAGCTGCACTTGAAAACACCTAAAAGTAATTCTAGTTCTCTTCTATAATGTAAAAAGCATACATCTATCAGCATCTTTGGAACATTTGCATGCTTTGAGCATTTTAGTATATCCAAAGGGTGGAAACTTGGTTTATAAGAGGGAAATTATCACTGCAATAAATCTTAGTACAGTATAAAGTCAAGTGCACTTGGTGTACCTTTCCTGAACAACAAGGTGTGCCCACCTGTAATTGTTAGCTTAAAATTTTAAGCTGTCATTGTATAAGACAAGAAAACCCCTCCAAGACTAGAAAAACTTCTAAAATTATGTAACAGCCTATATTTTTAACAAGTAATTGTAAAAAATGGATAGTAATGAAAAGAGAAAAAAAAATTGTTTGGTGTAGTAATAGAAGTGTTTGTGATCGTATTACTCCATATTGAAATCAAATCATTTTTATAACAATTTTCAGTCTACAAAGTGAGCTCTAATACTTGGTTACTGTTTGTTCATTTACCTTGTAACACATTCTGCACTTACTGGACAGAAAAACAGAGAAGAAAAGAGAAAAGAAAGTTATTCAGCTAAAGAATTGCAAGGAAAAACAGGAAGGAACTATGGAACATGACATTACACAGATGTAACCCATTCACTCTTCCTAAGTCTTTTATAGGTATTCTGTACTACAACACTGCAGAAGCTCACATGATACTGAAATCTGTGCTGTGTTACATGAAATAAAAAAAACAAAACCAAAAATAACCACCCCAAAACAAACAAACAAACAAACAAAAATTTAGTTTATTTGTGTTGGTTGTAAATCCTATACCAGATCACCTCTTCCTGGTTTACTGCTGTGGTATTTTTGTTTCCTATTTCGAGTGTAGGAGTCTCACTCCAACAAACAAAATCATCTTATGATTTGATCAAGTATTGTTACTCTTCAAATTTTGGCAGGAGTTGAGCCCTGCATTGTTTGTTAACTGCATATAAATTTATATACATAATGGAATTTGGATAATTTAAATTTAATAATAATCTTTTTATTCACCCTGTATTGTTATTCTTCCCTTTAAACTTGCTGCTCAGCTTTTTGTCGAAAGATATGAAGACAATCTCTGAGTCAAAAGGAGCATCAGTTTAAACAAGTGTGAGATATGATGCAGTGAAAAGGATGCATGGTACAACAATGAAAACAAACACATGTAGTTTTTAGACCCTTCTAGCACTTCACAGCAGTTTAAAAAACTTAGTATTTGAAATTTTCAATTCTGTCCTGAGTTCCCTTTTTTGTTTCAAATACAACTTCTTTCCAACATAAATGACATTTGATAAGACCTCATGAGGACTGAACTTTGGTACACAAGCTGGAGAAAAGAATAGCAATACAATAATTAACACAGACTTTATAAGCAAGACAGTCACACAAATAATAGCAATATTCCTGTCTCCATATGAGGGTGTGTAAGCTGAAAGGACTTCTCAACAGTCAATTTGAAAAGCTGGTTTCACAATTTCAAGGAATGTCTTGCTGGGTTGTAGCATAACAGAGGCATACAGTTATCCCTTATGTGGACAACTGGTTTACACACAGCACAAACAGAAGCTATTTATCTCCACTAAGCTGTTCTACTTCATCATTGAAAGTATCTGGAGAGGGAACAGCATTGCATGGCTTTAAATACCGAGTACCACTAATAAAACGTGGAAGAGGTGTATGTTTCAAAAGTCAATTGATAATATAGTACAGGGAAAAGAATCTTGGCAGGAATTTTTATAGTCTGATTTTCAAGCATTTGGGATCAGTGACTTACCATACATGGAACTGCAAGGTTAGTTTGCACAAGAGTAGTCAAGGATAAATTACATTCTGGTAAAGAAATGGTCAACAGACCTGGGTTAATTCTTAGGGCTACTCAGACTTATGCTTTTGCCATTCATTGTATAAAATGATACACACTGTAGGACTAAACTAACACTGGCACATAGAACTGAATTGCTTTGAAAAGAATGTAGGATCTGACTAGTAAAAACAATCCATCTGACTAGTAAAAACAAGCCGTACTTATAGAATTCATGGAATTCAATTAAAAATTATTTTTATTTCTCTCTGATATTCAATGTGAGATCTCCAAGGGAGACCCAAATTAAGAACATTTTAGGGGTATACTTTTAATTCTTTTCAATAATGTAAAATATCTTCCTTACTTTCTTAATTACGGGATAATTTGTGCACATTCTATATATAGTAATTATTATCTCCTTTGTAAGGTACACTTCACAAGAATCTTACAGTAAGAGATTGACCTGCTGGTATTAGCACAGTGCAAAGTACCAAAAAGTGATGGGCACTATACTTTAGTAAATGAAACAATTATATATGTTTATGTTCTATGAGAAGTCTTTAATAATAAAGGTGAGATCACCTCCAGATGTTTTTGATCCTAGTGCAAGACATAAGGGAGTGAAATGTCAGAAATCAGCAATGTTCTCTTACTGTCTCTTACTGAAATAGTAATTTGGTAAAAGCAGAAAGTCTGAATTAATTGAAAAGAATGGATGACAATCAATAAGAAAATTACAGCTATTAAGAAATCAGAAGAATGCACAAAGCTTAAATTAGCAAGGTAGGAAAGTACAGATCAGGACTGAGAAATACAGAGATATTTTACTCAATATTAAAAATATGAACAAGGATATAAAAAAACAGCAGTTAATTAAATTTGAAGATAAAAGATGCAGAGAGGCAATAAGGAAAGACAAGTTTAAATGGTGAAGCCTAAAAAATATTTCGTAAGTATGTTTTATTTTCAAATACATCAGAAGCAAAAGAATCCCCAAACCAATACTGTATTAATTGTCCAGAGATAATAGTTTATAGTAAACAGTTATTTCACTGAATGTTTCTTTTTGGGAAAAAAAAAATCTAAATTAAATTTTCAGAGCATAGAGAGATGATAGATCATCTTTCTATTTATGTCTATTTTAAATATCAAGCTTAAATCAGAAAGATTGGAAGTGCCAAAGACTTTTACACGAGCTGGAAGGGGAACTGTGGTGTTGTTTTTAGCAAATGTTTGAACACTGCACAAGTTCCAGAATACTGACAGAAAACCTGCATAGTGTCATTATTTTAAAAGGGTAAGCAGTATTGTCCTTTAATGTCATCTATTTGCCACCTTTTTATGTAGTAAAACAGCTGATACAGGATTTAAACTAGTTACTAATAGATTAAATAACTAGTAGTATACTCAATGGTGAATAACATAAGATGTTGGAAAAGAAAACTTGCCAAAGTACTGTAGTACTTTTTTCTGACCATCAGTTTGGCTGAAAGTAATACACTCAGGATTTTACAAGACACACCATGTAATATTGCACATTTTTAAAAAAGTATTTAAGAGACTTAAAATGTACATGATGCACAATACATTGATTTAAACTGGGATAATAACAATTCTACAATTTGGTTCTTGGCCATAGTATGACCTAAAGCTTTTACCAAAGACATGGAAGAACACATCAGCACCTTCTGATGAGTGTTGGAGAAACTTGGAAAATGACAAAGTGATGATGAGGGCTTGTCTGAACTGAGTACTAAACTAGCCAATTGTTAATGGTGGAATAAGGAGACTCTAACTACCCTAACTACTGTTACATATTTCCTTGAGCCACCAACTTGAAAAGGAGAAGTAGCAGCTCTGAAAGTCGGCTGGGCATCACCCAGTGATGGACATATTCCATGATAGTGAAGCTAACAAGTCTCAGTCAGAATGAATATATAAAGACAGGAAAACTGACCTATCACACACAGACACCCATTTTCCTGTGCTTTTGTTAAGGAATACTGCTGCTACCTGACTGGTGAGTCTACTTTGGATTCTAGAAGCTTGTAACATAAAAAAGGGTTTGTAAGAAAACAAGATGTAGACAGAGTGATGCAAGAAGCTTACCTTCCATTATCAAAACAGATTAACCATTTGGGCAGAGAAAGACACCAAATGCTTAGAAATCAAAGCTAAAGGGGCTCAGAGAGCAAACAAGAAAAATCTTTTAATGGCAATGAATAAATAAAAACACTTATTCTAAATTTAAGTGGACTCTTCTGTCACTGAAAACTTTGAAAGCAATATTGATTGTATTTATAAAAATTGTTGTTGACTTGACAGCAACTGCTGGATTCAAATAACTCAGGGAAGTCATACAGACTTGGCTAAGGAAGAGGTCAGGCTGGACGACCACAATCACATCTGCTCAGCTTATTAGTCTCACTTAAATATGAAGAAGTTAGTGAACGTCTTTTAAAGGACAATGAAGGGAATTTAATCACAGAAGTGAGGACTCCTAAGAGATACAGTGATTTTTGTATTTACTATTATTTATCAGGAATAACAAGAAACATGTTAGGAAGAGAGAGAGAAGGCTTCAGTGAAGACAAGCAAGTAAAGAACACAAAAATCATTGGAATGAAGAAGGATCTCAGAACAAGTTTAAAAAAAAAATTAGACCATCTGAAAATAACGAAGAATCCAAGAAGGGATGGCCAGCATCCCAGAATCCTGAAAGACAAGTCAGACAGTATTAGAAAAAAACATAGAAGCAAATATTTTTAACTCTTTATTGACACCAAGAGAAGACTCTGCTAAGGATCAGAAAGAAAGAAATGTTAGATGAGTCCTGAAGAAAAAATATGGAAGAAAAAACCCTCAAAATCCTTCAATTTTCTGATCCAGAAGTAATAAATTTCCATAAGCTAAACACTAGAGTAAATAAGCAGGGAAGAGGACAACATTAGCAAACCTCATCAACTTGAGTACAAAGTTTTAAAAGGTTAAAAGGAGGAGAATTTTCAATACTGGAAAGTAACCTGAATGCATTTATTTTGCAAAGGAACATAGGTTCTTCAAATACTAATGATATCAACAGATTATCAAACAGAATAAAAGCTAGTTGTCAATTTCCAGCACAGATGAGAACACTATGGAAAATAGATGCTGGCTGCTTTGGAAAGAGAAGAAGAAGAATACAGAAAAGATGAGCACTGAGCCTAATTTTCCTTACAGCATATTTCCAGAATAGGCAGCAATATGAGTAATAACTGACTGTCAGTGAATGTAAAAGAGGAATGATACTGGGTCAAAAAAAATCTGAGAAAATAGAGAGGTATCTAGGTAAACTGCTAGAATATGTGTAAAATGTGAAAACTATTGATAACTGGATTTAAAACAAATAGAGGATATTAGTATAAATTATTTTTCTTTCTCTCCATCCCCTGCAGTCACTGTGCAAAATACAGAACATATACATGAAAAAAACAATTAAAACCCGTACTATTTTCCTGTCATAGGATTCTCCACTGCTGTATGTTGTAGCTAGGGTGGATGCACATTCTTCCAGATACCATGGCTTTTTCCCACTTTCAGCTGTGCTACTTATGGAGATGGTGTAGATGCTATTGGTGTAGCCATCACAGGAGCAGTGGTCTCGACTTCTGCCACCATTTCCAGATGCCCAAACAAAGACTGAACCTAAGCCTCTTCGTCCCTGTTTGGAAACAATACAAAAGATTTGATTAATAATTTTTCTTTTCTTCCCTCAACTCCTTAATAGCCAAGTCTTTTCCCACAAAAAAGACATCTCATGCCAAGAAGAAAATAAAACAACTGAGAAGAATAATACCCTGAGAAAATTTGAAATGAGAACAGGACTTAGCAGATTTCAGAATCAGACATTAGAAAAAAAATGAGAAAATGAGTGGTATGAACACAGCTTTAGAAACAACTTTTATACAGTGTTTGTTAGTCTGCATCTGTGTTATCCAGATGTACCAAGAACATCACGCTGAAAATTCAGATGAAGGAGTAAAATATCATACTGGATTGGCTTCCTGGGTTGCAAGCACACAGTGCTGGCTTATGACAGCCTCTCATTCACCAGCACCCCAAAGTCCTTCTTCAGTCCTTCTTAGCAAGACTTCTTTTGACCTGTTCATCCTACAGCTTGTATTGGGGTTTGCCCTGATGCAAATGCATCACCTTGTACTTGGTCCTACTAAACCTCATAAGATTCCCATTGGCCCATTTCTTGAGCTTGTTCAGGTACTTCTGGATGGCATTCCGTCTTTCAAGAGTGCCAACTGCACCCCTCAGCTTGGTGTCATCTGCAAATTTGCTGAAGATGCACTTGATCCCTTCATCTATGTCATTAATGAAGACAGTAAGTAACACTGGATAACAATACCAATGTGGACTCCTGAAGGACACTTGTTACTGATGTCCATTGGACCCTGAGCCATTGTCCATTGTCCTCTGGATGTGAGTGTCTTTCTTACCTTGTCTAGTCCATTTATCAAATTCATCTCTCTGCAATTTAGAGAGAAGGATGTTGTGGGGTATTGTAAAAGGCTTTACAGGATTCTAGATAAACAACATCTGTAGCCCTTCCCATGTCCACTGATGCAGTCACTCCATCATAGAAGCCCACTAGGTTGGTCAGGCTGGATTTGTCCTTGGCGAGGCTGTGCTGGCTATCCCAAACATGTCCCGGTCCTCCACATGCGTTAGCAGAGCTTCTAGGAGGATTTGTTTCATGAATGTCCCAGCCACAGAGGTGAGACTGACCACTTGGTGGTTCCCAGCGACCTCCTTTCTAGCCTTTTTAAGGATGGGTACAATGTTTCCTTTTTTCCAGTCACCTGGGCCTTCGCCAGACTGCCATGACTTCTCAATTATCGTGGTGATAATTTGTGAGTTTAATAAAAGTATACTACCTGGAAAGACTTTTCAGAAAGTAAGTTAAATTGTAAATTCTCCTGACTAGTGTCTACATAAAGTTATGTCTCTAAAATGCAGATTTTCATTTAGAAACATTTCAGGCAGAGAGAAAACCCCCAGGGTGCCAAGTTTAATGTACAATGAAATCCACATTCTCGAGACAGGATCAATCTGAATACTACAAATTTTTCACTTCGTTTTCTTGATCTTAGCTAATGCACCAACAAAAAGATGCAAAATAACAATATTTTCAGTGTAGTGGGATTTTTATGTTTGCTTGGTTGGTTTTTTTGAATTTGTTGGTTTGGTTTTTTATTTTTGTTTGTTTTTTTAAGTCAATCTTTATGAGGTGTTACAGCTCTCTTTCTCCACCTTTCTTCTTCATACATAGGTCTTGAAAGTATATGGTTAAACCGATACCCACAGGAAATTCAGAATAACCACCAATACAACCAAGACAGAAGAAATGAGAATTCAGGGTAATCAAGCCATAGCTTCCACTTTAAAAAAAAAAAAAAAAAAAAAAGTTTTGTAAAAGAACTTCTCAAGAAGCTGCATAGAGAATAATGTCCTACTAATAATAGTCTGTCACTTTACTGCTGTTACCATCATGTTGGAGTCTAGGTTTCTATGGATTCTTTACAGAGAGAGAAAAGTACAGGAGCTGAACTAAAGCCTTTGAAGAAATTAGAATATATAAAGCCACGCATACATAAAGTAGAGATTTAAGCTTTAAGAAAACATACTCTAAGTGCCTAACTGCAAGTGTAAAGTTCAGAGCTTCAGGCCTAGTGATATAATTTTTGACATAACAAAAATATAGTAGAGTACTGCTCATACCTTTAGATACATTTTCTGCACAATTAAGATAAAGTTTTACGCACCATAAGATAGAGTTTTTACATTAATAGATATGCTATGATATGCTATATGCGTAGGTTTTTGATACTGCTTTTCGTAGTTTTTCGTACTACTAGTTTTACATAGTTTTTACGAACTTTAAGAATTGGACTTAGATTAGGTAGTTTATACATAAAGGTATGAATATGTATTTATGATTTATAGATAAAAAGCCTCTGGGTTGGAGTTGGAGGTATTGATCGATTGGTTTCTGATCTATTGATCCAACCTCCACCTGCCACAGCCTGAGGGAAGTCCCAGGAGTCCTGCCTGGGAGTGGAAGCAGGATTTATAAGATACTATCTATTGCAGTTCTTGCTGCTTGGGATCAGGGCCCTGGGGTCACCCTCTGCCTTTTGTGGCACCTGCCGCGGGAACGCTGCTGGGGCTCGGGACTCCCGGACTCCTTCCTGTCCTGAAGCCCTGCTGCTGGGAATGCTGCTCAGTGACAAGAGCTGGAGCGGGAGGTTGCTTTGTTCTGTGGTTGGCTGCGATTCTGTGTTAAATTCTGTGTTAAATTGCTGGATAAACAGCAATTTAAAAAATTCTGAGATTTTATACTCATAACCATCGTAAGACCGCTCATTCAGAACTCTTTTGCCTTCAGACCTATGCATTTATGTAATAAACAACTTTGTATAAACTTTAAAATGCTTTTAGACCTTTAAGATTTTTAACTTGTAGAGATGGCCTGTTGCACCATCCAATGGTTCTGTGTACAGGCAACAGTATAATATAATTTGTCCCATGCAATAAGAACCTTTTCACTGCGGGGTATAACTGTATTATTAGTTTGTTGGCATGGAGAATGTGTCTATTTCATTAGATGTATACTTATGCTGCTGTGCTAATAATGAACAACAAGCTGCAGAAACAGGTATTTGAATAATTTTTGGCCACAAAATGGTGAAATCATGCCAAAATTATAAACATCAATTTAGACTTTTATTAGTAAGTACAGGGCTTTAAAACTAATGGCCTTTTGCACCTGGATTTATGTATTCATGCAACATTTTTTTGGTAAACAAATTATGGCAAACATTTCTTTAAAACTAATGTCTCCTGCAAATATGTAAATGATCAACTTTTCTGTTATTGCAATAAAAGGTAAATACCAGATGCCTCGGCCAAGACGAAATAGTATTTTCTTTATACAAAGTAAGAATTGTCATTCCTCTAATGCTTTGCAATAATGCATGAATAAGAGCCCAGCCACTCACAGAAAACAACAGCATTACCTTCAGATCAGAAAACATGCTAAACATCTTGTTCCTAGAAGTTATTTGGCAAAGCAAATGGCAGTCTTAAAAACAATAAAAAAAGCAACTCTCCAAACTAATTTCAACACTTGTGTTCAGAAGAACTCTGGATCGGGTGCTGCGTGAGATAGATGGTTTAGGGGCTACAGTGGTAGTGCTAGGTAGACAGTTGGACTGGCTGATGCTGAAAGCCTCTTCCAACCTTGATGACTCTATAATGCTATGAACTTGACTAAAATAATTTATCAAGTAAATAAATTATGGTTTACCATTTGATTTCCAAACACTCTGCTTTAATTAAGCAGTCCCAATCATGCTTAGGAAAACACAAACTTTTTAGTAACAAGTAAGCAGAGCAAGAGCGTCAGCTGTTCTACTGTATGTGAATGTTAGTCCCAGTTGGTATGATTTAAAGACAGTTAAATAATAGTTGGACTGTGTTACAAAGTTAAGATAAACACGCATGCAAGGCACTATGTAGCTTTTACTGCTTATCTAAATCTATCATTTGTCATCTGCCGGGTGCCCAAGGGCATCAAGACAAAAAGTCAAGCCTTGAGATGCCAAGAAGCCATGTGTCATTTATTATCCAAAAGCAAAGGTGCATTTACAAATCACACGGACAGACCTTGGGCAAAACTAAGAGTCAGTAACTCTTCTGTAGAAGAGGCATAGACCAGTGTTGAATGGATGTTGAGCAAAATATGTTTAATGCTTGTCTCATGATTTTAAAATTTCATTCCTTCCCGTCTAGGCATAGAGTTGGGTCTACTCTTCCATTTGCAATGACAGCTAGGGACTGCCTTCTATAAACTCTGCATGGTGTCCACAATTCTATCCTTGTGTTTGTCAGTGCATTACATCAGACCACTATGAAAGGTTCTCCTTTTTTCTACTCTACTTTCTTAAATTGCAAAAAATGTCATATCATTAAAAACAAAACAAAAACAAACCAACTGTCCCATTATGCAAAAGAAAATTATTTCACTGATGACTGTGACTTGCTATTGACCCAGTCACAGTCCAACTTTCTAGTACATTTTCTGACGAAGCCAGTGGGCTCAACAGACAGCTGACCCTAAATAAAATGGACTCAGGTCTTTTACAAGGAGGCCCCAAGGCAGAAACTGCATTTGTAAAAGCATAAAAGAAGAAGAATCTTAGGGCATTCTGGTGGTTTTTGTGGGTGTTTTTTTTTTTTTTTTTTGTTTTTTTTTTTTTTTTTTTTTTTTTTTTTTTTTTTTTTTGTTTTTGGTTTTGGTTTTGGTTTTTTTGTTGTTTTTGTGTTTTTTTGTTTTTTTGTGGTTTTTTTTTGTTTGTTTGTTTGTTTGTTTGTTTTTGGTTTTTTCCTGCTAATGCCTCCTTTTCCTTGGTCAGCAAGTTGCAAGCAGGTAAGTGACACAAAAACTCCTTTTCGTTTTTTCCCGTTCACCAGCATGGATAGGTAAAGTCTGCCAAGAATCAGCGCCAGTATGAACATGCTCATAATGACATCTGCAGAATTTCCTCATGTATTACAGAAACACTCCTTGCTCCAAGTGCGTGTGTTTGTGTATGCACCACATCTTTATGAGTGAATGAATTAGCAGTACTAGCAGGGACCTTTATAAGATAGAGGTCTTCACACACTTATCTAATAAAGACAACCAGCAGTCCCACAAACTTTTAAGTTGCTTACAGGACTCTTTAAAAGTTTTCACTCACAAGATGTAGTATGAGCCAATGGAGTAAATTTTAATATTTAATATAAACACTATTTTATAAAGTTTAGACTTTATGTTCATTCACTGCTTTACAAGTCAAGTTGCTTTAATCCAGCCTGTGAATCCTGATTATTTCCAGTCCAGGAATCAAGTACCCCAACAACCCTCTCTGCCTATGGAGTGAGATACATGTGATCAAATTCACAAAAGAACAAGGAAGAAAATGTGAAGGAGCAGGAAAGGCAGAGAACAGAACAGCTGACCTGGAGTTATTAAGAGTTACAGGTGTGGCAGCCAGGGAGAGATAATTTGGCACCAATATGCTGGAAATTGCACACCGATGAGCAGAAAACAAACCATGAAAATATAAAATGGAGAGAGAAGGAAGGACACTCTATCCACACCTAGAGCCTAAACATTTAATTTCCTCTATTCTCTCCAATACTGTTCTAAAATTACTTAATGTTTCCAAGAACAAAAACTACTGCCAGAAAGTGAAACTGATCCTGAAGTGGAAGCTGGAAAAAGTAGCCCATGGTATGACCTCTTCCTTAAAAACTAATTCTGAAAGAGGAAATGTTCATAACTGAATGTGCAGAATTGAGGCCAGTATTCTGGAGACCTAAAAAACCTACTATGCAGGCATGCTTTTTAGATGCAGCATAGTATGATCACTTTAGTGCCAGGCACCAAGGACCAAAGCATCCTGAGAAGTGCACCTGTGAGATATATCCCCTTTCTTCCAGTTTCTACTAATTTCTGCTCTCTAGGATCTGGACACTGCTGCCCTATGCAGAGCCACAGCACTGCCAAGCTGTTCACTGTCAGTATTTTGCTTTTGACCAGTAGCAGCTCCTAGCTCCCGCTGAGTTTCTACCAGTCCATTTAATCTCTTATCTGGGAATGAAAAATAGTCTGGCACAACATCCTTAAAAGACTCTTTCATAGACTGTACAGCAGTGAAGTTGAAAAGTAGGCATCTCTCCAAAACCAGATAATAGTAAGTTGAGAGTCCAAGACAGCAATCTGAAGTGCAACCAGAAGACAGTCAGATTTTTTTTTAAACGGTCTTCTTAGATACCAAAAGCAAAAATTCATGAACAAAAGGAAACATTTCTCAGGCCATTTATTCTGTTGAGGTATCCACACTTTCAGAAAAATTATGTTTGTGCATCAATTTATTAAAAATGCACATCTATGGTACCTGTGAAGAAATTAGTAATGAGCCAAACAGGTATGAATAAATAAAGATGCATGTTTGGGGAAATAGACAAAAATAGACACCTGTGTTTCTATATTAGAAATTATGTTTTTACTCTTAGGAAAACTAGGAAGAAAATATTTCCTGTTGCTGGAACACAGCAACATATATATACATGCAACATATATCAATGCAAAAATGTATCACTACCTACAAAAAACAATGATTACTTTATATTGTTGGAAAGGGAAGCGGTTGCTAAGAAAGGTTAACAGCTACTGCTGAACTAGCTCCTTAATTAGGAAAACGACTGACAAAATAATTACCCATGCTAAAAAAAAAGAAGAAAAAAACGTATTTTGTTATCTCTTAGGATACGATACCTTTGAAACATTGAAAGTATAAAACATTTCAATGTGCATATAACAAAACTCAGTACTGAATAACCACAAGCACCTATATATTTACACACTAATTATCAGGACATATCAGTGGAACCATCCAATATGTAGGTTTCATGTGGTGCATTTTCTACTTTACTCCTCACTAGAAAAGATATTTCCCACTGAGCTATAATTAGTGCAACCAAAAAAACCATTGGCTGAAACCTGAAATGTGAACATGTGGAATATTGGAACAAATTTCTCATTTACCTAAACGAAACAGAGCCAGCTCAAGGACTGCATGAATCACAGTTCTGGTTCAGGCTCTCTTTCTACAGTGTCATTACTATTGTTACCGGGATAAACCAAGTTATATATTGCAAACACAATGTGGTAACACAAGAGCTTGCTTTGCCAAAATTTCAGTTGTAGAAAGAGTCTCTAGTTAATCAGAGGTGAAATTGTTCCTGCATGCAAAGCCAAAATAAACAAGCAGTGCACAGGAAAGCTATTAGTGATATGCAATTGATGTTATACACAAACACACATTATGTGGAATGGGTTCAGGCAGTTCTCATCGCCTTTATACTACTATCTGATTAATCACTCTAGAAAGGAGCCCAGGGCTACTAGATCCATACAGCTGTTGCTTCACTACTTACATAAGACTCTTCCTTGTGGAAAACTTCAGGTTTAGAGATCTCTGTTGAACTCTGAGGTTTAACAAAAAGAACCTCCTATTTTCTAAAAATTTAGCTCTTTTCAGTAGATAAGGAGGAAAATATGGCTGCTTCATTTCTACTTTTGCAAACTGAGGTCTTAATTAACAACTTTGTGCAGTTTGTCTCCTATAGCGCTCCTTTAAGAAACAATGTACAGGCTGTGTGGAAAGTCATTGCCCTCACAGTTTTGTGCCATAAACTGTTAAATTCTCTGCTCAAAAAACATTTTGACACCAAAATTCCAGTGTTTTCCATTCCAGAAATCTCTTTTTCCCTACATTACACATAGAAATACATAGATACTACTGTTCAAATAAATGAGTGAAGAGTATTTTGCTCACACAAAGAAACCAGATTCATGTTTCAAAAAGGCATACTCTGAAATCGATATACTTCAGTATATGGAAAGAGATTCATTTGCCAAAGCTGCTTTTCAATATTGTTTATTCAAATTAAGATTTATTCCACAAAAAGAATGGTGAGGTTTTGGGAGTTTTTTATGTTTAATATATCACCTGTTTCCGGGTGGGCATCCAAAATCAGAGGCACTTTGGCGAGTCCAAAATCAGCAATGCTATTCTGGCTTGTTTCAACAGTTTCCATGCATGTATGAGATGAGGTGAGGTAATCAAACAGTTTTGTTTTCCACTTTGTGACATTGTAAGGAAAATGGACATTTTGCATATATTTTCCTGTAACTCTCATTACAAATTTTCCTGTCTTTCAGGATTTTTATATTTCAGTGAATGCAATGTAAGAACATTTCTGATATATTAATTATTTTTATGTATTTTTTTTGTACATGCTGACTATTTGTGAAAAAGCTCATTTTTCACAGAAAGCAAAGGAGAGAAATTTCAAGGTTAGCTTTGTGTTGGGAGGAAAGGGTTGAAAACCAGGAAATTGGTGAGGAGAGAGAAAAGTAAGTTGTTTTTAGAATTGTTTTTGCTCAGATACCACCTTTGCACCTGGAAGATGTTAGAAAATACTCAGTGTGAGAGAATTCACGTATTTGTGTTTGCTTTGGGTTGTTTTCTGTCTGCTGAAGAAGAAATGAAACTTTCTCAGAGTAGATAACAGGATGTTGTTAAAGACCTAAAAGCATTCTTCCCGTAGGCTGGGGGCCTCTTTGAAAGGGGGGAAGGGAGATAAGAATTTCTGAGTTTGTAAAACACAATCTGGAGAAGACTTATGCATGCTCCAGGCTCTTTGAAATGTAATGCAGGGCTCAGACCCTGTTAAAATGAGCTTAGCAATGTATGTATACCCCTTTGTTTCTCTGTAATCCTCCAGCCAGTGAAGTGATGGAATAAATGTATTATTTGCACTTCAGATGTGGGTCATGGTTGTCTTGGTGTTAGCTGCATATTTTTGGTTCACACACTTTGTTCACATATTTCCCAAACAAAAGGTACCGTATCAAAGTTCATCCAGGTATCACTGAGCCTAAAGACTTTTTCATTTCAGGCAATATTCTGATTTCTTCTTTGTTTGAATGCAAAATGTTGCTAACTGTGTGCACACAGTAGAGCAAAGGATTACTATTATTACCTTAATGATGTGTTAAGGTTATCACCTAACCTCATTTTTGCTGGGCATTCCCCATTTGCAGAAAACTACGTATCAAGTTTAAACCACATCAGCAAAGTCATTAAGGCATCTGAGATACAACAGCCAAATGCAAGGTATTCAGACATAGAAATTAGGCTTATTGATAAGAAATAAAGGAACGTGGACAAACTTTGCAAAGTGGTGGCATAAGAAGTTTAGGGCTATGGAAGAGAATAAAATGAGAATGAGCTGCCCTAAAGTAGTCTGTCCATTGGACTAGTAAGTAAGGTCTATATGAACCTGTCCAGGGAATAGGGAAGCAGTACTATGCATGCATAGAGAATACTAAAACTTGTACGCCCCATTCTGGTATCCACACTGGAAATAATAATGCCAGAAAACAGAAAGTTTTTCAGAAAGGACCAGAGGAATGAAGTCTGATTAGGAAATTCTGACTAACAGAAAGAAACTCAGTATACAAAAAAATACTCTTAAGATTGCAGAACAGATTTTATAGGACAGTAAGTGGCACCTGCATTACTGAACAAAAGCTTAAAATACACTTCAGAAATTCATATAAACCAGTGAAGGTTTTGTCTGTAACTTATTTTATGCAGAGAAATGTATTTGAACCAGACTGTCTGGCTTCTGCAAAGATGTGAGGAGCCCTGCAAGTAACCAGTAATGAAACAAAGAAAATGAACAGTATTGTAACATCAAGGTGGGAGTGGACATGATTGTACGGGAAATAATAGGCTCTGCTGGACAAACAGAGAGGTCAAGGAAGTTACGAGTATTTTAAGGATGAGATTGGGAAACAAAGTTATTAGGTATTTTGACCTAAAAGAGAAAGAGCTCTTAGTGAGTGTAGTAATCACCATATGCTGCATTCAAGAAAAGAATTCAGGCTGGAAGATGTGGAGAAGCACTACTCTAATAAGCAAGGAGATGGACAGACTAGTTTTTAAGCGATCAGTGAGTGTGGCATATCTATCACATCTAAATGAAGTTCGAAAGGAGAGTGTTCTAAAAAACATATCAGAAACAAAAATGGAGGCAGGGAATTTATGCCCAGGAACAAACGGGCAGAAAACTGCACAAGGGGAAACCCTGTTGTAACTTAGAAGAAAATCTCTAACCAATAGATTAACATTTGCCACAAAATGCTTTCCCAACAGAATCAGAGAGGAAAAATTCTGATTTGTTCTAGAACATGAAATACTCAATTTATTTAAACAGCACAATGCCTGCAGTAGTAGAAAGCTGTACTAGATGACCTATGCCATCATTTCCTGTCTTATGTCCTATGTTCGATTTGTCCAAGAGATCCCTTGGTCAAAATCTGTAATGATTCCACTGTAATGCTGAGTTTTCTAACACCATAAGATGCACCATAAATACAGCAAAAGAGGCATTTTACAATAGAAATGAAACTAAGAGACTAAGATGAGTAATAAGCTATTTTAATAGTGAAGGTTGCTACTGGCTTGCAAAAACATGGGCAGGAGATTTCAGACTGGCTCTTCCCAAAAGATTTACAGAAACCAGGAAATAATAGATGGATCAGGAAAACAGGGATATTGATGAAGCAACAAGTGGATGAAATTTTGCTGATTGGGCTTATGACTAAAGACAGGTGCAGATGATAGACATTAGAACTATTAATATCAAGCCAACAGTGCTATGTCTTATGAAATCAGCAGAAAGAAATACAATGATAAAATATCGAAGGACTTTTTCAAGTTCTATTATGTAATCAGCATCCACCTCTATTACAGAGTCAATCAGTATTTAACTCAGTATCCTGAAGCATATGTATCTATATCTATATCTATATCTATATCTATATCTATATCTATATCTATATCTATATATCTAATCACATGTTCAGACTTTATGTCATAGATGCAACCAGGGCTATAGTATATATGCAAATTATATAATAGATAAATGCCAGGACCTAACACTAGACTACATCAGCATGCTGCAAGTCATTTCTTCTGAGACCATCCCCAAGCACAGCACTAATTCCTCTGATTGATTTTTACCAAGTATTTTTTACTAACTAATTGGAAATCTGCAGGAGGTCTCATGCATGCAAAACATATCCATGTATGATCACAGACATGCATAAGCACAGGTATGTGTTATTTAGAGTCAAACAACAGCTGTACAAGGTGAAAAACCACAATACACAGATCAAAAAAAAAAATTTTAAAATCTGCTGTGTGTCACTTGAAATGTATTAAAAAGCAGCCATTTTGACACTTTTGACTAGAAGTCTTCCTGCTGTAACTTCTGCCTTTGTTTCCTAAAATGCAATTTACTGGCAAAGTAAAAAACAGTAACTCCTCTTGGTGTAGGCAATACATCTTACTCAGAATGATACAGTAACATGATGACAGGACAAATAAATTTAATACAAATTCTAGAAATAGAAATCTGTGGTAGAACACTGGGAGCAAACTTTTGCCTAGACATTTGCAAATGATGAGCAATCTCTCCCATTTTCAGAGCAGAAACATATAGTAATCATTATGACGATAATAATAGATGTGAAATCATTCTGCTTGATTTCTTCTTTTCTTCCCTTTTCACCCTCACTCTTCCATGTGGGTGGGATGCTTGTAGTGACTGTAAGAGAGCCTTTCTGCTTCCAGCAAGCACTTTGAATACACACTCTGCAGCCAAAGTTGAGTGAGAGAGATGAGAAGCGGCAGTGATGATGGGAAGGCACAAAGCTGAGTTTGTACAGGAGGTTCAGCCATACGGTATCTGGTCATTAATGTCCATCAAATATTTTGGCTTGAGTTCAGCTCGTTAAACAGAGTGGTGTCATGGCAATAAGATGAAGGTCCCTGTGCCAAAAGTTATCATGCAGATTTCCCTTCCTCTCCACCCTCTCTAGGTTATATGAAGGATGACCTGACCAGTTCCTGATTTATATGTACTTCCTTAAGTGCACTACAGAAACAACATAAGGCATGCGATTGGTGAGACACTGGAGAGTGAGATAACCAGCTCTTTGAAACCCTTCAGTGTAAAACATCCACAGTGGTCACATATTCAGAAACTTGAGTATTAGAGCTTTGCCAAACAGCAGTGAGAGAGCAAGTCTGAATATCTGAAATGCTTTCCTCTCCAAATGATGTCAACACTATAGCAGAATACCAGGCTTATTTGTATGAATACAAATGAACTAGCCTGAATGCTGCATGGCGAAGCCAGGAATCAGCAAGGTCAACTCCATCAAATCAAGCACTTATAGCATTGTGCTTATTGATTCTGAGACATTGACAGGCATCTTAAAAACATAAATAGATTTTACATTTATGAATCAATGAAGGCTTTTCTGTTCTCCATTTTGTTCCAGACTCAGCATAGTCTTATTACATGATTTGGCCACAATCATGTTACGCAATGCTAAGCCTGTTTATTCTTGAGCACAGGGTGGAATGTGGCATTACATACCTTATCTTTCCTTTAAGATGTTACTTTCGGCTATATCACCATTTGTTTGATTTTTTTTTTTCAGGCAAACTCTGCATGATTACAATGGACTTTTTCTTGATATTATTAGGTCTACAAATTCTAATGCATTAGTATTTAAAACACAATCATCTAGAATTTTCCACACTTACAACTACACTATTTTCAAGAAAATTACTTTCTCAACTGAAAGCATGATATAAAGAGAGTTCTACATCTGCACAGAAATTGTTTGATAGTAAATTATCCAAGGCTTCTCCTTGAGCTCAAATATGCAAATTTTGTAAAATTAAACTAAATACCCTCAAAGATGACATAAAATCATAGTACTTGTGACATGTTGAAAAATTGGTTTCCTCTTCCATTACATTGGTCCTGGGCAGAATTTTTAGACATATTTAACTTACAAGTTCATGTCATAAATTAATTTATTCCTCAGTAGCCTTTCTTTAAATAGATTTGTCTGTTTCAATTCAAGGCATGTGTTGTCTCTGTATAATTCTACAGAAAAATTATGCAGTCATTTTTATTATTTGCTGCAGGATTTGAAAGCTGTAATCATATTAGCTCAGAAGATTTAAAAATAATAATGTTGCACTGTGAAACACATAGCATAAGCTGTTAATTGGAATAGTATGTGCTTAAGATAAATCAGGTGCTTTTTTCATGGAACCCAGTCTTTCAGGAAACTCAACAATGGATGGCTCCTGCATCCATTTAATTTTTACACAATGACTAAAATAAATTTAAAATAATAATTGAGTTTGATTATGCTCTAATCAAAGTTATTATTCAGCACTACCTTTGATTTTCCTAATAAAACCAGCAAGGCATAATTTCCTCTTCAGATGTTTATAAAAATTCTTGGCATTTCCTTTTGCTGTTCCATTTTAAAATTCTAATATACAGTTGTGTGGGTACATGCATAATAAATTAAAAATACTGACATTCAAACTTTGTATAGGTCTGAAATAAGGTTTTGCCAAATTCTCCTGTGCTGATGTGTCCTGGGTAACTCAAAATGTTATTGTATTCCATATCTATCTATGCCCAAAGTTGTTACTGTCTTCTTGAGACCAAAAAAATGTGGCCAGAAAAGCAACAGGTTGAGGCGTGTGCTGGTCTTTTTTTAAGGCTGGGGCATTCAGGACAAAGTGCTCTTTCTCCTTTGTTCTTGCTGGGTGAGCTGAGATAGTACAAGGCAGACAGCAGCTGCACCACCAAGCCAAGAAAAATAGAACAGCCCCTGCTCCATACGGTCACCCCAGCCTGCCAGCAGTGCCTGGTCAAAGCAGGAGGGCATGGAATCCAAGTTGCTCAAGCTGGCTAACCGCTATTTTTGCCAAAGAGAAGGGAAAGTCCCTCCATGAGTTCCAGCTGTTGACCTAGTTCCAGCCTCCAGGGATTCTAGGTTTTCTTTCTGTTTTGTTATTGTTCCCTGTTGGTTGATATTTAGAGGGAAGAGGGAGATTTTTAATTCCGGAGGTTTGGTTGCTGTGCTGTTTTTCTCTCTTTGTTCTCTCTCTCCAGACCAGGTCATCTGTGAAGGAGCCATCCTGGTGGTAAAAGTTGTTCACTGTTTTCCCTTTATCTCTCCACACATGGTCATCCATGGAGAGTGACATCTTGAGGGAGGGTTTCTCTGCTGTTTTTGCTTTTGTGTGTTTCTGGGGAGTCCATGAGGAATCCATGAAATTCAGAAACATTATAACTACTGGTTATCGCTGTTATTTTTTTGCCTGTTCCTGTTGCATTTTTTAATGACTGTTTTAAACTGCTATTTTTTCACTTATATCTTCTTGCATTCATCTCTCCTTATTGGTGGATGGAGAATGGTTAAAACTAAAAGGGGAAGTAAGTAATTTTGGAGTGTCTCCCCCTGTAATTGTCCTAAACCAAGATACAATGTTACTTTAATTTACTCCACAGATGCAATCCTAGATGTTATACTGCTGTTGTTTGGTTCAGTATTTCTGAAAAAATGAGGGTAAGGATCTGTACACAACATAATAAGCATTTTTGTCTGCCTATTATTATTGCACAATTATTGTGACTCCTTAGGGAAATCTCTGTTTGGCTGAATGTGTAATCATGACCTTGAACAATGAGCCCATTTCTGGGATATTTTGTCAAAGAAAATTCATCTTTTCTTCTTCCATTTGCCTCACCTTTTAAAACAACACATCTTATGACAGTGTAAGGAAATGTAAAAAAAGTACCTTTGTCTGAATATACAAAGATATGATTTATTAAAGAGAATTAAAGAATTTATCTTAAAACAATTCTTGGTCTGGAAAGAGCCTAACAGGGAAGGTGATAATTCCAATGTGCATTTACAATCTTTCAGTCTATATTATAGACTGAAATGAAATTAAAGAATGAAAATTAAAGGTTAACCCTAAATGTTTTGTATTTCTTATCAGCATATTTTTATGTAAGTTTGAAAAAGGACTTCTGTTTTGTGAGTAGAAATGAAGAAGCCTTCATAGTCAGAGACAGATAAATTATCCAAATATACAGAAATATTTAGATCTATTCAATTCTTCATGGGCAACTTCAGGCAGAACAAAGTTTGATAAAATGACATAAAAGTTAAATTGTAAAAATAATAATTTGACTTGTATAAAATACAACTTCTATTATTTCTCAAAAAAAAATATAAAAAATATGTACTGTTACCAGAAAAAGTCTAACTCAGAAAATTAAATGCTATGTTTTCGCTATCAACTGGTGCTTATTTCACATACAGAACAATGTGCTGATAAAATGAAATTCATCTGGGTTCTGTAGGGTATCTTGTCATATTACTGCTATAATAATAACAGTGGAGCAATAATGTTTACAGGCAAGATCTATGCTCTTGGCAAGTTATTCCACACATTTATCCCCATTCTGAGAACTTGAGGTTTCAATAAGGAATTGACTGAGTCCTTCTGGTACAGAAATTCAGGCTGAACTTTTCACAGTTGTTTTCCCTGTATGAAATAGGGCATTTAAACAAACACATTTATGTGTTTAAACAGAAAACTTTCTTGAGCAAGATCCCCTGCATCCTTGCAGTTCCTTTAGTGTCCTCTTCATCACAGTATTTTAAGTTCTATAAGATCAGACATAAATCTTAAAAGAACCATAGGTATAGACCTTTTTCTGTCCCCAATTCCCTATTAAAATCATCAAACTTACATTAAGAAATCATGCAAAAACAAAGCAAAACAGAAATGAAGGAAACACCGTCAAAGGTTTTGCTTTAAAATGTCTTTGCAACTCAGATTTGCTCAGTTGGCACTGATGTGCAAAGTAGCATATCTCAGTTAATTTATTTCTAATTACTACCTCAGAGCAGTTCTAAAAGACACTGAGGATGACATATTCCAGTTGAAAATGAGTAGAGCTGATATTTCAGGTAAGACTGACAATCAGGTCACTATTAAAGGAATTTATGTTTTTAGTTTTATGCAAAAAAAAGTTTAAAAAGTTTTCTTCTTTCCTTCCAAGTCCTTTGCCTTTCCCTATGCTGAGCACTTGCACGTACTGTGCACAGGTACCCTTACACACGCACATGAAAGCAGATCCAGGCGAAGCACTCCGATGCCAACCTACCATTCTGATGCCGTTCTCAAAGGCCTGGCGTGCTAGAGAAGCAGGTCCATCCACAGTCTTACCGTCGTCATCAGGCCCCCAGCTGGCACTGTAGATGTGGATGTGCTGGGGGTTAAGGCTTAGAGACTTTGCCTCTACCATATCTGTCACATCTCCATCCAGCATCCGTACACCTTCAGAACGAAAAATAGAATGAACTGCACAAACAAACTCAACATGTTTCTTTCTCCACCCCTCCAGAGAAAACTGTTGTGTATGACACTGGACTGAAGAATTTTAAGAATTCCTACTGTTATTAATGAAAAAACAACAACAACAATCTGTTTGGGTACCTGTTCTCCCAGTGTCTCTAGATGGAAAAAAATATTAAAAGATATGAATATTTTCATCTTTCTTCAAGTTTTAAAAATTATATGAAAGTAGTTTATTCACTATAAGCCTTCAAACTTCCACAACGAAGTTTTAGGCTAAAAAAAAAATTTAAAAATACTTGAACCTTGTAATATTTTTATGTCACCTAAAGATAACAATTGATTTTCTTTCTCCTTTTCTATTGCAGTGAAACTGAAGCACCTTCCTTGAGTCATTTACAGTTTTAATCATGTTAATAGATGTAATAAAAGGATCCCTACCGACAAGTAACCTTAACATCACTATGTGAGCATGCAAGGAAGGAACTGGAGGAACTCTTGTGTACAGAATGATTACCACAACTGTAGCACAGCAATTACAAGAGGTTATGAACAAATACATAACCTTGTTCAACCTGAAATTACAATACAGTGAGCATCCCTCTCTTGCAGAAGAAGCTTTTGTGAGGTATAATCTGAAATTCTTATGTTAAAAGAATCCATTCATGGGGTTTGGACAAGCCAATGTGCCAGCACTTCATGACGTTTTAAGATTACTAAACTGAATGTAGTATGCTAAAATCTGACTATTGAGAAAATATGGAAGTTGGGGTTTTTTCCTAACTGTAAGACCTTGTGGTTAAATCTGAGAAAACCACCAATGCGACTTTTAACCTAAACGAGAAAAAACACTTACACACAGCTAGTGTGACATGTGATAAAAGGGAGGCTAAATATTAAATAAACATTTAATAAAATTGTATGATAGAGAGATGATCACTTCTACAATTCTCGAATTAGATGCTCTTTCCCCTTTAAAAGGCCACTCCTATTTATAAGCCAAATTTACATATTTTTAATTATGCACACATTGCATTTTGCTTATGAGCTCAGATTAAACAAACTTGTGTGTTTACCAAGACTTTAACAAGAGGCATAAGGAGTGCTTTGTTGAAAGAATACTTTTTCTTCCTTACTCTATTTGACTCAAAAATGAAAAGTGATTGTATTTCTCAGTTCACACAAAAGTTGCCTATGTTTTGTGAGATCACTTCTACAAACTGTGATCTCACTATGAGCTTTGCTTTATAAAAAGGAGTAATTAAGCTAACTCTAGGATTCTAGGATTTTGTTTTCTTCTGCATAATCACAGAAAATTAATGATGGGTGGAAGTTGTGTGCTCAATTCCTTTAAAGCATATTAAACTATCCCTCTAGTTCTGAATAAAGACAAGAAAGGTACACTAGTTTTGAAAGAAGGAAAATAAAGCTTTCCTTTATGACTTTGTTAGCAAGTTTAAACATTGTATTTAACCCATGAAAAATAGCTCCAAATGTTGCCACTGGCACCTAAAGTAGTTCACACTACTTTTTCTTTTTTTATTCTTGTGATGGTGAAGTGGTCTACTTTTAAAGCAAACAGACAAGGCTTAGACACAGGCGTTGTTCTCTGTAGTCAGCAATGGATGGACATGCTTCAAAGCTGTTAGCCAAGGACAACTGTGTGAGGTTCAACCAGGCCAAGTGCCAGCTCCTGCACTTTGGTCAAAACAACCCCATGTACCCCTACAGGCTGAGGACAGAGTGACTGGAAAGTGGCGCAGGGAAAAGGACATGGGCTGCTGGTTGACAGCCAGCTAAATATGAGCCATCAGTGTGGCCAGGTGGCCAAGAAGGTCAATGGCATCCTGGCCTGTGTCAAGAATAGTGGCCAGCAGGACTAGAAAAGTGATTGTCCCCCGTACTTGGCCCTGGTAAAGCTGCATCTGGAGTTCTATTTCCAATCTAGGGCCCTCACTTCAAGAAAGACATTGAGGTGATGGAACATGTCCAGAAAAGGGCAACAGTGCTGACAAAGTGTCAAGAGGCTGAAGTCCTGTGAGGAGCTGCTGAGGGTAGGGGTAATTAACCTGGAGAAAAGGGGGCTCAGGGGAGATCTTATTAGTCTCTATTACTGTCTGAAAAGAGGTCATAGTAAGGTGGGGGTTGGCTCCTTCTCCAAGGCAACCAGCAACAGGATGAGAGGACATAGTCTCAAACTGCACCAGGGGATGTTCAGGGTGGACATCAGAAAGAATTCACTGAAGGAGTTGTTTAAGCAGTGGAGCAGATTGCTCAGGGAGGTGGTGGAATCATCCTCCTTGGAGGCATTCAAGAAACAACAGGACATGGTACTTAGTACTGTGGTCTAGTTCACAAGGTGGTGATGATCAGCCGAAGGTTGGACTTCATGACTTTGGTCTTATCTAACCTAAATGACTGTAATTCTGTGCAAGATGACTCTGAACAACAGACATGTCATTGGATATTTACAGTGAAAATAATGCTCCTTCCTTCCTGTCTTCCTATCCCTGCCCCAATGTCTGCAGTGGTTAGGTCTGCTGATCGCACATCCTCCAAACTGCATTTGGCATGTGGTGATAGAACAACAAAAGCTATCCAAAAGGCAACTAGCAGACTGTGTTTGCAGACTGTTCCAAGACTTCAGAGCTCTATAAACTTTTCCTAACATTTGCAGTAACTACAAAATGTGGCTTTTTACTTTTAAATTTTGAACAAATTTTCAACAAAACACAGGAAACATACAAAACTGAGCTGAAAGGAAGTTTTCTTTTAAAATGCTTGCTTTTATTCAACATCTGACCTAAACTTCAAGAAACAGCTGAACTAATCCTCGTCAACTGAAGACAATATACATCTGTTGTGCCATAATTCAGTGTAACTGTTTTCCCATCAGGACTTGAGCACAGCCAAGTAACTAAGCACCCAAATCCCCACAGATGTTTTACAACTTCCACAATCAGTTTGCAATAATAACAGCAAGCTAACCAACCCTTCCTATAAAACAGTCTCACAAGCTCTGTACATGGTAATTTATTTTGTGTGATTATTGCAGAGTTTAAACACGTAAAAAAAGATTCATCCTTTAGGTGCATTGGTTTGTCTTTTAGTGAGAAGGATCTGTGGTTTAGCTACACAGAAACTTGCATAATTTTTCATAAGAAACTTGTCATAACCTGTAAAAACCCTGAAGACTCAGATTGCAATTTTAGTAAAATTTTCTTTTCTACAGGTTACATCTCCAGTTACTGCATTTTAAAAGGAGGCTCAGACTTTCTAGGAAACTTGGTCATCAGATGTTCTTAAATGTATGGAAAGGAGACAAGGAGTACAAACACATTTAGAAGAAAATTAGCATTATTAATGGTTATCTTATTAACAACTTCCATCAGAAAGATCATTAAGTGGATTTGTTCAACTGCCAGTATTTTATGGCATATTGATGGGACAGATTTTTTTTTCGCCTTTTGCTTGATATCCTTAGTATCCCTTATGTGTCCAGAAATGCCTTCCGGTTGGAAGTAAAAGATACTTATCTTGGTGGAGCAAATCCAACATCACTGTCAGCAGGTGCTCCTATATATAAGGAGAATGTAATTGCTTTACCTTAACCCTAGTTTCTTCTCCAAGAATACCCCAAGAGGGCCTTTAAATTCCTGGGAAACCAGTGAGCTCAATACTAGTTCTGCATAATATGATTAAAAAAAATTTATACTGTATCTGGCCTGTAGAGAGGAAACACAACCACTGTATATTCACATGGGTAGCTTATGGCTGCTCTGATGGAATGGAACGAGGTAGAGTAGAGGTCAAGTAGAAGTCAGAAGCAAAAAAACTCTTAAACATATTCACCTAGTGGAAGAGGAAGTTTAACATACCTTCCCTGGAACTTTCTCTTAACTCTGATTTTCTGCAGATTATTTGTTGAGCTTCCTGAAATCTCATTTCCAAATGCTGATTCTTTTAAAAGGTGGCACCTCACTGTTACTAACATCCAGCCTTCTTTCAAGAATAAATAATAAAAAGGCACATGTATTTAGTCTTTATTGTTTCTATTACCTGCATACTGTGTTCATCTAAATCAGTTTTTAAACTATATTAAGAAAAGACTATGAGTCATCTAATATGCCTGGAGGGTATTTATTATTGCAGATTCCTTATACTTAATAATTAATAAACTATTAAGAAGCCACTGTTACTTCTGGAGAACTTTTCAAAGCCATATCAAAGCTGCTGTAGGTTGTGTGACTATTCCACTTCTGCCTTTGCCAGAAGGCATCTGTTATTTCCATGAGTGCACTAACTCTCTTCTGACTCTAGTTTGACAGCTCAACAGATTTCATAGCACAACTGGTGGTACATGGTTAAATGCCATGTTCACATGAGACTACCTGTTCATCTGTCACAAACTCTTTCACTTGACCAGTTCTGATTTTCTAAACCACTCTGACAGAGTAGCTTTGTGCAGGAAGGCTCTTCACCTGAGGCAAAAATTTTTTTCTGCATCACTGTACCCTTATCCTGGATCTAGTATGACCTACCCTAATTTTGTTTATCCAGCAGGAAAACAGAAAGCTGACGTGAAGATGATGCTGTATGCTTTGGGTAATTTGAAATTTGTGCTCCCATTTGATTTGGATCAAACTTGTACTGATCCAGCAGAGAATAGATGCAATATTTTTAATAATGGAAACATGGTCTCAATTCTGCTCATGTTTTTGAACTGTCCTCTGGTGTACAAAGAGGTAAACATGTTTCTGTTTTCATAGATGGGCTTTACTTTAGGCTCAGTTTCAAAAGCCAACAATTAAGGAGTTTGAGCTACAAACTCAGTCTTTCAGCTGAAAGCCAATATACCAATCCCATAACTTTGCTGGAAGTTCAGAATAAACTTCACTATAAGTATTACAATCTGTCACAGGCAGGTTACATCCCAGGAGACATGCAGATGACATGTTGATAATCACTGCCACAAACTAAGCTAAAGACATTAAACGAACAGCCAATGACTAGGAATTCACAAAAAACACTTGAAACTTCTTAGCTGAATGAACAAAAATATGTGATCAAACACTGATTTTCAGGCAATAATATTATCACTCACAGAGGTCAAAAGATTATCACCAACCAGAGGCAAACAACCAAAAAATGCATTATAGTTTGAGAATGTTTCGTTTGGGATCAATATGCAAGGCAATATTATTGATGTGTACTTTTACTTATGGTTTGTCAAAGTTAATCACTTAAGAGCTCTGAATCTGTGAGAAAACTCCAGTGTCCTAATTCTGGGGTCACGTTTTCATCAAAAGTTTGACTTTCTACTTTTTGATATGTACTGGGAGGCAGTGTTCCAGAAAGCACTGCAGAAAGGCCACCACAGACAAACTCCTTCAGTATTGATACTGAACAACAACTCTACAACTAAGCTTTACTAGCTAACACAGTGAGACTTGCTCATACAAATCTCCTTCTCTTGTTGAGAAAGGTCTGAATGCACCACTTAGCACAAATGGCTCTTTGGTTACTTTTTTTTCCTGTGGGAGATTGTTTCACATACCTCCAATCTTGGCATTAAAGGCGATTCCTACTGTGCAGTGTGAGTTGTTTGCCGTGGCTGCCACTTCTCCAGCACAACGGGTTCCATGCCTGCAGTCAGACAAACATTTTTCCAAGTAAGCACAAATCATTGGGATTAAAGGCTTCAATTTTGCTTATCCTCAGGTGCTAAATGAACAGCTACCCACCATGTCTTGCACTATGTCTTGCACCCCTCACAATAATTTATACCCATGTTACAATATTTCTCTGAACATATTTTAACATTTAATTACTTTAAACTCTTCGTGCCTACTGGAAACACTCACAGCTTGTAGTAAATATATACAACAATTATACATAATTCACTGCAACAGAAAGGAGTCTTAGATATTGGTTGTCAATTTTGAACAAAATTCTACATTTAAACAAAATGTTTGTCCAGAATTCTCTATCAACCACTCCTATTGCTACAATATGTGTTCCATCCAACCTCCAGCATGCACAATATGCCATGAGGAAGATGAGGTTGCATCAATGCCCACACTGCTTTTTAGAGGTGAGGCTAAGGCGGTATGCCAGGTATGCTCAAAGCTTAGGCACATCTTGGTCCTGCCTTGGGCCAACTCTGCATTATGCTTGCCTTTCTGGAAGCAGTAAAAATGTAAGAAGCAGCCTTCACATCAGAGGTATGCTCTGTGCCTAGAAGCAGAGCTGAGCTCCAAGTATTTAATTTCAAGAAGTTACTGAAGGAAAATACAAAATGTCCAGTTGTTGCTCATGGCCTTCCCCACTGTCCAAAGTCACAGTGGGATGCTTTGCCCAGCCCTGATCTATGTGCTCTAAAAGGTGGCAATGGACATACATATTGTTCCCATAGTAGGAGAGCTGCCATTTTTTTTCCTTAGCATGAGTTTCACAGAGTGTTTTCTACTAATAAGTCATGCCCTCATGCTTGTGCAGTTAAGTAGCAGAAATGACACAAGTGAGATGGTCACTAGGGAACTTCAGAGAGGTGCTATGAGGGGGAGATATAGAGTTTCAGACCAGACAGCAAAAGAGATGGGGAGTTGGTAAGACATAGACAAAACGATAATGTAAGACTTGGGTAGCCAAAAACAAAGACGTTTAAGTCAAACGGAGAAACAGAAAACAACATAGCAAGCCCTTCAGAGGAGGCTTGCTGAGATCAGTTGTGTACACAGACAGTCTTCTCCTGGTGGTGGTTGACAGACTTGCTTGCACACAAATCTGGAGAACACAGGTGTTTATTAATTAAAGTTGGTGCTCAAATTACAGACAAGAATCACTGCTACTTTCCCTTGTACAGCTTGTTTTGGGTAGAGTCATTCCTTATTTCATTATTAGTAGAGTAATTTTTCCCCCTTACCCTTTTAAGACACTTAGACGGGAGACATTAAGATTACTTGTTTGGAATGGATTAACGTAAAACAAGAACAACAACAAACAGGACTAGGAAAACAAGAGAACAAAAAAACAAGCAATATAAATGATCAACACTAAACTGCTAAATTGCCAAAGAATATAACTCAGTTTATTTGACAAGAGATACATAACCTATGAGAAAAGTGTAATCTTCATTCACAAAATCAAACGGACAAGTTGGAAACTGACTAATTCTAAAGCCGGATTGAGATTTCATAATTATGTTATCTCAACTAATTTCGTATTGATCTGTCACAAATCACTATTTGTTGCCAAACTTAATCAGAAAAATTTTCAAGAACTTCACTAAATTTGAAGTTTATTTTTCATATGAAGACAAATTTTAAAGCCTAATTATTCTTCATTTGAAAAAAACCTGTTTGACTTTAATTGGCAAATAAATTGTCTTATCCATTTATGGGATTATTTTGAAACGCCTGAAGTAAATAATTCAAAAATCACAGATGAAAACAAGTTTCTAAAAGATCCTTACTTCAAGAATTTTCAAATAGTCTTCTAGCTCTATGTTTGAAGTAATGTCTTTGAAAATGTCTTAGTATTTAAATGAGAAGACCTGTGTTAAAAACTTTTACAAGACATTATATCCAAACATCCCTTCTTTTCATTATGATTTTGTTTGGTGTCACATGCAAGTTTTCAGGTGTTATCACTCAAACAGTCAAAGCACATATGACTATACTCTAGAAATGTAGAAATATCTGCAGACATCAGCTTTGTGCATATAATTTATTAATAAATCATTCCCTGCCTGGTGAAAGTCATATGGCTAAACTGCAGCTTCCCAGACAGATACTGCATTGTGAAGAAATCCCTCATGGGTACCAGGTTCGGGAAGAAGTAATGAGAGGAAAGTCTTTCAGCTGAGAAAGTGAATGTAAAGAAGCCACACCTGGAGGAGCGAGGCTCCCTGGAGAAGAATGGAACAAACAGCTCGAATTTCTCCTTGGCTCCAAATGGAGAATACGGATACCTGCTATTTTGGTAACTACATCCAACAGACTCTGTCAAAAAGATTAGATTTCCACTCTACCATCAAACATGCTGGTTACCCCAGGGCCAACTGGTGCGCAACACCAGTTCCGCTCACATCTCTTGGGATGCCCTTTTTCTCAGAGGGGGAAACTTTCTCTGCATAAAGACAATGCGCTAATACTAAAAAATAAAAATCCAAATTAGTTGTTATTATAAATTACAGCAGAATCCCAGGGATGTAACCTGTAACATGAACTAAACTATGTGATTGGTGGAAATTGAAAATTATAGGAATAAGGGAACTTTAAATGTTGTAATGTTTTTCAATCCTATGGAAAGAGAAAGAATGGAAATTTGAGTAGCTATTGGTATTGGTAGGAAAATAACTGAGTTGGAATTTAGTTTTTGCAAAACTCTTCTTTAGTTAAACTTTCAAATGTTTACAAAGTTGTCTCTTAAACTGCAATATAATCCTCAACAGGAAATGTGGTATCTGAAGGGTTACAATGTAATAACAGCTGGAGAAAAAGATATATTTTAACAGCAATCATCAGATATGCACGTTATTGAATCCCAGACAAATGTCTTATATAGCACTGAAAAAGAATTATTTTAGAGC
The DNA here is from genome assembly GCF_021018805.1 of Prinia subflava. Lineage (NCBI taxonomy): Eukaryota > Metazoa > Chordata > Aves > Passeriformes > Cisticolidae > Prinia > Prinia subflava. Next base: position 35,464,281 of record NC_086283.1, on the reverse strand, counting down.
TGTTCATATATAAATGTTCTCTAATAATCCAGAGGGTGGAAAACACTTTCCAAATTGACCTTAGGTTGGGATGCTGTTCTAGGAACATCTGAATAAGGACATAAAAAGGAAATGTCACACATTAAAAGCATAGGCAAGCCAAATATTAATATTTTGCCTTTAACATATAATCTGCTACAGCTGAAAAATAGCAATAATAAAGCTACTTCCCAAAGGAGAGATACTTGGATATTAACAGTGGAGAAAGATGACAGGGTAAATACGAAAAACAAGTTACACAAATCTTCAGTGTGAGATATCAAGAAAAATGCCAAAGACCTGGTGTCATCACAGGCAGGATAGTGTTTCTCAGCATCACAGTGCTGTAATGTGGTTACAGCACAGGACTGGAAGAACTCCAGTCAACGTCCCCAGGGCTAATGACTTTTTGCATGATTATGGGAGGTTGCTTTTAGAAAAACTTGAAAATATCTCATTTATTTCTCACAAAATCAAGGATGACAGCATTAAAACAAACACAGGAACATTTCACACGTCAGACACGCAAATTTTAAATTTAACAGCATGGATAACAGAAAAGCTGACTTGCCACTCTCTTAGCATTTGTTAGCTATTAGCAGTTAATTTGTAACAAGTGTGAAGTTCTGATACAAGCCTAGGAAAGGAATATGCCTCTACAATTTAATTAGCATTTTACAGTTTTATTTTTGTGAGTGGGCAAATTAACTGAACATATAAAACAAATACACTTTTTTCTTAATTTCAAAACAAACAATGAATAGACGATCTGATGGAGCAAATGAAATAAGATGTAGAATATAAAGCATCAAATAAAATCAGCAAATAATATATTTAGCCAAGTATATAATTAAATGTAATTTTAAAAAAATACAGATGTCCTGATTTGCTTTAATCCAAGGAAAAAAAAAATTATTCAGCCTCTTTTCTAGAAGGAAAAAAAAAAAAACTTGGTGAAAAGAAATTAAACAGTTCAACCATCAGGAAACAGCAAAACTTTCAGCTGATCTTTTTTTCTCCTACTGCTTTTCATACTATCTACAGTAACCATCTTAAAGTGGTCAATGCAATTCTTGCTCTTAAGTCACTAAAGCAAATTGCAAGTAAAACCTGTACAGATTAGTTACCGTGCTCTGGAATTAAACTTGTTGAACAGTAACATCAAGGCTAGTATTACCTCGGAAGAGTATATGACTACTTAGACATACCTAATGAAAAGCACTTCTACTTTGTCTGCTTTTGAAACTGAAGCATGTGAGGCTGCTTAGACTTCAAGACTCTCCTCCCGTATAAGCAAAAACTTATTTTTATAACCAAATGGTTATAAAATGGTTGGTTGAGAGGCTGTAGAAAGGGTGGAAAATCTTAGAACAAGAAGGTTATAAGCAATTCTGGCAGTCTCTTTTTTGTACAGACTAAAGAATAGAGGAGAAAAGGAGGCTCAGGGAACACCTTATTACTATCTACAACTCCCTGAAAGGAGTGTGTAGCCAGAGGCTCAGCATCTTCCCCCAGGCAATAGCAACAGGACAAGATGGCAAGTCTTAAGATGCACAAGAAAGGGTTTAGGCTGAACATTAGTGTCTTGGGTTGAAAAAATGTAACCAAAAATGTGTATTCTATTTTCATCTGTTGAAACCAGTTGGGAGATGCTGTTCTTTATCTCTTGTAACTCTAGGGTGGAAGAGGGTGGATGCCTTCTGTTAATGGGAGAACCTGATAACATCAGATATGGCAGTGCCTTCTTATCTCTTCCTCCACCCATTGTCCTCCGAGGGACATCACCTGTGAATGAGCCATTGAAGGCCTCTCACATGACTGACAACATCACCTCATTCCATTGTGAGATGCTCCACCCAGCGGGAGGAGCCAAAGCCTTTCCACCGGCATAAAACCAGCAACCCCAAACATGAAGTTAGCCTGTCTTTCCACTGAATTCTCAGGGAATGACTGGAGTCATCTCGCCAGCACTGGACTCTTCTTTTCGACAGGACCATCTCTACTTCACAGAACAACATCTGTTACTCCAGGAAGACTTATTTGGACTGCTTCCAACACCCTGACAACAGGGTGTCAGGTTGTATTCTAACTGTCTGTTTTTTCTAGGACTTTTGTTTGCTTGTTTGGTTTTTTGGGGTTTTTTTGGGTGTTATTTTTGTTTGTTTTTTGTTTTGTGGGGTTTTTTGTTTGGTTGGTGTTTTGTTTTGTTTTTTGGTGGTGTTGTTGTGGGTTTTTTTGTTTTAATTTTTTTTTTTGTACTACTGCACTTGTAATTTTTTTTTGAATATTCCTAGTAAAAAACTGTTATTCCTGTTACCATATTTTTGCCTGAAAGCTCCTAATTGAAAAACTGTAATAATTTGGAGGGAGGGGGTTTTTACCTTCTCCATTCCAAGGGAAACTTCAATTTTCCCTGACAGATACCTGTCTTTCCAAACCAAGACAATCAGGAAGAATTTCTCCACAGGAGTGATGGGGCATTGGAATAGGCTGCCAAGGTGGTGGTGAAGTCACTGTCCCTGGAGGTGTTGAAGAAAAGATTGGATGTGGCACTCAGTGCCATGATCTAGTTGACAGGGTGGTGATGGATCATAGGTTGGACTCTAAGATCTCAGTGGTCTTTTCCAACCTAGTTAATCCTGTGATTCTGTAGCACAAACATTTGGGAAGAACCAAATACCTGTCTACTCTTTTCTCATTCTAAATCTCTGAGATTCAATAGCTTTATCACTTTGTTCATGACATACAGAAAGAAGGACAAACAAAAGCCCAAGTTGAAATCTTGGCTAGCAAAATAGTAAGGGGGACAACTAGATTATGCATCTTAATAAGGAAAAAAGGACAAAAACAGGAATGTGTTTTTATACAAGAAAAAATGGAAGTACTTTAAAAAATAGTTTATTTAGCTAATTCTTTACACTTGTTCCACATAAAAATTAAATTCCCTGTTCCTGTCTACAATAGTCTCAGTGATTAGAACACAATCCTAGATCTGAAGATTTTGGAGTATCCTAATGACATGACTTAAATGAGCAAAAAACTTTGCAGAGAGCTTCTTATATTATTTTAACAACATTTTACGTCACTTTTAATTTACCCTTGTTCATCTCAAAAATGAGATTAAATATTTCTACCTGACATAAGTATATTTAGGATGAGATCTGGAAAATGATGCCTCACAGTAATTCTTAGCAAATATGGATAATGAGCATAGTTTAAGGTTTTGTTAATGTCTTTTGACTCTACAATTAATCCTAATTTGGGAGCAAGGCCTCAGATTAGAAACCAAATTAGTGTCACTCCCAGTGTTACTTTACACAAATAGAAACTCTTGGTATGTTTTATGAGTGGTTCCTATTTATTTAATCTTCTGGTTTATTTCTTCTTTCACTAATGTCAGTGTTTCTCAATATATGGCTATCCAAAGTCAATGATCTATTAGAAATTTCAATAGTCTTTGAAAGCTTTAGAGTATGAACTGGCACATGACACAATATTTTGGCTACGGCATGTATTTTCTATTCCAAGGAAAGTCCACCCATACTTACCAAAGATATCCTTAGAAAACACAGGACACAATGAATTGGACACAATAGTCTTGGACACAATGAATAAAGCTTGTTAGAAAGTTGCTGCTGAACATTCCTAATGTACCCCCCGTAGTGAACACTCTTGTACTTGGGAAAGGTTATTATATAATGGCTGCACTATGTTATCTGCACAGTAAGAAGAGCTTTGGTTGAGATGGATACTGGTGAAGCAATTTGTCATTTCTTTTTGAAAAAATTATTAACTAAACCAGACAAACTTGATTTTGCACTTGCATGCATTTTCATCACTTTTACTACGACATCTAAAGTCTTAAAAAAGTAGTACTTTTTGGATGTAGGAAGACACTTCTATTCCCATTCTACTGAAGAGGTACCAAGAGCTTGAACTGAAAATCTGAGACTAAAAGAAACACCTCTACTAGAATAGCCACATCTTAATAATAACTTTCAGAAAAAAAAAAAAAGCTCTACAATTTTTCTTTGTTCTATAAGCAAATCCCCATATAACATTTGTAAATAAAGCCAGGAGTAAAACTTTGGACTGCAGCTTCTTAGCAATCCTGCACAAGCTAGCTAACTACACTTAAACCAGTGATAGGTAGGAATATCTTGATGAGAAGCAAGAATGCTTTCTTCTCCATTACTGCTTGCCTATTGTAGAGGTTTGCCTTGTGAATTAGAAGACTTGATACTGCAACCTAACTGAACATGAAGAAACCAAGTGATGTAATTTATTTGATTTTTATCTATTTGCTCTTACAGCTATCAAGTTGATTTCTAAGGTTTTCAGGGCCCTTGACCTACTTTGGAGATAGTTTCCTATGTATTTAAAGTGTCCTATATATCTGTAGACACCACAAATTTCTCTAACAAATGTATCTGCTGCTGTTACATATAATACCCGAAATTATATGAGTTAAAGGACCCAAAGGATCCAAAGTTGGTTTTATATCCTCTTTATTTTTTTTCCACCCCCATTGCCCTGCCAGTTATGTGATGCTTTACAAAGACAAATGGACCAGCACAGCAATTGTGGGATCTGCAACTCTGCAACAGCTCCATGTTTGAATACTTTACTGTTAAAGACTGAGCCAAAGAAGGCATTAAGTATCTCAACTGCTTCCTCATCATTCATGATATTCCCTGTCAGGTCCATAAAGAATGGAGATTTTCCTTGGCCTTCCTTCTGTTCTTAATGTATTTATAAAAGTTTTTCTATTGTCTTTTACATCAGTAGCCAGATTGAGCTCTAGTTGAGACTTCACCTTTCTGGTTTTCTTTCTACATGACCTAACATCACTGTATTTCTCCTGAGTTGTCTGACCCTTCTTCTAAGGGCCATAAAATCTGGTTTTTAACCTAATCTGAGTTCCTGCAAAAGCTCCTGTTACACCAGGCCAGTTTTCTTCCCTGATGGCTCACCTTTTGGAAAATAGGGAAGGCTCACTCCTCTGTCTTTAAGATTTCTTCCATTCTATACTTCTGTTTCACAAGATTTGTATGATAGTGTATTATCAGTCACTGTATATTCTGATTTATGTCTTTCATCCACACTGACACCAATCTGGATCATCTGAAGATATCTCAAGTGCTTGAGCAACCTCTTTTTACTTAAAATCTCACACTTTTGTGTAATGAAACTCCCAATGAAATAGAAAACAAAAACTTCTCAGACATATTTTGCATCAGTTCTGTTGAAGTCATACCTAAGCAGAAACGAAGAATATCTTAAAATACAAGAATGCAAATCTGGAGTTTCATGCTTAGATCTCCTTAGCAGAAAAATAAGCCTTGGAAGCCTTTGGAGAGCCCAATAACAGTTTAGGGGAACCTTCTTACGGAAAATTTTCTTTCATGCAAGGAAGATACTGACAGATGCAAGGATCCTAAAATCACAACACAAAAATGAGGAACAATACAGTGATGTGCACACAGGTCATGGATGGATCTTCACTTAATCTGCATACTCTATTTTTCATAGTAGATGACTGCTGTGACAACATTTTAAAGAAATTAAAATGACTTAACTCTGTATCTGCACCATATTCCAGCTCAGAGACACAGTTCCTACCCATCTTGAATTCTGAGTGCAATTTCAACTCCAAGATATGTACTGTACTTAATCCTAAATTTCATTTGTTGTTGTTCTGCATTAAACGGACCTTCCACTTCTCCTTAAAGACGTATTTCAAAGATGAATGAGGAAATTGTTGAAATAAGTTCAAGTACTTTTATCTGTGTTGATACTTGCTTTTTAATGAATCTTATATCATTGACTCAGCAGGAGCAAAGTTTCCTTTTACTTGGAAAAAGGGTTTCAGCATAAGAAATCTAATTCTCACATGCTTACTTCAGTGCAGAACAAGTCAGCCACTGTTCACCTGATGTTCCTGGAGTCTTAAGGAGAGAAGTGCAGGGAACATAAATCTGGACTGAAAGGAGAAGTAAAACACACCTTCTCACAACACTGTCTTTGCCAATCCTTGACAAACCTAGCCAACAGCCTCATCATCATACATTTTGGCTAAGTAAACAAGCCATAGTCTCCTCCTCAGTTTTCTAATACCCAAGATTTTATAATTGCTTTGAGTCTATATAGCAGTACAAGTAATTTTTAAACCAGGTTAAACATATACTCATTGGTGTAATCTGTATCTGTGATATCCATTCCTTTACTTTGACAACTGAATTTCTCTATCTTGATTATTTTCCTTCAGGAAAAGGAAATAAGGAAACTGGTCTTCAAGAGAGAAATCTGACTTTGATAAAGTGTGTGTAAGGAGTAATCTGACCATATCTTTAAGACAAATTACAGAATCATAGAAATGTAAATCAAGGCTATAAAAAAATCCCTGCCAAGGGCAGTAACCTTACAAATGCACATATTTTCATTTGTAAAAAAATGCAACATCTGAAAATTTCTTATTAAGACACCCTAGTAATGCCATTAAGATATCAGTTTCTATCATAAGTTTGCAAAGTTCAACCATTAATAGTATGATATTTATAAAAATGCTTCAATTTAAAAGCTTTTGACATTGGATTTGAAACAGCTTTATCAAACCTGTAATTAGAGGTCTGCCTTGTTGCCACAAACACAAGAAGGGTAATCAATGTTGTACTTATGCTGGCTCAAAAGTCTCAATGAACCATATTTTGCACTATCTTTGACTGTGCTGACTAACTGTGAAATCATTTGTCAAAGTCAATTACCACATATGCAACATGGATCCGCTCTTTAACTTTCGCCAATACCTATAATGTTTGAAAAGCGGAAAGCACAGAAAAAATGTATTTGTGCTCTCAAATTCTATTCAGCTGTATAAGTATACATGCATGCAACTTGAAACTGATTTACCATTTTACAACATCAAAACTAGCCTACCATAGCTGCAAACTCTCCCCTGCTAAGTTCAAAACCTCAAAATATAGACACATACTTAGAAGAAATACCTATTCTGGGAAAAAGAACATCTGAAAAAACCTTTCACATCTAACTCTCAATAGAAAAACTTCAGAAAAGTCTGTGTCCCTCCTATTGTTGGCTTTGAATTGTAAGGGAATATCTGACTCACTGTGATCAGTAATTTACATAAAAACACTAGAAGCAGTTGCTTAATGCTTCAGAACTTAATTTTATTTGTGAGCTCATTGTCTGGTACTTCAGTAATTAGAAACAGAAAGAAGGCTTTCCTTAAGTGTTGTGGTTAAATGTTTTGGGACCATGAAAGTCTAATACATCATAAAAAAGAAGAGCACTGTTCTTCAAACACTAGTTAAGCAGTAAACAATACTGTTCAGCGACTGATACCAGGGTACAGAAAAAAGACTATTTTTTCATCTTTCAACTGGAATTCTAGCTGAATTTGGGTTTTGTTTATTCTTCTGTTTCACTTCTCTCACTTTCAGTGACTACTCTAAGAACTGTCTTTCCTATGGCTCTCAAAAATTATAAATTATAGCACTTATGGTTGGCAGGCAGGACTATGTAACATAGTGTGATAACATAATGAGCAGATTAGAAGAGGTTAACAAAAAGACAATTTTTGGCAGTCTGACAAAACTTTCATGATAAGATTTTTACTATGGAAACTGGATCAAAAGGCTACTTCATCAAGGCTTGTAGTCCAATGATTTTTTAATGTCTTGTCAATATGAAATGCTGTCATCAAGGACTGATTATAAACACTGGTGACAAGGGGTGCCTATCATGGGTAGGTGAATTAACTTAACAGAGACTGCCCCTCCTCTAACCTGGCTAACTGTCCTCAGCTTCCAGCAATTTGAAGATCCCATGTCTGATCAAATGAACAGACATTTTATTCTGAAACAACAAAGCATGAGAACTTCAAAACACCAACTGTTAGTTTGTTGTCTGATTTGTTTTAATGCACATGGCATCTCTTCCCACAGGTTAAACACCTGTTTTGCATTAAAAGAAAAACATTATCAAATGCAGTATATAGTGAGGATTTGTAGTCCATGTTTTTACAACAATTTCCTTTCAAGAAAAGAAAGTTTTCCACTAAAAGATTCTACACACATGTTTTCAGTTCTACGCTGAGAAAGAAGAAATGAAGCATGTATGATGATTGCCCCAGAGGTATGGCAACCTAAAGGACAAGCATGTTGTATAACAGCACCCAAAGACTCTAAGTAACAGTTAAAACAGAAAGGGAAAAAGTTGCTCCAAATGAATCTGTAAATTTATTATACTTCATCACAGCACAATTCTGCAAGCCGCAAAGTTTATCTTCCTTATTTTTACAATTTTACACTGGAACCTTTAACTACTGCCAAGCAACAACTACTAGCAAGATCTATAGGTCATGCAGAAAGATATTCTTCCCCATGCTCTATTATGCCCCATGGCACTTGGTTGGGTCATGACTTAGTTCTGGCTAGGAGAGGGTTAATTTTTGCAGTAGCCAGGAGGGGATGTGGCCACAGGTTATTTGATACCACCTTGAGATGTGAAGTGGAGAGATGAGTAGTTCTGAGGGGTGTTGTTTGTGGGACTGCTGGTTTATAAGACTCTGAGGTCAGGTGTTGGGTTCTGTGGTGAGCAGTTGCCTGTGGATTGTTCACCTATCTTGCACACTCTGTTATTGCTCTTGGTCTTCTTATTTCATTGCTGTTCCCAGTAAACTGGTCTTATCTCAGCCAATGATCTTCACCTTCTGTGTCTCCAGTTGTCGTCTCCAGCCCCACTGTACAGGAGCAGGAAGAAGTGAAAGGAGCAACACAAGGTCTTTAGTGGGAATAGTAAACTGGGGAATACCATTTCTAAACCATGACAGGTCACTAGATTGTAATTTGGAGATTAGCTGATGAATCACTAAAAGTGCTCCTTGTAAAAAGTGGCATCTCAGTCTGTAAGCTGAAACAGACTGAACTTACTTCATTACTAATATCTGCTAAAATTGCAGCACAGTAAGATATTGCCATAAAAGCAATGAGTTTAGAATCAGAATGCAACCATAACAGAATAAATCAGAATTGCAGTCACTGACTGCAGCTTCTATACCAATGACTTCTGACTACTTGGTTCAGATCCTGGTTTTCACAAATGAACATGTCATCAGTTAGAGCAAACAATCCAAAATTTGCAGTTTCCTAAGAATTCTAACTGAAGTCTATGAAATTTGCAGTGATATGGAGATACACTAGACACCTGACATTTTGTCATTGGTACCTGGAATCAACAACACTACATTTGGTGTAAGCATTTAATTCTATTGATCTGAAACACATATCCATTTTAAGTGAATTCTCTAGTCTAAATTACCTCCCTCTTAAAAGAGTATTTCTGTGCTGTTGGGGGTGTTTTTCTGGCACCAAATAGACCATGCTCTGCCAGTTGACAATATCACTTCATGCTTTGTTTTTAAAGCCTCCACAGATTGGAGAATGTCATGTAGAAAAGTTGGGGTACAGAAGAAGAGCAAACAAGATCAAGATTCCCTCTGAAAAAAAAAGCTTTTACCCAAGAGCTGATACCTTACTTCAACTGAAAGCACAGGATGGTGCAGCAGTGCTTCTCTGTATGGTTAATCTTCCCTTCTGTTTTGTCTGCAGCAAACAATACGGCAACTTGCAACTTCAAAATCAACAGCAACAGATGCATACCAGCATTCAAACTGCATAGAAAAATACTACCAGTTGTCAGCATTCCTTTCTGTCACACTGCTGCTGTGGGAACTTTTTGAGATGAATTTCAAGCCACCAATGAGAGACTTCAGGCTCTCTGCATTTGCTGGGCTCAGTTCTTTAGGTATGTGCGCTGAACAGTGTCACAGCAGGCAATAAAGGTTTTCAATTTTCTTCTACTGACTACCCAGGAGGAAACAGGAGTTCATCCACCTGTCAAGTATCTTGTATCCAATATGATTAAATGACTCTGGATGTACTACAGGCCTTTACCAGAAGCAGAGAGTATAAACTAGCAGTTGGTCACTCTGTGAAGAAAATTTGACTTTGGCGTTTTATTGGGCATCTGCATTAATGTGACTGGCAAAGAAAAGTAATAATCAATCAGAACGGATGCCACTGTAAAACAGTGCTAGTGTGTTGGATCAAACAGGACTGAAACTCACCAACTCACTGATTTTTTTTGTGTGAAATGGTGTTAAATTCTCCGCATATTGCTAAGTTTAGATGCAAGAGATTCTGTTTCTAATAACTTTTGAATGTCAAGAATTGTCGTCTCTCAAAAATCTTACACTCATTAAAAAGCAATTTAGAGATTATTGAAATAAATTATTTATGCAGTGGAATGTATCATTGAAAAATGTTGAAGACTCATCCAAAGAGTGACTCAGTATCTCCAAAACAGAAATAACAGCTCACTTTTACTTTTTCTTATGTAAGTTTAATAAGAATTACATTAAAGTCAACTGGTATTATTTAAAGGAGTTTTTTTAGAAGTCCTTCTGTTTTATAAAATTACTTGTCACCATAGTAAAACCTAAGCTTTGAGAAATCATCCATAAGAAATTTCTTACGAAACAGAAGAAGTACTTTTTGTTTTGGTCAAAATCAAAAACCACTGTGAACATTTCTGTTTTATTCCTGAGTCTGTACAATTAGCACAGTACCATTTCAGTGATCACATGTGCATTCTGTTATGGACCTATGACTGATAATGTTTTATAAACATAGATATTAACAAATAGCAGCAGAATAACAGAAAAACACTAAGGCAGTAAACCAAAACAAGATGCCTTGCATAGCAGAAATTACTTCATCCACAGCTGACTGCCTCTGAGCAAAAGGAAACTGTAGTATAAGTCTGTACCGTTTAAAAGCTTCACAATTTGCTGGCAGTTTATAGAAACCAAAGCAAACTTTTGGCAGTACGCCTACATACCATAGTAGTTAAAGAAACTATCATCCCACCCATTTTGACTACAAGCCTTGAAAGATTAGTCTAGTATTTCTTCCCACCCCCCTGTTCTCCTTAGCTAATAGAAGATTTAACATAAAACTTCCAAAATATAATTTTGTAAAGTGCCACTCTTTACTAAAGTACTCTACAGTTAATTTTTTTCTTGCTCCTTTTTGCTCACCAATAAGCCTCAGCAACAGAAAGTCTTCACTCTAATTAAAAGTGAAAAGCTAGCACACAAATCCAATACTCTGATGTTTCACAGCTGCATGCAGAGCTGCCCAGACACCTGTTTATTTTTATAGCAATTCCTTTTGCTCTTTATCATTCCATCCCTTAAGGTTGGATTATAAAATGAAGCAAAATAAACTAGATCATCTTGAAAATGACAGCGTATTTGTACGTCCCACTTTCACTGAAAAACACAAATTACTATTATGCAATTTTGTCCGTCCAGCTGCTACTGCAGAAAGCTGGAATCAACCAAACTATCTGCATTATGAAGTTTTTGTAATGTGTGGCTTTCAGAATGTTCCCTGCCTATGTTTAGCTCGACTTCCTGACACAGCTTGAGAATGTAGTGCCAAATGGCCATGTATGCTGGACAATCTGAATTCCTGCCCCAATTTCTGAAGGTATTTTAGATACAAAAAATATGGACAGGCTATTAGCAGTGCTTTTCAGTACCTGTGTAGTGGTTTAATTCTTGTTTGGTGTAGGGGCAACAAGAAAAAAAGGACAAGAGCTGCAAAAACTGAAGGTGATTAGCTGCTGATTATCACACTTTGGGTACCTGCTAATTGAAAACATTGAGCCTCTAAGCTCTAAGTAGAGGTTAGGCTGCCAAGTAATCTTACACTAAAAATATGCTTCATGTATCCTTCGTGTCCAAAAGCTGACTCTACACTGACATTGTACCTCTTGGTAATACTGACAAAACTCAGTGCAGTACAGCTTTTGCCTTACTATCACCATATTTTACTGCAGAATCTTGGAGGCTGGGCAGTGGAAGTACTTAAGGGGGAGGCAGGGTATGAAAACTAAAATCCCCTAGGCTCTAGGTGATAAAAGAACCAGTCCAAATTTATATCCTGTATAAAACTTTAACTACTAATAAAACAGAAAGCAGACTCCATTTACTGGACATGCTTTGTAAGAAACTGACTTCAGTACTCAGCCAAAGAAAAAGATTCGAGTTCATGGGTGAAGATATGTGGCTTCTTGCTGAACCCAGAATTTCTTGAAAGTGCACTGAAATTTGGAAGTCTCCAAGTGCACCCTTGTTATGCCCCAAGTCCAAGAAGTCCAAGAAGAGGAACATCTTCATGCATATGAGCCAGGATGTGTCCCTGAAGTGTGTTGTAGGGATAGGTATGTAGTGGACAGTAGAACAGAACGATGTGCCGTGATGCAAACCCACAGCTCAGCTGAAGAGTATTTGCAGAGGACAAGTAATGAAGCCCTGTTCTTCAACCTGCCCTATTATGATGTAACAGCCTTCCCTACCTTTAGGAAGAAGGTTTTGACCAGGAGAGGATTCTCCCATCAAAGTGTGATTCAAGGTTGCTCTAGCTTGTTTCTGCAGTTAAATCAATGTTAAGTTTTGCAGCTGACTCCCAGCTTTCACCAGCTGCATTCTTCTGGACAGAATTTGTTCGTAGGAAAGGAACAGCACAACTCCCAAAGCATTTTAGTTGTGTAAAGGACTTCTGTAGTTTCTTTTCTGCTGGCAGAAACTATTAAATGCTTTTCACAATTAAAAAAACAAACAAATAAACAACCCAAACCTCAAGAAAACAAAATATGGTAACATATTGACAAGTAGGATTTTCCTTCCTTCAAATGATGCAATTCTACAGAAAGTAGAATTTCTGCCAAATACCTAGCTAAGAAAATGTTACCAACCAGTAACTGTCCTCAAATATCCACTGAACAGAAAGGTGGCCCACTCCCCGAGGTGAGGTGTCCTCCCTGATTTTCTCCAAGCCTTAACCAGAGCACATCCAAAGAGCAGAGTTTGAATGAGAAATATCAGAAAGCAGAACTTTGAAGGGGAAATATGTCATTCATTGAGATATGTCCAACTAGTCATGTGACACAGATATAAACCTGCTAGAATTCCCACTTCTGTGTTTCTATCAAACGCCAAATGAAAAAACTCCATCACTTTAAAAGACTTTGTTAGAGGGGAAAAGACAACAACCTCCATTAACTTTGCCTATTTCAATAAAAAAATTCTACAAAGTTCAAGAGAGTCAGAAACTAGAACTGTTGTAACACATAATAACCCCCTAATAATTCAATTAAATTATATTTAGGAAAAGTCAGTCATCCCATATATTCGGCCTCCCAAAGTGATTGAAATTGGTTCATTTCACATGTCCAGAATACTCAGACTAATTTTTATGTGTTTTCAGATAAGTTTCAAATGCTTTCAAAGAGTCATATGTGTGCATGGAAAAGACAAATATATGTATTTCACAAAGATTTTAATGCAGATTATTCTGTTTTATGAGGAATCAAGTTTTATGGAGTTTCACAGATGAATTGGTACTTTCTACCTGGTGGCTCAGATTGAAAATGTCAAGGGTGTCATAGTGTCTTACTTGTTCTCGTTGCTGGCATCATATCGAGGCATAGGGTCAAAATCATTTCCATTTACATCAAAACTGGCCTGCGAATCCTGTATCCAACAAAAGAAAGAAAACCAGTTGCTAATTAATTAGCCATCAACTCATGGCCTATACATCTGTTAGCAGGTTACTACAAATAAGTAATTAGGCTAACTAATTCCTGTGATTTTATGGCGACTTTCTTTTAGGAAAGCATTATATATGGGACTTATATATTTTATTTTAATTTTGGAAAACTGAGAAAGATTAAAAATGCTCTGAAAAAGTATAGGTCCAGCATTAGGGAGGAAATAGAAAACAGTGTTTCATTTAACCACAAGAATCTTTCAGAAGTTAAGAGAGTTCATTCTCAAAACTAAGATTTTGCTGAATGTTTTAAGATTCAGAAAATTATCTGCATGACTATAACTGAAATTTCAGCCAATGTTTCAAGAAATAAGAATAATATTTTTTTCTTAAGAATATTGTTATAAAATTACATCTTGGAAAGCAACACAAACTGCTTCCCCATTTCCTTGGGAGTATAACTGTTTCAAATATCTGCAAGATATCTGACCTTTTGTTCCATAGTTATCATGGTTCTTACAGCTGAAAATAGTTCATAGAGTGAACAGCTGCTGTTTTGTATGGCTCTCATTAATTGATGCAGTAGCATGTGGTGGTTGACACGGCAAGCAGTAATTTTTAAACTCTTGTTTGTTCAAAACCAGTTACACCGCAAATATTCCTATATGTAGCCCCTTCACCTATAATCTGAGATATAGAAGGCATTTGTGATCAAACAAGCAATGTATATTGCTTGTGAATTTGGGGAATTCCTTGTTGGCGTGAGGAAAGGGAGAGAGGAGTGGAAAGGATATAAATAGCTGCTTTAAATTCAGTGGTAGGATAGTACTGGAATGAGGTGACATGATACAATATGGGCCATTCATTGAGGAGGTAAAATTATATCTGCTTTATTTAAATAACTTAAGATATTAAAATGAAAGATGTGTCATGTGCTAGAATCAAACATACATTGACAAATTGAGCAATTGGCCCCCTACTCGTGTTTTCACATCCTCCAAGCTGAGTTCCACATGTAGCATATGTAAAATGGCTAATTTAAATTAAGTGGCTTTAAACTGTGGACACCATTGTAGTTTTTAATGTGTTGTTAAAGATGGTTTTGCCACGACCTCTTAATGCTCTATGAAGAAGATAAGTTTGCTGGCAAAAAGCCTGTGTTTTGGGCTCTTTAACAAGATCTACATTTGTAATGGGAAAGAAGGTACGTGCATGCCTTGCACTGATCATCTTCACCAGTCTAGCTCAATCCAAATATATTTGCTTCTTTTATTACTCTAGAAGTAGAAGTACACCTTGCACATTTTATTTCAGATAAATTCTAAGGTCCTCACATTAACATGCCTTCAGCTAATGCCTACTTCCAAAAAATAGGAGAAATCGCTCCAGCAAAATGTGGTCCTGATGCTCTGGACAGCTTCAAACTCTAACACCAACACAGGAACCAACCCACTAGAGAAGATTCTTCTTATGTTATTAGCCTCCAAGACAGATTAGATCAGTCATCTAAATGTGGTGAACCACAAGCAAACATAAACCTTCCGAGACAATGTGAGACACAGAACACAGAAAATAAACGGATGTAGCTCTGTCACAAGTTGTGAGGGGACTCAGCAGAGGTGAAAGAGATTTACTAAAAAGAGTATTTTACAACAGAATATTCTACATTTCTTTTTAACTGGGTGAATCATGAAAGGTCATATACTTTTCATACTGTTTCTAACAGTATGATAAATAGCTTTAAAAATGAATGCATGGAAGGATTACTGTAAAATTACTGTCTTCGAGAAAAGCTACTCTCTCACTGACTAAATGTATTGGCCAAATATGGAATTCAGCTGCACGTGTTAAACAAAAAGCAGTGTATTCCATTTCTAAGTTCTGAAAGTATGAAGATATTCAGTAAAAAAATTGCAGAAGAAACAAAAAATATCCAGTAATTGGTTCCAGTCTTTCAGAAATTCAGGACTCAGCTACAAAATCCAGATTTAACTATATTAATCTAATAATCTGCATCCAGATACGAAATATGTTCAGATGAAACACAGTCTTAACTAAAACAACTAAATACATATTATCAAAAACTGTCCCTCTTCCTCCCATGGTATTAACATTTGAGGCTTCCCTCCTCTCCTTCTCCATCTTTCTAGAATCAGCAAATTATTTTTGAGTAATAACAAAGCAGGAAATCTGGATTCTTATGAACACTCACATAATTCTGCATCAAGTCTGGGTGGTTTCTTTCAATGCCGTCATCTAGGATGGTGACCACAACATTCTTTCCAGTGTAACCTCTCTTCCAAGCACCTACTATATTCATATCTGATTGGCAATGGTGGGTGTTGTCACTGCAGTGCTGGGGAGAGAAGAGGAGATAAAGATACATATTGGAGATTACTGAACAGTGAGGGATTGAGATACTATCCTACTTATATTAACACTACTATTCAAAATAGCACATGAATGTATTGATTTGAATAGGAACTATACAACATCAACACCTTTATTTAGACAGAAAACAATGTAAAAAGAAATGCAAATTGTATAAAAAACTGCTAGTCCTGCTTATTTCTTTCTGATTATTCCTCATGCTAAGCAATAAAAAAGGGAAGTATTTGGCTGTACTGAATTTGAAATATTTGATTTCTTTTTTTCAAAAAACCAAACCATATGTGGATAAAAGTAGACAAATGCCTGTACTGATATGGCCATGGAAAAAAATACCAAAAAAACAACAAACCACCTTTCTTTTTAGAGGTTACATGCTGTGTAGAAATTCTTGACAGAATGTTTGGAAACTAATCAAGATTCATTTCTATCTACAAAAGAAGGCTTTTGGCAGGTTTTGTGCAGTATCAGCAGGAGATGAGCTGTAGTTAAGAACCTGTAATGCAAACACCATCCTGAAAAACCTGCATCTTAGGGAATTGGATGAATTGTAGATAGTGTTGATTGACAGCAGCCTGGGGTACAGCTTTCAGAGCAACCAAGTCCAATATGATGGAGAAAGAAAGTTTAGCGTACATTAAAGCTGAAAGCCTCTTCCTAGACACAAGTGCACCCAGTTTGTGTGAAGAAATCTGACTTGCCATGGCAATGAGACATGACCCTCAGGTATTTGTAATGCCCCATTATCCACTCTCTAATCCACATGCACAGCCCTCCTCTATGAAATTAGTTCAATGAGCCTCTCTCATCAGTACTGCTTTCCTGCAGCTCTGCCAGGCTCAGACAGAGCAACAGACAAAAACAGTAAAAAGAGGGGATACAGGAAAGGATAAAAGCAAAGGGTGGGAGGAAGAAAAAAGATATCAAAGAAGAAATGAGTATCATAACAGTGGCTGTAGGGCATACTCCATCTCAATTCCTGTTCCACCACCTCATAAACCCACTTCAGCTTCATGTCTTGTCACTCTACAATTTGTAAGGAGTAAATAGATTTGTAGTGCTGCACTCCACCTTGACTTAGCCTCCTCCAGTCAGCACACTGAAGAACCACTAGCAATCCTATATGCAAACTGAATTCTATTAAATTATCATTTTCCTCCTCCTCCTTTTTCTCCAGTTTACCACTCAAAACAGAGGATTTAAGAGCGTTCATTTGTTATTACAAGGACAAGCTTGTATTATTATACATACATAAAGTCTCTCTCAGGGTTTTTCTATTTTGCCCACAAATATCTGTCTCTCTCTGGCTATCCATCCCCACACAAAGGACTTCAGGGACCAGTTCCAAGGAATGTGTAGCTTTTGTTCTCTGTATTGCTTAGAAATGCTCCTGCTACTGGCTTTATGAAATTAATTACAGTACAAACTTGCTGTCTGAATGTAATGGTTGTACACATGAGAACTTCTAATGTACAAACAAGATGGTTAAAAAAATTTAATGTTTCTAGGTACATTTGTATTTTTTAAATGTTACTAAACTAAGTACTAGAAAATACCTGCAAAAGTTTTTAATATCAACCTTCACATTTTCTGATGGGAAGACAAAGAGACAGGGAAGGGGAACCACCATCCTTTAGCTACAGGGTAAGCCCAAGAGTGAGCTACAACAAGCAATCAGGATTCCTGGCTCTGGCCTCTGGTCAGATTTACTGGACCATTACACTGTGCCTTTACCCCATTTCTGAAATGCCAAATGACCCTCGGCTGCTTTGCTTAATGTCTTGTCCTCTCCTCCTGGGGGATGAGCTAGTTATTTTGCTTTCATGACAGACAAACCACACAGGCTGAGTAAGCATATGGGTATTTTAATCCCCATTCCTTTGCAAGCTCTTTGGATCTCTGCCAGAAGGTCACCAGTATTTCCCTTAATGAGTCCATTGCCCTCACTTGCCTTACTTGAATATTTGTTTCTGTGGTAGTAACTGAAGGGGCCTTTGCTACATGTGTGGAGGCAACCATGAAAGACATCTCTTGCCTTACTGTATGCTCTGATGATTCTCTCAAGAGACATGAGGTCATATTGATTATGCAAGTGTAAAGCAGTGGAACTGCTTGTTCCACTTGTAACTTTATTACACAGCATAAGTTACCATATGGATACAAAATCTAAAAGCAGCAAGGAAGCATCCAAATAGGAGTAGTTCAACAGCAGATGAAGGGTTCAGTTATTACCATTACAAGAAAAAAAAACTTCTCATGTCCTATTTAGTAGAACATCTCGGTTCCCTACTCTTTTTTCTTCTATTCAATTACTCATTTATGCATTATTTAAGCTCTGCCCTATTTCTAGCCTTATTTTTCTGTTCCAGCACTGTCTTTTACCACTGAAACCCCAGTTTTGTTTAATTCAACATCTGATCTAAGATTTCTGTATTGTAATCACAAATCAGACGTTCCCTCATATTTGTGTCTGATTTTCTCCAGGTAAATCAGAATGGACATTTTCCTCTTGAAGCAGTCTGATCTGTCTTTGATCAAGAACACTTTAATTATTGGACTGCAATTACTCTTCAAGTACTATCTTTTATGGTATATGGTATAGATATGTCACTCCACATACATCATCTAATATTCCAGCAGTTACTTTGCTTCACTTGCTCTCTTTCCTGTCCCCTTGGACTGCTTTTGGCTGGGACAGAGTTAATTCTCTTCAGAGCGTCTAGTATGGGGCTGTTTAGGATTTGTGATGAACACAGTTTGGATAAAACAAGGATGTTTTCATTATTGCTTAGAAGTGCTTGCCAGAACCAAAGCTTTTTTTTCCTCTTCACATCACTCCCTCAGTGAGGAGGCTGGGAGTGGACAACAAGAGGGAGGGGACACAGCTGGGACACAGGTGACCTTAACTGACCAGATCATAGGATGCCATGCTCAGTACTTAGAGCTGGGGAGGGGGAGAAGGAAGGGCAAAATGTTCCAAGGGATTTGTCTTCCCAAGTAATTTTTACCCAATGGAACCCTGCTTCCTGGAGATGGTTGAACACTTGGGAAATGGTGAATGAATGCCTGCTTTGTTTTGCTAGTGTGTGCAGCTTTAGTTTTCTCAACTAAATTGTTTTTATCTCAATGCATACATTTTCTTGCTTTTACCCTTCTGATTCTCTCCCTGATCCCACTGTTAGAGGAGTGAGTAAGCAACTATGTGGTGCCTAGCTGCTGGAATAGGTTAAAATTCCTATTTCCTTCAAAAAACATTTCCTGCAAGGAAATTTCCTGGGTTCCATTCTATAATTTTTTTCTTTAACCATCTGCTTCTTCTCTACCACCAATCCAAATTACATTGTCAGATTGTTAGCAGAGGGCTGGTTTTAATTAATTTGGAAGAACTTTTTCAATTTATAGTGTTACCCAAATAAAAAACTATTAAATACCTGTCATGATAATAGAAGTTAGGTGATCCAGACTGACTGATTTTTGTATCAATGAGCAAATACTGATTTTTATGGTTCATTTTCAATCTATTTTACATATTCTTTCTTGTTTGAAATTTTATTTGAATTAGAATTTTATTAGAATAAAAACTTTTGGCATGATCTTGTACAAATACAGTGGTTGGGAGCTGTTATTAGATCTGTCAATCTTTGAACTGTTTTTTCTGAATTTTAAAGGAAACAGTATAAAATGGACTATTCTACTCATTTTCTGCCTCTCGAAACAGATAATGTAATTCAGAAATTTCCTGCATTGGTACTATGACTAGACAACTGCATTAAATCAGCACTACTTCACATATATTGCTTTCAACCACAGCCTGGAGAATACCATCAAAAGGAATAAACAAACTCTTGCCTAGTTATTTAGAGTAATTTTACTGAGATTTTAAAAGAGCATTCAAAGCATGAAGTTTTTCTTTGCACTGTTTAACTTGAAAATGTTAATGATACAACCAATGGTATTTAATATAAACCATGTACAAGGTGGAAAAACTTCTGAATTACACATAGAAGAAGGAGGGCTATTGTATGAAAAATTTCAAATATTGAACTTTTCCCATACTTGAAATTCAACACTTAGGAGCATAAGAAGACAAAATACATCTTATTCTAGATACATCTTTGATATGTTTGGACAGACATTTTGGAAGCCTGTCTTCTACACAATTAACAAACAGACATAACTTTAGAAAGATTTTGTGCAGTTTCCATGTTGCAGGCATTATGAGACATGGGCATGGATTCTTATGGTTATTTTGTGAAATGTCTCTAAAAACTACCTTATGACCATTATCCTAATGTGCCTGCTGCGCTAATTTTTGTAGCTGGAGTCCTGGTATATCCGGTTAGGGATCAGGAACAAAACTGAATGGTTAAACCGAAAAATCAAGAACGTATCAATGATCAAAATATTTTGGAATTACAGAGATTAAAATCAAATTATAAGAACAACAGCTGTAAAATTCTGTTCTGTGTTGCCTAGTAATGCCTGTTGGTCTACAAAAATAGAATAGAAACAGAAGTTTTTAATTCTATGACATGCCGTTTCTCAGAAATGGCATATTGTGCCTTCTGTAAGTCTTCATGACTTCATTGCACTGGTTTCTTGTAGTTTTTGAGTTACAGGGAGTTCTTTGGCAAGATCTAGTCATTATCTATGGGGATATAGAGAAACATAACATGATAATCAGAATGACACAATTTTGAATACCAATTGTCAGTTTATCCTGGATCTCATTTAGTACTGGAGTACCTATACCTCTAATCACAAGAAAGTTCTGAAATACTAGACCCTAGTCAGGGATTAGAAAAGATAGACTCTGAGTATTGAGAAGAACGACAGCAGCAACAACAACAAAGTCTGGTTTCCATAGAGTCGTAGTGAAATGGTCTTTGGCACAGACAGAAACAAAAGTACTACAGTCACGTTCTCTGCATCAGAGGGTTTTGTTAGCTACTAACCTGCAAGCATGGAGAGGACAGAAGTTGCACAAGATTGCTCATAGGGGAAGGACAGTCAAGGACCTATGGCTTGACCTTGATCAACACAAGCAGAGAGAAAGGGCAGACACAGGGCTGATTCTGACATTCTGTGGAGTTAAAGAATTGACTATCTCCCTCTTCTGTGGAGAGAACGTAATGTAGGGCATTTGGCACACCTAGCTTGGTCCAGGCAAACGCACAGGCAGCAAAGGTCATAAACATTTTAATAGAGGAGACATCCTAATGTTATATTCAGCTTTCTGAGGTACAGGTTTGTGCAGTGTTTTAAGCTAACACTTGCCAATTATTCTCTTTTCCTGCACAAAAACAGGAGAAATAACGTATTTTTTATTATGCTTTTCAGGTGATCAAATTTTAAAGGGAAATTAAAGAAGCAAGCAAGGTAATAATCAAGAGAGCTGGAAAGCTAGGGTCCTTATTAAAATGGGCATAAGGGAATGTGATCTATTGAAATGATTTTTTGGCTTCTCCAGAGTAAGCACTTGAAAGCTACATTTTCTAAACATTAAATAATGTTAAATATTAAAATAATGTGGTTTTTTTAAAGTATTTATCTTTTTTTAATCACAAGAAAAAAAAGCTGATCAATGAAGAATTTGTAGAAGGGGGAATACTTGCGGATCCTTTTTTTTTCCCTCAGGCATTATCACTAATCTGATACTTAGTGCATGATAAACAGCACTTGCTAACTGTATACAACAAGTACTTCCTTCTGAGTTACATTTTTAAATTATTTCTGATTGCTGCTGCACACTATATTTTTAAGATCTAGCAGGAGCAGGCAGATAATACAGAATCTGATTAATCTCAAATATGAGATTTGAGTAAGTATTATCTGACTTCTGGAGTCATGCTTTGCTGAATTGCTACTTTTTAAAAATCTGTACTTGTATCAAGAGAAATATTTCAAGACTACATCAAATTAAATATTTAATTCCAATTTACTGCTTGTGCAGCTTCAGAGGGTTTAGTTAATTTACTTTAGAGATTAATTTGGTTCTTAAGCTTCACTGATTCATTAACAAAAAATACACTTAGAGGCCAATAAAACAACTACAGACATCCATTTTTTGCCTCTTTAAGCAATGAAGAAGAACAGAAAATCAATATGAAAGAGTTTCTTATGTTCATAAGAGTATCTGATGACTATAGAGAGAAAAGAATAGCTTACAAACCTACATACATGGGTTTTTGCAGTGAAAAATACGGAGTTCATAAATGTCATTTTTTGGCTGTGATCAAACTGCTATTCTTAACAAAAGTAGAATAATTCATAACGTGTCAAATTTGTGTTCAAGACAAGTCCATCACTTTTCCATCATTGGCACTTTTTAAAATCAATACTTGTGTTTTTTCTGTAAACTGTGTGATGGCTTAAAGAGGAATTAATGTAGGGAAGCCCTTTATGTCCATTTCACACAGGTTGATGACAGTGCACCCTTTTTAGAAATGGGAAGCTCTCCTGATTCTAGATCTTCAGACAGCAAAGTTTCTCTCCCAGCTGCAACTGCTTCTAACATCACCTCACGTACATATGTGCGAGAATAGATTGTGAGAAGTTAAGAATGGGAGTGTGGTGGGCTGAGCTCCATCCCTAATGGGGTGCAGCTATGTAAGACACGTGAAGAGTACTGAAGGAAAAAGCAGTATGGAATGTTGATGTGTATTGACCAATCACAAAAGGATAAAAGGGAACACAGGTGTTATGCATAAGTGAAAAGGGTATAAAAGATTGTACTGGGGAATAATAAAGTGCTTGAAACCATTCATGGTGTCAGTCATAAGTCCTCCATGACACATGGGTCATAACCTGCGTCTCCAAAAGGATATCTGCCTCTAGTCCTCTTTCTTTCCTGTGTGGTGGCAACAAGAGAGATTCATTCAAGGCCAAGAAAGAAAAGTAGCTAAAAATGCCTTATGATTATTGCACATGTTGTGCCACCTCCACTGTGAGGCAAATATGAAAACTTTCATTTAAAAACTTTTAAAAACCACTGTTCACTACGATATTATAAAAATATTAATTAATAATAACAACTACAGCAACAACAACGATGATAATAAATGGCATATTAGCCCGGGTGCATCTTGTATATCTTGTCATCACTGCTCATGTGTTGAGTCATGTGCCGAAAGGTATGTGTCAGTGTATGGACTCCTCCTAGGAAGCACTGGGAGAAATATAAGAACAGCATGCAGAACATTTTAGGCAAAGAGAGAGAAAAAACCACTAACTTCCTGTGGTTACTGCCAAAAAATGCCAGAAGGAAAGAAGCATGGATTGAAATGTATGTCTGTATATGGCCATATTCTCTCAAGATCACCATACAGTAACTTACTGCTGCTGCTACTATTTATACCATTAATATCATATAAATAGCCTACTTAGTATGGAAAGGCCAGGAAGAAGATCAAAAGTTAATACATTTTTCCTTGACCAAAGTCCCATGCACAAAAAAAAAGTATGGAACTTCTTTTACTAGTTAGACAGAATATGTGATAAGAACAGCCTCAGTGGTGCACTGTTCCAGGGATTCAGTATTCACAAAGGACAAATTCTCCTCAGAGGGAAAGTGGTCTCCATTTTACTATTTTATATGGTCTTTGCCTAATTTCTTCTTTTTATTTGACCTCTTCTAAATCACAAAAAAGGAAGAAAAATATGGCAGTTTTACAAGTTCAAAGATGGGGGGTTATACATCAGTTCATGCAGTTGCAGTTCTCTAGTAAGATCAAATTTCTCCCTCTCTCAAGCTAGACCTGATATTTTCATGATTTCTAAGAAAACAATTAAAGAGAGAGATGGTAAACATTGTTTTAAAATAGTTTTCATATGTTCATAAAGAGTCTTTCACACTACTAAAGACAGACTCTTCATAATTTACTTTTTATGCTGTTTTCAAGTCAGACCATTACTTCTACATCCATTTGTTAAGGAGCATGGAAGAGGAAGGTGAGATTTTGAGTAAACATATGTTACAGAATTGAAATAACTGTATGGAAAGAAGGCTCTGAGCAGATGGCTTCAATTAAGTACTAACCTTCCAAGAGACTGATTGATGAGTGGGAGGAGCCTGGGGGTTACACAAATCCACTTCCTTCTCTTTCCCCTCTTTTTTCATTTTACAGTGAAAAGGGAAGAGAGGTGTTTAAGAAGAATATAGTATTTTGGGATGCTGGGGATGGGCAAGGAACTGATATAGGATGGACCAGGAGATTTATTTTTTAAAGAATGTATGAACTTGTAGGAATAAGAGGACTTACAAGGAAAAAGACTAAGAGATATTGACTCTGAATGGTTGTATGCAATTTTTAAGGACTCTTGCACTGCTGCAGTCCTTTTTTTCTATTTTATGTTGTGGTCTGTTTCCT
This sequence comes from Prinia subflava, assembly GCF_021018805.1. Lineage (NCBI taxonomy): Eukaryota > Metazoa > Chordata > Aves > Passeriformes > Cisticolidae > Prinia > Prinia subflava. The sequence continues at coordinate 35,439,869 of NC_086283.1, read as the reverse complement.
CTGATCCATAAGGCAATACCCTGCTGACAACTGGTGTTAATGGCTGGATGTCCTGGGGGGAGATGAAGGAGGGACAGAGGGACAATGAGAGGGAGGGATGTGAGACAACAGGACATGCTCAGTAGGCTGAAGCAAAGATACATGTCCTACTCTTTCTCAAGTAACTAAAGCGGGCAGGAAATACAGGGCACTTTTAGGTCAGAATATGAAGAGAACCCCATATTCCATTACCAGTAATGGAGAATGCATGTGGTGTTTCTCAGGCTGAAACTGTTTCACAGAGCATTCAGTCCAGGAATAAACATCTATGCCACTTGATACCTAGCAGCCTTTTCCTTAAGAATCATAAAAGCCATCAGGTTATTGTAGCAATGGTCCATTATTTGTGTATCAGAGGAGATTATAACTTGCCAGATGACAAACTTTAGGATCATGAAACTACTCTCAAGACACAAGTACAGAAATCACTTCATACTCTCTGTAGACAGTCTTATAAAAGTGTTTCATCTAACACTGGAAATGCATGCTGTGAAAATTCATTAATAGTAGTGATGAAGACTAAGATGAATGACTGTTATTTTAGCTTGCCTACAGGGAAGTAAGTGCTGTAGGCATCAATTGGCTTTTCACCATTTGAGTGTGCTAGGTGATGAATGCAAGGTCCACTATGTAGTATGGGTGAAACCTGGGAAGAAAAGGCTGAACCACTAGAGGGGATGGACAGTTATATTTTGCAGTTGAGATCACCTGGCATAAATGAAAGAAACCTGAGAAGGAAAAGAAAAGATTACTAAAAAACATCAACAAAATCCCAACAAAGAACACTAAAAAGTTTTGCATAAGATCAAGAAGTATCACACAATTACTCTTGTTATTGTCTCAGACGATCAAATTTTGAAGTTCCTTGGCAATGCTGAAGAAGTTTAGTTCAGAGATTCATGACATAGCTGTGCAAGAAAGACTGTGCAAAATAGACAATGAATGTAAAAATGTTGTCGAAATTGCAAAGGATCTTACAGGAAATCTCAGCAGAGTGTCAGAATTCAAGCTATCTCAGAAAATACAGATATTGGAGAAAGGTTCTGGAGAAGTCCAATGTATTTGAAAACACTGATTTTATGAAGAACTGGACACAGACTGTTGTCTATTGAGCTTTAATGGTCTTGGAGAGCTGCTGCTAAACAAAATCCCGACTTTAGCATTAAAGACACATAGATTCCATTGATTTCATGCTATGAAGGAACTTCTCCCAGCTGCAAATAAAGTAATTGAATATATGGAACTAATGGAACTAATCTGAGAACACAGTTTTGAATTAATACTATAGGAATGTATTCCTCTACAAAGAATATACAACCTCAGTGTATGCACCTTTTATGCACATCAAGTGTCATTTGTCTAACAACAAATGGAGGAAAATCACATTCCTTGGCTTATACTGTGCATAAGGTAGTCTTTGCACTGAAATAATATCCATCCATGATAACTGTTTCAGAATTTGCAGGTATCTTTGCAAATCCAGGAAGTCTGCAGAGAGAACACTCAAAGAACTAAAGAAAGCTATGATTAGAGCATCGTTAGAAGGAAAAAATATATACAATCAGAAGTAAACTAAAGGTACAAGTTTATTTTATGATTGTTGGCAATTCCCATGTCCATCACTCTTTCTGGTACTACAGCTCCAAAATACTCTTTGTGCTTGCTATAACACTCAACATTCTCCCTTGTCATTCCTACCATCATTATCTTCTATGACTCCTGTCAGTTAGCTTTCTTATATCGGCTTACTCTATTTTCAAATCTGAGTGGTAAATGCATCATCTTTTCCCTCTATTTTGTTTCTCCTTCAAAGAGTTTGCTGTTTAACTGCAAATATGATTTTTAAATGAATGTGCAAAAATATGTTACAAAGTTAGAAAGGTTCTTTCGAGTTAAAAAGGGGATTATTAGGGAAATATAATGTATCTCCATTAAACTTCATTTTCCCATGTTCTACCATGAAAACAACCATGCCACAAAAATGTTTTTGCTCCCTTAAAAATTGTAGTGAGATCTTTGGGTCCATTAGAGACATGGTATGAATCTGTAAGTATGGATAATAACATATCCACTCATAAGGAAGCTAGCAGAAGATTTGGCATATCAGTTTGTACTTTGAATCAATTATGATTCCTTAACATACAATTTGTTTAGGGAAACATTGCTTAGCATTGCAATTATTAAGTCTCAGATCCTAAGGGGCTCCACGGTTTACTTGGAGTTCAGGAATGTTGAAACTATGTTCCTATATAGCACACTTTCAAATCTGATGACAGAAAAGTTAGTGCAATGGAAAGAACAGTCAAGAACAGAGACAGTCATCTGGATCACTTATGAAGGTGAGCCTATTCAAGCAGTGTGTTTGTAATACAGTTTTATATAAAATCACACACAAAAATTATGCCTATAGAATTAAGAGTGCAAGGCTTAAAACGCAAGTCTACAGAAACCCAGTAATAGTTAAAATTATTTAAGAGCTAAGGTAGACAGTCACCTACAGCTTCCAAAAGATGAAGCTACATATTACTCTTTACAAGCAGTGGGGTAGCAAAAGGTGGGTTAAGACACTTTTCTTAATGATGGCAATGATGCTATTTCTGGAATGATACATGCATGTGCCTAGTATTGAAGTTTTACAGAATATGTTACTGGAGAATGAACACTGAGTTGCTGCTTGTTTTCTTGCTGTTTCTTGTCTGAAATAAGTGGTGTAAACACAATTTCCAGTGATTCTTAACAAGCTTAAGGAACCTATTTTATATGAGGGGGTAAAGACATGACTTGTCTGCAGCATGCAAATAACCAACACAACTATATTTTAGAAGGGGGAATATTTATTTATTCTAATAAAGAATGGCCTAATAAGATAAGTACACACCAAGATAAACATGCAACCAAAAGGTGTAAGATTTTTAATCATCAAGACAATGCTCAATCAAACCAACGGAGAATTAACCAAAGGAGTTCAGATCCTGATGCTGGTTTCTGTGAGACTAATGTAGCTCTATGTCAAGAGCTCCACTGAAGCCTCAGTAAGAAGTATGATATTGGACAACTAAGTTTTTTTCCTGCTATTTAACTACCTTCAAATAGTTTGAGAGGAAGCTTCAGTTTATGTAGTTGGGTGCTAGGTTAATATAAGCATATAATTAATAACTCTACTCTAAAAATACAGAAACATTAATTACTATGGATTTAATCTCAGTTAAATATGTTAAGCAAAAATGTCAGAAGTCAACAAGATTATTTTAAAGGTTGTCTAATCAATCTGTTCTACAATGAGCAGGAATTTATTCACCATGTCTTTAGAGAGGCAGCAGACCACTCAAACCTGTTGGTTCACAAATGAGTAGCTGGAGATCTAAGCACAGAATTTACATGAGACATTCAAATGAGTTGATGTTTTGTATTTTTCCCCTTTTGACATCTTGTGGAAATAAGGGCTACAGCTATGAGATATGCCATAAGATGTGTGGTTAAGATCATGGTGGTCTGCTGAAGGAGTGATGGGTTATCAGGTGGAGAATGGCCTCTAATGCTGCCACCAGCCAGGTGGAAGAGGGACTGATGCTAAGTCATCATGTCTGTCTTTCTGTTCCATCTTTGCACTTTACAGACCTATAGTCTGTAAGCTCTAAGCTACTCTCAGTATCTCATTTACACATAAAGTGGATGCCCATCACCACCATTTATGATGTAAATTACAGAATATTTGATCACCTTCACTACTCCCAAAAGTATAAATTGGCATCTGACATCCTCTAGGGCAGAGGACGAGAATACAACCAACTTTGCAGACAAGTAAATGGGCTTCCTCATCTCCCAACCGCAGATGCACCCCTTTGGCTGAGTTTTGCACCTCCAACTGAGTTGGAATATACTCAGGAATGCTTATAAATACTAGTGTATACATAGTACATGTACAAAGTACACTTACATTTTGCAGGTCTAGTGAATTATCACTGGCAATCTAAACAAATCAATAATTTGTTGCTCCAATAAACCGTACTATTTGTGACCCTATGTTTATGAAGGTTCCTATTGAAGTCCAGCAGACTGACAGCACTGCAATTATTAATTTCACTGTTTGTGAATCTGCTCATTTAAGTTCTTATTGAACTCAAAATTGTGAACCAGAATTATGCTGCTCAATTTTTTTAATCAGAAATGAGGCCCACCCACATCCAGCCCCTCTGATTTCTGAAAAGTAGTTGGAAAGCAATGGTGTTTATTTTATGTCAAAGTTAATGTAACATATTTACATTTAGGAAGTGTGACAACATTTTCGAAAAAGTTGAATACAATTTTGAAAAAAAATTTTTAATTACCTCTGGAGCAAAATTTTAGAAATTTTAGTTGGTAAGCATCACTACATAGATAATGAGTATCTGGAAAAAAATGGGTTTGTGTAGTTACTGTGCTACTGGTATGAGTTTTCAAGGAAAAAGATATCTAAAAAAGGCAAGAAAAAGTTGGTTTCATTTTATAACCTTGGTATGGTGTAATATAGATATTATACAACAATGAAAATAAAATTAAAAATTAAATATTATTATTTTATATTAATTCAACTGAAGATCCATTTCAGTCTTGTTACAGACACCCTCATCAATTCCTCTAGAGATGGAGGATTTGACATAAAACAATCCACAAAACCAACTAATGTAATCACAGGCTTATCAAAACACAAAATTTGGGCTAATTAGCAGCCAATTAATGTTGACTTGGAGGATACTGAGAAAAATCAACAGAACTTTGAAGTACACATTAAGTTTAGGAATATGTTTAAATCTGTGCTTGATCTGCAATGCATTCTGGTGGATGTCTATTTCCAGTGAGGTGCATGGGATCTCATCTCATGCCTGTATACTTTGGTGCACATAATCTCACTAACAAGATCATTACAGGTAGTACTTTAAAAAGATCTCTCTTATTATTCTTAGAAACAGCTAAAACAGTTGTTCTTTTCCCCCTATTTAGGCATGTTTCCCACTTAGCCACTTAAACCTATCATCCTTTGACTTATGGATGCCAAGATTTAACATGGATATGGTATTCTAAGTGAGAACTTTTAAGTAAGTACTTCTCTTCTTGCCTCTCCCAATACAACACATGAATCAAATCAAGAATTGCATGCAGAATGATTAGAAACTCCTTGACACCAAGAGGGGAAATGGGGAAAATCTGCCTCATACTATCACTGCATGCATTCCTTCTAAATGAATCTTCCTATAAGACTGCATTTCCTAGCAGTATCCCTACTGACAAATGCCTATAAGAAAAACAACTTAAGAGTAATTGGTAAGTTAGAAATTATTTTTTCTAAATCTAAATGCATATACAGACATGCAAATGATCCCTGTCCTTCCCCATAGAATGTGACTGTATCAGGAGACCTCTGCGGCTTGGTGCCTGCCTGGAGGCAACATCGTCATAACCTTTGTTCCCTTCACATTCACACTCATATATAAAACTTCTATATGCCAGGAGATTAGAAGAGATGCATGGCTCAGGTATTGTTTGATTTCTCTTATTAGACCATGGGACAAATCTTGTGTGTGAATCATTCAAACATTGAGACCACTGAAGATTTTTTCTAGGACTTGGTATAGTAACAAACCAAGTTTAAAAAGTGGGTTTGGCCACCCATGTAGATTAATTCAGATGAATAAATGCTGAATTAGCCCTCAGAATGTGTCAGTCAATATAGTCTACACAATGTACAATATGGTCTTTGGGTTTCACTTCACATGTCTGAAGTGCCAAACAAGATCAAAGCTGCTTCACACGGTGAGGTCAATACTTGAAACTTTTGAATATTGGTGAAGCAGCAGCAGCCAGACAGTGAAAGCAGACCACATCTCATGCTCAGTGTGAGTGGCTTAAAAGGCAGGACCCTTTCGGAACTTAGTTTTCTCTCACTGGATGGTATCAATGACAATGGGTCAATGTTATGGTGTGTTTGGGCAAACATTTTCAAAGGACAGGCACAAATTAGAATAATGCTTTCAGAATACTGTTATCCTCTTATGTAGTGTTGCATTACCAATCGGAGTGTGAGCAGATGGAAATTGCAGGAGGCAATGTTTTAAAAAGGACAACCATCAGCAAATACATCTAATAATTGAAGCAAAACTAACAGGATAGCTACCATAAACTGAGGGTCAAGATCCTCAAGAAAGCTGGACCAATCTAACTTTCACTGTTGTTAGTGAAAATTTTGATCCATCTTCCTTTAGTCTCTTTTGAGTTTTTTGTTGGTATCTTTAGTTGGTTGGGGCTTTTTTGTTTGCTTGTTTCTTTGTTGTTTTGTTTTTTCTCTGTAGTTCAGGTAGTCATACAAGATGATGCAAAGGACACGGACAGGATTGAGGAGCTAGGGGCAAAGATGAGAACACAGAGCCTCAAGCTTGCGTGCTGTCTTGGGAAATTCCATAATCAGAAAAGGATTGTGATTCTTCAACACAAATTCATTGGTTTACAAGGATTCGGACTTTTTTTTTCAGAATCATGTTTTCTGTAAGCAGACTGACTCCTTACCAATACGTAAGGGCTGTAACCCTTTCTAAGTAGGCTATATTGATTTCTTATCTGCATTTCAATTCATGTGTAAATGAGGTCCTAGTTAACAAAGGGTATCTGGATTTCAGTGTTTCAGCGCAGGTATCATAAAAAGCCCATCAATCATGGCATGTGAAAGTTTGCATTTAACAAACTTTCCTCAATAGCTTATTTTCAGCCAAACCAGGAGACTTACAATGAGAAAAAGTGATTCAAACTTAAACCAGGTTATGGAAGAGTTTTTTGTAACTTCAGAAATGCTTTTTCTTTGCTTAACCTTATTTTTTTTCTAAATGGGATTTCTGGCTCCAAATACAATTGCATGACTAGGAGCTGGTATTCATAAAACCCAAATCAGGTTTTTTACTGAGTTTTTTACTCCCAAGCAGTAGTTTACTGTCTATTAATAAACTGCCTTGTCCAAAAGACACAGGAGAGGGAAAATCCTGCTATACACTTTGTTATTTTATCATAAATCTTCCTCTCATTAAGCTACTGTGCTTGTACTGCATGGGTTTAATATAGTTTCAAACTGTTTTCAAAACTGAAAATAACTTACTTTTCTGTTAGAAATTCACATAAAAATCAATGAAGACAGGAAAAACGCTTAAATGGTATGCCACTTATGATCTAGTGAACTCTATCGCTATAGAAAGGGTAAGATAGAAGTAGTATTAATAGCTTAAATGATCCACATTTTCATCTCTCGGGGTATTTGAGGCTCTTCACTCCTGCACACTTCCTCTCCCTGACCACCTTCTTTTCTGCTGTTAGCTGGAAATGAGTTCATTTTGAAACAGCCAGTTCTGCAGAATTTATAATCTTCTCAGCAAAAGCGCAAGCACAGATACTGCCTATATTGGTCCACACATTAGAACCAGAATATTTTCCAAAAACATCTACCTGCCTCTCCTTGAGGAGACTCAAGGTCTTGTGCTGTCAAATGCTCCTGTACAAAATGCTAACTTGATTTATTTATGTTAATTTTCATACAAACATATTTAGAAGTCACGCAGATGTGCAAACAGTTGCTGGACTTCTCTCCAAAATGGCACTGATAGATTTTGCTGTACTGTTAGTCTCCCTTGCTATCTGCACCTTGTTGGTTGAGAAGAAAATCCTATCTACAGGACTTGAACAGCACATGTAATACACAGCAGAGATTTATTTACATCAGAATTATCTACAAGTAATGCCAAAGGTTGAATTTAATTAAGTAGTGCAGAACACACTTTATTGAAGTGTCTGTCTTCAGTGCATTTGCTTCTGTTTTTGGGTGGAGGGAGTACTGGCTTGAATGTGCTTTGTGGTCTTTCAAAAACATGGACAAAAAAGAAGCATGAATTAATGCTGAAAAAGGCTCAGCAAGAACTAAGGTGCTCTGCAAACTGGTAATTTTAGTCACAACATTTGCTCATGTGATATATACAGGAAGACACAAAACACAGACGAAGTAATCCGGAAAGCTGGAGTTTTGATGACCTCACTCCATGGGGTCTATGTGGCATCTGTCTTCAGTTAAAAGGGGCATACTGATTTTTAACAACTAGCACAAGATGTAACAACCTAGAGCTAAATCTGTTTTCCGGTTTCTTCTTTGACACAAATCAAGCTCTCCTCAAAGAATCATGGAATATTTCAGGTTGGAAGGAACACATAAGGATTATTAAATTCAATTTCTTGCCCCTCACAATAGTACTTAAAACTAAATCACATGACTAAAGGCATCATCCAGACTTTCCTTGAACCTATGTACTGAATGGTTAGGAAATTGCCTTACACTTGCACAGCACTTAATTTCTGCCTCGTGACTGGGAAGTAATATAGTAACTGTTTGTGTCAGAAATTCCTATAAGTATCATAGGTTATGAGTATGCTTCTGACAAGGGCAAACTGAACATGTCACACCATTTAATTTCTTATCAATCAGACTACAAGACAGGCAAGCCCCAGAATTAATTCTGTACTATGGCTGTGTTCTTTTGGTCACTTCAGCATTCCTGATGCTTGTTCTTTAGATGAAAAAAATGTATAAAGTATTAGTTAAATAGATGTATCTTGCCTGAAGTATCTGCAATTTTGCTATGCAAACAACAACAAAACAACACATAAAGTTTGAAATAAATCAGCATTTTTTCTATTAATTAAATAACCTCTCATTTTTTTCAGTAAATTAATAGTGTATTCAGTACTGCATGGCATAAGAAATTGTTTTGCTATTTGACATTACTTGATTTTGATTTTTAAAAATCTGAAAAGTGGACAGTTAACTAAGCAGTTGCTCTTCAAAATTGCTCCTAGAAAGCAATGATTCCTTCTCCTTTGTAAAGAGGAAAAATGTATTTCCAGGTAATTACATATCTCTATCTATTCATCAATGACTTTCCTGCTGAAGTGCAATGTAAGATAAAAACTGAAATATACCAGAATGTGTCCCAGTATGACATACAAAAACTAATGCTTATCAAACGTCATTAGAAATGCAGCAAAGATTTTGAGGCATTATAATTTCCTTACTAACTGCAAAAACTACACAGAATAAGGCCGTGCATGAAAACACAGTATTATACACAAATGATATTCCACAAAGAACATTATACAGACAAGTACCTACAGTTTCTTAATATGACTCAGTTGCTGCCCAGAAAAAAAAATCCATTTAAAATAAATTCTGTAAAGATAAAGGTGGATACTCTGCCCCTGAAGATACAATTACAGTAGTAAGTAGGCAGAGAAATGTGTGCTTTTGCTATATGATTTATTACATAATATTTGACACACAGGAAAAGCTCTCCCAATGCAAGCATAGAAATTCTTTTGGCATTGCTTCTTCTTGCTTCAGTGAAAATGCTAACACAACCCTCTGATGGTGCTGCCTTCCATTCCATGTTTTCTGGGCACTTTCCAGGTGTGCTTATCTAGGAGCCAGAATTGAATATCCCAAAGGAACAGACCAAGAAGCCTATCTAGTCCATCTGATTTCAAACTATTTGCTAATCTTGCTAAACTATGTGCATTAACAATCTCTTTCCAGTAGGTATGGATAAATCCACTTTTACAGGCTTTTGATTACTGAAAGTATGCTGCTGTCTTCCAACAGGAAATTAATTTATGTCAAATTGTGTATTGCTTAACCTCGTATTTTTGTTCTGCCTTGTCCGCAGAGAACAACAAAATATGTGTTTCCTAATGCAGACTTGCAAGGTAATGTTTGGCAAGCAGAACGGTTCTTTCTAGCAGCACCTCAGCTGAAGTTAAGTCACAGATCATCTTCCTAACTTTGCAGAACACCAAAAGCTTGATCTTCTCACACAATAAAACCCCAAAATATGAAAGTGCATGAAACAACCAAACCAAGTTACAAAATATGTAAAATATTTTCAAGCATGCCATGCCACTGCAAAAAGAACAACCATTTGGCTTCCACTGCACAGAAGAAAGGAGAGAACAGTTCTTGGGAGGGCAATAAAAAGAGAGGTTTTTCCTTAGTTCTCAAATAAACCTTTAGGAGGTCATGAAGGAGAGTGACACATATTCATTTGCTGTGGTGTTAGCTTATGGCAGGTGAAATTTTTTCTTAAATCCTGTCTCCCTGTACCTGGTCCAGCACTTAGATCCACTGTGACCTGTCCTCCCTTTGCCTCTTTCCAGCCCATTTCATCAGGCTCCTGTCACTCCTTCCTTTGTCCCTCTGTGTCCTTTCACAGTCCCACCCACTATAGCTGTTCTCGTTAATGGCAAGGCCAAGGACGTAAAATCTTTTTCTCTGCCCTGCCACTTGCTTGAGTTGGGAGGAGAGGCACAAGGTAAGCCAACTCCCTACAGATCTCATCTGTGGCATAAGGGAGGCAACTCACCTGTCTAAGTCATCAGCTCCACCTTATTTCATGTCTACAGGACCTTCAGAAACTCACATTACTCACTGCTGATACAGGTTTATTAGTCCCCTTTTGGCTGCCATCCAGAGTCAACTATATTGTGTTAGAGCAGAAGGGTCTGTCCCTTCTGTGAATGCTGGTATAGCTCACCTGGGAACTCACAACTGTAACTGGAGAGTACTATGTAGCATACTGGAAGAATTTTCTGAAGAAATTAAGTGAGCTGGCCTCACCAGAGACTTCATTGAAGCTCAAAGCAATGCTTGCTTCAAAGTCTTCACTGAAAGTAAAAAATAAGCCATTTTCCCTGGGTTTTTGTTTCAGCATCAGAGCTCAAGGCAGCAAGCCCTAGATGCAAGTAATTTAGTTGTTAATCCACAAAATCAGCTTGTGTGGATTGCACTCAATTGCAGTATAAATTACATTTCACCTGCTTATATCAGAAATCTTAGAGTGCAAATATTCCAGTAAATGTGATGATTGATGACCTATAAATACTGACTGATGGGGCTTCTCAGCAAATCTTTTATCTTCAACATCTTTCTAAAAACCTCAGTACACCACTCTACATCTATACTTGCACAACAACATTATATAGCTGTTTGATCCAAAAAATTATTATTATTCATAAAGTAGCTGATAAATGTTCTTTTCCACTATGGCTCACATGGTTTTACTGTGCCTTGCTGTCACTGCTATAATCCTCTTCCACCTTGAACACCCTAAAACACCTGGCATTTTTGATCTGCTTGTCCTTGCAGTCCAGTTTGGTGAAAAGCTCACAGAACTAGGTCCCATAACCTGTTGGAGAAACAGCACAGCCAGGCATTGTATGTTTTTTTAGGTTTACCAACTTGTAATCGATGAAGTTTTCAGAGGTTAAAAAAATAGTGTTTTCATTATGCTTATTTAATATGTTTTTCTTATTTTTAAAAAATGTAAAAAACCCATTCAGTGGAGCCCATCATCACAGCAGAGGTAAACTGCAACTGCAGGAAGCTGTGCCTCTCTGCCTGTGTGATTCAGTTTCAGCCTACTACTATGAAGCTCTTCTTGAAGTGGGAAACAAAAACAAATGGTCAACAACAACAATACTCTGACTGAAGTCTACTAAAGTTAGTTATATTAACCACAACTTTGCATATCTTTCTGGTTTTTAATATATTTACTTCCTCTTGTTTTTAATATATATTAATATATTTACCTTCAATGGTTTCCCATGCAGACAAGATAAAGAAACTCATTTAAACAACTGGCAGGTACAGTGAAACTGATTAGGCACAAAGTCACCTCAGTCATTCTGAAGACACTGTTAATAGTTAGCTCCAAGTTAAGCAAAATAAAAAACACAGAACAGCTGACTTCAACCTCTTTCAGCCAAAATCAGCGAACATTGTATATAATTCATCCAGTTACTAGCTAGCAAGTTATTTTGTCAACATCAGTGGAAGAGAAGTAATTTATTAGATTTAACATGATGGTACAAAAGTAGCTGAGCTCTGGGAATGGCATACAGGACTTAGTTCTCTTCTGACCCAAAATTTTGAAGAGGATTTTAACTAGGGATATTTTTCTTTGATATCAGTTCATTTTGAGCAAACTGGACTTCATTCTGTAGGTCACTTTTGAATAACAGTTGGATTGGTAAAGTTTCATATGATAATTGGTCTATAAAAATATTCTATTTTACTCTTAAGCATAGACACCTCAAAATTCAGAAGTTATGCTAAAGAAATTGGGTTTTTACCAGCTTTCCTTGCTTTGAGGGAGGGAAGTCAGAAGAAAAAAACCTTTTCTTTCTTTGAAATGCTGTGATGGCTCAAAAGAGAAAGAATGCCTGATTCTCTTGTAACTTCTTCCCACGGATATCTCACAAACAGTATTATTTCTAGACTAGAAAATTAAAATTACAAGAAGTGGTACTTGTGAAGACAAACCTTGGAGAGGAAAAACATTAATCAGATATGGCTTGACAAAGTCTTTGAATAAAAGGACTTCTTGCAACAAACCTGAACTGCACTTATGGCCTTGTTAGAAATTGTGCCAGTTCAATGGGCAAAGGTATCAATCTTAGCCCATAACAAAGTTACTTATTAATCCAAACGCAAATCTCTATATGATAGTTTAGTTATTACTTTCTCAAGAAATTACTCAAGAGTAATTTCTTGTTACTACTTTCTCAAAAACATGTTTGCAGCCAGCAACCTAAAAACCTCTCCAGCACAGCAATGACTGAAACCATTAACCAACCTTGAACTCATTTTTTTCCCCTTCACCTTATAAAGCTAAGAAAGATTAACAAAAGCAGCTATGGTAACAACCACAAACACAGTCATATTAAGATAACTTTTATGTCCCAAGTCAGTACTGAAGTCAACCCACTCACATATTTTTAGCTATTCTCCCTGATGAAACAGCATGGTCACTAATACTTTACTGATCTCTTTCTACAAGATGTCATCAAACCACTATCAATGACAATGTTAGTGGAGTTAATGAGTGGATGTAAATGTAATCAGTCAGGAATGGTCCCTTCCCAGAGGGTCTGAAAGTGAGGATTTTTTTTCACTGGGACAGAAATTAGGAATTATGGAAGTTGTACCAAATAAACACTGAAGTCCATTTGATACTCTAAAATCTGTTCTGTTAGGCAATCGTGGCACAGCTGTGAGGTAGTGTGGCTAGACAACACAACTGGTTTTTAAATAGAGACTGCTATCTTTCTGATAAAATTAGAGGCAACTGCTGTAAGTATCTATTATCAGAGCACCTCTCGTATGAGGAAAGACTGAGAGAATTGAGGCTGTTTATCCTGGAAAAGAGAAGGTTCCAGGCAGACCTTACTGCAGCCTTTCAATACTTGTAGGGTGATCATTAAGAAAAATGAGGACAAATTGTTCAGCAGCACCTGTTGCTATAGGACAAGGGGCAATGGCTTTAAGCCAAGAGAGGGTTGATTAGGTTAGATATAAGGAAAAATTTTTTTTACAAGGAGAATTGTGAAATGCTGGGCCAGGTTACCCAGAGATGTGGTAGGTGCCCTATCCCTGGAAACATTCAAGACCAGGTCAAATGGGGTTCTGAGCAACTTAATCTAGTTTAAGATGTTCCTGCTCACTGCAAAGTGGGTTGGACTAGAAGACCTTCAGAGGTCTCTTTCACCCCAAACCATTCTGTAATCCTAAAATTTTCACCTGGTAAAAATGAGGATATTTTTAAAAACATTTTAAGTACAAAGTTACGCTCCAGGCTTTAACTGTGATTACCAGCCAAAAATATTTTTTTTAAAAAAGAAAAGTATAATTTCTGTCAGACGCGGAACAGCATAAGCAATCCATTTATTTCACCCATGTTTATTATTATAAGGGGTGTAATTATAACACTGAATGGTCCGTGTTGGTGGCTTTCTTCTGTTGTTTCAGGACAAAATATATTTATGTTGGGGACAGTGAATTAGGTATTAAATACAAGTGGGCTCTCATGAGTTGTGGCTAAGTTCCTTCCATTCTCATTGCTGAAAGCTTATCCACAAATAAGTAAGATATCTTGCAATAGGAAGAATTCATGAATGAATGCAATCAATAAATGCTTCCTACTGCAGGATTCACCACAAATTCTTTGTAATACTTCTAAGGAGTTTACAGACGTTTATTAGTTATATAAAAATTCCCAAATCTGCTTTTCCTGAACATACTCTTATGCTCCTTTCCATAATATCAAACCAGAGAACTAAACATCAGCATGAAACAGAGTCCATGACCCTGTGTGTACTTACCATGTACCACATGCTTGGCCACTTGGGATCATTGAAATAAGTGGATTGGGTACCACCAGGTTTATAATCCCTCTTTATCCTTCTTTTCACCACCTGCTGTTGTATCCACTCCACCTGCCAACCAGGAAAACATACAGAGAATGTTATGGTTCTATGGAGTTAATCAAGAAATGTCTGAAAACTTAGGATTGTCCTCATTACCATACTCCAAGGCATATTTCATATTTAAGAGTTCATTTTGGCAGTAGAAAGCAAGCAGGTCACCTTGACACACTGTTCACTACGGAATACATCCATTTAGCCAGTGTTACAAACCTGTATAATTGCTTAAATACCTTGCTAGAAAGACTTCACTGGGTAAACTTTTAAAATACTTTTATTTTCTGATTTTTCTTTATCAGACTTACTCTTCTTTTGAATTTATAAAAACTTGTACACAAAATCTAACAGCATATTACAGTGAGAATTTAATTGAATTTCTAAAAGGATGGGCTTGTTTTTATTTTTATCTTTCTCTTCCGGAAAACAAAAACATTAAAAAATACGTTCAAAAGTTTTTCTTTCAGGCCTATATCTAAATCACTTTCACCACCTGGAGAGAAAACGAACCCCAAATTAAATTTTATTTTTAGTAACGTGACTCCTTGTCAAGATTTATTCAAAGAGGCACTCTGGAATTTTATTTTACACTAAGCACTCCCCTGTGAGAAATAGCTGGATACTGAGTACAGCTCTAATTAAAAGAAACACAAAAATTAGTTTGAAACAGGAAAAGAAATATAAGGGTTAAAAATTTAATTCTAAAAGTTATTTTTGTCTGTCTGACACCTCTTCCAAGATTCATGATAAATCCAAAGAAAGGCAACACCAAAAGTACTATCAGCCTTAGAGCAGAGAGGACTCTGCAGCTATTTCTGTATTATCTACTCTAAATGGGAGCTAGTTTCAATAAATGTAAATAATATTAACTAAGCACAGAAAAAGCCCATGCATCTAGCAGCTTATATTTCTGCTGAATTGTTTCAAGGGATATAACTACAAAAACTCAATTCATAACTCTCCAAGCAAGACAGCCATCTTCTCCTAGCAGCCAACTATGCACCTTTTATTTGTGCTTAGGCAGAGCTGACACTGAAACTAATTTCTCTGTTAAATCTTCTAGGAACAATCGTTAGCTGCTTTCTGGTTCTATGAGAATGGAGTAATTTGACAGTGTGCCTTTCTCTCTTGCTTATTGTCTCCTCTTCCAGTACAGTTTGAAATCCCCCATGACATGCCAAGAGCTAACTGCTCCCTTTAGATCTGACTGGATCCAAGTGTCCTTTGCAGGAGGTGACGGCTCATAGGTCTCAGGATGTTTGATGTAACAAAGTCTGGAGGCCTGTGGGTTACACAAACATGTCTGGGCAAAGGCCAAAGAAAGTCAAGTCAGAAGACTTTGGTAAGCGCTAAGCCTAATGACCGCTTTAAACTGGGATCAACAAGCCTCTTAACTAGCTCTATCCTCCATCAAAAAGACTGATTTTTAACTGAATAATGAACCCTGTTCTCCTGACTTTTGCTGCTAATATATGCCTTCTTTTCCAGACCCTCACAACAGAAGCTTGTTATCCTTCAAAGCTTCTTTTCTTGCAGATAGCCCATATCTCCCAACACATCACAAACCAAGAGACTGGCATCCTATGTTCTGTTTGGTGTCTGACTCCCCACCTGCCTGGACTGCCATAGACCATAGGCCTTAATTCTTCTATTACTACTATTTAGGAGTCATTAACAAAAAAGCTTCAACAGGTCTGAAAAAGCAAGCATGGCTTTCAGGGATTATACAAATCCAGTTCCCAAGTCTTATTACGAGAATTGGGTCTCAGTGCTAGAAACCCATTCAACTGACTGAGGGATCTCAAGCTTCTATGCTGCAAGAATACTTACTGTTATCTTGAGTTCCCCTTTGCTGAAGGGATTAACCAGATGACTATGTTAACCACGCCGGGAAAGATCCAAGTCAACAGATTTCAACACTTCACAGGCCAAAACCACAATGAGCACACCATGCCATACTTGGTAACTCAGTCCTATCTTGAGTCTGCAGGGATGAGTTAAACATGCCTACCACCAACATAATCTAAGGATCTGACAGTGTTGCAGAAGTGTCCACAAAGACAAACCAATGAGACAGACTCCGCAGAAGAGGATTAAACCTTCTGCCACTGCTACCTCTAGTTTGGATGCATGAACATTAATGAAAGAACTCACTGACACTACTACTGCCTAGAGGAGCCATAAACCAGAGACCTAGGACATCTAACTTGACGTTAGGGACTCCTGTGCATCAAGGCTTCTGTAGGAACTACAATTAGCAACTCTGAGGATTTTTGGAAAAATGCTTTTCTTTTGTTAATGGAGCCAAAGAAGTATAACATATTCCTGGAGCCTGCACAACACACAAGTTTAAGCAGAATTCCAACAACCTAATACCATATCTATATGGATAAAATGAAAGGAGTTTTCCTGGCTAGACAAACAGTTAACCATACCCTTTACTCATTCACTGAGACATGTTGTCTCCATTGACTACTGCCTATTCAGGTACAAGTATCTGCTGATCAATGAAAAGATTTAAATATAAAGGCAGCACAGTACTGGTGGAGACTGATGTATGCATACATGGCTGCCTCAAAAAAAAGGCAATAATTTCTCCATGTCCTTTATTTCAGACAATATTATGGAGAATATTATTAGTTATTTAGTCCAAGCAATCATAAACACTGCAGCACTGCACACTTCCAGTTTATTTGAGTATACATAATTTGACACATAAAGAATTTTCAGTATACGTATATGCATGAGTTTGTACAAGACTTTGTATCAACTAAGTTAATCTGCGAGCCTGTAGTATAGTAGGTGGTTATATTTTCGTGAGATACAGGTAAGTATCTCACTATTTTTTTGTATCTTATCTATCACCTTTTAACAAAAGACTCTCTGTTGCAGGGCATGCCCCTATTACATGCTGGATGTTGCTCATAATTCCTATTTCCTGTTAGCAAAATCAGGGAAAACACATGAAAGAGTAATTTTGCAGAAGGGCTATGCAGCTTGCATGATCAGTCTCAAACCCAGTAGAAGAAACATAACTTCTTGTCTTCCCACAAGACTTAATGATAACTTTATGTATGCATAGAATTGCTCTAAGTAAATGATGATGTGGGCAAATGGCACATTTGCCTAAGTATGCACATGGAAAGACAGTGCTTTAGTGATGGAATGCAGGTGTCTAGATGGAATAGACTAGCCTCATATTGAATATTTCAGTTGTAAGGGAGCTACAGTGATCATCTAGTCCAACCGCCTGATCAATTCAGGGATGAACAAAAGTTAATGCACAGTATTAAGTGCTTTGTCCAAACGTGTCTTTAGAACTGACAAGCCTGGGGCATCAAGCACCTCTCTAGGAAAACTGATCTCTTTGACCAACCTCTTCGTGAAAAAAAAGCTTCCTGAAGTCCAGTGTGAACTTCCTCTGATGCAGCTCTGAACTATTCCCACATGCCCCGTAACTGAATACCAGGAAGAAGAGATCAGCACCTCCCTCTCTCCATCCTCTCCTCAGGCAGCTGTAGAGGGCAATGAGGTTGATTCTCAGTCTCCATTTCTCCTAACTAGACAAGCCTGGTGTAAAACATTAGGACTAGTTTTGTATAGTACAGGTAACCACATCAATGAAAGGGAGAAGTCAAACTGACCACTCTCAGTGAGTGACCATGCACTGCTATGAGGGAGACAATGCAGGATGCTAGACAGAGTAACCTAAAACATCCTGACATACCTATTCACAGTCCTACTTATAGCTTTGCCTGGAAGGTGTTCAGCAAATCCTTATGTTGAGATCTGGTGATTAATTGATTCTATTTTGAGGTTATATTGATACAACCTTTTAGAATTTAATTTAAACATCACTGGAAGACAACATCTTGTGGAAATGCATTTTATGGAAATGGTTCACTCTAGCTCACCCATGGAAAATGTATGGTTTATCCCAAGTCTGTATCCTCCCTGCAGTATCAAGTTATCTGTAACCTCATTGGCTGGAGAATGTTACCGCACCCCTTTGAACCTCTGTGATAAGAATGCTAACGCAAGGGGTCTCGCCCTCTTTGCCCCTCTTCCCCTGGAGGCCTTCGGATGATCCCCTTCCCCTTCCCCTTCCCCTTCCCCTTCCCCTTCCCCTTCCCCTTCCCCTTCCCCTTCCCCTTCCCCTTCCCCTTCCCCTTCCCCTTCCCCTTCCCCTTCCCATTCCCCCTTCCCTTCCCCCACTCCCACAGGACCATGCTCCCTGCCTGGAGTGGGACTCTGAATAAACCCTCATCTCATCAGCACCCCACCGGCGTCTGAAGTCTCTTTGCCTGCCAGCACAGGAACCCCACGACCCCGAGGACCCGGGGGTCTCCCAGGGGACCCTCCCCGGGAGCACCCCAAAATTTAAACAACAATAACATCTCACAAGTCAATGCATACAATTTTGTTTATGGAAAATATGCCTGGTACTTAAATGGAATAGTTTACTCTGCATTGTACAATCACCAGGTTATATTAATGAAACCAAGGTCAAGACTTGGTAGTTATATTAGTATTATAACATATATTACCTTTGAGTATTTTACGGGTATTCATCCACAAGTTACTGTAGAATGCCTGGTATATTTTGGATTTGTTTGATTCTGTACAAAAAGAGCTCAACTGTGTAAAAATAATATTTCTGGAATAATTAATTATATGGGGTTTAATTTCTTACCAAAAGGTGAGTCTATGCAAACAATGAAGTTCATTTAAACATTTCCTTAAAGTCACACTTACTGAGAGGTAACAAAAGACATTTTCCCATTGACATCAGCCTCAAAAGTTCAATTTCCTGAGCGTCTAGAAATTAAAGCCAAGCTGGACTGGAGACCAAACTATTTTTAAAAATCACCATTTTCAGTTTCCTCAATTCAGGACACACAATTCAGCATTGTTTTGTGCTTGATGCAGCTCTTCTTCATGGAATACTGCTACAGCAATAAAGCTGCTTTGAGCTAATTTAAGCACTCTTTTTCTTTCTTTAAGTGCCAGAATTTGAAATTAAATGTCATCTCTGTGTGAATCAAAACTACTTTCTACCATTTGCAGCCTCATTGATTCAATAGAATTCTTGGGAAAAAAGCCCCATGTAGGTATGCTGCAGTAAGATCTCCCTCACCAAGAGTTATAAACTGTGAAGATACAAAGTTTGATAAATGAAAAAAAACCTTACATGCTGGAAAAAAAAACCCCATTAATTTATCAAAGCAGTATGATTTTTAACATACAAACACTGTTGTAAAATAGATTTTTTTTCAAATATACTGTGAGAGGTCTGCTGAAATGAATAAACATATTAAAATTATTAAAAATGTGTCAACTCCAATATGTGAAAATGCCATTACTATACAGCAGAAGTTACAGGCAAGCTGAAGGTGTAATCCTTTCCATTTTGAGAAAAACATGCTTGGGGTGAAAAATTTTTCTAACTCTGAAGTAAGTTATAAACTTCATACCAGAATCTGTGACTTTTATGACAGAATTCAGTGTGAAGGTGTGGGTCTGCAGTCTGAAAAAGAGATCCTGAAGGTGCCACTCCTAACTGAAACTGTAACTCTTGTACTGCCTTGTTCACCTCCACCTATCCTAAACTGTAAGAAGAAACTGGAAATTCCTGCTTAGAAAACATGAAAGAGGTGCCACAGGAACATTACAGATTAAAGAGAAAAAGAGAGAGAAGACCCAAACAGAGGACATGGAAGGTAACGCCCAGTTAACAGATCAGCAAAAGGGGCTAGTTATCACATAGAAAACAGGCACTCAGCAGCAATGCAGCACTGTTACTCGGAGTTTGTCTACAAACAGACTGCTCTGGGCAAGCATCCTCCTTCCCTGTTAGATGGTCTCATGCTGCATCTGTTACGCTTCATTCTTCACTTGTCCAAGAACCCTCAACACTCATACATGTGAGTTCTGAAAGACTCTGCTGCAAAAGGACAGAAGTGAGGATAGCACACTCTGAGACGGAACATGAGACTGAGCTGTCCCAGAATAGGCCATAGGAAAAGAAATATCGTAGCGGGATGCCATCCAGAGAGACATTGACAGACTTGTGAGGTGAGCAAGACCAAGTGTAAGGTCCTGTACCTGGGTCAGGGTAATCCTAAACCTCAGTACAGGTTTAATGAGTGGATTGAGAGCAGTTCTGCATACGGATGGATGAAAAACTGGACATGACCCAGCAACACGCATTCGTATCCCAAAAAGCCAACTGTATGCTAGGCTTTATCAAAAGACACTTCTCCACTTTACTCTCTGGAGTGCTACCCCCAGCTCTGGGGTCTTCCACATAAGGCAGGCAAAGGAGGGCCATGAGGATGATCAGAGAGAACCTCTGCTACAAGGAAAAGCTGGGACAGCTGGGATTGTTTAGCTTAGAGAAGGTCTTTCGGGAGATCTTATGCAACCTTCCTGTTGTTGAGGGGGACCTATGGAAGAGATGTAAAAGGGCATATTATCAGGGAGTCAGTATAGTGATAGGATGTGGGGTAATGGTTTTAAACAGCAAGAAAGTAGGTTTACATGGGATATTAGGTAAGGTGAATTGTCACGGTGTGTGCTTTTTCTCTGTGTCCCAGGGCACACAGCGGCACAGGGGCGCGACACCTTCCCCCTGGGGAGCCCTCACCTCCCCTGCCTAGGGACTCCGAGGTTCTCGGCAGCGTCTGCCTTGGGCGCAGAGACAGAGTGGAGACGAGACGGGTCTTGGGGTGAAACCAAGGAGGTTTCTTAAGGATGTTGGCAACTGAAAAGCAAGACCCCAAGACCCCGAGCAGGGCTCGGGGAGTGGGTTTTATACAGCAAGCTTAGGGGAGGGATAAAGGGAGAGGTAAAGCTACAGCAACCAATTAGCGTCTATACATCAGCGGGTAAAGATAGCAGAGACCAATCCAGAATATGTGGGATGGGTTTACACAAGGCGGGAAAGGTGATAGACAGATAACTGAAAGTTTCATAACAGAACAGGTGCCTGCATAAATTAACATAAGGTGAGGGAGACAAAGGAATATTAATGAAGGGGGTAGGGGTACATAGAACTGGGTTTAGGGCACATAAAACTGGGAAATGGGGTACGCAAAACTGAGTTATTACAACAAATATAAAATCATAATAAATCTAAAATAATGCATTGCCACAGTGAATGTTCTTTACTCTGAGGGTGGCGAGGCACTGAACAGGTTGCCCAAAGAAGCTGTGGATGCCCCCATTCGTGGAAGTGTTCAAGGCCGTGTTGGATTGGGCTTTGAGCAGCCTGGTCTAATGGAAGGTGTCCCAACCTACAGCAGGAGAGTTGGAATGAGATGGTCTATGTCCTTTCCAAACCAAATTGATTTTATGATTCTATGTTTCTAACAGAACAAGTACGCATCTTCATTGTCCTGTCATGAAGTTTTCTGTGCTACCAGCTCTGTTTAAGTGTACTGTTTGACAGCGTTCTGGGTTTGCATTTCACCTTGTAATGAAACCAAAAGGTCAGTGATTCAGGGTTACAGTGAGGAGGACATATTAATATCCAAGGGCCATACCCAGGTTAGTGAGCAAGAGACCCAAGACATTACTCAGGAGTGCAGGAGAGATAATGAAGACTATTGACACACCTCTTGCTAACTATGTGCAGTCACAAAAGTGAGACGTCCCTGAAATTTGGTTTCTCATATTAAGAAGAATTTTGTGTCATTTTTTTATCATAATTAAAAGCCGAGCTATTTTATTAACCTGTTATGCTTTGACTCACAATAGCAACAGCCACTTTTCAGCATAAAAGTAGATGAAGACAGTTGGTAAAAGAGATGCTTGCCATGGTCAAGACCATGGAAAATTATTGCAAGTACCATTTCACAATGTAGGGGTCTAAAGCTGGATAAAAAGTTATTGATTCCAGCAGTGCTATGTGATGCACTGTTGCTGATTTAGAAAGTGTTTCTTCAGCAAGGGTCAATGACAACCCACAATCAAATCACTTGTCATAATTATGCTTTATAGTCTGAAAAAAAACCAAAATAAAACAAGAAACAGATGTTAATACAGGCTGAGCAGAAATCAGAAAAGCAGAGGAGAAAAGAGAGCAGATAATCCTTGAAATTAGCACTTAAGCACAAAGAAACACACCTTGCACAACATCAGACCAAGCTACAGCAGTGTCTCCCATGGAACAAAGCTGAAATTCAATGCACATTTTCCCAGCTCATAGCCACAAAAACCTCAGTCAGTCCTGGTATGACTTAAGTGGTTTCTATCTGCTTTGCTATATATTTGTGATCAACTGTAGTAGTATAGCCATTCTTCCACATCCATTAGGTACAAGAATCCACAGCTATGCATTTTATGTAACTGAAGCGTCTTTTGCCTTTCCCTTGTAGCCTTCCCACCCGTACAGCTACAATCTCTTCACATAAATCCATACATATCAGCCTAAAACTAGGTGGCAAAAAAGTCTTCTTCCTTTAGGAACAAGACTGTAGGGGAATAAATTACAGTCCCCTACAGAAGAGAAAAGGGAACAGCCTGACCAGTGATGAAAGAAGACAGGCTCTGTCCCAAGGCAGTTTAATAGCAGCCAGAGCTGCTGGGAAAGGGCAAAAGCATCACACTGAAATTCTGGAGAAGCTCAGCGTATCCATTTATAGCCAGGATCTCTGTATGACTGGAAAACCATGGAACAATCAAAAGCAAAAGGACCTATATTTTCTCTCCTTAGGGAAGTCTTGACAGGTTTTCTACTCTCAGTCACAGCTGTAGTAACTGATGAGTGAATGTGGCTATGGCCAGTGCCCAGCCTCCACCCTTCTTGTGTATTGTACCACAGCTGACCATAACGCAGCTCAAAATTACAGGATTGAAATCACACAGCAGCTTTGTGGGAGAGCTGAGAACAAGTTTCAGGGAGCCTGGGCTCCTGGGCAGTGCTTCCCAGCAGCACCAGCCCCAGATGTCACACACAAAGGACAAGCATCTAAAGCAGTTGGGGATTTTTCCCTTCCTCAGATCTGAAGTGGCCTAACCAGCTTGGATGTTCTGGTCTGTTTCTAAAATAACTCAGCCTTGGAATAGTGAGGGAAAGACTTCACAGCACGAGCTTAAAAGCAACTCCTATATTTATACAAGGTACTTTACATTTTTTAGCCCCAGGTCATACACATCACCTTGGAACCAGTCAGGAGCTATAAGCTCACAATTCTGAACAGAATTTTAGGAGACCTGTAATTGATAGGTCAGCTTGGTCTAGTACCTAAAGCTCTGCTTCACTCTGTATTCAATTACCATTGAATATAATGTTAGTATCTAGAAATACTGTCTTAGGACAATGTAATATCAATAAAGCAGAACGATTAGTGTTAATATCACTCTGAATGTAAACTTGTGTCGTGGTTGCGGGGGCAGGTCAATTTTTCCAGGGGGATGTGGGCAGGCCAATCAGTGATCAGCTTTTCTGCTGGCACCTGGATTGGTCACTCAGAGGTTTAGACACACCTCCGAGGACACAAAGAGTTAAAAGCAGGACTCCAGGGGGGTTCGGCCTCTTTTGGATTCTGGTTCAAGCAGAGAGAGGTCTCAGGCCTCCTTCCGTGCCCAGCCACGAGGCTGGGTGGGGGAGGGGAAACACGTGGTCGGGCTCAGGTAAGCCGGAGCCCCGGGGGGGGGGAGAAGAGAGTGGACAGGACTGGAACTGAGCTGCCCCGTCCAGGATGGAGGGGTGGAAAACTGTGGAAGTGCCTTCTATGTGTGCTCACCCCCCTCACCCCCAAACTCTGGGAGAAGGTGCCCAGCCACGTGGGGGTTGC
The DNA here is from genome assembly GCF_021018805.1 of Prinia subflava. NCBI lineage: Eukaryota > Metazoa > Chordata > Aves > Passeriformes > Cisticolidae > Prinia > Prinia subflava. Next base: position 35,415,717 of record NC_086283.1, on the reverse strand, counting down.
CCAGCCTGGGAGTGCCTGAGCCTGCACCCTGCCCAGAGCTAGAAGCTCTTAACCCTTGCTGGGCAGAAAGAAACTTTTCTTAGACATTGATTCTCATGACTGGTGGTTTCGGAGGAGAGAGGGAAGCGGCCTGAGACCGAGATGATAAAGCACGATTGGAAGGAACCCGGTGGGCAAAGAATGAGAGGAGTAGCTTTCTGAGCTGGACTTTTCTTGCATAATGTCAGCCATGGACTGAACTTAAGTCTCTTTTGAACATAAACTGCATTTTGGGTGGATACAGCTGCCCTTGCTTTTGCTACAGTGACTGGCACTTGAAGAGTGGAGCGAGCAGAGAAGAGAGGGGGAGGGTGAGGTGGCGCCCTCTGCCCTCAGGGGAGACCTGCTCTTGGAACCTCGGTGTTGGGGGTTAGATTTGTTTTTTTTTTCTTCTCACAGAATTTTTTCCCATAAGTTTCCAAGAAGCCTTAATGACTACTTAGTCAGAACAAAAAGGAGTACTTGAGGGATATGGCAGCACGAGGCTACACCTATTGTTTCTGAGTCCCTGGGAGTGTCCCTCAGAGGGCAGAGATGATGAGCTTTGGGAAAGGCAAAAAGACAGATCTGGGGAAGGGGGAGGCACTCCTGCTCTCAGCGCTGAGGAGGACGGTCAGGCTGCCCTCTGCCTCTGCCTCGTCCTGGGAAATCTACCATCATCTGCTGTGTACCCGGGAATCCTGAGCTTGCTTTCTCCAGCCTCCCCCCACCGCCGCTGCTTCTTCGGAGCTTTGAGGTTCCACTGCTACTCTGTAGCCCTGCCCTGCCCAGCCCTGCCGGGACACCCCTGCCGCTCCAGCTGCCAGCGCAGAGCTCCTCATCTCATCCACGGGTCTGGGACTTTCCTTCCTTCCAGCTCGGCCTCTTGGAGCCCTGCAGGGGCACCGAGATCAAACTGCTCTGGGCTTTTGTAAAAGAAAGCCCTCAAGGTTCTTGATTCTGTTTATTATTGACGCTGTAGTTGTTGTTTGTTTGTCGTTTTGTCATATATACTAGTAAAGAACTGTTATTCCTACCCCCATACCTCTGCCTGAAAGCTCCTTTAAATTTTTTTTAATCGGCATAATTTGGAGGGAGGGGATTTGAATTCTCCATCTCTAGGGAGGTCCTGCCCCTTCCTAGCAGATATCTGTCTTTCAAACCAAGACACTCGGCCCCTGGGTAAAAAGGGGGAGAGCTCGGCATGCAAGCATCCTTAAAAGAGCCCTGTATGCAGCTTCAGCCTATGGACAGCGGTGAGAGTGCTGGACATAGGAAAAAGAGAGTGTCACCTTGGCAGACTTCTCCGGGCGGTGCCAGGGGTGACATGGAAACACATAAGGGGTGGACCCGTGTTTTCTGAGGAACAGTCTGTGGTGCGAGAGAGACTCCTCTCTCCCTTGCTGAATTGAAGATTGGGGTTTTTTGAGTGGTGATTGTTTGATCTAAAACCTAAAGGTTTGGTCTGTGAAGAGTAGTGTGTGAGGGGTGGAAACTGGGAGAAGAGAAGAAATGTTCTGAGAAGTTTATTTTCTGTCTCTGTTCTTATGTAATGTAATAAAGTTTTAGTGTTTTTTTGTTTTCAAGATTTAAGCCTGCTCTGCTCTGTTCCTGATCACATCCCACAGTAGTTGTTAGGGAAAAAAACATATATTCATTGGTGCATTAACATATGTCCAGTGCCAACCCATGACAACTTGTATATCACAACTTCATCTAACTTAGGCCTAAACTTGCATACTCTTAATAAACCAAAAGGCTGATGCACTGCCCACTAGAGGATAAAACTTTGAGCTATCAAAACTTAATTACCTTTGGAATCTAACACCTGGCAGCTGAACTATCTTGGATTTCATGTCTGTATTACTGTAGCAATTATTATATATATTAAAAAAAAACACAACCTGTAGAAATTTCTGATGTGGTATTTTTCTTTTGTTAGGTTAATCCTTCAGCTCATGTCATAAATCATTTAAGTCCTTCAGGCACCTGCATGAGCTGCTTTAGGATGGCCTTAGGTCATTTAATGACATCTTAGGAAGACAAATCTCTACCATGGGGTTAAATTCAAATGTCAGAAATATCTGAATCATTCCAAAAGTGTTGATTCAATCAAGAGTTTCCATGGTTTCAACAGCCATTTACAAAATCCACTGAGAATTAGTAAAACAGTAGAAGTATTCCATAATTAAGTGATACATAATATCCATCAGTGGTATACCGGACTATCAATACATCTCCTGAGTAGACTCTTCACTGACCAAAACTCCCTTAATAAAATGTAAGAAAGTATCACAAATAACTCAGCCTATTTCCAGCACTTTTGCTTAGTGTTGTTTTGACAAGGAAATTTTTCACGTAAGTCTGACATGGAAAAATTCAGTCACAGAACATATACTTAATATCAAATCAGCTGTTTTCTGATCAGAGTACTTTAAACCACAGGAAAACTTTAAACCAAAAATCCCATTTGGGTTTATTGGATTGTGCCTGTCTTGCTATTGTCTATCCTTAATCATAAGATAAGTATAAAGTATTTTTTTCTAAGCTGACCCTGTTTATAGCATATACTTAGAAACTCAGAACTGAGCCAAAGTGCTTATACTAAGCTTCAGTTTTAGAGTTTTGCTGAGTTTTACACTTTATGGAAATATCAGTGGCATACTTTACAGCACCCATTTCCCTAGTTTCTTGGCATTTCAGATACCTTTGCAACACAACTTGATTGTTGCTCTTATTTAGAATCATAGAATCATAATGTTGGAAGAGACGCTTGAAATTATCAAGTCCAACCATCAACACAGCACTACTGTTGCATATAGGTAAAACCTTATAAAAGAAAGGCCATGTAACATCAGGTTTTATTGCTATTTCAGCAGAACTAACAGCTAGCCTGTTAAGTTCCCATGAGAAAGAATCATGAGTTTGCATAAGAATCTATTCTTGTAGGAAGGCAGTTTGCATCTGTGAAAAATAAAGCCTATCCCAGAGAATCCACAAAGAAAAAATGTGAACACCTGTGTGAAGAGAGAGCCTTAGCAAATACACACACAGGCACCTTCTAACCAATGAACTGAGTGGCAAGAAAGTTACTAAATAATTAGAATTAAACACAATGACTTGGAAAACTTTCTAAAAATAGGCTATAACAAAAAGTACAGCTTTTGCTGCTGAAACTTTGAAGTGTCTCATCTCATTTCTATCTCTAACGCAAGGTCCACAATGATACACTAGCACTGAGTTCAATATTAAATCATGTCCTTTAGTACCATATCCACAGGAGTTATGAACATCTCCAGGGATGGTGACTCTACTTCCCTGGGCCACCTGCTTCAATGCTTTACAAACCTTCCATAATTTTTTTTTTTTTAGTATATAATCTAAACCTCTCCTGGCACAGCTTGAGACCATTTCCACTCATCCTGTTATTTGTTACCTGTGAGAAAAGCCCAGCTCTCAGTTTTCTACAGCCTCCTTTCATGTAGTTACACAGAACAATAAGATCTTCTCTAGTCTGCTTTTCTGCAGGCTAAAGAACCCCAGCTACCTCAGCTGCTCCTAATACGATCGACCCTCTAGAGCCTTCACCAGGTTCATTGCCCATTTTAGCATCTCTACAAAAGTGAAGGACCCAGAATGGAGCACAAGATTTGGGTATGGCCTCACCAGCTGCTTCCCTAGTCTTGCTGGCCACACTGTTCTTGATGCAAGCCAAGGATGCCACTGGCCTTCTCAGCCACCAAGGGCACACTGCTGAGTGATGTTCAGCCACTGTCAACTGGAAATCCCAGATCCCTTCCTACCGGGCAGCCTTCCAACCACTCTTCCCCAGCCTGTAGTGCTGCATTGGGTTGTTATGACCTAATGGCAGGACCTACCACTTCACCTTATTGATTGAGCTGTACAGATCCCTCTGCAGAATCCTCCTACCCTCCAGCAGATCAATGCTCCTACCCAACTTGATGTCATGGTGTGAACTTGCTGAGAGTGTACTTGATCCCCTCATGCAGGCTGTACACGAAGATACTAAACAGGACTGATCCCAACACTAAGCTCTGGGGAACACCACTGTTTCATGGCCACTGTGTTTGTCTCCAGGCACTTCAAGTCAACAGAGGAGAATTGTTAGCAGTTACCTTTGCAACAAGCTGCCTTTTTCTGTCCTGAAACTCATTCTTACAGTTGTCAGTGAACTTCACTGCTATTAAAAAAATTGATTACTGCTGTTGACAGCACTTCCAATGAGGCCATATCTCTCAATTTTTGCATATCAGATAACATAAAGGCTGGAGTGATGCTTGATTAACAAACCAGCTGGTTACCTTGATTTATTTTAAAGCCCCAGCTGAATCAAGGATAACATCACTGTTTTGCAACTTCAGGATGGCCCCTGTGAACATTATGGTAATTAAAGAGCAACCACAACAGTCAGTCTGTCATGGATTCATAATTCACAACACTTGTCATATTATAAACTGAAAAAAAGAAAATAAAGAATGTTATATCCATTTATGGGATAGGTTTTTAAATTGCATATACTAGAGCTTTTTGGTCTCCAATCACATGACTTATAGGATTGCAATGTGGTCTCTACAGTCTTCACAAAATTTCTTTCACCTATGTTTATTTAATTTGATAGCAATCTCTATGGCTATTTCTACACTGTCTTCCATTGGGATAAAAGGACTTCAAATGGTCTAATATAAATGTGATTTTTTTCATATGATTACAGTCTAGGAATATTCTCTATACTAATAAAACAACTGTTTTCTAACCAAGACAAATTTCAAATGTACAAACATGTATCTTGTGAAATGCACAAACTTTAGTTTTGTTTGATAGAATCTCAGATGTGCTACAGAAGATGTCTGCTCTCATGAGAGAAGACATTTCAGAAGCTTCAAAAACTGCAGTGATTTTCATAAATCTTCCTATTACTACTATTATTTTATCTGTAATCATTAATCCAGTTTCTTTACCTGCTGACAGAAAGGGCTGAAATGCAAAACTGCATTTTAGTGCATACACAAACATATATTAGCATCAGACAACAGCTTAAAAATCACCTGATTATGTTTCCACTATTTGCCAGAACAGTGTGAAAGTTGAAAGAGGTGATATTTCAATCTCTCACAATGGCAACAATTATCCAAATACCTTCTTCAGACTACCTCTTCAGAGTGTAACTGGGCTTATGTCAAGTTTACCAAACATCTGCACTGAGCAGGGCTGCAAACCTCACTGCTAGTTTCCTTTATGCAAGGCAAAGGAAGCATTTTACCATAGCAAGGACCCAGGAAAGAAGCCCAAATATGATGAAGAGAAAAACAGATCCACAAGGAAGTGGTATTCAATGTCCTCCTAGCTGAGTAGAGGGAAAGGGTTTTTTTAGGCCACAGTGTCCAAACACAAATGCAGGTCACCAAACTGCTGAATAGTATTCTTCTTCAAACTCACAAATAGTTACAGAAATGTGAAATATCTGAAGGTGAAGTTAAATAACTGCACATAAAGTAAAACCAGAAAGTTTTTAAAACTTCTGGTTATTTTGTATTGCTGGCAGATTTTTAACTAAAATTGGAAAAACTTCTAAAACCTACACTCTGCATCAAGTAGAAATTAATTCTGATGCCATATGACATCTAATAAAGACGGTTTGACTGGCTAATCACAATATTTTCTTTTGATCTCACAGAGTATGAGTCTATTGCATTTGTACTCTTGAGAACTAGTTTTTTAGGAATAGCCTGGAAGTCAAAAAACCTTTGGAATCCAGAAATTCTGGTTTCATTACACACAGTGGTTGTAACACAAAGTTGTTATATATAAAACACAAAGTATATATATAGATACAAAGTGTGTGTGTGTGCATATATGTATATATAAACATAAAGTTGTTATAACAACTACAGATGAAACAGTGAATCACACCTCAGTTTGGTAAAGCTACTTAAAAAGAAATTTTTAATCCACATCATTTATAAAAGTAAAGTTAAACCAATATTCTGGCCTTTATAGGCATTTATATATAACTTCAGAACCAGTGAGAGTGCCAGCATTTACTCTCTCTGAAAATAAATATTTTTTTTTTTTAATGGGAAAAATAATGTCAAACAGTAATGTAGGTTAAACACAAGTCATGTAAGTCACCACACCAATGGACACAACTGCTTTAAGTGGATTATATGGATTTGAAGTGTTTATTCCACTAAAATGCTGTTTAGATTCATACAATGACACTAAGAGAAATACAATTCCACAAAATAAAATACATAGCACTTGGTGTGCATTTGCCACTTGCAGAAATTATTATTCAACTGCCACCCTGGTCCACCTTTTGCAGGTGAGGAGTCAGAGACAGAAAGGAGCAAAGTAGTATGATGAAGGCTGCACACATTCAAGCAGCACAGCTGCAAACAGGACACAGCTGCCTGGCACCTCCTCTGAACCACTAAGGCTGGAGAGAATATGCTAAGAGTAAAACAGATCAGCCAAGGATGTTGAGCGGCTTTTCAGTGACCCTGGCTTTTCAAAATTATCCTAAAAGAAAGGATCACAAAAATCTGGGTAGTAGGGAGATGCTTTTGCTTTGTTTGGGGAGGGATGCGTTTCCAGCTCCCTTTCCCTTCCATCAATTACCTGTTAATCATCCCACATATGACAAATTATCTATGTGTCTCATTATTTCTCGCTATCCACCATTCAGAATAGCTGGGTGATATAACAACCACTGGAACTAAACATGATAGTTTGCCTGTCAGAAGCAGGAAGACAGATGCATAAAAATCTTGATCTATTATGTCAGGAGCATTCATTGCTGCCAGAATGTTTTCCAAGTGCAAGAGAGAGAAAAAAAGTACTTTAATTAATTTTTCTATAAATGTCCTGCAATACAATCAATAGTATCAACATCAGAGGAAGCTTCATCTCCTCAGGAAATGGTATGTAGAAGCTGTTCTGTTACATTTCTATACAGGCAGTTCTGAGATGCGCCTTTCCAAAATATGTTTTCTTTCAATTTCTCCCTCTTCCTGCTGATATTTTGGCATTTGGTCTTGCAGGATCAGCTGCTTCCAGAAAGCTGCATCCTTCTGTGGTTCAAAACTAGGATCTCTTCAGCTGCTCCTCTTCTGACACTTTCTGACATCCAGCAACGTTACAGCCCAGTAGCCAAACCACCAGTTTGGTGTCTTTCTTAACACTCTCAATGCAAACTGACTTTAACAACAGCTTAAGCACACTTAATGAAACACAAGACCACTGCAGCTGTCAGAGCTGCTGTCTTCACTGTCATGCTCTTAGAATACAGATTATAAATTAGAGGACTAGCCCTCCATTTAATTTTTTTAAACATTTAATTCAGAATATGCTATTTATACATTTTTTCCTTCTCTTAATAGCATGAATCCCTTGCAAAGGCCCAGGTCATTGCATATATGTGTGGGCCTTTTGCTTTGGCCTCTGTAAAACCAGAAGGCTCCAAATACATCAAAGTCAACGAGACACATGAAATCTGCATTATTTCCAATATTCCTGATCCAGAAAGTTTTAGTTCCTTCTGTGAGAGATTGCTGAGTACTTGCCTTCCACTTTATAGTCAACCAACATCTTTTTCATTCACCATGAAGTTTAGAGACCATACCAGTAACTCTACCACAATCCCTTAAGACTGCTGAGTCCTGGAATGGGATATCTGACAGTTGGTCCAACACTTCATTGTGAAGAAGCTCAACCTAAATTTTGGTATTCCTTTTCTGCACAGGGAACAGTGTTCTGTCTGTGGGGGATAAAAAACCAGTGTAAGGACAAACCTTGGATGACTGTAATCTAAAACTGAAAAGCCAATATCACATGAATATATATGGTCTTCCCTTTTCACTCTACTGGCCAAATCTATTGCTTCTATAAGAGGAAGCAATATATGTTCTTCAGTCAGCAAATTTTGTCACATAGTGGTAATTCCTCTTAATTTATTTACAATGAGTAGAAACATTCAATGAAGTTAAATGTAACAAATGAGACAGGCTTCTTTCTGAAGAACAAAAGGTTTATTAATGTCTAATTTATAGCTGATTTGCTACTTGTAGTTAAAGAAACAAAAAATAGTCATTAAAGCTTCCTAGTGGAATTACCTTTTGATGTTTTCCACCAGAGGCAGAAAAATGACCAGCAGGAATTCAGTGTAATATAATTTTAGAAAAGGAAAATATTCACTGTTGGGGAATATGAAAGTTTTTCTTGAAATATATTTCTGTATTCAGTTACCTACACTTAGATTTCGCTTTCATCATGATTTCACATAATTTCATCATGATTTCATCTGTTGTTGGCATCTGCCTCAAAGGAGTTTTGTCCCCTCAATACATCTAGTTTCAAGTACATTAAAAAGAAGGATTAGATTAGATTCCAGTTTTTTCTTGCCAAGTCATTTACAGAACTCTTTGGCAATGACAATCTCATTGTTAACCTCTGGAAAAGAAGTGGAGATTAGTTGAGGGGCTTTAACTGGCTCACTTCCTAATTAATGCAGCAAATGAGGAATTAAATCCTCCTCTCCCACCCATCAGAAAAAAGGAAAACATTATTTTGCAGGATTACATTCTTAAACTATTTTCATAGCACTATTTTCTTAAGATAGTAAAGAGATGTGCAGGAACCTGAAAAACCTCAGGCTGGCAAGAAGAAAGGTCAGGATTTTGACCAGGGTTCTTTTTGACAAAGAAGCAACACTGGATTTCTGTGATGTTGGAAAAACCTGATTTAAAGGGTGGGGCACTGAAAGTATTTGGTTGGTGCAGAACCTGCCTGGAGTGCTGCATCTTACTCTGGGATCCTCACTACAGGAAGACTTGTTGGGAGGGAGTCCAGAGAAGGGCCACAAAATGGTTAGTGGGCTGAAGCACCTCTTCTATTTGGAAAGGCTGAGAGAGTTGAGGCTGTTTGTACTCAAGGAGAGAAGGCTCCAGGGAGACCTGATTGAGGCTTTTCAGTCTGTGTAGGACAGATGTAGGGGATGAATAAGATGGGGACAAACTTTTTAGCATGATTTATTGCTACAGGACAAGGTGAAATGGTTTTAAACTGAAAGGGGTTGATTCAGATTAGACATAAGGAAGAAATTGTTTACAATGAGAGAGGTGAAACCCTGGACCAAGTTGTCTAGAGTGGACAGGTAGATGCCCCCAGCCCTGGAAACATTCAAGGTCAGGACAAACAGAGCTCTGACTGAGCAACATGATCTAGTTGAAAATGTACCTGCTCATTGAAGGCAGGTTGGACTAGATGACTTTCAAAAAGTTTCTTCTAACTTGAACTATAATAGAATTCTGTGATAAGAGAAAAACCTGCTACAAAATGTAGCTACTTTATTGCTGTACTCACTAGGATTTATCTCCGTTTTTTTTTCTAGCTCTAGGTGCATTCTGAACTGCTGATCGTTACTGAGTGATGAACGAAAATAAGTATGATGCAGCCTCATCACATAAAACATACTCCTGATTCCTGCTGTGGCAACACGTATTTCCCAGGGGTTTCTGCTGCTGCTGAATATAGTTTAAACCAAAAATAATACAACATTCACCCCTGTAAGTACAGGTTTCAATTACCATTAAGCAAACAAAATACCAACCAACTTGTACAAAACTTACAGCACAATGAACAGTTAGAATAACACTAATGCCAGCAGGATATACTGGAATTCTTTATCAGTGAACAGCAACTTCATATTTCAAAAAGCCCTGGAAAAAAAAAACCCAAGTTGCAGGACTATTTGCTCATGTTTACATTAATTAATACTCTAGAGGCAGGTGACAAAGAGAGATATTGCTATTCCCTCTTATTCATTGTGATTCAGTTCATGTTCTAACTCACCCAATAACAGGCTCCTTGAAAATAGCAAAACTTATTTTTGATTATTACTAAGTTCAAGATGTAAGGATTGCTCACATAATTTTTCAGGTAATTAATTAAAGGGACTGCAGTGTAAATACTGAATTATTTAAGAACTAACTTAAACCTCCAGTCAAACTCTGAACATGAAAACAGCATGACAGTTCCTATTATTTTACAACCAAGTAGCATCTTATTGATTCTTAGTCCCTCTGTGCTTGTACATTTTATAGCTAACCATGAAGCGATCAGTAACTTACCTGGTCCCACTGTTTAACTCTTGTGTTATCCTATAAGTCTAACAAAATTTTTTTGTTCACTGAGGTTTAACAACCAAATACCACCTTACCCATAACATTCTCATCTAATTTCTCTAAGCTTTAAGTCCATGGTGCTGACTTTAAAAGCCCCAAGTTACTCATAGCTACTACATTTCTGCTCCCCTTTGCCCTCTCATGAACACAACTGTCCTACCAGTAATAAGGACAGGCTTCAGGCATTCCTTTCCTATCCTTTGAAAACAGCCCATATCATTTAGTGTCAACAAGGATATGCTTGCCAGCATTTTACATCCTGATACCATGAGTTCTGTTCGTCCTGATATGGCAAAGATAAGACTTTCTCCTCTGTCATACCGCTGCACTCTGTGTGTGGTTAGATAAGGATGTAAATTCTAAGCATCTGGAGTAATGTTTTCCCAGGTAGTCATGACACTATGGCTAAACTGTGCTCAGACAGAGTATCTTCCTTAAGTAAAGGTAGCCTTACTTCTTTTTTCAATGAGACTGTAAATCTTTCTGTTTCTATCTTATGAAATCTTTGTGTTTTTATGACTCATCAAAGATGATTCAAACCCCAAATAAACCTGCCTGGAATTCATTAAAATTAGAAAAATATGAGATGCCATATTAGTAGAGACTGATGAAGAAACAGTAATGCTCCAAAGCTGGACATTTTTTACCATATTGGTGACAAATTTCATTATCACAGCTCTTCACTAAGAACTCTTCATTTTATGTAACAGTGCAAAATAAAATGATAAAAGTTTTTCCAGTTGTCCATTTAATTTACATGTCCTACTGTCATGCATGGATACTTCAACTTTCACATTTCATTGGAATTCTAATCTCTTTACTAATAGAGAAGCTCCACCTGATTTTCTTTATCCTTTTTATTGATGAAAAGTCTGGCCTTCAGACTGCGGTTTAAATTTTTGCTTGCAATGCTGCCCACTTTGTGACTCTTCATTTCACCACTGCAGCAAACCCAGAGGCATATCTCAGTTCTTCCTTCTCAGCCCTGGAAATGCTGTAATAATCTGGCTTCAACAGATGGTCTACCATCAATACATTCAACTATTTCATAGGTGAATTAGAGCTTCATGATACCTGTCAACTATGGACTCATTCTGTACATCTTCCCACTTCTTTTTTGCTCCTATTCCCATTGTTTCATGCATTATAGTATCACCAAAATAACTTGGCAGAGCAAAGCTAGAAAAGCTCTTGATTTACAGTGCAGTGTTCTCACTGACCCCTGACAAAGGCCAACCACAAACACCATATCAGCTAGGGAGATAAGAAACCCCCATGAACAGATTTCATTCAGCTGGCTTTGATCTCTGCGTTAAATCCACAGGCTTCTTCCACTTCGATGTTCTCCCATTAGGACATGCAAAACACCACATAACTATTCACTGACCAAGAAAGATGATGCAAATAAAGCCATGTTTCAAATTTTCTCCATTACAATCTAAGTTAAGGAAATTACAGTCTTTCTTGTGCATCTCTTCCTAAAACTGTTTAATCTTTTTCCTCGCTAGATGACTATATGTAGCATTGCTAGGTAAGGATGTGGAAGACAATTGACAAAACCTTGTTATATTGTGTATCCTTTACCTTTTCATCTAAATACAGATGATATGAGGTTAATGCAGGCTAATTCTGGGGAAAGTGTCAAAATGTGTAATCCACATGTCTTCAATTTATCATAGAATCACAAAACGATGACAAACACCTCAAAGATCTTCAAATCCAACCTTTGATCAATCCCTACCTTGTCAACTAGACCCCAGCACTAAGTGCCACACCCAGTTATTATGTTCCCTGCTGCATCTATTCATATTGTTTATAACAGTGTCAAGAGGCTTTTCCGGAAGAAGAAAATCAAACAAAAAGATTTTCAAAGCAATTCATTAATTTAAATCCACAATAATAAGATTTTCTGTTAGTTCTACATCTTTCATTGTGCATTCACACAATGAAATCAAACACTATCCAGGAAAATAATTCAGAAATAGAAAATTTCATAATTTCTTCCATTATATGCAGGCTATTTACATACAACAACTTGCCACTCAAACAGAATTCCATCCTTTAAAATTTTGTAAAGGAGCAGATTAGTGATCCATGTTTGAAGCAACACAGAACAAGTTAATTCCATGTACACATAACTGGGAGAGCTTCTTCAGCATTAAGTTAATTACCATTAAATTATTTTGGAAGTAATCAAACCTCTGCTTCTTTGTCCTCAAATACCCATGCTGACTAATCTGCAACAAATATTGGCATTAGATACCATTCCACTCACAAATATAGTAGCATGTGGACGTTTCAAATTCTTACAGCAATGCAATGTGACATATTTAATATTAAACCTTTTGTTTTAAAAGAACCAGCATACAGAGTAATTAAATTGCCAGTCTGCTTTAATAGTCATTAAATGTTATATACACTGAGGCTAGCATGGTCTTTATGCTACTAATACATGCCCATTTATTGACATGTCTGCAGCCAGATAAGAATTCCCCAGGTTCAGTGAAGCAACCACAAAGTGAATCACATAAATACCTTTTGTCAGATCTAGGTATTAGACCATCAGCTTCTCTTTGGATACAGAATCATAACAGGGTTGGGTACCTTGCACAACCCTCACTAAAGCTTCTCAATATTGAAGTGGTATGTAAAAATGGTTCAGAAATTTAGAAATTCTATACCAGCAGCAGCAGAGACTGGAGACATGACCTAAATGGCATAATAAACAAATTATAATTTTGATTTTCTGGTGTGTTCTGCCTTAGAGTGTCTCACTATTCTGGCCAAAGTGGTCTGGACTGTCTGCCAGAGGTGCAGATGGGGTATCTGGAAGCTGGATACACAGTTTATGGTGGTACATGCACGCAAACTTTCGCATTTGTGTGTTACTCACTCCACCTGTGTGCATTCAGAAAAAGCACGGAGTAATGCAAATGTGAACATCTTCCCTTCCTTTTGCATTTTTACCTATTCTACATGCAGTGCTTATTGTTTGGTGGGTCTCACTACTCATGGGAACAGAGATTTGAGCCTGATCACTTTTATCACCAACCCCCAGAATACACTGCTCAGCAGAGCTGCTGGTGCTCTCAAAGGGTTAAGCAGTTCAGCCTTATCAACAGAGTATTGAACACAGTTTTTTGTGTACGTTCCTAGTCTTGTCTCATCCTCAAGAGAGTGTGTGTTTAGGTTCAAACCTAAACACAGTTTTCCAAATGGCAGAAATATTCCTATATGATGCTCAATTTGTACAGTGTTCAAACTCTTTCACCAGTAACTTTTACTTCTCATAAATGATTGTTAAGTAAAACCTGACAAATCCTTCACAGAAAACATTCATCATCCAATAATTTAAAAAAGCTTGACTCTGTTATTACCACATCAGGGGCCTGGGGGCTTGTTGGCAAGACTGCATTTTTATCCTTCAAGAACAGGATAAAAAAAGCTAATGGAATCTTCACCAGACTTTTTCCTAGAAGAAAACCAGAGGCAACCCAATTCTGCAGTCAGTGAATAAGCTACTAATCACTGAAATTAAAGGATTCAAACAAAAGTGTGTTGTAGGTAGGATACAAGAGAACATTGTAATTCATGATAAACCTGTAAGTATAAACGTGTCGTGGTTGAGGGGGAGTGAGTTTTCCAGAAAGTTTTGGGCAAACCAATCAGTGGTCAGGTTTTATGCTGGCACCTGGAGTAGCCACTGTGAGGTTGGACACGCCTCTGAGAACACAAGGAGTTAAAAGCAAGGACTCCCAGAGGGATTGTCACTCTTTTCTGTTTCCGGTTGCGAGGTGAGCACACATCTCTCCCCTTCCCCCCAGCTCGCAGGGCTGGGTGGGGGAGGGGAAAAGCCATGTGGAGCCTCTTCAAGATGGAAGGGTGGAAAACTGTGGAGGTGCCCTCCATCCCAGTTTCCCCACCCTGCCCCCAAGAGAGATAATGCCGCTTCAGAGCTTCGGAATTGATATTGGTGGCAGCCGGCAGCAAAGAAAGAGCAGGGGTCAGAAAACCTTCCCGGCTGTGTTGAGATTTGTCGAGCCTGCAGCCCTGCCAGGAGCCAGGAACTGTTAACTCTTTCTTGGCAGAAGAAAACTTTTCTAGACATTGATTCTCGTAGCTGGTGGTTTGTAAGGAGAGAGAAAGAGACAGCCTGGGACTGAGATGACAAAGGAAGATGAAAAGAATCCCAGATGGGCAGTGATGAAGAAGAGTGGCTTTTTTGGGCTGGACTTTTCTTGCATAATGTTAGCCATAGACTGAACTTGAGTCTCTTTAAACATAAACTGTATTTGAGTGGATGCAGCCAGCTCGGCTTTGCTGCAGTGACTGGCACTGTAAGAGTGGAGCGAACAGGGAAGAGGAGAGTGTAGTGGCGCCCTCTGCCCTCAGAGAAAATCTCTGTTCTTAAAAACCCTCGGCCCCAAGGGAAAGATGGGGAGAGCTCGGCATGCAAGCATCTTTAAGAGAGCCCTATATGCAGCTTTGGCCCATGGACAGTAGTGAGAGCACTGGATATGGAAAAAGGAGTGTCACCACAGCAGACTTCTCCAAGTAGTGCCATGGGTGACATAGAAACACATAAAGGGTAGACCTGTGTTTTCTTGGGGGCAGTCTTTAGTGCAAGAGAGACTCCTCTCTCCCTTGCTGAACTGAAGATTAGGGTTTTTTTGAGTAGTGATTGTTTGATTTAGAACCCAAGGTTTTGGTTTATGGAGGGTAATGTGTAAGGGGTGAAAATTGGGGGAGGAGAAGAAATGTTCTGGGAAGTTTTCATTTCTATTTGGTTTTTTGTGTGTTTAAGTTTTTTTTTTCTTTTCTATTTCTGTTCTTATGTAGTTTAATAAAGTTTTCTTTTCTGTTTTCAAGTTTTAGGCCTTCTCTGCTCTGTTCTTGATCACATCCCACAGTAGTTGTTAAGAAAGACATATATTCATAGTGCATTAGCATCTAGCCAGGGCCAACCCATGACAAAACTATAAACTATAAGTAATTAAATTATGTTGACAGTTACCTATTATAGCATATGCTACAAAGAAATGGCAGAATTTTTCATACAATCTTAAAATTAGGATCAGTGAAACTACCAAAAGGATCACAGACAAGAGTACTCTTTTTAACCCCTCATAGACCACGTCCAGAAGAAGACAAGGAAAAAAGCAAGAGAAACTTTCCTCTGAACATTGTATCATCCCATACTGCCCATTTTATTTTTAAAGCTGGTTGTTTCACAGAGGGGATCTGCAGACATAAATCTTATGTGTGTGGTTTTGTGGAGAAGCATAGCACAGTAATTAGTGCATTATCAAAATTCAAGTACTCATCCAGGAATAATAGTGGACTTTATGTTCCAAGAATGGCACATACTTAATAGCATGGTATCTTCTTCACTTTGTTTTAATGAGAAGCAGAACCTTAGAAAACCGATAGGGTAACTCTTGTAAAGCTATATGCCATTCAGGTGAATGTCTTCTGGTATAGTATTTCATATAAAAAATGCAAAAGCTTTTTCCCCAGACACATGCATGGATTTTCTTACCTTTGGTTCCATTGAAATGAAGCTGTGGGTACCTCTACTTGAGAGAACTGACCTTTTAATTGTTTTACTATGGTAGAAGTGGTAGTAGTCCTTCAATGTTCCAATCTGTAAGAGCAAAAAAGAAAAAAAAAGCAGTGGAAGACTTAATTTAATGAAACTGATTTCCTGGTTTTCATTTTGGAAAGTCTATAAATTATGCAATTTCCTCTGTGCTGAAATGTTACTTGAACCCATGGATCATCTTTCAAAAGAAGGATATATGATATGAAGTAGATGAAGTATCCTTGAGTCAGTAACTGCATAACCAAAGATTATAACTGAGCTGCTTAGTCTGGCTGTATCTACCTATTTAATGTTTAATTTATATGCAATACTTTAGGTAATTCTGTATCAAGCTACATTCAAACTGTCCTCAAACAGCAAGTATAAAAATAACTAAATGGCTATAAGGTTATATTAAAAAGCATTCCATCTAGTTTGCTTAAGGAAATGTACTGTAAAACACAACTACAAACCAACTAGACTTCGTTATTTATATAATTAAACTACTAAAAGGACATTCACAGCATCAAACTATACAACAGAAATAATTTTCCTGCTCTGTAAAATGAGAGTATAAAGTAGAAGAAAGAAAGATGGAAATGGTAACTTCATAGGATAATAACTCATTTGAGGTGCAAAAATCAATTCATGCAAAATTGCAAATTTCACAGTGGTGTAACAAAAATGCTTCTTACTCATCCCTTCAGTACACAACAGAAATATAAATACAGAAGTGAGATGGCCTTCACAATTTGAAAAAGAAATCTTCCTTTCCAGAGTAGTCAATATATCTGCTTTCATTTTTCATTTTTGACAAGAAACGCCAGTTTCACTCACCTACAAACTAACATTCAGTCTCCTTGTCTTTGGGAGAATGTCTCTCCAACTCATTTGGAATTTGACCTACTAGTGCACTGCAAATCTTATAAGATACTTAATAATTTAGTTTCGAGTTCCTCAACGATGAACAAAAAAGAGACAATTGAGTACACTCTCATTTCAAGTTAAAACTCAAAGTGACCTCATGAAAAAGGCTTGGTTTTCCAAATAGAGCTGAATGGTATCACCAAAGAGAATGCAGCAATACTTGGAAACTTTCACTTTAAAAAATCCCTCAGATTTCTTAATTTGCATCTATAAGGATACACATGCAGGAAACTTGAGAGCTCAGTAGTAAAGACTTGAAGAGAAATGAAAATAAGTCACCCACAAATCTGAAGAATATTTAGAATATTAGAAAACAAAAATCTTAAGAAATTATGAAAGTAGACTACAAAGAAAATATTGATATTGATAGAAAACAGCAACAATTTAAATGAATTCACCTAACAGGGAAAACTAGATCTAGGACATTAACGCCAGTCTGTGTGGGCGGTCCATCAGTATCTTCATTTTGGGAAGAGTAACTTCTGTGTAGTGTAAGAAAAATAATACCAAAACATTCAGTTAAATCAATTTAGTTTATCATAAATTAAATAGGAATTGGTTTGTCTAAGACTAATGAAAATATATCAGTAATAGAGTAATTTTCATGCTGCCTTCTCTCTGAAAGGTAATTCCAGCTCGTGGCACATCTCCACAGCACAGGTGAGCTCAGTTGTAGTGACCTGGGTTACATCTGGCTGGTGGCCCGTCAACAGTGTTATTCCCTGGAGCTCAGTCCTAGGACTAGCTCTGTTCAATATATTTAACAACAATCTGGAGATAGGATTTAAGTGTTTCATTAGCATATTTGCTGATGATACCAAACTGAGAGGTGCTGTTGACCCTTTTGAGAGACCAAAGGCGTTGCAGATGCATGTGGATAGATCAGAGCATTAGGCTATGATTAATGGGATGAAATTTAAAAAGTTGAATTACTGGATTCTGCACTGGGGATTAAGTAACACCAGGCACAAGTGTAAAATGGGAGTAAAGTGGCTGGAGAGCAGCCCTGCAGAGAGCAACCTGTGGGTGCTGGCTGACATCAAGCTAAGTGTGACTCTGGGCAGCCATGAGGTCAAACTGCATGCTAGACTACCTCAAATACTGCATAACCGGGCAGACAAAGGAGGTGGTTATCACCTCACACTCAGCTTTGGTAAGCCTCATTTAGAGTACTCTCTGCAGGTCTGGGTCCCGCAATTTAAGAAGGATGTGAAGGTCCTTGAACGTGTCCTGAGGAGGCCAACAAAGCTGGGAAATAGCCTGGGAGACATGACTTGTGAAGTGGGACCAAACACTTTGGCTAGGAGAATAGTAGGCTGAGGGATAATCTCATTGCTCTCTACAGAGGAGGAGATAAGGAGATAGAGGTGCTGATCTCTTCCTGCTAAGATTCAGAGATATGTCAGAATGGTTCAGAATGGCATCAAAGGAGGTTCACACTGAACTTTAGGATGTATTTCTTCACCAAGAGGATAGTCAAACAGGCTTCCTGGGGAGGCCCCAAGCCTGTATGTATTTATTAAGCATTTGGACAATACCCTTAATAATGTGCTGTAACTGAATCTGTTAACTAGATGACCACTGTAGATCTCTTCCAATTCTATTCTATCCTATTCTATCCTATTCTACTCAGTTCCATTCCATTACTTTTGAGCAACTAAAGTTTATTCTGATTTTAGGAGTCTGTACCACAGTCCAGTGGCATCAGTTTACTGTTGCACTATTTTTACATTACTATTATTTATAACAATCACTGAAATTTGGTGCCAGGCTTAGGGCAAGTGCAAGTGATGGCATGCTTCCCTGAGACACAGGGATGTAATCAGTTACTTTTTGGATGTTTCTAGGAATCATCAGTAGACTCAAATAAAACTGAAGTGCTAGCTGCTGGGAAGTGATGTTAGTCTTGCTTCATAAGTCTTCAGAAACCTGTAAAAAGTGTCCATATGTTATAGTCTAGGGCAATAGTAAGATAATTTAGAGCATAAGTACTGAATGAATTCATCTACATGTGCATTGTGCCCCCATGAACTCTGTAAGGAAATACAAATCCTAAAGATGACTGATAAATGTACTTTAAATATATTTATGTGGCCATCAAACTGACCCATCTGACTAAGCTCTGAAACTATACTGACTGAAACTTTTATGAACAAGAGTATGGAAGTCATTCCAGCTATTCAGCAGAAACCTAAGAGATGCTTCTTAGCTTGTAAACAATTTTTTTTTTAAGAGGCAAATCTTCTAAACATCATCTAAACATCTAGGTATGAAGTGCTCTTCTCCCAGAGGGCTGAAGAAAACAATATGCTACTGATTTGTTGAATTGGAGGATATATTGTAAGGGTCCCGGTTTCTCCCAGGCTTTAATGAATTTGCTCCTAAACGGATTTGGAAAGGAAGACAGATCAGGTACAGATATGACTCTGAACTCAGTAAGATACTAGAAGAGCCAAAAAAGCAGAAATCTACTACCCCTGTGCAGAGCTGTAATAAAAATCATTATAAATAGGCACAGGATCATATTTCACATGGAAGTAAAGGTATGACCCTTCCCATTTTTCTGAACTGCAAAAAATTTCCAAAAGTTTTAAAGTCTTTGGAAGAAGAAAATATCAAAAACAGAGAGATGAAGTTTATTACATTTACTATTATCATCTAATTTTAACAAAATCACTTCAACTCTATTTCAAACTTTTACATTTTTTCAGATTGAAGTATTTTTATTTCTCTCTGAAATATCATTTCTGGTGTACTCTGTTTAACATGACAATATCTTAAATATTTTCATAGTGTCCCAGTTAAAGAGAAAAAGGGGTGGAATTTTTAGCATTGTTTATTCGATACCATCCACATCATTCCAGAGGGGGCTAGCTTTGACAGGAAAAAGCCAGGGCCAGAAACTGGGAATTCACCCCTCTTGCTTTGGTCACAAAAGCAGAGTGGACCGTGCCCTTAAACCATGGTGGACTTGGTCCCTTCTGCTGCCCACCATTTTTTTTCTTTCCTCTCATTTTTCCTCCGGAGGGCTACTATGGGAGTTGCAGAGTTGAAGTGGACAGCTCCAAGCAGCACAGAGCTGGAGGTGTCAGTTCAAGCAAGTGCAGAGGACTGAGCTTAGCCCACAGCTGCACAATTCCTTTTTTAAGATGAACTAGCTTCCAGGTTTTGTTTTGTTTCTTCTTTCCACTCTTTTTGGGTTGGGTGGGAGGGTAGGAGAGAACACGATGCTGTGGAAGCTCTCCTCACCTTATTGCCTTTGTTTGAAGACCACAACTGGTGCTATCTTTGAGAAGCATTTTTCCTTGTTCCTGGTAGTGAATGTTCTTTTGTGGGTAAGGCACCTTCTATTTGTATACTTTTTACTATTGATACTGCTGTGGTTATTGTGATTTTAGTAAATTGTTACTTTCATCACATAATCTCTCCTTATTGTCCCTCCATTATCAGAACAGGTGGGAGAAAGAGAGTGGCTTATTTGGAGTTTAGTTCCCTGTTGGTTGCTAAAACCAGCACACACAGAATCACAGAATCACAGAATGGCCTGGAAGACACCAAGCTGAGCAATGCAGCCAACACAGCAAATGAATGGGATACCATTAAAAGGGACCAAGACAAGCTTGAAAAGTGATCCCATAAGAATCTCATGAGGCTTAACAAGACCAGTGCAAAGTGCACTTCAAACATAAATTTGAAATCTCACAAGGTGAGCCCATAGCCCTTAATTTGGACCCCTGTTGGCTGGTTGCTATCCACGGGTGTAAACAGGTACAGTGATACTACAGAAAACTCCCTTTCCTTCTTGAGTCACGCCAGACAAACAAGTGTTAAGTATCTTAAAACCAGGGTTCTGCTTCAGTGTTTAGGGGCAAGAAAGCTCTGCAGAAGCTGTTAGCTGTTCACTGATCCACCCAAATTAAAGCACCCATGTCTGGAAAGGTCATGTTCATTCCAGACCTGGAACCTAAACTTGTATTGCAAGAAACAAAACTGCCTAGTGGAGTTCTGCGGGGTTCTGGGGTGGATTTTTTTCACTATAAGATACTACAGTAGTGACCACACTTTCTCAGCCTCCAGCTCTCTTCTCTAAAACCCCACCGTAGGGTTAGCACTGACAGGTCTCCAGCATACTGAGGCTGGTGGACCAATCACTGTAGGGACAGCGGCAGAGCTCCAGACTGAGATGAGGCTTCTGTCTCTCCCAAACATAAGATCAATTTGAAAGGTTTTTTTATTGTTTCACTAACAGAAATTCAGCTGCCCATACTCTGGAGATATCTCCATATGATAGAGGTAGAAACCTTGTTCTAAAGGTGGGAACAGCCTAACTTGCCAGTTCATATCTGCTCCTCCCATATTCCTTTTTATTCATGTTTGTTTTAAATGGAACTGATGTCTTCAAAGTGTTGTTGCTCCTGAATAGTGACACTCCTGAATAGTGAACAAGTTGGCCTTGGTCTTATATACACCCCTTCTTCCTGAAGAATTTTTTGAGTCTTCTAGAAAAAAGCCTATACCGTAAGCAGGAGTTCTTGCCCAGTTTACCGAACCTTCAGTCTGGAGGACAGGATAGTTCAGCTGGAAAAATTAAGATTCCTTTCTGAACCACCTGAATATGAAAAATGAAGAAAACTGCAAAACAAGGAGAGAAGTAAAAAAAAAAAAATCACATGGCTATTCCAGTAGAAACATAACAGTTCCACAGAAGTAAATCACACTGCATCTCTTCAATATCGTGGGAATGTAACATTTTACCATTTAACCACTGGCATTCCTTCTTGTCCATTTTAATAGTCAGGAAAGCATATCACCTTACTGAATTAAAATAGACCATTCTAGCCTTTTTTTGTATTTTTCATTTATGTTTCAGTTATCTGAATGGAGAAATTTTGTCTGGGCACTTGTCTTGAGCTAGTTTGGCTTTTTAAATAGCTAATGTCAAAAATTAATAACAGCCACTAAAATAAAGCAACTCGGCTTTATGTTCTTTAAGATATTGTCACTGCTCTTGCTTACATGCTGCTGTATTTTCTTTAAAAATAAAGTAACACATTAATTCTTTCAACTGAAAAACAAACACTAGCCTTTTAATTTTCATGTGCTTTTGTTAGCAGGATTAAAAGACGTGGATATTCTGATGCCAATTATAATTTTTGGTATCATTCTAATTCTGTATCAAATTAGAGATTTTTTACAGTTATGTTATTGTATTCAATATCTATTTGTGCCAAAAAATTGTTACTGTAAGAACCTACAGGCAGGTATGCTCTGTGTGTGTCTGGGAATGCTGTCATGGGCATTTTTAAAATCTTCTCTCATTGGCAGCTTCCGGTTCTTTGCTGCATGGTATTTGCCTCATGGGCTGTTTGGTTTTTGCTCAGGCAAATGTTTTGTCTTCCCTTTTCGGATTCTCTTTTAATTTTTGGTTTTGCGTATCTCGAAGAGGCCGCATTTGGCAGTTTTGAACTGTCTTTGGTCAAGTTCTGCAGGTGCTGGTCAAGCCAGTTCAAGTCTGTTGGCTTCCCAGTCCAGAGGGAAAGATGCACTTGTCTGGAGGGTGCCACCTTGGAAGGGAAGGTATGACCTGATCATCTTCCCCTTGTCCTCCAGCCATGTGGCCATCTCTTGCTGGCAATGTGTTGCAAAAAGGGCATTTCCAGCATTGGCGTCTCTCTTTGCTCCTTGGGGGCTGCGAGATTTAGCAGTTTGCATTCTAGCAGTTACTTACTCTTTTTTCCCTTGTCTGTTACTTTTTCACTTGTATCTACTCATATTTTGTTCCTTACTGGTGGAAAGGCACTGGCGGGAATCAAGGCAGATGTTACTCATTTCAGAGTGCCCACCTCTTTATATTGTGTCAGACCAAGACAGTTGCTATATTTGATTTTGGATTGCCTCTATAAAAGTAGTTTTTCTCATAGCTATACTTTTCCAGGCTTTCTATTGCATTACAGAATATAACTCATGCATATTTATAGTCTCAGTTCTAAAATATAATTTAATGAAAACTTGAAGCTATATTTAAATGTGGAATTCTAAATTCCTAGTTAGATTTATTCTAAGCTACTTTTAAAAATCCAGGTTCTACTTTCCTATATAGAGAAATGCTCTACTGAAAATATATTATAAAATGCAGTTAGCAACATAAGCTGAATTATATTTCCTCTGAGACTCCTAACTGATCCATAACTTTAAAAAGTTGAGGTGAATTCAAAAAAGCTTCCTACATCACACTTTCTGCATAGAAGTTTCTTTATACAGTTGTATTTTAAAACAAATATTGTCAAATGAAACTCTACTTTTTGAAATTACAGTACTTTGGTGCTCTCTTGGTAACCTTCTTTAACACATGGAATTACTTTGAAAAATAAAGAGAAAAAAGCCTAACAACCAAATAGCAAAATAAAGTGTTTTACATCATTAAAAAACCTAAAAAGTTTCTATTATAAACTAGTTTTAGTACAAATCAGCAGGTAAGATTAAATTGAGTATTATAAAGAATCCATTCAAACTGTATCATAGCCTTAATTCTAATACATGCTAGATCATACTAAGATTTATTAATTGAATCTACACTACTATACAGGAGGAACAATCTTTCCAAACAGAACTGTAGCATCTTTTTTTAGATTATATGTTTGTGTAAATCCTGTTATTACTGAAATTATGAACTCTCTGCCTTATTGAGTTCTGAAAAGTGGCAGAGGTTAACTGTTGTTTTTTTTAAATAAAAATATACTTTGATCGTATTTAATTAAAAATGGTGCTACTCCTAAAAGTGAAAAAGGAATACTGAATACAAATCATAAAAAGAGAAATCCCAAAGATACCCACCAGGTAAATAAAGCCAAGGAAAATCTGTCTGAACAAAGACCATATGAAAATGATAATTGAGTCTTACATGGATGAGTCTTACATGCCACAGGTAACAGGAGACCCCAGTAAATACATATTCCTTGCAAAAGTTATGACAGAAGCAGGGCTTGAGCTTGACCCCGACCCTTCTCTGTTGCAGCTGCACCTCTGAGAAGAACATGCATCAGTCTTTACGGGAGGACAATATCTGAGCTGTGCTGTGTATTAGCACCCTTTGAACACTTGCTATACAGTACCACTTCCCTGTGGATGAGCGCATACAAATATGCCCTCAGTGATGTTAAGAATGAATAAAAGTGAGAAGCTGAAGGTACCTGGACACTGTGCTGACTGATCAAGCATTAAATTGAAAAAAAGTCACTACAGTACTTGAAAAATTTCTTTGAAGATCAGCAAGGGTTTCATCCACCTCTTCTCTAGGACTGATAAACAGGTTGTGACTATTAGAAAAATGTTAAAAAATAGCTAAAAATGAATGAGCACAGGCCCCTAATTATTGGACAGGCAGTGGTAGAGAGGTTTATATGAAGTGTAGACTCCAACAGATATATTAGCCTAAAACATTTGGGAGGAGATGGTGAAGAAAGCCATTTCCACATTTGTCATGTGAAATGTTAAAATTCAAGTACAGTAATTACAAGCATTAACAACTGCAACTGTGACCTTTACCTTGTGAGCACTGCAGCAACTGGAAAGCTCATGTCCCTGTCAAATAAAGGAATGCAATACTACACAGCAAACCTGTTACCATGGGCTTGCAGCTCCTGGGCAACATTGCATTTTTAATGAAAATGCTCAAAAGGAAATTAATTATTTCCTTCATTTTCATGCATTTTTTCTATCATTTCTTTTCAATACAAAAAAAGAAGCACAACATAAACTGGTAGTTTATACCCCTTTTTGTGAAGCTCAGTGAGTCACCACCTTGTTTCTGCAAGTAAGAATGAGTGTAACAAAGTGTATTTATATTATGCAGAACAAAAGTAACCTCTGCAGTACTTAAAGTTACTTTAATGCAGTTATCATGCATTTTCAATTTCAAGCCATAACATATTTTTCATCTGCAAAGAAACTGTTATGCGGCTGCAAAGAAACGGTAATGGTTGGCTTCAGTACCACAGTCATCATTTTGATGAAGCTATCAAAAAGGAAACCAATACCTTTAACCTTTAATTTTGAGGAGTTGATTTAACTGCCACTGCTTTCTCAAACTTTTTTCCCTTTCCTAACTCAATAATCTGTAATTTAAAATGTCTAAATGATATATTCCATCAAATGAAATGAGCTTTGGCTCAATTTTTTTTACTTCCTATTTCATGTTGTGTCACAAAACAAATGTAAAATGAGGATGCATACTCATGCAGCGTCATGAATGTTTGTTGAAGTAGCAAACAGAACTGCCATATACCATGCATTATTAGCTACGCCAGGTTGTTTCTTTGTAATGTTTCTTCACTTGTGCTGTCATATATGTAATTATAATAAAGCATAAGAACAAGGCTTGACAAAGTTCTGACCAGGCTACTTCATTCATGTGAACAGTACAAAGGTTAGCTAAGAGGTTTTATTTTTTAACAAACTGCTGCAAGAAAAGTGTCATGATAAACAATGCACATATTCATTTCCTTTTAAATCCTGATTCTGAAATATTTAATAAGCATTATCCTTGTACTGAAACTTGTAAACATCTACCCAGTCCCATGGGAGCAAGTACCTTCTCACTTACAAAAGTGCAAGTCAGAAATAACTGCTGAAACTAATGAATTTCAGAGGCATAAATCAAGAGCAGCCAAATCTAATGGGGTTACTTGTATGAGTAAAAGATTTAAGAACACAGTAGCTCTTCTACAACAGTAGGAATACTGTTATATCTGTATCCAGTTATTTAAACATCAATATAAAACTCCTAAGCACATTAATAGCAAGGGAATTTATACCATTCGAAATGACTAATGTGGTGACTTACACTAGTCATACTGTTTACAGCGAACATTTATATTGCCAGCAATAAACCTTTTCATGCTGTACTTTGTCTTACAAATCTGAATTCAGCTCTTACTGGTCATAGGAAGTACAATGTTTTCATTTAACTGACTTTCTCATGAGACTTGATTTAAGCAATTTCCTCTACCATTACCGATATAATTTATCAAGGAGTTATAAAGAAGTGACTCATGGGAATATCTGAGACTGAGTTAAGTTCATCTATGCAGGGTGTGTAGGCACTAAATCCAACCTCTTATGCAGTTAACCTAGATCACACTTCCTCAACTTTGTACTCCAGCAAAATCTGATATCTTCCACTCAGTGTAACATGTTTAACCAAATACAGAGAAGCATGCAACTGGTCCAGAACACCATGTTACTGACATATTCATCTATTTTACTTGGTCAATGTTAGAGCTGTACAAAAGTTTATACTTTTTTTGTGTAAAAGTAAAGTTTGTCACTATTCTCTATTTATGTCTCCGTATGTAACCCTGTTGACTTTGGTAAAACAACTAGAGGACACCTCTTCAGGTAACAGTTTAATAGTATGAAAACAATAAAATTCTCTTTAACAACATCTAAAGATACACTAAAAGAAAAAGCAAGTAAGTGAGCAAATGAGACCAAAAAAATATTTGCATCATGTAGCATTCAAACATAGTAAGAAATAAAACGGTTACATAATCATAACTAACATTTATTCTCAGGATTTGATAAGTATAACGGCACACCAAGAGATTCTATTCTAGCATAGAATATGTTTAGCTCAGTCTTGCAATATTCCAGGTAAAGCTGCTGTTTGTAATCACAACAATAATAAACACACAAAAAAAGCGACACAAGAAAGTGACATTAAGTCAGATATACACAGGTCTCTCCTGCTAATAATTTTTCAAAGTGCTAGAAGATTCAAATAAACTTCCACTGGAGTCACTGGAATCTTTTGTTATGTTTCATAGTAACTACAATAAGAATTTAAGGAAGAAGCACTTAATCCTTTTTTAACCTAGACTTCAGCAAGGCCTACATTTTAGATTAAGTGTAGTTAATCTCATTAAGTTAAGAACTAACATAAGCTTCTAAATTACTTCAGACTACCGAGAAAAGTCAAAGACATCTGATATTCAATTCATTACAAAACATCTGAATTTACTATAATCAATGATAAACAAGTTACAACTCCCTGTCCCCATCCATTTTGCACATATCAAGAAAATTCCTTGGTGATCTTATCATTTGGAGAGCAGAATCTCACAACCGCAGGGTTAAGAGAATGCCAGAGAATGGTTTGTCTTGGAGAAAAGACAAAAGTTTCTACTGTACATTTGTTTAATGCACTGATATCAAATATACCAAAATACTGAAATAGGGAAAAGATAGTCAAGTAGAATGACAGCAGTGCATTGGACAAAACTACGTATTCCTCTTTATAAATGGATTTTCATTTTTATTTTGAAACATTCTTTCAGAGTCCTACAAGATAAGAAACATCAGAACAACTATACAAATTTCAGTGATGGCTAGAACTACTTACCGTGCAGTTATGTTTGTCAGATTAATATTTGTATTTGCCAGGCAAGAAATGGAATTTACTCAAATTTCACACAATTGGAATGGCATTTATGTACAAGAAAGCCTCAAAAAGAGCAGTCTGTTGCAATGGTAGAATCATTTATTGATGCCAACACAGTCCAGGGCCCTTTTGGGTCCCGGAATAGGTAACTCTCATAGAAAACAAAGCTCTGCAAATCTGTTCATTTCAGCTACCAGTTTTTGTAGATGATGGCTTTGTGATTTGTCAGTTGGCCACCCTGATCATGCACTCACCTAAAACTCATTGTGGGTAGGGGTGTATTGTTCACTGACAATGGAAATTTAAACTACTCCAAGCTGAAGCAAACATTCAGCCTCATCAGACATGCAGAAAAGAGTAATGACAGTGATGCAGTGATGAGCACATGTCAAGTATCAAAGCAATTCCAGATATTGTCATATGTGTATCCTCTGGGAGTTAACTTTTACTTCAATTAGATATGAATAAAATCCTACTAATGTTGTGCTTTTAATTCATAGAAAGCAAAATATTTTGTTTACAAAGGAGCCAGGAAGAAAACTGTACAGAATATCACAATTAATACTGCCGTGCTAGCTAGGGCTAGAGCTTGTGCTGTGTGGTGGTGACAGAATACATGTAGTCTGTCAGCCTTACTGATACAGCTGGGGTACAGGCAAAAACATTTCCAATGTCCTTACTAAGAGACTACTGAGATTTTTATAAACTGCTACTGAATACTTCATGGAGTATAATACTTTAAAAATGAAAGAAGTTAATTTGAGTTACTAGAGCACTCTGTAGGTATTGGCATTAGTTTCACTCTACACTACACTGGTGAAACTATCAGTTGTGCAAGATGAGGCTTGGTTGCTCATAAGAAAACAGCTTACTCTGCAGCCTAGTCCTGAAGGAAAGGACACTAATTTTCCAAGAGGGGTAGGAGAACTTGCCCAGCTTAAAGCTGTTCATCTATGCTTGGCTCATTGGAGCGCAGCACACTCACAAAAGCATCTGATTTTTTCCAAAGTTTGGTGTTTGATTGATTTATTTGCCTCAGTTCAGCTCAGAACAGTTACTTGAGATACCATAGTTGACATTCTGGAGTTCACAATGTTGAAGGAATATGGGTGGAATAACTGAATAAAAACACTCAGTAAATTAAAGTAATTGAAAACCTCGTTTTAAAAAGAGTTTTCGCTTTTCAGAACAACTGCATGAAAAATGTGATAACTTTTAAAAGGAGATGTGAGATGGTGCTACAAGTCACCACTAGAAAAATTAATAGAAACTAAGAAATAAGATAATTAATGGACACTTGTGTAAAAAGTCATTGCTTTGGAAATAGTTAAACAGAGGAAAATCCTACCTTACAAATTTATTACTGTTCTTAAAAGAGGCCAAGCATATAGATAGAGATGGGTAAACAGATACATTGTGGTTGAACTTTCAAAAGGCTTTCGACAATGTCTTTCACCAACAGGTCTTAGTAATTTAGGAATCCATTGCAAAAGGTCTTCGCAGAAGTAAGCACTCAAAACCAAAAAAAAATTGGAAGCAAAGCTTAGGAGTAATTAGTTACTTTTTTTATTAAATAGCAATTAGTTTCTTGCAGTGAGTGGAGATTCCAGATGGAGTTCTGTTGGGCTCCACTGTAAAACCTCTTCTAGAACCTACACTATTTCCTTATAAAAAATAAGCATGGGAAAAAGAGTGAGCAATGAGATGTAGACGTCAGCCATGACAGATGTAAAAACTGCAACAGCTGCGCATGAACTGCAGAAGGACACTGCAAAACTGAGTGACAACAATATAAAGTGAAATCCAATACAGACAAAAGTAGATTAACTTATGCACAAACCAAATGTGACACTAAAATGCACTGCTCAGAGCTGCCATTAATAGTACCATTAAAGAGTGGCAATCTCAAGGTTATGGGCAGACTAATCCATGGGAATTCAGCTCAGTAGGAGTCTTCCCAGTAAATGACATACTAGACTAGACATATTAATTATAATATGAAGAATAAAACAGAGTACATGACATTATGAGAATAATGTCACACTAAGTACTGTGTAGCTCTAGTCCCCTATATTCAAAGAGGACATAACAGACCTGAAAAAGTTTCCAAGTAGGAAAAGGAGAAAGGACAAAGACATGGTACAACAGAAGTTGTATGAGGAACAACAAAGTAAACTAAGACCCTTCAGCCTAGATACAACATAATTTAGGGGAAAATATTCAAAATCTAAAAAGTCATGTATGGCATAAGAGTGGACAAAAATCATCTTTCACCATCTTTCAGTAGCCATCTACCAAAGCTAGTAAGTAACAAGCAAAAGAGAGGTGCATCTTCACTCAGTGTAGTAGCAAACTTTAAAAATACTTGCCTCAGAATATTGCTAGAAGTTTAGTTTTATTTCAAAGACTGAACAAGAATCTGGACAAAGCAAACATTGAGAATTTCTAAGTATGCAGAAACTATATCCAGCTCAGGCAGGGTCCTTAGCCAAAAACAGCTGAAGGGAGTGTTAGGGAGAAGCATCAGATCTTGCCCAGGACAGTAACTTAAAACCACTGCCTGTGTCTACGATAGTGGTGTCTAGACAGATCTTCTATCAGACTCAGAATGGCCTTCTATCCTTTTGGGTCTATTTGAATAAGGGCTGCTCAGACAAACAAAAATGTTAGAGGATCTACTTCTCTATGCCCTAGATGTCATACTACTGGATTTAAAAGTGCAACACAGTATTGTGTTTTCCTGTCTGTTTTTAAGACATCAGGTTACTGGGCAAACATGTTCTGCAAAGAAAGGCTCCATAAAAGAAAAGGAAATATTCTCTCGGTTTATCCAGAGGGGAAACTACTGACAGTCAACACAGAGAATGGAAATTTTCAGTTCCCTTGAAGTTGCAAAATATAGCTTAAAGACTAACGAGCAAATTAGACAGAAGAATGTAAAAGTAAGCATATAGGATGCTAAACAAAGCCAGAACCAGTGAACAAAAAGATAATGAGGAGCCTAGTACGTTTTGTGACAAAGTTATGCAACAAGAAACAAGTGCACATGCCCTCTCAGAAGTTCCAGGCAAGGTTTACAATATGACCACCAGAGACCCCTTTAGATAATATTCAAGGACCATTAAAGGACTTCTCGTAAGGGGTGGAGGCCTAGGAGAAGTGATGTTTATGTATTAGCTAGGAAGCACACTGTAATGAATATGTATGATCATGATGGAATAAATACCTTGTTGTGAAGTTTCACAACACACACTGGATCAGAGGAAAAACTCTATGAAGGTGTCTGTAATACAAAATGCCTGCATTCCAATACTTCAAATTGTGTTAGAAAGTTTACTTTCAAGCTGATTTCAGTGCCACTACATGCTACCTACCACTGATTAAACAATATATTTCTAAAACATTATCCAATTCTAGGCTTGACTTTCAGACACACAGCACTGTTCTGTAACACTTCAGTGCTTCTAAGCACTTTTACACAAAACTCATTTGGTTTGTTCTAGTTTGAATAAAATATATCGCACAGGTTTTAACTGTGACTTGCAGCATCTCTTAACACCAATCTGGTCCCAGAACACAAACATAAGTGATGCCTGTTCCCTGCTGGCACAGAAACATCCTAAGAAGAAAAATCAAAGAGGAAAAAATATTTAACCTCAGCAAATATGGGCCCTTGCTGATGGCTATCCCTTATTAAAAAGTATGCCATCCCCCTTGAGATCAGGTTCCTCCTATTTGAAAGAATCTGTGCATATAATTTTTTCTTTCCTGATTCATTTAGAACTGTATATTCCATCTTGCTTGATTAACATGCTTTTAACAATCTCACCTCCATTTTGCAACATCTTGTAATCCACAAGAATGTCCATAACAAGCTGTTCTGGCAGGACTTCATTCTGTAGTTCTCATACTCTGCTGGACTTGCCAATGTTTCATTCCAAAGTTTTTCATTCTCCAAATATCAGTCAAATTGGGCCCAGAGCTGCCAAATAAACACTTACTGTCTTAAGGTATGTATCTTTGGCAAGCAGGATTTTGTTTGATCGTATTGTTTCCTGTGTTTGGCAGGTGACAAAGAGTATGACATGATATGGTTGACATGTGTTTCCCCACCTGGTGATTTTTCAATTTATTATTTGGAGGAGAAGAGGAAGATATACTGGTCAACCATAGAACATGGCTGTAAAACATGGAAATATGACACTGGAAATGTCTTGTCTGACAATAAGCACTATTTATGGCAATGTACAAAGGAAAGGGGAGTTATATACAATCAAGACATAATTTCTGGTGAAGGCAAACAGATGTCAATGGAAACACAGCAACTATGATAACTGTAGGAGTCGAAGTCTATCTTCTAATAGGAAACCAGAAGCTACAGAAGCAAAATAAAGGCTGGCCCTGAAAATGTTGTGGAGAGACAGATGAGCCATTTAGGTACAAGGGCAGATACATAACATTGACTGTGACTAAATTTAGTCTGTAAGTTGGGGGGAAAAAAATCACTTTTAGAACTGGGTAATTTCAGACTAGTTTAAAACTAAGGTCAAAAATCCACTTATGAAGATCTTAAGGTACACATCACTCATGATTCTGTCCAATCCAATATTCTTCAGATTTTTATATTTGTTATATTATTTATGGTTTTTTGAGTACTTTGTAAATTTAAAAAAAAATAATCTATCTTCAAGTACTGCTTGAGTGATAGTACCAAATTCCCGAACCAGGCCACAGAATTAAATTATGGAACAGTAGGTCAAAACTTGGTAAGCAAGACTGATTTATCTATTTATTACAGCAGGGCAGCAAACAATTACCTGCCAGAGTTCCTCTTGAAATTGTTTTAGTCAATATTCCAACTAGTGACCTGAATACTGGCATAGAAAAGACACCTACTAAACATAAGATACGTAGAGACTCAGAGATTATATACTAGTATGTTGAGAGGCAGGAACAGAATTCAAAACAAACTGGCACCAGAACACATGGTCTGGAAAGGCAGGACTTTGCTGAATGCTTTACATTCAGCAAAGGCATAAGCAAAATAATACACCTAATGAATAGCAACCTACTGAGTAAATTCAGACTGGAGAACATTGGGCTAGGAATTTGGCAGAATCAGTCTGTGAACCATAGCAGATCACAGGCTGAACTCTGTCAAGAATGTCATATGGCTACAGGATAGACAAATGCCATAATGGGTTACATAAATAGGAGTGCTTTCCTGAGGACAGCTGAAGGAATCCTTATGCTGTACTCAGCTGTAATAGTCTGGCAGTTCCTTGCTCAAGATGAGGATCCTTTAGAAAGACCAGAGTAAAACAGCAAGACTGGTCAGTGAAAGCCTCACTTAGGTAAAACAAATTAATGTGGATGGAAAACACAAAGGGAAATGCTACAACTTTTCTGATGTTGCTACTCTTTACATTCATAGAGAAAAAAAGAAACACAAGCTTTGAATTGCAGAAAGACTAATACATTTTCGACTTCACCAGGGCAAAGAATGTAAGAAACCACTAAAACCACTAGTTCCATTGACACTGTGGAACTTCCTTACTGAAGACTTTGAAAACTAGTTTATATATCTGCCAGGAAATGTGGGCATAGCTGGTTTTCCTTAAGGTCACTGCAACGGACAAACCAATCTGTGGTGATTTCCCTCTTGTCCTTCACTTTTACAGCTTTAGCCATTGTCAGTCAGAGGCTGTCATGCCAGACATGACTGCTGACATACCAGAGGTAAGATGCACAGCGGATTTAACTCAATATGTTTTACAGATTTCTTCCAGTTCTTCCATTTAACCTAGTTAAGTTAACTTCTTAATTTAACTTAAGTTCATTAACTTCTGTTCTTTGTCTGAAAGAAGCAGTTTGCACAAACACTGCCAGTTGTAAATTGGGCTTGCAACTAAATGTTATTCTTAAGAATATAATTTATCTTGTGCTTGCCTAAGGGCCTTAAATTAAAAAAATCATCACAAAATTTGTAGTTTGACCACTATACTGTTAAACAAGATTATCATTTTCCCTCATTTTGTAACAGCATACAAATTCTACTAGATCGCCTGCAGAGATGAGAAAACTACTAGTAAATATGAAGAAATAGCCATGGTATACCCTTTGTAGCCTCTAATATGTTCAGTTGTACTGATTCTGTGGCATTATGAGCATTTGCAAAAATTTTATTTCAGAACTTACATTTTCCAAATATTCGTTTACTGGTGGTTATTCTCTATCACCCCTAAATACACTTTTTTCCCCTCTATGTGTAAGAGAAAAATCAGTTTTCCTTGGTGTATTTGTGTAACTCCACTTTATACATCTGCATATGCATACAACTTAAGAGAACACCTAGCTTTAATTCTTTTAATACCATTGTCCTGATACTTGCGTTCTTCATACTCAGGACCTCATTAAACTTATTACAGGTATTAAATTTTAATAAGGTATACTCTGTTTCAATGCTGTGAGCACACAGGCTCTTAAAGAGGTGTGTTTCTTCTACTATCCATCTATATTATGAGTTACTTGAACTTCTTTATACAAAGGCCTATCATTTTGCTTTTTTGAGACATCCTTGTAAAGTAGTGGAGATTTTGGCAGCAAACTCCTTCCTTTGCTGAAGACAACAACCTTTGTTTAGGCTTTTTATCTTGAAAAAAGTTCCTTTTTTCCTTAACTGCTTCCTTGTCTTACAATTTGAACTACTTAGTTTGCAAAATTTACTTCTGCCTTCCATCAGGAATAGATTTGGAAAATGAAAAACAGCCATTCCTCCCATTCTTTCTATCAATTCACCTTGCTACACATCTTCTCTGTGACATCAGTGGAATGTCAATTTTGAAATGAACTGCTGAAATGAACAGGTTTGAAATATTATTTACTAAATTTTTGTGTGATCTGCTGGCTTTAAACCAATACAATTAGAACAAACAAACCCACCACAAAATACTTACTGGCAAGTGATATCAGCATTTACATTATTTAGAAAACCAAATCTGTTTATCTTACTGTGACTCCTGATGCACAGCTCAAACTCAGCACACTTAGGTGCCTTTTCGCTAACAGTGTCTACTCCTTGCAGGAGGAAAATTGTAGGGATAGAGTGGGGTGTCACTTGCAAAGAGCAGGGAATAAGTTACTCAATTCTGAAAGAGATCAGAAAAGTAAAATTCCTGGAAGAGTATTATTAGGAGAAAAAAGATGTGATATGGGGAAGTGCTAACCCATCCTCAGCTCTTCCCTAAAATTAAGAAAGAAAAAAGAAAGAGCAGGGTCTGAAGTTTACTATTGCAGCGTTTCTCTCCCTTGTTGCAACCACAGATATCTTTATCTCTTCCATCACCTTTGGGCTATCAACTGTTTGTTTCTCCTATGCTCCTGAACCTTTAAGGAAAATCCACTGCCTGAACAAGAAATTTGTGGCACCTGATGACAACAAATAGTCACAACATTTAAACTGACTGTACAAAATGCTACACAGACGATACGCTTAACCCTTGACAGCTGCCAACAGTGAAAGGAATGTTCCTGAATGTCAGAGACGGATACTTTGCTCTAAGGTAAGGTCTGTTTTGTGTAGCCACTGCAAAACAGAAAACAAGCCAGCAAAGATGTGCTGGGGGATGCACTATACTCCGAATTGCTCCATCCAACACAGAACTTAGAACAACTTCCTGGCTGCTTTATGTTATGCTATCTTGTCATAGTCCCAGAGGGTTTGCAAGTCCAGACCACTGTCTTAGAAGACCCATGCAAAAAGAAAAATGCAACCCTTTTTCTTGCTAGAGAAACTACTAATTGTACCTCAAGGCTAAGTAAGAAAAGCCTACATTAGAAAAGGGGAAAAGACGTCAACTCAATGCATTTAAGTCCTGATATTATATGTCTATGATATATAAAGTCCAATGAAACACAGAAGACATGCCTCTCATCAGTAATACAGGAAATACAAGATAAACAAGAAGTATGTCAGAGCAAATTGTAGGAAACAGGAAACAGAACACATAGCCTGGAAAAACATAAAGAGGATTCTTTCTCTGTTGTGCTGTGTTCCCTAAAAATTAATGGAAAATTCCTCTTTTCAATGAAGAGAGAAGCTAAAAGTTTTGAGTTTTTATAATAAGACACGAAGACCACAGAAGTCTGAGAGCTATAAAAGTTTACCAGAAGTTATGAGAGAAAGAGTTCTCAATTGCTCACCAGCAGGTCTCTCAAGGCCTCTTTTAACAGCCCCTTCTTCCATCTATTTCTGATTGACTTGTCCAGTCAAGCCTTTGCAGGTTTGCCATGGCAATGAAAATTACTTAAGAGGTATTTCAAGAATCAACTGGATATTCCCCAAATCACGCAAGCATCAAAAACCAGTAAGTTAAATTCCTCCCATTACCAGGAATGCACTAAGTAACACAAACTGGAAGAAGGGATTTTGGCCAGTATTTACAATTCAGAGCCTTCCTGGGTCTACCATCTTGTCTCCATTGATCAATTTAATGTACCTTGCAATGCCATTTTTCCACAAACACAAAATTAACAGAATGGTCAGTGGAAATAAGACCTTCAGCATCTGTTTTTTCCACTGTTCCCTTCAGCTCAAACCATGCCATTTACTGTTGTCAGAATTCTCCTGGTTTGCAACTACCTGACTTTCATTCTTATAGCTCTTATCTTGAATATTTTAAAGAGCTTACTTTTCTGGAAAATTTGTAAGTTGGTTATTTGGACCAGCTGCAGTGGAAATTTGATTTAGCTTTTTGCACTTTCTTTTTAAAGGTGAATTCATAAATTTAATGTAATCAAAAATATTATGCCTATTGTGTAACTCTGCAAGAAAATTCTGCTTATTGGTGTCTCTTGTTTTTTCAACATCTCATACAAAATACACTTTTAATTGCTTGCAATTGTCTCTTAATAATAATCAGCAGATTAATTGCCCCATTCTTATCTTCTTTTTGCACTTCGTGTTTTGTGTCAAATATTTTCCTGCTTTTCCAGATAGATGAAAACAGCTTGCTATGGGCAAGTCCATCTCATCTGTCCAAACTGTTTCTGATTCCCTTCCTCCAAAAGTTAATACCTTACTGCCTTTACCCATCTTTACCTAGACACTCAGTCTTCTCTTTTTTCATCTATATACCTAATAAAGGTATATATAAATTTTCCAATTTTCAACTACTTATAGTCTCTATTTTCTCTCATTCTCATCTGTAACTTATCCATTATCGATATCTCATAGTTGTATATAGACATTTTCACTGACACACAAGAAACAACAGAGGCTTACTACACTCTTTCCTTAATTCAAGATGGGGTTTACATATGCCAAGTACAATAAGGGAGGCTCTGAGCTGACCAGCCTGCCTGACAAAACAAAAAAAATGGGGCAAGGTGCATCCTGCAACTGACTGTTGCTTATTTTGGCACTATAAGGGCCCAGAGAGGAATACAAACATCTTGAACAATAAAACGTGCAAGACTAAAAAGAAAGCCGATGCAAAACATTTTGGTTCCTAAATGGTAGTTCCAAAGTAGTACTTCAATTTTGACATGCTATCTTCCTCCCAAATTTTACTGCCTCCCTCCAGCTGGAAGTAGTACTGCCTGCCTGCCTGAGCGCTCCATGAGAAAAGTTGGTACTCAGTTTTTCTAAACAACTGCATCTTTACATATCATGTTTTGTGCTACCCGAGTGACATTTTCCTCCTTTTCTCATGTAAATTATTTATCTTAATTGACCACACAGCTGTCTTATTCAGGCTTGCAGTGAGTGGGAACATTGAGATGTACTTTAAACTTTTGATTCAATGATGTGGTAAGTGGGAACTCATTTTAAAACACAATAATAATCGGGTCTTACTTTGATTTGGTTGATATGAAAAGCCTGGAGTGTAAACACAGCTGCGTTTTTATAAATCTCATGTATAAAAGGAAGCTTTCTGTACCTGTAAAAATGCTCATTTCTAAGCTTTCAATACATGTAGAATAAACTACTGTCTAGAAAGAATGTACTTGGATGTTTACACCCAAGCATGCAACAGGACTATGTATTTTTTAGGCACTCGCAAACAGTACATATGACACTCGTATTTTGAGAACAACTGCGAGGAAAGCCTAGAACACGGAGCATAAACTCCATTTTTCTTTTTTTTTTTTTTTTAAAGGTGATGTTAGGGCCTTTTAAAGAGAACTGTGTCTAACTATAGAAGAGGAACATTTTTCAGTGTGATGGGATCCAGTGAGAACACCAGGTGTTCACTCACTTGCAGTTTCTGAACCTGACTGGATCCAAGAATTTTCTGCCGCGGTGATGTCTGGATCTAGCCATGTCCAGGTGCGGCCCTGCCCCCACCAGTGCTCCCCCCTTCCCCCGAAACGCTGCAGGCAGCCGCACGCCTGCCAGCCGCTGCGGGACACCCAGCCGCCGCCTCCTTCCGCACGCCCCGCCAACACGGGGGTCGGGACGCCCTCCGCGGCCAGCCGGCGGCCGCGGCTGCCACGTCCTGGCTGCCGGGGAGACCAGCGCTCGCTGCAGGACGAGCTCGTCTTGTACCATCGCTTTTCATCTCAGAAAGGGCACACAGGAGGCTGCCCGCCGCGGAGCTCAAAGTTCAGACGCCGCGAAGGCAGTGAGGCGGCGCGCAGAGCCGCGGCGGGACGCCCCCCGGCGATGCCCTCCCCCTCCCGCCCCGCGGGCGGCTCCCTGGCCCGCGTCCCGTTTCACACCTGGCTTCGAAGGGGAAGGCCACGACCTCGAGCTCTCCGGCATACCTGTCCCCGCGCATCACCTCCCGCGGCCCGCGGCGGGAGGCCGGGGCGGCTCCGCTGACCGCCCCGCGGCGGCGGCGGGGCCTGCGGCGGGGCCGCCCGTCCCTTGCCCTCGTCGTTGTCCCTGCCCCGGCGGCGCAGCGCGGCGGCAGCGGACCTTGTCCGCCGGCCGGCCGGCCGCAGCGCCGGTGCCCGCTAGGAAGTAAGTAAGTAGTGCTGAGTAGCGTTACCTGTCCTATATTGACGTATCCGTATTTGCTCGCTATCCTGTTGGCCTCCGGGAGCCCCCCGGTTATCCGCACAGCCCAGTGGTTGGTGTAGAGGCGCGTCCTGCAGGCGGGCAGCAGGAACCCCAGCACCAGGGTGAGCCGGCAGAGAAGGTCCCCGCCGCCTCCGCCTCCCCAGCAACAGCGGCGCTTCCAGCCCATCTTCTCCTCCGCACGCAACCCCCACAAAACTTCTCCTTCCTTCTTCCGAGGCCCTTGTCCTTCCCTCCGGGCCGCTCCGGCCGTACGTCCTCTGAAGTTAGCCCGAGGAAGAAACTAAGAAGAGCTTGGAGTACTGCATTGAACCACCCGGGGGTTAAATGATGAGGGGTTGGGAACAGTGGTTCTGATCAGTGATTGCTGCTGTGCCCTCTTCCTGCCGCTCTCCAGGGATTAAGTAACTTGCTTGTGAGAGCTTCTCTCACTGTTCCTGAGCGCCAGCTTCTCCCTCTATCCCTAGCTACATGGGAAGTCGGCTCTGCGCGGGGAGGAGGGGTCCTTCTCCCTCTCTCTACGTTTCCCTCCTTTCTGACTTCCTTCCCCCTGCTAGCGGTCTTCTGCCTCCTCTCCCGCGTCTGGCGTTTCTTCGCCTCCACTCGCTCCCTCTCTCCGGAATCCGGGAGCAGTACGGCTGCGGCGGGAGGCGATGTGTGAGTGTTGGCAGCTCAGAGCCTCAGCGCACTCCGACTCGGCCACCTCCCTCCTCCTCCCTCCTCCTTCTCCTCCGCCTCCTCTCCCCGCCCTCGCTCCCGCAGCGCCGAAGGCCAGGGGAAATGGCAGCCGCCTCGGCGCCGGGTTGCCTCGCTCTCCGCGCTGCTGGCCCCGTGCTACTGCTGGTCTCGTCAGCCACTGCCCCCGAGCGCTGTCCCTGCTCCCCCGCCGGGCGCGGAGGCCGCCGGCCCGCCGGTGAGGCTGCAGCAGACGCAGCGAGGTGCGAGGCCTGCGGCGAGGCCTCCAGTTCGGCACCGCCGGCGGCCTCCCGGCCCTGCGCCCGCGGGGCGCCCGGGGCGAGGAGGGGCTGTGGGAGAGCCCCAGCTGCTCCGGTAGGCTGAGTGTGCCTGGCCTGCCGGCCCCGGCAGAAACTGCTGTGCCACCAGGCCGGACAGGAACAGTCTCACAGCTGCCTCTCCGGCAGCCACCGTGTGCCAGTGTGCTGTCCGTGCTTCACATACATTTCTCGTGGTCATTTAATGTGGCCCGTCTGTCCATGGTCACCACCTTCAAAAAGAAAAGTGGGTGGCTGCCGCTTTGGCAGAGGAGCGGTGGTCCAGACCCAAACAGAGAGGACAGAGCTCGCGCTGCTCCCTCATCCATGACTCCATGCAGCGTTGCCACAGCTCTGCAACCTGCTTCCATAAGCAGAGCACCTCTGGGCCTACAGAAGATGCGGCTGATCAGCAGAAGCTGCCTCAGGCACTGCCAGGTGCCTGGCTAGGGTGGGAGAAAACTCCGGTGCACTCCAGCCCAAACTTGTTGTTTAACGGTCTAAGTATTTGAGCCACCATAAGAGCTTTGGACCACCCGTAGATCTACTTCATTTTTCTTGCAAGTTAAAATAATCGATCCAACACACCTATTGTGATGATCTGTTGCAAGTTTTGAAGGAATTTGGATGATGTACATTGTAATGCACTGATGTAAATCTGAATTTTTTCTCTGAGAAAACGGTGTCAGCAAATGTAACTGTAGGCAAAAGTCAGGCAGCTATTACTTTTTTTTTTTTTTTTCTGAAGTATGTAAAATTAAATACTTTACAGAAGGTCATAGAATAACATGAAGTTCCTTTTTTACTCCACCAAAACCTATGTCCCTACCTTTAAAGCAGCTGTTTTCCTAGAAAATTATAAATAGTAAAACAAAGAAAGCCAAAGCCGTGTTTTCCGCTTCAGGTGATTCTCTGATTTAGGTTTATTAATTTTTCCCATACACATGGGTGTTATAGTGGTGATTAACATCTTCCCACATCTTTTGATTGTTTTTAAAGAGTTGAAAGGAGGAAAATGCATTCTTTACTTCCCTGTTTGATGTCTCTGAGAATTTATTTGCCAGTGATTGCTTCTTCTCTGTTAGTATTTTTTTCTGTAGTTTGCACGATCATTTCCTCAGTATATTCCAACGTACTGTTTAGTTCTCTTTGTAGATTTAAGACCTCATGGCTTGCCTTCCCTAGGATTTCACAGATGGTGGCTTACTGTTGAGCAAATTGTTCTTCTATTGAAACTGCAGTCAACACTCTCATTGGATTCAGTAAGCCCTTGTATGGATTGTAGCTGTTAGGACCAGGCAGTTACACCTTATTGCTAGTATTCATAAATACACATTCCTTGAATATGACATTAAATAGCTTGCAGCAATTTGCTCTTCATATTCATTGGTTCAAAGATAATTGCACAAGTCAGTTCTCATCCTATACCTGGAGGGCTTAAACTATGCTTAATCATGAATATCCACCTTATAGAAGTTGGCAACAATCAATAGGTCACAAAACCTGAACCTTATGCAACCCCAGTTTGCTCCTCTGAAGAGGGTAAATTAAAAATCTCTTTTCTGATCTTTTCTCAGATAATTTTACTATTGTTTTGACTGCCATATTTTTTGCTGTAGATGATGGACAAAAGGTGCACACTACAAAGAAGAAGCCATACTGTCATGTGCTTAGTTCCAACTTGTCTCACTTGACAGTGAGACACAGGCACCAAAGCCACTAAGAATCAGTTGATTTGATGAAGACCTCGTTGTCCCCAAGTACCTTTTCATAAAGCTGCATCATATTGCATAGCCTAACAAAAATGTTGTAAAAATTGTACTATACATAAAAATAGTCTCTGGAAAAGGAGGGAGGTAGTCCCCAGAGGCATTTTTTTCTGTGATTATAGTCCTCTTTGCTAAGACCACTCTGTTAGATGGCAATTAGAGCTAGTATGAGAGCGTTTGGACATTGGTTGTGTTGTGAAACATTTGAATATGTTTCAGTATGAACTCCAGAATGCAATGTTTTGCTGAGTACCTCCTCATAGTAAAATCCTTAGGGTGGACTTCACACCCCACACCCTGTCAAAGAAAAAAAACCAAAAACAAAAGGAGAACTCCTGCCATGCCATGTTCTGTTCCTTTCTGACACAGCCAGGCAGTAATACCAGATACCAGAGGAGTGGAGAGACCACTGAGGGGACTGGCAGCAGTGTGGGAGTTTGATTCAGCGTACCTGCTGTAGGTGGACTGTATGTAGCTGGTAGCTGGGCTTGCTTCTGAACTGTATGGGAGACCACATAGCTGGTCTGTCTGTGCAAACCACATGGAAAGATTTATCTCCTCTTAGCAAGGGCAGTAATTTGTTCCATTTCATCCCTATTGTCACACTGGTGCCTCTTGTTTCCAGACACAAACACCTCTTCACCCCCTTCTTACCTGTCTGCTATGACAAAAGTCAGTATCTGTCTGACTGCTTAAAATGCAAATTTCACAGGTCTCTCTTGTCCTTCACTTATTGATACTAATCCCTGAATCCCTCCTCTATTGTTAATCCCAAATGATGGTGATCCAGAATCTGACCTCAGTGGCTATTCTTGCTTCCCACCTATTTGATCTAATTGCCTCATGTTTTGTTGTTTTGCCTACTTAGTCCTGAAATTACTCTTTTCTTTCTAGTTCTTTCTCAGCGTGAAAATCCATCTGGCTTACCAGCTCTGGCAGCCTTTTTACTGTTCTGTGCTTCATGTCAGCTTTCTAGCATTCCTGTATGTTTCATAGATCAGTGCTCCAGAGATGTGTTAGGCACCCCAGGGTCATAATTAAGGAGGAAACCACATAGGATATATAAATTCAAAGAAAGTGGCAGCTCAGCGTCTTCCAGGAAGAAGTCCTGCAAACAGATGTGCTGGTCTCTGAAGACATTCCAGAACACAGACTATTTTAAGAATAAACTGGGAATATATGTTCATCAGCCTTTGGAGAGGGAGAGTCTGGACCGTAATAGATGAAAGAAAGGAAACCTTCAAAGAGTGGAGGTTGTGTCAGGGAGTTTTTTAGAGGTTGCCTTAGAAAGATGGATAGTTTTGGAATCCAAAGGAGTATTTAGATTTCCTTAGTTTCAAGCATAACTGTTTTTACTGTTTTTTATAAACAGTACAGCTAAGTCACTTGACACCAGCCACCATACGATCCAATTTGCTGGTACACAGTTCTTTGATCTGCAGTTTTCCATGCTTCAGGCTTGCCTCTGATTTTATGTACTTTAACTTCAAATGCTTTTGAATAGAATCAAGTTTGGTGGGGTTTTTTTTAAGTTTGTTTTTTAATAAAACACTGGATCAATTATATTAGCAGGGTTTTTTTCCTCACAAATACCTGTCTCTATATCCTTTGAAGCATGGTATGTATTTTGAGTACTTCACTGTTCTCATGCAAAGCCACCTACATAGGTCCAAATTTTGAGTGAGAGTTTTCACCGGTACATTAGACACTTTTTTTCACATTCAGCAGCCAATATGTTGAGGCTGCTCACCCCCCTCACTGGGATACCTCTCACTGTTCCTAGTGTGTAGACTATAGGGTCTGTACACCTAACCCTGTGTGCAGTCCATGGCAAAGCATGACTTCTTATTCCTCTTCCCACTTCTTGCTGGTCACTATGGGAGTGGGCAGGATAATTGACAGCAGACTTTAATGAATTTTCTGAGAATGCTGAGGAGGAAAGCATTTTGAACTGAATGTAGAGGAGATAAGAGACATGACAGGTAAAAGTACTCAACTGGGATAAAGAAGCTGAGGCAGCAGAAGGGAATGAACAGAAGGAAGTTGGGATGGGCATTTGGCATCTATCAGAGTGTGCTCGAGCCCAAACCTCAATTTTCCCCTGAGCTCAGTGTCAGAAGCTCAATGATTCATGTAAGAAATCAAAGGGGATGATCCTTTATTTCTTGTCTGTTGGTAGTAAAGCAGTAGCATTCATGTCTGGATCAAGGAATAAGTTTGTGTGTGGGCATTTCCTGATGACTGATAATTGGACTGATACTGCCTTATTCAGGTACTATGTGGATTTCCTTTTGGTTTTATGAATAAGGCTGCACTGTCTATTTTTCATCCTGTGAATGGAATGTCACTCTTATCTTTAGACCTTTGTGTTTATTGTAATTTTTTGGAAGAGTGTCTCCCCCCTTGTTATAGTTGTGGCCATACTGGCAGGCATAATTTGAAGAGATGTTAGTGTTTTTTACACCCTCTAAAGAGACTTCTGGTACTGATGCCTGTGCCAGCATACTTATTTGCCATCTTCCCATTTGTGCAAATGCATTTCTTTGGGCTTTAATCTAAACTGTCATTGATTTTTTTTCTGCTTTTTTATTTCAGAGATCTAGTTGACATTGCAAATAGTCACACTAACTTTACTGGTAATACACAGTGCTTAGCTAGAATGAATGGCCAAGGCATGGAGAGAACAGAAGCATGGTGGAAGCAGGAATCTCTTTCAGCTGTCTTCAGTGCCTGACACAGGATCCTGTAACAGTGAACCCTGACTTCTTTTCAGAAGAACAACTGCACATTTTCTCTGTCCAGCTTCTCATTGGATTGTAAAGTTTCAATCATAGAATCTCAAATACAGGGAAAAAAGTAAGTATAAAAATGACATTTCTAGTGTTTGACTATGAATTTTAGCTATGTAAGTTATCACAGACCCCTTTGATATAATGGTGGGGGGTTTTTTTCTGAAATTACTTATCTGAATGAATTGATCCATGTGGAAGAAGATGAGGCATTTTTTAACATTCCAGCTAACTTGTTTCTAAATTGTCCCCTGAGTCAGAATTATTGTAGCTACTCTATTCTGTAAAATTGATTCAGCTGTACTTCAAGTATCTGTAGGGATTTTCTTTCCTGTTATAGTATCATAGAAGCCATCAAATACTGTTCTTTTCTTACACCAATATGTTGTTGGTAGCATACAGCTGAGATAATATTCTTGTTAAAAAGAGTGACCAGTGGCAAGTGAGATTCCAACCCAGTTTCAAAAACATAATTAATGAATAGTAGCTTCATGTCCTTACCTGAGGAAAAAAAATTCATCTCACATGTTCCATCATGGCCTACTTTCACTTCATGAGCTCTGGTTGGACTGGTTCCATTTGTGCCCCAATCCTTCTTTGAGACTATTGTAGACCCTTCACTAGTATAGCTCGTATTTACTTCTTCAGACGCACAATTATCTTCTGAGTCCTAGTTCCCTTATCTTTGTTCAGATGCTCCATGAAGCTTCTATTGTCACAGTATGTTCATGAAATACTAACTTCATTATAAAAATAGGATTATATTTAGTTTTCTTTATCCTCTTGTTTTCTGTGAGAGGAAGCAGAGGTCATATCTTTAATCTTTAAGAAATCTTGAGGACCTTTTCCACAGGAAAATGTGTAGAAATAATAGTTTAAGAGCATCCCTTTTAACTTGGGTCTCTCCAGTCCACCCAGTACTAATCTTTTGGATAATACGCCTGCATTTCTTTGCGTGAAACCTGCTCAGTGTAATTTACTGGTCCTTGAATTGAAA
Organism: Prinia subflava; assembly: GCF_021018805.1. Classification (NCBI taxonomy): domain Eukaryota; kingdom Metazoa; phylum Chordata; class Aves; order Passeriformes; family Cisticolidae; genus Prinia; species Prinia subflava. Next base: position 35,370,981 of record NC_086283.1, on the reverse strand, counting down.
AAGAGCTTGTTTACTACAGCCAATGTCTAACAGAAGATGTGACCTGGAAGGAGTGAGTTTATTAATGGGAAAGGAGGATGGAAGAACATCAGCCTACCATTTAGGAAGTATGGCAGGTTTTTATACTCTGTGTTCCAGGCAAGGAACAAATTGGGAAGGTTACAATAGGATATGCAGCCTCTGTTTCCAGGTGATTGAGTAATAATTAATTCTGTTATAATTCAATCATAATTCTCTCTTCAGGGAGCTAAAGGCCAGACCTGTGGCATAGGATACTATTCACCTGTTTACTTGGTCCTGAATAGTGAAGAATTTAAAGGGTTAACCAATCAGAAGGGTAAGGAAACATCTATGTGCACTGCGTTGTTGCGGTAGTAATTAAACCAATGCCAAGACTGCAAAAATGGAACTTCTCTTTCATTTTTTATTAGTTTTAAGCTAAAATGGAAAAATTATTTAGCTATGTTGGATACATCCCCTCAGATTTTAAGTCTGAAAGGCAATGGAGGGCAGAAACATAGACAACAGTAAGAATGGCCCAGCTACTGTGAGTGGCAAGTGTTCCTTTCCAGGGGCTGATGCTGATTGCATACCTCAGAAACTCATTTTACTGTGTCAATTTACTAAGGAATTTACGATTCTGGTGCTTCTATTAAAACAAATAGAGAAAATGCACATCTCTGCAGATGTCTCTGCTCTGCCTGCTAAAGAGCAGAGGTGTACTGACAGTTTCTGTCAAGGCCTCTGTATGTTCTTTGGTTTAATGCAAAGGACAGAGCAATCTATCAATGAGAGTGCTTTCCTTTTCCACATTTTCTTCTTCATACACTGATACCCTTTTCTTCAATTTCTTTTGTTCCCCTTATATCTGCAATCAATCAACCTTTCCTTCTCTACCTTCCTTTCTACTGCTGGGAAGATTTTTCTCTTTTTGTCTAGCTCATCATTTTTCCCCTTCATTGTCCCCAAGATTTCTATTCTGTACATACTACTCACTGGATGTTACTATCTGTGCTCACCTCTGTATACCATGAAAAACAAGGGCCATTAAAGCTGAAAGTTTTCATGGGTAGTATTGACCATGATGGTGTGTAATATAGCATTGCTGAGAAATGCTTACTAAGGCATCATATCTTCCTGATAGAGAACAACCTGTAACTGATAGTCCATGTTCAAAGTGCAGAGTCTAACCATAATGGTTAATGGTAACTCTGGATCAGAAGTTACAGCACTGGTAAGTCTTCAGCACAGTGATATGTCTATGTAAACCAGCACTGGAGGAAGTAACTGGTGGGGGAGAAGGATCTGGGTGTGTTTTGCTGCTCATTAATTCAGACAACTAATTTCTCCCAGAAAGTTCTGGTAATTTTATATTGTACATAAGCCTCTTGTATGTCCAGTTCTGCTCACCTGTGCATTCATTGTGTGAAATGTAGTACCTGAAGAATGATGGTAACTGGCAAATGAAATTAGAACATGTATAGCCACAAAGCATCATCTTAGGTTTAGGCAGAGTCTTAGTTGCTTACCTACAGATTTTAGAGGGACATTTTTAGAGGGACTTTTGATTCTGTTGTATTGTGTTATATTACAAGAGTAAGAAAGAAAGGCACAGAAGAGAGAAAAGGTAAGGAATTAATTTTTAATAAGTAATTGATTTTTAAAAAAAAGGTAGAAAAGTTTAGCCCCTGGTCAAAAATAAGACTGAAATGGGTAATTTTTAAAATAACTGATAAGAATATTGTGCAGCTTTACTATGAGGGTAATACATGATTTACGATCCCTTTATGTATTAATTTTGCTGTTAAATGCTCACACATTTGTAAATGATGTGATATTTGTAATAAAGTACATTTTCTATTATAACTGATGTTTAAAATGAAAGTTATATTGGTTTGGGTTTTTTGTGGGTGCAAAAGGCAGTTTTTGCTGTCTTTCTCGACTCTTATGAAATGAAGCTGGCACAGTTCATGAAGAGATTAGATTTCTTCCAGAAAATTTTCACACATTGGGGAAGAAATATAAAACACTGGTTCTAAATTACATCAAGTTCTTCTGCACACATAAACACTGCACTTTCTTCTCTTCTGTATCAGCCTTAGTTCTTTTTTGTCTTTTCTGTGTTGATTCTTCTGTTGGCTAATTCAGAGCCACATACGTGTGTTTTTGAATTTTTGAAACAGCAACTAAGCAACTCAAAAGCAAACAGTGCAAATGAGAGCATTTGCCAATATACTTAATAAATATCTGATGCTTCCCCGTGACCCTTTGCATTTACATTGTTTTTCTTCATGCTGCAAAATGCAGATTATCCATGAAACAAATATGGTGCAGAAACTTGATTAGCGTACAGAATGCATAGTTTTGATAATTAGCAGTTCCAAAAAACACTGCAAAAATCTTAATTAAAATGGAAAGAGCATCTGTGGAGAGTCACCCTGAATCTGAGGTTTGCATGTTGGAAAGTGAATGGACTTTTGTCTGTTCTGCAGTCACAGCTCTCAGCTTGTATATTCACAATGTAAGAAGTGTATGTATAGCATATAGTTTATCACCACTGCCAATATACCAGTTCATTAAGTTCCCTTAGCCCTTCATGAGCACTTCCTGAATGCAACCAAGTCATACTCACAGATACACACACTATGAATGTGGCATTTAAAAGCTATTTTTGAGGCTCTACCCAGGAAATAAACTCTGTAATCATCAATTTATTTTCTGGGAATGTGCCTTGGACAAGGTCTGCGTGATCCTGAGAGACAGCACCTTAAAATCTGTGCTCGCTCTCCCTGCGAGATAAAAAAGATGGAGTCTTTTGACCTAAAAAGTCATGTTTGTACCATCAGAGAGAGAAGCAATACCCTCTGATTTATAGGATCAGTTAGAACTTGCCAGCACAGAGAGATTTTGTTATACCCTATGTCACTTAATTCACTTCCTACTTTATCTGTCTATCCATCCACCTATGAATTAAACCAAACCAAACAAGTATATAATCACTCCTAGCATTAAAATAATGAGTAAGAAATGACAATGGCTGATAGACGTTTACTAAAACTTAGAAGGAACTCAGTCTTGTTACTTTATTCCTTGGCAGAGAAATACAGCAACAGGAATAGACAATGTCACATGCTCATTTAGTCAATTTTGTGATCTGAGTTGCTTGGTCAGCTCCAGTTCTGGCCAGTTTTCTGATAACTCCACAGCTGTATATCACTCTCTGTTGTCACCAGAAAAAATTATCCACCATTCCATGAGTGTAATAGTAAAGAGTATCTGGGTCGCTGAATCAGGATGATGTGTTCCCAGTACACCTGCAGGAGGTCACTGATTCAGGTCACATAACTGTGATGGTGGCTGACTGTCTCTGGAATGTGTCCAAATTCTTTCCTGATTTGGAGTCTTTAGATGCACGAACACATTTTGTTAGCACTGCTGCAAGATGGTCTCAACATGACAAAGGTGGTACAAGCATTTCTAAATAATATTTTTACTGCTGCATCAGGTACAGGAAATGATGCTTGAGTACTGCTGTAAGCATTAGGAAAACAATGGTTCCTCCACCAACAGAACATGCTTTGTTTAGCACCAGGAATACCACAGGTGAGGACAAAACAGAAAACACAAACAGAGGAAACAATATAACACAACTGGCAAGCTTTTCATCTCTTAATGTCATGGAGATGCTGTTGGGATGAGTAGTTAACACATGGATGCCAGCTGTAGCAATTAAATGTCTCAGGGAAACTTGTTCTTAGTTAATGAAATCCATTCATATGAGTGACCTAATAAAACTCAGAAGAGATTACCAGATTTATTCTTGGAAAGGAAAGAAAGTGAAACTCAGAGGGGGACAGACTCTAAACATGATGAAAATGTGACTGTTAATTCAGATTTTAATCTCCAGATGTTCAAATAAGTTTTTTGCTTTTTGGAGTTTTTTGAGATAAAGAATTGCATAATATGTTGGAAAATGACCGGTAAACTACATAAAACAAACTAAGACAAAATCAAAAAACAGTTATATTCAGAAACAGGGCTTGATGTTCTGTGAAAAACTGCTGAAATTATCTGAGAAGAATTCTGGTTTTACCATGAACTTATTTTTAGGAAAACAAGACTGCTATGCTTCCCCTGGAACTGGGAAATGGTGACTTACAGAAAATTATTACTATACTGAGTTTATGCTAACTTCAGCATATAGTGCCTTGGTGCAACAATGTGACTAAATCTAAGACATATTTGATGTGTACTGTTGCATTTCTCCTTGTCCTTTCCCTCCTGTGTGATTTAGAAGACCATGGGAGTGACAAGGGGTGACCTGATGTCATCTTGTAACCTGTGAGCCAACTCTCATGCCTATCATGCTTGCCTATGTGAAACTCTGTATTGCAAACATAACTAAGATCTGTCTTATGCTGCAGACCTTCTATTTTTTGTAACACTGGAAGCTCCAGGTAACAGTATTAATTTTGTTTGCCTGAATAGATAGAAGGTACAAGTAGATGAAGAGAATCCTGTGCTTTACACATGACAAATAAAAACTAGCCTTTTAAAATGGTTATGGTAAGCTGATGTCCTTCATTGCCTGTCAAAGGAGCAAAAATGCTTAAATTGTTTGAAGCCTAACCAGAGGCAGTATCATTATTCTCTGTATTTCATGTAGGATTTTACTATTGATCAAATAACCTCAAGATTTGAACTCAGACTTTTAGGAAGCCCTTAATGTAATGAGTCTCATTAGTGTCAAACTGTTTGATCAGGGATCTGACTAAAAGCCATTTGACTGTAGTGAGAGTATTATTAAAGGCCATTAAAATCAGTGCCAAATACGGATGCAAGCCAAGTTAAGAAAGCCTATATATGTGTGTGTGTATGTGTGTAATGTATTTATGTGTAAATTCAGTCCTATTCATGCAGTTGTTCTGCATAGCTTACAGAGTAGGAAGATACAGAGACATATAGAGGATAGTTTACTGCTCACCTTTAAACTCCGTTGATTTTACTGCAAACCTCCTTGATTTTTTTCCCTGCATTATCTTATACTAGTTCCAAATTCTCTCAAAAGGCAGATATAGGTCCTCAAGTTATTAAGATGTAAAACTGTCAGTATTATGTATTTCTTGCTACATTCTCAGCAGGAGATTGAGCAGTGAAATTTGAACCTTCTTGAATCTGTTTCTTCTAGCAAGACAGTACAAAAGGGCTGACTGTGCAGGAGATTCTGAGAATGTGAGTGCAACAGCTCATTGTTAGAACTTCATATTTATAATATTCATTTCACATTTGGATGGGGTTGTATCCCCTGTGTGTGAGCTATTCAGGCAGCAGGACAGAGGAAATAAAAGGCTGCATAACATGCACACACGTTAGATCTTTTTTTGTACTTCAAGAACTAACAAATAATAAAACTAATCCTGTTTAAGCTTATAAATACCTTCACCTGATGTCTACAGACAAGATTACACAAATGTGAAAGGCAAATTTTTCAAAGTTCTGCTCTTATTATATGGAATTGTTGTCTAAAATGTTTTGCAACTGATGTATTTTTTTTTGCTAATTGAGCTCTGACATGCAGGCAAGTGGTCCAAATGGATAAAGTATATGTGCGATCAGATTTCTTTTAAGGATATATTTAGGTGTCTTTGAAAGTTTGGATGCAATTATAAAATGCAATTAATATGCCAACAGTTCTTTGTCATCTTAGTGTATGATCTTGTTAGAAGTGGTAAATTTTCTGACTCCGTTTTTTTAGTGTGGTTGGAAAATGTGTCCAAGTTACTTATTTGTTTGTAAAGTTATCTGTATAATTTTGAAGCCTGGACATGATGCTACTGTTGGCTTCACAGGCAAACATGAGATATTTTATTTTTGGCAATTCTGAAAAAACAGGAAATAAGTCATGTTACAGTCTCTTAATTTTTGTTCTTATTAAAGTATTTGAGGACAACACCCAGGCCTTAAGGCTTTTTTGTTGTTGTTGTTTGGTTTGGTTTTTTAGTTTTGGGGGTTTTTGGAAAGAGAGGAGCAGAATTGTGCTTGTGACTACGCCATGCAGGATAGCAGGTTTTAAAATTTGTTTACATTGTTCTTTGAAGATCAGGATCTCACACGCATAGAGGTGTCTAGTGTACCTGTGGATACATTTTTGACAGGTGCTCAGTAAGCTTATATTGTGCTGCATGGGTTAATTAGTGATCTGGGTTTTTTCTTCATGGGGCAGTGGCTAGTTAAACAGGTACCTGAGATTAAGATCTTTTCCTTCTACAACTTTTACAATGCGGGCTGCTTTATATTTGCTTTTTTGTGTGTGTTGTTTTCCATCTGGTTAATGGTTTGGTTTAGTTACTTACTCTAAGCTGCTTTGCAGAGAACAGACATTTATCAGTGTTTGCAGAGTGTGCCATCCCCTTCCTGCCTGGGAAGCAGAAAGAGAGCACGGGGTGATGTTGTGATGATGACCTTTGGCAAGCTGAGATGTGAAGCACCCCGTAGGAATTTCCTCCAGCACAAAGGTATTTAACAAATTATCCAGTTCCATGGTGGGATCTAGTCAGTAGGTGGTCCACTTCAGTGTCTGTCTGTCTTTCCTTATCCTCCTCTTTGGTTTAGAGAAGCTGCAGTAAGAGGAGGAAAAAAGAAAAAAAAAGGAAAAAAGGAAGCAAAACAAAAGCCAGCTATTAAACTGGAAAGACATGTGATCTGCATAATTGCTCTAATTGCAGCTAGTTCTGCAATGAATAGTCCTGATGTCAAATTCAACAATGACTTTGGAGAAAAAAAAATCTCAAGTCCTTTACTATAACATGAAAGACATGAAGAAACTCTTATGATCATTACCATTCAGTTAAAAGAACCAGTGACTAATTAAGAGGAGGGTAAACAGTCCCATTGTTTAATTATTTAAGAAAGGGTTAAATTGGCAGGAATAAATAAACAAAATTAAACTGTGCACCTCTCTGTCCTTTTTGAGTTGCAAAAATTGGTATACAGTCAAGGGGGAGGTAGTGTCCAGAAGGGATTTTTAACATAATTGTAGAAAACATTGTATCAAACATAGACTACTCTCAAAGTTCTAGACAAGGTTTAGAGAAAACAAAACTAGCCAGCCCAGACTCTAGTGCTTACTGTGGCCTTGCATGGAACACTTCGTGTCTTTTTCCTGCTTTCTTTAAATTGGGATAATGAAACACAATAACTTGTCTAATTTTTGTGTTATAAAATTTAGTGTCTGGAGAATGAATTTGGTGTAAATGAGCAAAAGATTTATAAGTCTCTTTGAAAATCTGTTCTTGGGACATGAACAGTGATAAAACTTCTGTTCATATTTAGGAAGTCCATTTTTATAGAGAGAAAACCTAATAAGGTAATCCAAATGTAGTGTCTAGTAATAAAGAAAAAACACCTGAGAGAAATGTTTGTCACCTACATGGCCATGGAGTATGGCCCCTGAAGATACTCTGAAAGAGCATCTTCTCTAGAAGAAGTCTTTCATTTCTACTTCTATTTGGTAGATATGGCACAGAAATAATTCCATTTTCCTTTCTTCTCTTTGAAAAATTAGGTGCTTTAATCTTTGTGGTCAGTTCACAGCAATTAAGCACCTACCAGCTGTTCATTCACTCCCCCTTCATCACAATGGGGGAGTGGATTGGAAGAGCAAATGTGAGAAAAACCTCATAGGTCAAAATAACTACCGTTTAATAAGTGAAGAGGAGAAAAGTAGGGGGCGGGAGGGGGGAAGCAAAACCCAAACGATTAAAAGGCTGTGGCAATAAAGTGATACCCAAGATGCAGTGGATGCCACCCTCTTCAAAGGATTGAAGACCTTCAACAAAAGCCTTTTTGATAATTTTTGATCTATTTATGTTTGTGGATTTTTCTACTTCCTTGGGCTTTCTATAACAGAAGCCTAAAGACTGCTGTGGTGAAATATCTGGACTGTCAGGAAATGTGTATTAGTGTGAATGGTTAAGAAAGCCTATACTAATGACATTTTCTGTCCAGTCTTCCTGAGTATACATTAAAATGCAATCATGTTCAAAATGTCAACTGAATTTGCCTTGTTCCATGCCTGTCATCACACCCCTTTTTACATCTTTTAGCCCCTGCTCTCTATTAGCCTATATGGTACCTATTGGTGCCTGTGTAGTCCCTTTTCACAGAAACAGTGTACTTTGAAAGGGGTATCTTTTTTTTTCCAGGTCAAGTGGTCATGGATATCAGAGTTATGGAGCAGAGTGGCTTTTGATAGTGAATACCGATGTAGAGTCATGTTACTATAGGACTGAATGTAGAATATGCTAGCCATTGTAGGGTATTGTTTCCCTCAGTTAATATTTTATAGTGTGTGATATTTACCTTCCTTCCCCACTGTTGTACTAAAATACACCCTTATGGTAGCCTGACCTGTGAAACTGAAAGCTTTATACTTTAAGTGTTTGCCTTACTTATGACATCCTTCCTCAGTTCTCCCAAATAAATGAGCTGTTGTGGAGGACAGGCAGAGAGACCAGCTTCAGGAATGAGGTTGCAGGTGTTTCATGCCCTCAGAGCCACCATAAATTGCAGGTTTGAGAGGCTGAGTCAGAAAAAATTTTGATTCTATTCTACCTTTCTGTTTCTGCTGATGACATTTACCATCCTTTTTGCTCAGTGTGGCTGCTTGTCTGGCCCCTTCTGATGGAGTGGTCCTCCATCTTCATTTGGAACCTTAAGTTGAATCTAGGCACCAAACAAAACAGATGTTATGCAAAAACTGCTGCCTCTGGGGAAAACTGAAACCTGGAAGTACCACAAAGAAAACAAATCTAGGAAAACAACTGAGTGGAAGGAACAAACTTCAGAAAGTGTTCACACCTTAACTCTTCTGTGAGCAAAGGAGGTAACCAAAGAAGATAAAATTTTCTTTAGATTGAAAATAAAGGAAAACAGTAAAGAAGATAAAAGTTCCCATTATCTCTAGGAATGGATGAGTGTAATAATTCTGAATTTAATAATTTATTTGGGCAGAAGAGAATATTGAAAATATTAATTCTCTCTGAAAAATTCTATACTCCACAAGAAGTTGAAAAAAAGATATGGTGTACAGCATTCAGACAGGAAGTAAAATAACAGGAAATTTCACAATTTATTCTTGTGAGGCAGACTGGAATTGATTTTAAAATTTTAGATTCTGAGTCCTCTGAGGAGGCCAAATTTCAAACATTCCAGAATACTGAGTACTCCAGAGAAGACAGAGGAAATACCTGTAAATCACTAAAGGTATTTCCCCATATCCTGATGGAAATCTGTGGTAGGCCGTCAGTATTCCATCAAATGGAGAAAATGAAAACTGTTACGCAAAAAGAAATGTAAAGAAACACAGAGTTTCTGCATGCAGTAAATCTGCATGTAGTGCAGATTTAGAGGCCAGCAGAGCAACATGGGCTGTATGAGCTGGGACTTAGCAAGCATTTGCTTTGGTGCTTAAGCATATGCATATGAAGCATACCAGACACTGAGAATAACAACAGCACCATTAATTTAGGACATTTTCTTTGTGACTGTCAAGCAATATGGGAAATTATTGGACTATTAATTTGACAGTGATTAGAATATCTATTAAATTACTTTGGACTTTGTTCCTGGCAAGAAATGACATAAAAAGCAGTTTTGTTTAGAAAACAGTTCTCTTTACTGAAGAAAAGCTAGTGCCTCTGAAAGCAAATAATTAAACTGTAGGTTTCTACCTCTAAGCTTCTCCTCACTGCAGGAAAATAAAATGTTTGGATAGGCAGGAATTTGCTGTAGTACTCTGTGCTGAGCCCTTGAGTTTGTGGATAGAAGACCCCAGAAAAACTGAGGACAGATTTGAGGACCTCATATAAAACACTCTGCCCATAACTGAGAAAAGACAAAACTATCTATGTTACATGATTTAAACTCCTAGAAATCCCCTGCAACTTTAGGTGGAGGATTAAAAGAGGGTTTAGCTAGTTTTATTTGCTCTGGTTGAGTGTTCAGGAATTCCAGAGCTGTACACAACCAGATCACCTCCTAGTACAAACTAAGACTGGCTCAGGTCTGAGTATATGACTGCATTTCTGTCAAATCAGCTAGAACACACAGTACAGTATTTATTCTGGCTTCATGGTCACTGCAGGAGGACAGGTGATATGTGATCTGCCAGAAAATCTGCCAGGACAATGTTATCCTTGAAATGCTTTTGTTTTGAACAAATTTGGATCCAGAGAGTGAGTTTGAACTAGCCAAACCATTTTTTCTTATGAATCCACAATATTTTGGATCCAGCATATGTGCCCTAATCCGTCCATTTTCATGAAAGCATGGTAGAGGAATCAGAAGACTAAAATGACATGTGGGGGGAAGAAGGGGATGTCCTTCACTTGTGTATAGATTTCATTTACCAAGAAATAAATATGTAGCAAATTAAATGTAATACATTACGCTAGGAAGGTGGGGCCCTCTTTCTTCCCTTTTGGAAGAGGACACACACCATATTTGAGAGTTTGCCCAGACACACAATATATTTCACATGCTAAGAACCCCAATGCTTTGCTCAACCACATACATATTCTCAGAAGTATTGCTAGCATTTTAGGGAAACTCTGATGTTCCTGAATATATTTCAGGAAACTGAAAGGGTAAGGGTAGGGTTAAGCAAGGGTATGGGTACCCTCACTATAAGGATAGAGTTTTAAATTCAGTTGATATAATTAATAAATGTGCATGCTTTCAGCATGTTATATGCTAATTATACTCCAGAAAACAAAAATGCACCAAAATTATAATTATGCTTTTGTTCTTTAGTGATTTAACCAGAAGTGAACCTTTCCTGGAGAAGCAGTGCATGATAGGAGTCCTAAAGCTGACAGCCAGTGTACTTGTGGCAAAAGCTTTCCCTGAATCTTGTCAGACAAATCACAGAGTCACAGAATTGTTAGGGTTAAAAGGGGACCTCAGGAGATCATCTCGTCCAACACCCCTCCCAAGGCAGGGTCATCCAAAGCACACAGGAAATACGTCCATGTGGGAAGAACACATGTTTGGAGAGGCAAGCTCCACAGCCTCCCTGGGCAGTCTGGTGCTCTGCCACCCTTAATGTTCTTCCTCATGTTCAGGTGGAACTTCTTGTATTTTAGCTTATGGGTGTTGCTCCTTGTCCTGTCACTGGGCACCGCTGACAAGTCTGGCACCATCCTTTCGGCATCAGCCTATGAGATATTTATATCTGTTTATGATGTTCCTCTCTTAGTCTTCTCTAGACTAAGGAGGCCCAGCTCCCACAGTCTCTCCTCGTAAGAGAGAGGCTTCAGACCCCTCATCATCTTTGTGGCCTCCACTGGACCATCTCCATTAGCTCCTTTTCTTTCTTGTACTAAGACCCCAGAGCTGGACACAACATTCCTCACCTGGAGCCAAGTAGAGGAGGAGGATCACCTCACCTGGCCTTCTGGTCACCTTCCTGATGTGCTCCAAGATACCATTTGCTCTCCTGGCCGTAAGGGCACTCTTCTGGCTTATATCAACTTGCTGTCCATGAAGATGACAAGTCCTTCTGGTCCTTCTAGTAGATAAGACCTGCAATGGTACTAGGGTACCATTCTTCCTCCTCAGGTGTAGGATCCTGCACATGCCCATCCTTCTCTCTGCCCATTCCTCCAGCCTATCAAGGTCCTGCTGAATGTCAGCACAGCCTTCAAGTGTAACAGCCACTCCCCACAGTTTGGTATCATCAGAAGAATTGATGAGGGTACATTTGATCCCTTCATCCAGGAAAACAAGATGAACAAGAGTGGAGCTGGCATTGATCCCTGAGAAATACCACTGACTACAGGCCTCCAACTGGATTCTACTTCACTGATCATGATCCTCTGAGCTCTGCCATTCTGACAGCTCTTGATCCACCTCACTGTCCATTCATCCAACCCACAATTCCTAAGCTTATCTACAAGAATGTTATGGGAGTCAGTGCCAAAAGCCGTGCTGAAGTCAAGGTGACCAACATCCACTGCTCTCCCCTTGTCAACCCATCCTGCCATGCTATCATAGAAGACTATCAGATTCATTGAGCATGATTTCCCCTTGATGAGTCCATGCTGACTACTCCTGATGACCCTCTTTTCTTCTACATATATGCTGATGACTTCCAGTATTCCCTGTTCCATCACTTTTTCCACCTTTCCAGATGTCCAGTATTCCCTGTTCCATCACCAGGGATGGAGATGAGGCTGACTGGCCAGTAGTTTCCTTGCCTTTTTTGAAGATGGGGTTAATCTTGTCCTTCCTACATTTGTCAGGTACTTCTCCCATTCTCTTTCAATGATTATGGAGGGTGGCAGATCAGCATCATCTTCCAGCTCAGCACCCATGGATGCACCCCAACAGGGCCGGTGGATTTATTGTTATTTATTCTATCCAGACAGTCTCTAACCCAGCCTCTATGAACAAGGGGAAGTCTTCCTTTTTGCAGCCTACTTCTCTTATATCCAAAGTCTACGACTCTTGAGAACCATCCTCAACAAAGAAGACTGGGGCAATGAAAACCCCTTATAATGTCATCTTCTCTGTGTTTTCTGTGATTTGATGTAGGCCATCTGATTTATCAGTGGGCCTACATTTTCCTATTGCTGCTAATATGCCTCCTGTTGTCCTTTGCCAGACTCAATTCCAAGTAGGCTTTGACCTTCCTACAGATGACCTGCTGTATGTCATAGCCACACACCAACAAGATCAGCAAGAGAAAAGGGAGAAACATAAGTGAACAGTATAGAGCTGCCCGACTTGGGGGGCATCTCACAGTTAAAGTGGATTTAATATGATATGAAACATGTCATATTTCATATATCAATTCCAAGATTATACAAATAGTGTAAGCCAGCATGGACTGACAGTCTTACATGAATATCCCAAACCAGTCTGTGCTTTCTTCCTTCCTTTTTTCCTTCCTCCTCCTAACAGTGGTAATGCTGTACTTTCTCACTTTCTTTTACTTTACTGAGTTAATTTGAACTTAGATTGGTTTCCCAGTCCATTTCCCAATTCCAATCTTGTGTGGCAGGGCCACAGAAGAGCTTGTGTTGTCAGGACCCATTTTTGGGGCATTATGATTGATTTATGTTGATATAAACTATGTAACTTAGCTGTTTAGTTCAACTAGCTAAAGCACCTCTATCATCTAGATATAGAGACAAAGGCACTCTGATTCAGTAGTCAGAGGAGACATTGCTGAGGGATGTGGCTAGGACATGGAGGTTATTCTGTATCACCACATCATTGTGAGGGGCAGAGGGAATGGGACTCACTTCTGAGAGCAGGATGTTCTGTTCCCTCTAAAAAACAGAGTGGCAGGGCAGAAGGGAGAACCCAGCATTGTTCATTGTTGCGGGCTCAGTGGTGAGCATTTATTTTTGCATGTGAACCACTCTCTCTTTTGTACACTTTCTTTATTAGTATTGTCACTGTTAATGTTTTGTTGTCTCATTGCTGTTTTCAAGTAAATTTTTTGTGTTTCAACACATGATCCCTAACTTGTACCTCCAGTTATTCTCTGCAGCCACCCAGAGTGGGGAGCGGGAAAAGGGAGAGGAGAGTGAGCAGCAGGATGATTTTATTTGGAGTACTAAATTGGGGCATACTATACCTCAACCATGGCAAGAGTAAAAGAAACTCTGACTTGGTTGTCACTTTTCAGTCACCAGTAATTAACATGCTTATCTTAAAATGGTCTTTGTTAGTCACAGATATGTTGTTCTCAGATAAGCTAGTTCAGAGATGATACTAAGTGTGTACCATACTGTAAACATGACTGACCAGAACATGCAACTGTTACAGAGAGAACAGTTTGTTTGTTAATGAGGTTGATGTCTTTTTATTGTGTACATTTTGAAATGGTACATTCTTAGCTTCAAGAGAATGCTGTGGCGCTGTGGACTGTACCGTTAAAGACTAAAGTTGTCAGAGATTGTGGACTGGGGGCTGCAAAGCTCTTTTTGTTGCTGTGCAGAGCTAATTAAAACCAAATAGAAATAAACCCAGATACTTTGTGTTATAAATATTAGCCAATTCCCAATTAATAAAACCATTTTTATTAATTAAAGAATCAACATACAGAAATTTCGGACAAGCCAGCAACTGAAGTTCAGTGTCGAGACCTGAGATCGGCACCAGGTTTAACTACGGCCTCTATTGCACCGTGGTCCCCTCCATTCACAAATTCAGCCCTTTTTGGGGTCCCCTTATATACAATTTATTTTGCCCATGTCCCCCATAGTCTTTTCTCTTCTTTCCTTTCCTTATAAGTTTCTTTCTGCCATCTCGTCTGCTGAATAGGGCTTTCCGAGGGAAGATTCAGTCTCTTAAAAAAGTCTGAGTAGGGAGGTGAGATGATGAATAGACGGGCATCTTCCTGATACTGCTGCTAGATCTATATCGCTCCTGATGGCTGCGCACAGTTTCTATCTCGCCCAGGAGGGTTAGTCCACCCCTCTTTCTGTTGTTAATGTCGGTGATTCTCGTGTTTCCAGCTCCACCTTGGATTCGTGGCAGCAGCTGTTCTTTGTCCTAAAGTGCATTTGCTACAAGCCTGGACTTGCTTGTTTCATTTACTCCCATAGACATATCTTAATATATACATATATATCTATATAGTAACACTAATTGTCCCATGTTATTTATCACATTTTACAATAACCTTAAGTCCTTGTTATAAATGCCAATCAGATATTCCAATTTTTAATAATAATTTGGTTTATTAATAACAAATCAAATCACAGAATTCCGATAACCCACCAACAGCGGAGAAACTTGACAGAGTTTTCCTGGGAAATGCCAAGGGTGAACAGTGAGATACAGGGTCTGGCAGCCTGCTATCTCCCCCAACGGTTCGCAGATTTTCCCAGTTTGGGGCTTGGGTTTTATACACTTTATTTAGCCCGTGGCAATATTTCCCCAGATTCACCATTGTTTCCCCACTAACTAAACAAATTCAGGAGGCTCCCCGACCAAGAAGAAAAGAGTCCTTTTCGTAGTTCAAATGTTAATGTCCAATTTCAATAGGTCCTTATAGTTGATGAGTGGTGGAGATATCGAAGATGTGGCTTGATGGTTCGTGAAGCTGGCACCCAAGGTGTGAGTTGCTGGTGCCAGCTTATCTCGGGGTCCCCTCCCTGGTGCTTGGGCAGCTGTGGTCTTTCTCGGAGAACTCCTTTGTTCCTTTTCTGAATGGGGCGCCGGTTGTCTCAGCGTGGTCAGTTTCACCATCTGCTGCAGAATCTCTTAAAACATAAACTTTTACCTGATGTCACTTTATACCATTTTATAAATTTCTAATTTATCATAAGAACATGAATTAACCATCTACGTTTATAACAATTCCCCCATTTTTCTTTTATTAACCATTTAATTCGTGTTCGCATCGTAATCATTTTCGGATTTTTCTTTAAATCTACTTACAATTTTAATTTTCTTGTTCCTTGGAGAGACACCTGACCAGCAATTCATGAACCATGTTTACCTTTCATGCTTTTTCCTCTGATCTTTCCAATTCCCTTGTTCCTGAGTGCCTTTGAGTGCCCGTCAGTTACTTGTGTCTTCACAGGGGTAACCTTTGGGAGGAGCCACCTGTCACAGGGCTGGCCCTTCACCGAGTGCACAGCCTGGCTCACACTCTCTAGAGTGATCCGCAGGAGCTTCCCTCTGTCTGACCCAGCATCTGTCGGGTTGCAACCGAACAACGGGGGAGTCCATCTTCGAGACAGCAGGGGCTCTCTGCTCGGACCCTCGGGGTGGTTCGGACGGCACACCTCCTTTTGAAAGCTCCCCACCGAGACAGCTTTACTGGTTCTGCCACACAGGGCACTTTAATAGTTTGACGGCACTCAGTGCCTAACACTTGGGCCTTTACATCCAATTTTCCCTTTAACCCCTTTTTGTATATTGAATACCACCCGGGATAATCTGGTTCTATCAATCCCAAGCGTGTAGCACAGTCTAAGAATAACATGGTCAGAATCTGTTCCTCCTCAGAACACCTGTAGCATAACCCCAGCAGTCTCCACCCCCACTTGCAGTGCACCACCCAAATTTCAAGACAATAATTGCATTTGAAATGGATATATGGATTGCAGGGGCATCCAGGTTCAGAGCAGCGAATGGATATTTCTTCTGCCATTTGTTTCTGATCTCCTGGGGGTGGAATTCCTTCTCTTTAAATTTCTGGAGCCCCGGATTCACCCTTCCTGATGTTCTTTCGCACTAGCACCTGTTAAAAACAAAAACAGGGGAACACTTCAACTGAGGGGTTAGCACAGATTATGCCTTTCTTATGAAAGGCTTCCTTTTCCGAGATTTATCCAATTGTACAAATCAACGCCTTGAAATTTTATCATAGTTTGTTTCTGTTTAGACTTTTCAATTGAGATTTAGGTATAATGCAAATTTAAATTTGGATTTTACTTTTTGAAAGAAAAACAATTCTACAGGATTATTTTTTCTAGGAGGAAACTTAGCTTTCACTGTTATCCAGACAATCTGAATAATTTGAATGGGTTTTTTTGCTAGTTCCTAAGTCACCTATCAGTTTGTAACAAAACAGTTACAAACCAATCCACTACACAATTCTTCATACAACTCAAAATCTTGCTTTCATGTATGATTGATTCCA
Source organism: Prinia subflava (assembly GCF_021018805.1). Classification (NCBI taxonomy): domain Eukaryota; kingdom Metazoa; phylum Chordata; class Aves; order Passeriformes; family Cisticolidae; genus Prinia; species Prinia subflava. Next base: position 35,354,315 of record NC_086283.1, on the reverse strand, counting down.
TTCTTTATCTAGATTTTAAATTATTCAATGCTAAATACAAGAATCTTTTTTTCATCCGAAAAAAATAAAATTAACAAAAAGAATTCTACCTCCTATTAAGCGAGGTGTATATTAAAATAGACAAACAGTTCCTCCTAAGTTCCACTTATACTTCGGACACCATCCGCTGAGCACACAGCAAGTGGGCAACAAGCGATAAGACAATTCCAAATCCTACAGTATTAACACAGGTTTCAGTCCTTTAAAGAAAATTCTTAGTTAAAGAAATCATAGAAAGGCACAAACAATTCAGGCTTATTTCCAGGATCCAACTTAACACATTTAGAGTGAATAGTTATACTGACAAATACTCATGAGATCTAACATCTCGCAAGGCTAAGTAATCACAGCAGTTCCAGTACAATTAGTTGTTAAGGTTACCCACATTCTCATTTAGTTTCTGCAGTTCCAGTGCGATGTGTTTGCACCACTACTACTTAACTTCACTACCAATTCTTCTTTCAGATCCCTATTCAGCCCATTTTCAGAACCACATAGCCAAAAGAGGACAACAAATTCTAGCGAAACAATTGAACCATCTTCTATCTCTAATTTTAGATGTATTTTCAGCCTTGGCCAATTCTCACTCAGTTTCCAAAGAGGAAAAAAAACATTCACCCTGACAACAGCTTCTCACCTTTTCTTCAGCCACACCTACTGTTCTACCCTGTCAGCTCTGCTGTTAGTCTAATGCCGACATGTCCCACCTTGGCCTGCAATTTCACTGCCCCAGGGTAATTCCACCCCCCCCCACCCCCCCCCGACCAGAAACCGGTCAGGGCCTCAAGCTGCAGCAGCACAGAGCTTCAATTAGGGGGAATCTACCAGAATTGTCTTACACTGTAACAGCCAATCATTTGCGTTTTTGGTTGCAATATACTCCTCACATCGTGAGGGGCACTGAAAGTTACTTTCTCTGCTTCTTCTACATTCAAAGCAATGGCCACTATTGTTTGTTAAACATGTGAACCATCTTCGGCTAACCGGATCTTAATAATTCTGAAACCTACCGGTTTCTTGGCTCCTGCCTACTCCTGTGTAAGAACTCCATCCATGCAAAGCTGGAACCCCAGGTAATATGCTAGAGTAGTTCTATCAGCCAACTGTGCAGATCTGCCTACAAACCATCTCTCACATGCAGGATCTGTTGCTGACCCCTATTACAGCGTGGCAAGATACAATCCTGTCGTAGCAGCTGGAGTGACCTCCCTAACTTTTCAGGGAGCCGAGCTAAACAATCAGTGAGCAGTATAACTCCATGAAGGATAACCTTAAACAACACCTGTTCCTAAGAAAAAATCCTAAAACCTCCCCTACAGTCCCGGGGGAGTACCTCAACAAGACAAAAAAAACCAAAAAAATGAAAAGGACAAGGCACACTAAAAGAAGAGAGAGAAAAGAAAAAACTGATACCACAAAGAACAGAACCTATTCCTTCACCACTCACAGAACAGACAAGGGGCTTTGGAGCAGTAACCTTACTGAAGGTACAGCCTTTTTCAATACAGATTCCCGATACAGATACCAGTACATAAGCACTACTGTCTGTCATAAAGAGGTTTTACATAATTAGCTTTTACTTCGGCCAACCATTTGCCTTCAAATCTAAACTTGTCCAAATTAAATCACTTTTTCTTTAGAAATCGAATTAATAAACAATCGAATGATACCTTCAGTGCATAACATCAAAACCCAGGCAACCAGTCTTTTTCTGTTGCATCTACCAAACACGAATGTCTTCCCGTATTAGTTATTTTCAGTATAAATTTTCCCTGCCTGTACTGCTAACAACATTCAGAGAACACAACATCTCCTGAGGGATATCACAGAAGTTAATCCACAACTTAGCCATTCCTCAGCTGACAAACAGAAATAAATCTACACAACCATTCACCATTCAGTAATGCAAGCACTAGAAAAGCTCTGTGGCCTGCATCCTCCAAACCCGGGGACGAACCAAAAAAAGACACAACATCAAAAGGGATAACATCGGTTATCTCCTATTAGAAAGAAAAAATCTCTGTCTCTATCAAACAAACACACAAAGATAAAGATTGCAGAAAAATCACAGTTACTTCAACCAGGCAGAAATCTCCCATGACCAGATGTGGCCTGGGAAAAACTTCAAATTCTGTTCCCCTCCACAGAGGTTAATACTTGAGAGGAAGGAAAGGGGAAAGGAGAAAGAAAGAAGAAAAAAGAAAAACCAACACCTTAAGTCTCAGCTCCTGACCAGCAGGCATAATTGTGATCAGTTATCATGACCTGGCTACCACTTTTGATCCAAGCTCTAAATCACATATCTTTTCTAACTTCCTGATTGCAGCAAGCATCTCCAATCTGAACACCACTTGATTTCAAACAGTAGCCATCCTTTCAAACCTACGATTCACGTACTAAAACCTATTTTATAGCAAAACGAAAACTTCACTAGACACGTAGACACCCTTCTACACATAAATGCAACTTTCTTCCGATAGGACAAGCTTTCATACCTAATTCCAAAAGTGTTTCTTATATCAAAAAAAACCCAGTCTGACCTTGCCCTATTTTTTTGTCAAGCCCAAAAGTTCAGTAATTTAACCGCTGTGAACTGCTTAAAACCCCAAAACTTACTTATGTTATTTATACTAGTTTCCTAACTTCTTTTAAATCTTTATTCAGGTATTCTGCACCTTCTTTTGTCTAATTGATTCAGAGGCAGAAAAGAGAAAGAGGTAAAAGGAGAGAGAGAAGGAAGAAAAAAAAAACTTTCCGCTTCTGTTTCCTAGCAACAGCATCTGCCTTGCTGCGGTTTCTGTCCCTTTCCCATATATCTGAGACATTTCAACTGTCTTACAACAAAACTAACACAATTCCAAAAAAAATCTTAGCAGGAAATACAAAGGTCTACTTCTACCAAAAATTAATACGATTCTATTACATCTTTTTTCTCTCTTTTTCTCTTTTGACTGGCTTGTGAACGATATCCCAATCTGATTTGTAAGAGTCCCAACACCACCAGTTTTTCTCTAGCATGTTCCAGTTTACTTTAGGTAATTTCTGCTTAGCTCCACTGTCTAGCATAACCATTCTCCTATCCATCTTTTTCCTGGGGTCGTATCCGTTACTGCAACAACTATCCCACCCCGAGTCTTCTTCAGGACCTAAGTCTTCCTGAGGAGTCCAGGTTTCGGCCTGGGCTTCACCTGATGGATAATTATCTACATTATACCTTCCCCCTTCTTTTTTCTTACCCTTTCTTCCCTTTTCTCTGTAATTTAGTGTCGGTGGCCAGGGTTCCATGTCAGAACCTGAAACGGGGACCGGGCTTCCTCTCAGGAATCCCCTTGAACAAAAGGAGAGGGATGGCTGCGGAGCTCATGGTTCCGCCTGAGTCCTGCGTGACATTGCTAATGCCGTCTCCGAGGAGGCCGAAGAGGAATCAGGGGTTGGAATAGACAGAGCTTGGGCCACTGAGCCGTGAAAGAGACTTCCCATAAGCTAATTAATCCCTCTTTTCCCTTTTGTCAGAATGCAGTTTTAACCGTACCCAACACCATAATAAGACATACAATAGCTCCTCATGTTCTTTCGTCCTCTTTTAGCCACATATACCCACAGAGCTTCCCATGCCCATTCATCAAAAGTACCAAACACCAGCCATACAAGATCTTTCCGTATTTCCCCAAACATCCATACACAAATGAATCATATGTTTCTTAGAAGCCCATCTCCTAATTGGGCATTGTTGCCATCCCTGCAATATTTCTCCCAACGGACTTTTCCGGGGTATTTCCGGAACAGCCCGCGCCGGGGATTTTCTTACAGAATCCTCAGGATTCGACCCCATCCTTCCCGTGGCTCAGAAGTTATGATGGGTTTACACAAAAATTAAATTCTGAGTCTTTTCCGACCTCGGTGCCGTTAAACTAGTTGTCCGCCAGAGGATCGATCTGGGGAGGTTCGTTTAATGGCGGGCTCAACCACTGCCACTGAAAAAATTACTGGACCCTATGGTCGCAGTCAAGAAGGCTTACTAGTCCCCAAACTCCTAAGGGACGTCTCCTTTCCTTCCAGACTCCCGGTGACCACCAACCTCCCCGTCAGGAGACACACAAATTTCACAAACCCACTCGCTTCCCTGTTGATCGGCCGTGCCCCTCGTGGGACGACAGAAACGCGATCTCGAGGTCCGCTCTCGCTTCGTGATAATATCACGTCTCTTTCACACACACACACTCACACACACTTTATCATTCGCTAGGTCACCCCCACTCAACCTCGCAATACTTACGATCCGGTTTTCTTGCGTGGATTCTTCGTGCACGTAGATTTTTACGAGTGAACTAAAGCCGCGGTTACCAGGGATACTTCCCTGCTGAGTTCCTGAGCCCACCCAAGCTAGCTTGTCCTATTTTGCCCTCCGCTGTGGTGGTATTTTTGGGTTCGCTTGGCCAGTAGGTTCTGCTGGACTTGTCCCGATCTGCCGGGCCGCTTTTTACAGCGGGGCACCTCCCAGTCAGATACGGGGGTCCGCAGATTTTCCAAAACTGGCCCCGCTTAGGGCACCATATTGTTATAAATGCCAATCAGATATTCCAATTTTTAATAATAATTTGGTTTATTAATAACAAATCAAATCACAGAATTCCGATAACCCACCAACAGCGGAGAAACTTGACAGAGTTTTCCCGGGAAATGCCAAGGGTGAACAGTGAGATACAGGGTCTGGCAGCCTGCTATCTCCCCCAACGGTTCGCAGATTCGCCCGGTTCGGGGCTTGGGTTTTATACACTTTATTTAGCCCGTGGCAATATTTCCCCAGATTCACCATTGTTTCCCCACTAACTAAACAAATTCAGGCGTTTCCCCGACCAAGAAGAAAAGAGTCCTTTTCTTAGTTCAAATGTTAATGTCCAATTTCAATAGGTTCTTATAGTTGATGAGTGGTCGAGATATCGAAGATGTGGCTTGATGGTCCGTGAAGCTGGTACCCAAGGTGTGAGTTGCTGGTGCCAGCTTATCTCCGGGGTCCCCTCCCGGTGCTTGGGCAGCTGTGAGCTTTCCCGGAAAACTCCTTTGTTCTTTTCTGAATGGAGGCGCCAGCTGTCTCAGGGCGGTCAGTTTCACCATCTGCTGCAAAATCTCTTAAAACATAAACTTTTACCTGATGTCACTTTATACCATTTTATAAATTTCTAATTTATCATAAGAACATGAATTAACTATCTACGTTTATAACAGTCCTTGAATGATTTTTACAAATGTCACCCACATTTTCATAAAGAACATGTAGTCTTAAGAGAAGGAAGGAAGCACTAGGTAGGAACAGAGTAAGCAGGTTAGTTTACCAAAATAAGACCAAGCTCTGATACAAGACACAATAGAAAACTCAGGAACATTTTCTAAACTGCTTGAGCTCTAATCTTTACTATGTAGGCTGAATTTTCTGCAAGAACTTCTGTTTTTTCGGTGTGCTTGTCTGGAGTTGGCTTTATAGTGATGGCAGAGATAAGCAGCTGTGGTGATACAGATCACACATAGCTGCTTGGTCCATTTCTTTGCTTGGCAGGCCACTTCTGTTTAGTGTTTCTTTTTGTTTTCTTTGAGAAGAAAGACGCTGCATGTGTACAATCTTGCTAATTGCTCCACAGATTTTTCAGTGGTCTTGAATATCTATGTATGGCCTCCTGTCCTGGTTACAGGAAAAAGGGTGCCAATATGACTGTAACCAGACTGTGTGATAGAATCAGTAGACTGATTCTACTCTAATGTACATAATTTCTGATGAACTGTTAATGATGGGTCGTTCACAGTAGCTGCCCTGTGCACACCTGACCCCCTCAGGCTACAAAGTGGATGTTAGAGGAGAAGAGGCAAACCCTGCTAGGAGCGGTCTCAAGGTTATTGTTTCCCTGAGATTCTCCTTGGGGTTGCTGGCCCCAAGGTAATAAGGTTTTCTCCCGAGGCTGCTGTTCCCTGGGAGTTTCCTCTGGGTTGCTGTTCCCAGAGGTAATAAGGTTTTCAGTCTTCTCTTTGCCCTAAGTGTTTCACACCAGAGGTAGAGACAACAAGCAGAGTGTGCCGGTGCACATTTCCAAGGTTGTTTATTCTTCATTATCTCAGTCCTTTTTCAGCTCTGCCAGGTCTCCCTGGCAGGGTACCTTATCTTAGTTCTTTCTCAGCTCTGCAAGGCATCCCCAGCAGTGCAGGACACGCGGCAGACTGGGCGGATCAGAGAGCCCCACACCTTATGTACGGCACCCCTGACTCAACCACTGTCCAAGATGTATTTTTTATTTACAAAATTTTACCAATACCTACTACCTATGCTAACATGTCAGTTCTACTCTAAGCCAATCTCTAAAACCCAACTCAGCACAAAATGGGGGATGAGAGCAAGAACAAGGAAGACAGGGGCCACTCCCCAATTCCTCCATCTTGTCTCTTCAGCCCCATATGCTAAGAATCCTAATTTCTATATTTATATTCTATAATAAACCATCCACTACTTATTTTAAATTCTTAGGATTTGTGATTCTTCCTGCATGTGAGTGTTCACTCCCATGGACAGGAATCAGAGTCAGTGTCCTCCTGGGATCTGTGTGGGTCTAACTGACCCCCCTGTACAGATCCCAGGCCCCCCTGTACAGTCTTCAAATCCTCCAGGGCGGCCAGAGGAATATCCTGGACTCCAACAGAGCGGTAGTGTTTCTTTGTTTTCATTGTGACTGCCCATGATAACTCCCTCAAGAGAAGCAGGAGCACCACCCGTGCTTAGGGGCTCACCTCTGCTAATGGGCCATAATGAACAGAAGAGGCACCAGCAGAATAGGCCGCTGAAATGGCCATCAGGCACTCCAAAAATACCCCATAACTCATAGGACCACATCATTCCATAGTGAACTGCCTCATCCTGGGGCAGGTGCCACCTGAGCTCCCCTGCATATACACTTGAGGTTTGGGGGTTTGGGACACCAACACTGCTCAGTGGACCTGGGGGGGACTCAAACTCCACAAGAGGACCAGACGTTCCACAGGACCACAGCTTTTAACAAGACTGCAACCCTCACTTCAAGAACTCTGAAACCACTGCTTAACAACTCTGCAGCCACAATCTGATCAACAGGGTGCCAGGTTGTACTCTGACTTTGTGGGTTTAAGCCAGTTGTTCTGTATCATAGCGTTTATTGTAATGTTTCTATTAAATTGTGACTGCAACCTGAAATCTCTCTCAAGGTGTTTGTGTGGTATTTTTTTCTCCTACTGGTTTACTTTGGAACTGGCACACCTGCTTAAAAGTAGTATAATACTGGAAGCTTTTTTTCATTTCGTGTGATAGGCAAATTTATTTCTGTAAGGAGGAGAAATGGGAGAATAAAAAGCAAATCCATTAGTTTAGCTGAAATAAAGTAGGATAAATGATGTCTCCTTTCTTAAATCAGTGGACTGAATGCTACTCTTAATCTGAATTTCAGGTATTTTGTCCCTAGGTACTGATGTATGACCATCAGTGAGAACAGAATGGATATGCTGGAAAAACCTTTTGTCCAGTTTCATGTGGCAGATCATCTGTTTTCTGTGCCTGGGAATTGTGAGATTTTTGCAGAATGAATAAGTGAGCTGTGGCTTGGTGAGCTAATGTAGCTCCTAGAGGGTCAGAAATGTGGCAGAGTTGTTGCTAGTGCACCAAGTGTACACAGCTGGGAGAGAGAAGAGGGCTGTGTGACACCAACACTTTGCCCATCAGCATGCTTACAGGTTTCATTGTCACGTGGGGCTGCTGCTGTTTATACTACACCTATGCTGTCCTCTGGATGCTCCCACTTCTTGGGGTTTAGTTGGGGTACTCATTACTGATATATTTGGTCATCCAAATTACCTGCCCTCAGACCTTGTTAGAGAAGGTGCTGATCAGTGATGTCTTTAATAAGATTTCTTGACTCTACTTGGCCCCACTGTCTCTATTCCTAAATCATGTTTTGTTAAAAATTGAGTGCTTAAGAAATAGGGTAAGTGATTGAGTTTCATTCGTCACTCTTTAATTCTCTAGAAACTCTGTATAAATCTCAAGATTATCAGATGGATTTAATTTTTCAGCCTTCATTTTTCATTAAAAAAATGAGAGACTAGCCAATTTTGGTATTTTTTGGTGACTCCAGATGAGACACTCCCCCTGATCTTCTGTGGATCCGTGGGACTTCTGGATCTTCATGCTCACACAATGGACTTTCCTGGAGAAGAACCTCAGATCAGTCTGGACAGCGGTAAGATCCCTTCAGTGAAAAGGTATTCTTTCGTGAGTCCTGTGCATGTAAGATGTGTGGATCTTCCCGCACAGTGTGGAAGTTATTTGGTATTCTGAAATTTGGTATTTGACTTGGTTTTTTTCAAATGATAATTGGTTTGTATCAGTATTTGTATCTGTGCTGTAACACTTTGGGTCTACCATTTGAAGATGAGTAGTGGACAATCTTAAGGGGGCATTCTGACACATTTGGTTACATTTTGAGACATTGGAAAATTATGGAGATTTCAGTTTAGTGTTGTAATCTGTGAAAAATGTGAAATGATTAATTCATGTTTCAGTTAATGAAATGTTATTGAAAACTATAAAACTGTATATCTGTGCGTGTTACATGAAAATGTAAGTTTCAGGACACCTTGTAACACTTGGCTAAACCAAATGTTGAAAAGGCAGGCGCCACCCAAGAAACTCACATTCTGAAAGAGACACAAGGTTTACTGGAAACCGGCAGCCTCCTCGAGCACCGGGAGGAGACCCATCAAGATAAGGTGGCAGAAACATCAACGGTTCCCGACTACACCCTCTCCATATCATCATCATCCATATCTCGACCATTCATCAACCATAAGGATCTATAGAAACTGGACATTAACATATGAACTGAGAAAAGAACTCTTTCCAGCCTGGTCGGAGACACCCTTAGATTTGAATAGCTAGCCAGGAAACAAAGGGAAATATGGGGAAATATTGCCAAGGGCAGAATAAAGTGTATAAAAACTAAGCTCCGAACCGGGCAAATTTGTGAACCGAAGGGGAGGCAGCAGACAGCCTGTGTCTCTGTGTCTCACGGTTCACCCATGGCATTTTCCCAGGAAAAAGACTGTCAAGTATCTCCGCTGTTGGTGGGTTTATCGAAATTCTGTAATTTGATCTTTATTAATAAACCAAATTATTATTTTAATTGGAATATCGTATTGGTATTTATAACAAATAAATGGTGGCCATTGTACAAACTGCCCTCTGGGAAAAAAGTGGCCACGAAACAGAACCTTGAACTTTGTTACAGTTAATGTTGTTTTTAAGATGGGAACAGAAGTGGGATGAGGTTATGTATGTTGATACATTCTTCACTTTGCGGAATCAGACAGAATGGCAGAAAAATTGTGGCTTGAATCCAATTCCCTCAGACCCTTTTGAGCTGGCTCTTGAAAAGAAGAGTCAAAGAAAATGGTTAAAATGTTGTTGTTTTACGTGCAGCATAGAACAAATTTTTCTAAACATCTCCCCAACAAGGAGGATGATATAGATCTTATGGTTGGTCCTAATCGCAGCTTAGAGAGAACAGATAATCAGGATGCCAAGACTGATACTGCGAGGGAGCTGGCACACAAAGAGGCTCAAAGATGAGAAGATAGAGGGGATGGGGAGGATATATCCAAGAGCAGAGGTTTTCAGTCTGGTTGCAGGAAGAACTAGAACTAAACACAGAGATATGACAGTAGCTGCCTCCCTTGGACAGTACGTGCCAATGGTCCAATCACAGTAAAAGTGTTGTTTTCAATAACAGACCTTAATAATTGGAATTCAGTCACCCATCTTCTAATACTCAAAAAACTCTCCAAACAAAACCAGAAGGTTGCAATTATAAAAGGATTTCCAAAGGAATGGTTCCCAAAGGAATGGTTCCCCTGGGGAAAGGAAGGGGGCACCTTGAGCCCTCCCCACCCCCCACCAGCCAGGAGACTTGTTGTTAATCAATGTGCATACTGTGATAAAGACGGGCATTGGAAAAAGGATTGTGCACAGCTGAAACATAAAAGCCCCCCTCTCATGGCCATTACCAATGATGACTGTGGGAGACTAGAGGATTCTTCTCTAGCAGAACCTCTGCTTAGAGCTGAGGTGGGAAATGAGGAGGTAAATGAGGAGGCAGAATTTTTGGTAAATACAGGAGCTAGTTACTCTGTGTAAATACAGTAAAAGAAAACTTGAATAATGGTTCTGTAACAACCATGAATGCAACAGGAAATTGCAAATCTTGGCCACTTTTCAAGCCCATTGATTTTGAATTAGGAAAACAAACTTGCCATTGTAGTATCTACCCAATTCACCAATGTGTCTCCTTGGGAGAGATTTATTGGAAAACTAAATGCTGAAATCAGATTTTAAAATGGCAAAGTACAGGTTATTATTCCATAACCTCATTATGTGGAAGCCTCTATTTTTGCTCTAGTCTCTGACATTGGATGTGATCTGTTTGCCAGTATCACTTGAGGATGCAGTAATTTTGATAATCTGGGCTGGACCAGGCCATCCAAAAGAGCAGAGTCTGTAAGAATGAAGTTGAAACCTGGAGCTAGACTTGTAAGGCAAAAGTAATCTCCTTTGGAAATAGAAAGTCATAAGGGGTTATTTTCCCTTGTGGAAAAATTTATAAAATATGTCCGATTGAAGAACTGCAAATCCAAATTTAATACCCCTATTTTGCCAGTTAAGGAGGCAAACAGAGGATTACCAGCTGGTACAGGACCCTAGAGCCATAAATAAGATAAAAGATATACACCTGGCAGTAGCAAATCCTTGTACCTTCCTAACAAGCTTGAGTGAAAAATAAAAGTAGTTTAGAGTATTATATTTGAAACAAGCCTTTCTTTGTGTCCTTTTGAGTACTGAAAGTCAAGATCTTTTTGCCTTTGCATGGGAAAATGCAAACACAGGGAGAAGAATCCAACTTGGACAGTATTACCACAGGAGTGGCATTTATAAATAGCCCCACTATGTTCAGAAATCACTTAGCAAAAGAACTGGAGGACTGTTCCAAAAATCAGAACCCTCCTGGAGTTTTGTTACAGTATGTAGGTGACATTCTGATCACCTCTGAAACTAAACAGCAAGGTTGGGATCAGAGTGTGGCATCGTTGAATTTTCTGTGACTACAGTGGACCCAGAGTATAAAAAGACAAAGCACAAATAGTCCAGACCACATTAACCTACTTGGGAGTCAAAATCCTCCACGGACAAAGGAGGCTGGGACAGGAACAAAAAGAAGCAATTGGCCAGCTTCCACGACCACAAATGGTAAGACAGTTATGTGCGTTTCTTGGGATGGTCTGATGGTGTCACCTGTGAATCAGCAGTTATGGGTGGCAAATAAAGCCTCTGTGTGAACTTTTGAAGACAGATCAGGAGGACCAAACTTACTTCATGGTTACCCACTTGGACTTGGTTAAAACATTTGTTTATAATAATCTCCATTAATAATTGCTTATGTGTTTTATCTTGCATCATGATTCGGTGTTATAGCAGTGATATAGCCTTATGCTTAAAAATGAAATACAGAAAGTAATAGACTAGTTCCCATAAGGAACTTAGTCTCAGGAAAAGGGAGTACTTGATAAGAACAACAGAACAGAATTTTACTCTCATAAGGACAGTCAAACAGAACAGCACAGCCTTGGAGAAATAGAGGATGTAACTTAGGCAAACAGGAGTTGCACAAATTCATGCAAACGCAAGCAGGATGCCAACTTAGCTCTGCAAATGTGACAAAGCAGAAGTTATACAAAACAATGATATTGCACTTACTTACAAGCACAGGGGTTGAGGAACAAACACCTAAAAAGGACGTTACCTGGACATTAAAGATAAACACCAAAGAACCCTATAAGGACTTCCATTAAGAGTACAACCATGTAAAATAAAGTAATACATATATATCAGGTAGTCATGGATAGCTGATGAATATGCAATCATTGTTTATGATAAAAGCTCTGTTTACCTGATGCTCAGGGCACTGGATTAGAGGAAATATCCTCTGAGTGACCAGTGCTCTGCAATAAAGAATGCCTGATTTCTAATACTCAAAACAGTGTTAGAAAGCTGTCTGGACAAATATTGGGATCACTTCAAAAGTCTCTCAGAAACTGAGTTTGTGTTTCTATTTAATAGCAATTGTTTATAAATTAACACCAAAAACAGTGGAGCTATTGATGCTCATGCCAAATCACTAATTAGCCAGCAGTCTTCTGTAGAATGAGGACTGAGGTCAGTAGTGGGGAGTAAGCCTCCGTCCTGGACTGCTGTGCCTCCCTGGAGTCTGCAGGGTAACTTGCAGCACCAAGCAGAAGTAGGGTGAGTCAAGGTTATGTCAGAGCCTTCCACTGATTTTGCTAGTTTCTTACGTAGAGGGACTGTCCAGCAAAAACCATGCTATAGTTACAAACCAAAATGGTATCCCAGAGGAAAAAAAAAGCAAAATACCGTATCAATAAACACTGAGAAACAACAATGCTCAAGAACCAGGCAGTTTTCCTTCTCATTTTCTTTCAGGGATTCTGAAAGGAAAAAGCAGCTAATGGTTAGTAAATGTAGATCCTTCATGCAGAAATAACAATCTCTTTGGATGTATTTCAGAGCAGATGGAAGATATGCGGTACCAGAATTGTGATACAAAAACTTACCACTAGCTGCTTGTGACAGCATCACATTACTAGTGTTCTTTATTTCTGTCACAGAATAAAAGAAAAAAGAAACAGTGCTTTTCACAGAACACTTACTATATCACTTTATGCAGATCATGTGACTCCTTCCCTCCAAATTATTACAATTTTGCAATTAGGAGCTTTCAGGCAAAAATATGGGAATAGAAACAACAGCTGTTTACTAGGAATATTTAAAAAAAGAAAAATACAAATGCAGTAGTACAAAAAAAAAAACCAAACAAGCACACAAACAAGAGTACTAGAAAACCCTGACAGAGTCAGATACGAACTGAAACTCTGTTGTCAGGGTGTTGGAAGCAGTCCAAATAAAACTTCCTGGAGTAACAGATGTTGTTCTGTGAAATAGAGATGATCCTGTAGAAAAAAGGATCCAGTGCTGGCGAGATGGGTCTGGTCTTCCTCTGAGAATTCAATAGAAAACTGGCTGCCGTGGTGCCCAGGATGGCTGGTTTTATGCCGGTGGAAAGGCTTTCGCTCCTCCCACTGAGTGGAGCATCTCACAATGGGATGAAGTAATGTTATCAATCATGTGAGAAGCCATAAATGGCCCATTCACAGGTGATGTCCCTCAGAGGAGGATGGGTGCAGGAGGAGAGAAGAACAATCTCTCCCAACAGATTTCAACAGATGAAAATAGAATACACAGTTTTGGTTACATTTTCCAACCCAAGACACCAACCCATATTTCCCTTGGTGCAGCCTAAGACTGTGTCATCTCGTTCTGTCAGTTGCTGCCCAGTGAAAGAGACCAACCCCCACCTGACTACAGCCACTTTTCAGGAAGTTGTAGAGAGTGATAAGGTCACCTCTGAGTCTCCTTTTCTCCAGGCTGAACAACCCCAGCTCCCTCAGCCATTCCTCACAGAGTCTGTGTTCCCAGCCCCTCTCCTCTGTACATGTTCAAGGATCTCGATATCCTTCCTAAACTGAGGGCCCCAGAGCTGGACACAGCACTCAAGGTGTGGCCTCACCAGTGCCGAGTACAGGGAAAGAATAACCTCCCTGCTCCTGCTGGCCACACCATTCCTGATCCAGGCCAGGATGCCCTTGGCCTTCTTGGCCACCAGGGCACTCTGCTGGCTCATGTTCAGCTGCTGTCACCAGCACCCCCAGGTCCCTTTCTGCCTGGGCACTGTCCAGACACACCATCCCAGCCTGTAACACTGCAGGGGACTATTGTGGCCAAAATGCAGGACTCGGCACTTGGACTTATCAAACTTCACCCTACTGGACTCTGCCCATCCATCCAACTGTTCCAGGTCTCTCTGCAGAGCCCTCCTACCTTCCAACAGATCAACATACGCTCCCAGCTTAGTGTCATCTGCAAATTTACTAATGAAAGACTCAATACCCTCATCCATGTCACCAAGAAAAATATTGAACAGAACTGGCCCCAACACAGACTCCTGAGGGACACCACTGGTGACTGGCCCCAGTTGGATGCAGCACTGTCCACCACCATTCTCTGGGCCCAGCCATCCAGCCAGTTCCTAACCCAGCAAAGAGTGCTCCTGTCCAAGCCATGGGCTGCCAGCTTTTCCTGGAGTGTGCTGTGGGAGACAGTGTCAAAGGCCTTGCTGAAGTCCAAATAGACAACATCCACAGCCCTTCCTTCATCCACCAGGCGGGTCACCTAGTCATAAAAGGAGATCATGCTGGTCAAGCACGACCTACCCCTCCTAAACCCATGCTGGCTGGGTCTTATACCCTGGCCTTCCTGTAAGTGCTGCATAATAGCTCTCAGTATAAACTGCTCCATTGTCTTACCTGGTACTGAGGTCAGACTAACTGGTCTATAATTATTAAGATTCTCCTTCCCACCCTTTTTGTGGATGGGTGTCACGTTGGCCAGCTTCCAGTCATCTGGAAACTCCAGTGAGCCAAGACTGTTGGTAAATGATGGAGAGTGGCTTTGCAAGTTCATCTGCCAGCTCCCTCATCACCCTGGGATGGATTCCATCTGGTCCCAAAGATTTATGAATATCCAAACATCTCAATAGGTCTCTGACTACCTCCTCCTGGATAACATTCAGTGGGACCATTCTTGCTTGCTGACACCATCTCCCAACCCAGGAGAGCAGGTGTCCTGAGGACAAGCCTCTTCCCACTAAAGACTGAGGCAAAGAAGATGTTAAGCACCCCTGCCTTCTCCTCAACTGCAGTTACTAAGTTCCCTCCCACATCCAATAGAGAACAAAGTTTGGTCTTACCTGTGGGAAATGTATTTGTAGAAGAATTCTCAAAGCCTGACAGAAGGCTCACATGGTATGTATCCATATGCAAACTTTGAGACAAAAAATGGTGACTAAGAAATGCCATGAAATAGGACAGATAATATTGAGAAAGAAATGGAACCAGAAAAAAGTTTCAAATGATGGCCTTGCAAATAACACTAGATATTTTAAAGAAATAGAACTACGAAAGTTGCATTGTAGTAGGACCCGTGAGAGGTAATTTTAGATGACTGGCTTTAAGGCACTAGCAGCATTGTGTGGCAAAAGCTGATAGGCCAAGAAACACTTATAATGTATTGTAATTAGGAAATAGTTTGACTTCTGATTGTGATTGTGTGAATTATAACATCTGTATTGTCTCACCCTTCACATGAGACTGAAAATGGAATAAAAGTTTTTAAAATGCCTCTCAGTTGCCATTCTCTGGGTCAGAAAAGGGCATAATCTGACAAAATAACTTTCCTTTTACCATTGTAAAAAGTTGTAAAAAGATTTTTTATTGTCCTTTACAAAAGTTGTTAAATTAAGTTCTAACTGAGATTTGGCATCCTTAAATTTTTTTTCCTAC
Source organism: Prinia subflava (assembly GCF_021018805.1). Lineage (NCBI taxonomy): Eukaryota > Metazoa > Chordata > Aves > Passeriformes > Cisticolidae > Prinia > Prinia subflava. The sequence continues at coordinate 35,338,742 of NC_086283.1, read as the reverse complement.
ATGCCCTACCATTCCCTTAAAGACATCTGAGCCTCCTTCCAAAGATGATACATCCTCTTTTTATTCCTAAGTTCCTCCAAAGCCTCCTTGCCCACCCAGGCTGGACATTTGCCTTGCTGACTCATCTTTCCACACACAGGCACAGTCTGTTCCTGTGCTCTCAGGATCTCTGTTTTGAAACATGCCCACTTTTCCTAGACTCCTTTGTTTTTAAGGGCTGCTTCCCAAGGAACTCTCTGAATAAGTCTCCTAAGTAGGCCAAAATCTGCCCTCTGAAGTCCAGCGTAAAAGTCTTATTGATGTTCCTCCTGATTCCACCAAATATTGAGAACTCTATAATTTAATGATCACTGTGCCCCAAGTATCCTCCAACCACCACATCTCCCACCAGCCCATCTCTGTTTGCAAACAACAGGTCTAACATAGTCCCTTCCTTGGTGGGCTCACTCACAAGCTGCGACAAAAAGTTGGCCTCCACGCACTCTGAAGACTTTGTGGACTGCCTCCTTACTGCTGGAATAAGTTCCCAGAAGATATCTGGTAGGTTAAAGTCACCTACAAGAGCAAGGGCTGGTAATCTGGAAACATTCTGCAGCTGCTTATAGAATAAGTTGTCCACCTCTTCTTCCTGGTTGGGTGAATGATAGCAGACTTCCAGTAGGAGTCAGCCTTGTTGGCCTTCCCTTGAATTCTTACCCAGAGACATTCAACTTCATCATCAGCCATTGCTGAAATCTTAAAACACCCCAATAATTCTCTGCTTAATGAAAAGATTATGTGCTGATTGTGTGCTGGTGGCTTTCTGGCCCACAATGAGCCACAATGCTTTCTGAGTCACAAAAAGAATGAGACTTAATGCATCTGTGGTATCTTATTGGGTAGGCTTATAAAGCTGACTAGTAGATTTCAATTATCTGTCATTCAAACGAACATTCATAATTTCTCCTGCACTAAGATGTAATGTGTATTGTCAAATCTCTTGCACTTTTAGTTACCATTCCCTTTTAAGATGTGCTTGAGATTATATATATACACACACACTCCAACACAAGAATGACAAGTGCTCTACAGGTTTCATCAGATGTTTTCACATCATCCCTGTGGCAGTATCTCAAAGACACCATATTATCCTAACGATGTATGTATATATGTGCACTATTTTTTAGAAAGCTTCTTCATTTAATCCATAAATATTTTAAACCATAAACAAAAACTTATTTTAGGTAACTTTGGGTTTTCATTCAAATCTGAAATGTGAGCTTAGTTTATAATAAAGATAGACTTTGATTACTAGAAGATTTTTTAAATGTTTTAGGAATTTTTTAGGAGGTAAACCCTAAATTTATCTTCCTTTTCCAAATATTTCACAGTAGTACTGCAGGTTGCTCAAGCAGTAACATGGCATATCAATGCAGGCAGGATCTGCCATATCTAATAGCTTCCATCCTCTGTGCTCATCTGCCTCTGTTGCACTCGTCTGCCATTCTTTTGATTCTCTTTCCAATTCCTTCAGTGATCCTGGCTCTCCCTCTCTCCTCAGTTTTCTAGTCACACTGAGGGAACTGTGGCTTCCACAGTGAAGGTCCTTGTCACTCCCTAATATCCCATCTACCCTCCCTTGCAGTCTCTTGGTCTCGTTGCCTGGACAGACCCATGCTCTAAGTAAGCTATTTTGATTTCTGCTTACTGCAGTTTTTCATTGAATTACTTGCTTCTGACCCTCTTATCTATTCTACATCCATGTTGTTAGCTCTCCTGCCTGATCTTCCCTCCTTCTTTGTTCCTCTTGCCTTTTGCTTCCTTGGGTCCTTTTAAAAGGCACCTTTCTTTGCATATTTTAGCATTCCTTTTTTTCTTTGATTTCAACCTACTTTAATGTCACTATGCCTTGCTGAAGAAAGAAAGATAATGCAGTTTCCAATTCCACAAAAAAGTTTCTGGTTTTTTATCCATTTCTCTGTCCCTTGACTAATATCTTCATTTCACATTAAGTTTGTGTGTTCAATCCCCATATAAGCCATTCATTTAAGAATTGGACCCAATGATCCTTGTGGGTGCCTTCCAACTCAGAATATTCTGAGATTTTTCTTTTTTCTTAAATTAGCATGAACTTTGTCTCTTCAATTCTTTGCTATTTCTGAATTCCCTCTAAAACATCCTGCTCCACTCCTATCTCCTCTGCCTAGCATTTTCTGCCAAAGAAATTTTCAGGCTTTTTAAAGGATGGAAAAAAAGTCATAGCTTTCACTCAGGAACCTTTCCCTTTGCTTGACCTGGCAGTCTCCTCTCTTTTTCTTATTTTGCTTTGGCCTTCCTCTCACCTTAAAGCATACCCCCTAAGTTCTTTCTTTTACATGTATTCCTCCTTGTTCTCTGGATTTCATTTTTGATAGCCATTTCTTTGTCCTGAAAAGACCCTTACTTTTATTTCCTCTTCTTTGGGTTTTTAACCTCCACTGCTTATAGAACATTCACTATCATGCATTTATTTTATTTTAATTAAGAGTTATCTTACAGCTGATAGTGTCAACAGATCATCGGTATTTTTCCCTTGATTTGATTACATTGCATTGCATAAAACTAATGTCCTTCTAATGTAAACACAAAATTCTGCCACTATTTCAAAATATGTGCACTGCCTTTGCTCTTGCAGATGTTTGAAAAGGATATATTTAACCATTTCCCACAGAGATGAGCATTTAAATTCTGCTTGTTATTTAGGTCGATAACACTGATTCAAACTTTCTCCCATAGCAGCTGCAGAAAGAAAATAAAAATTCAGAATGATATCCTGGTAAGGTCATTTCAGTTATGCTGTAGACCTATGTAAATAAAAATATTACTGACATTTCAACTCAGAGGAGTCATACATATATATCCTGTATGAATACATATATGTCATATGTTATTCTACATATATGTAGAATACGTGTCTAACTAAAGGTATCTGCCCAGATACCTTTTCATTGTGATGAAAGCACTTTTTTTCAAGGTTTTTTGAATAACCTCTCTCAGTCCTCATTTATGTATTTCACTAAACTGCCTGGGCAGTGCAATGAACTCCTGAACAAGCATCTGACCCAGAAAAGCAACATGGATTGCAACTTGCTTTGATTTTCTGAAACATTATGTCATCATGAATTATGGGGCTTGGCTTCCTAACATCTGCAAGGCACTTGAAGATTACCAGATGGAAAGATGATAAAAATACTTTGCATTTATATTGTTCTGTATTAAAACTGTAGTTGGAACACATTTCTAATGGTGTTATTTCATATAACAGTATAAATTCCCTGCAGTGTAAGCTCACAACCATAATGTCTCTGGTGAAGTTATAGTGGAATGGCTGCTTCCCTGATGAAAGTATTGGCAAAATCCTCACATTCTCTCTTTTTTATTTTATCTGATTTGAGCAGAGTTTGAATAGAATGTACAATAGGAAGAGGTTATTTTGCTCTGTTTATTCCACAAAGATATTTAATATGGCAGCCTAGTTATGAAACAGAAGGCTAGAAGACAGTTCCAGCTTCTTGTTTGACTTTTCCATCCCAATTTATTTTTCTAACGTATAATTCTGTGTATATCTTGCTTTTCTCTTCTGCTTGTAGAAATGAAAGGTGTGAGCTGTAATCATTTGCTTCCAAAACAAAACTTAGCAATCATGGGAAGATGCCAATTTTAAGTGAAATAAAAAATATGTATGTGATATTATTTCTACCCAGAATGACTGTTTTGAAAGTGAAAGTATACTGCATTGAGACAGTCTACTCCTGTGCAAGATGGCAGATGAAGAGATGGACTTGTGTTCCTCAAAAATATGGTTACTTAAAGGTTCTAGAGGTGGGGAAATGCAAATTCCTCCAATGGCCCTCTATATAAAGAGCTGACCCAAAAATTTGGATACAAATATTCCTTTGCAGTGTTAGAAATCTGTTATCTGTCCTTTATCTTGGGGTCACCTGTGAGTCAGTGGTGTTAGGAATTAAACTACTTGGATGTTACTAAAACAGAGTGCAGATCTCATGTGTGGATGAATGAAAGCTCTCTGTCATTACAGTCGGGAACAATCAATGGTTATGGCAGTGGCTGTGCAGTACTTTGTATCAGTCCATTATCTGGTTTCTCAGCAATACTGTTACAGTCAGGGGAAGCCACTTAATAAGGATTTTTAATGTGATTCTCTAATAAAATAATGCCTGTCCTATGGTCCATCCCCTGGAAAAAATCTTTTTTCATTCATTGGCCAGTTCTCATCAAAGACAGTGGTGCTGCTGAACGTTTCAAGGGAATTACTGACTTTAAAAAAGTGCATAACATTCTAGCTATTTTTAATCTCTCTTCTGCCCAATAGCTGTTTTGAGGGCACAGGGAACAGTGGATTGACAGAGGGTAGGAAGCACAGCCCAGTATAAGAACTGAAAGTAAATTTATATTTTAAAATTACTCCTCAGTGAAAAGAGTGGATAAAGCAGTTTGACCCAGAAAAAGTAGCAGCATGGATATGGTGCCGTTTTACAATTCTTCAGCACAGATAATTGCACTTTGATGAAGAACTAAACTGTAGTGATGCACAGTTAAAAACCAAACAAAAGAACAATTTGTATCAACTTAGATGGGTCATAACCTGAATTCAGGTCATGTCTTCTAGATTATACAGGAATAGAGAACCTGTGAGAGCCCTCTGCTGACTGGAGCATGAGATGGGGCATGGCAGTTTCCTTTGGCTCTGAGGGCAACAGAGAAGGTGAGCATGCAGGACCAGCTCAAGCTAAGCTTTTGGGTGGTTGAAGGAGATACTGATGCCAGCAGGCAGTGATTTTGGTTAGTCATGTACACTTTTTCTTCTATGTTTGCTAAATCCTCCATTTAATCCACCATTTCTTCCAGTCTTTCACTGTTTCTCACAAACTCTTTAGAAATCCCTCAGATTTCTCTATGTCCTTTGATCTTTTCCTGGTTCTTCTCTTCTGTCACTACTTTTTCCTCCCTTTTTCTTTGTTTGTAGCTCCTTTTAATGCAATCCACAGTTATTTAGTTCCATGATGCTTTCATCTGTAAAAATTACATTCAATAGAGTATAAGCTGATCATTCTGACTGAACCCTTAACAAAGCCATCCAGGCTACCATATGGTAAAATTTTCTTCATACATTGCTCCTGAATGCTGCCTAGGCCATGAGCTGCAGTATCTTTTGCTTTAAATTTTCTGACATGCTTTCTAGAAAATACCATGCTTCTGAAAAAAAGAATTTGACATTTACTTCCATTGCACTCTTAAGATCCTCATGGGCTGTGATTTTCCAGTGGTTCATGCTTTCTCATATCTGAAGAAGCCTTCCATGTTTACTCACAGAAAGAATAGCTAGCAAAAAAAGCAGAAACAGGCAGGTAGGAAGTACCTGTTTATCCATTCATTCTCAATTCATCTATGACTATGGAGGATGCTTTAAGCACAGGTCAGAATGAACCACCTGTATCTGTAAAAGCTACATGTAGCTTTTTCAGCAAGGCAAAGCAAGGCAAAGCATGCCTTTTATTCTAGGAGTATTTTTTTTACTTTTTCTGTTGCTCCTAGTCTCTTCTATTTTGTTCATCAGTCTATTTCTGTAGAAGGAAAAAAGACACATTTTTCTTAACAGTCAAATTTGGTTTTATAGACAGATCATTTATGTTTTTAACATCCATATCAATTTATCAAGTGGTTCTTTCCATTTCATGTGTTTTTATCCTATCCAAATTGTCCCAGCAGCTTATTTGTTATTTGCTTTGGTGGGTTTTTACCACCCCCTTTTCAGAGCTGAAAAACTCATTTATTCCAAGAGATAACCATTTCTTTGTCAAAATTTGTTTCATTGAAACGAATATGGAACCATATTATTTTAAGCAGATTTATGTAGTTACCAATGTAATTGGAGTTAAGCACTTACTAGAAAGAAAAGGAAGAGTCAAAGACCTCTGGGTTGTGACATATTTTCCAATATCTCTGCATCTGTTTAAATTGAGGTTTTTGTCAGTCTTTGAGTTTCATCTGTCTCCACCCATTGTGCAGCTATATCCCCATACCTCATACAAGAATTTCTTGTGAAATTCTCCTCAGCTTTTTTTTCACTCTTGCAGTTGTAAGTTTTATAATGAGCAGGTATTCTGCAGCGTTTGTAGACCAACTTGTGAACCAGGCAAATGCCAGTGAAGCACAGCAAGGAGTAGGCAATAATGTGGAAGAAAGAAGGGACAATAAATAGTGTGTTAAGAATTCATGTGTAACTTGTAGTCTCTCCAACTATATGCTATGTCAGCCTGTGTCACAATAAGGCTGGGATCTCTGACTGTGAGGATTGTGAATGATAGTATTTTATTTGAGAAGTCAGCTCATTCAGGTGCAGCCACACACTCATGACAGTCTGTGCAATCTAAGCTGCAGAAGGCAGCTGTATTAGGGAATGTTGATCCTTAAGCTTAGAGAAACAGTTTGTCACTGGTTAAAGAAATTACTCATAGATCCCACCTTACCACTTGCACACTTTATTTCACAGTTCTGCATTCTTGAGGAGCAGATCTGTATCTTAGGTAGGTCCTCCTCTGGTTTTCCTGGTATATTTTCAGAGGACTCCTCTGAAGTATTGTAGAATTACTTCCACTTACTGAGGCGGAGAGACCACAATCACCTCTGTCTGAACAAACAGGCTGAATTCCTCTGTTTAGGGCTAGACTGAATTAGTCATCATGGAGAATGTATTGGTCCTGCATCTGTTTGAAGAAAAAGGAGGTCTCTCTCACTTACCCAAGTTTAAAAATTATAAAATTCACCACCATATGTAAGCACAAATTGAAGACATAAAACCAGTCGAGACAAAAAAGCAGCTTTTCGAAGCAGGTGATCTGAACTTGAGCCAAAAGACATAGGATACCTTCTAATCAAAACCTTGATACTGTAGTGCCATATCAGAGACACATTTAGTGCCATGTATGCAGTCGCTTCCCAACTTATCCCCTGCCACTGAATTAAAAAAAGTGAAGGCATAAGCCTACACATGGAAATGTCCCAGTCTAGCAGAGAAGGCAAGCAAAGAGGAAAGCAGTTCAAGACAGTAATTCCAAGTTCTCAAATGCCTTGCAAGAATCTTTTCAGAGGTATTTATTGTACCTTTTGTGTTAAAGATAGTCAAATTTTATAAATTCCTGTGATAAGGTAACTGTTTCTTCTCTAACTGGTTTGACAGGTATGTGATTATAACAGATAAGCTGATAGTGATCCCTAAAACCTCATTTGACAAAAGGCTCCTGGGACCTTTTCAAAGTTATGCTGATTCCACTGTTTATAGCAGGAGTTTGAAAGGTGAGAAGAGAAGCATCCTAAGGGTAAAGAAGATGTGAGTTTTTTCTCTTATGGGATACACTTAGAAAAAACCTTGAGAACTAAAATGCTATGGTCAGGCTTATGTGATATTAGCATGCTGCTTTATTGAAGAGAAGACCCTGGACTGTAAGCTTTATATCACTGTTCTCTTGTCCAGTACAGAAGAAGAAACTGAATTCTTTACCTTTTATTTTCCATGAATCTTTACTTAGCTGCTGTGGTGTGTCCACAGGAGTGGTCTTGCTGCAGGCTGAGTCTGCGAGTGAGGTACATGCTCTGGGGACCTCTTCATATCCTGTGTCCAAAGCTAAATGAAGCTTACATTTTACAGCAATTCTTACAGTCTTCCCTTCTACATCATTTGGCTAAAATCCTCTCCAATGCTAGGGATTTTCTTTAATCTTCAGCATGAACTAGGGATATGAGAGCAAGCTAATAAGATGCAATAAATATCTGCGAGTACTTTGTGGGCATTATGTGCAGTTTATGAAGTTTTGCTGTTTGGACATTTTTTATATATTTAACCTTAGTGTTACAACAACTGAAATCAACTGTAAAGGCGGTAGTTGTCAGGGAATGGTATTCTTATTTCCTTCTTGCTCTGCATCAGCTGAATATGGGGTTATTCCATTTTAAAGAAGGATTAAAAGTTAGTTGGGCTCCTCAACTTCTGTAAAGGAGGTATGGGGTTATTAAAAGGAAATAAAGGGCCTTGATAAGCTAGCTCAGAGAAAAAGGGAATGCCATCAGTATTAGCCTCAGTGATAAGATTTGGTTTTTGAAATTTGATGAAGTATTCATATTTATTAAGCTCCAATTAATAAATAAAAAGACAGACTGCATCTAGAAAGGAAAGAAAAAAATAGAGGAGAGATGAAACCAAAGATGCCCTCATAAGCCAAACATTGACACAAGTGTCACATCAGTCATCATCACAGTCCTCTATGGCCTCATAATCAGATACACCTGAGGCACAAGCTGGCAGCCCTCCAGGGTACAAAGCATGCTGCAGTTAACTTTGATTGATGTCAGTCTTTCAGCATCTCTGCGAGTAAACATCTTCATTATTCAGTGGCAGCATTATGCTCAGCACTGAATAATTTCTTGGGAAGTCTTTGCAGAATGTCAGCCTGAGAATTCTGGTCGACTCAGAAGGTGTAAATTCTTCCCCTCAACCCCCTCATCTATCTTATCACCTTAATTTCTTACCTTAGTGTTGTGATTTAGGAATGGTACTCCCTGATTTACTTCTCCCACTGAGATTTTCCAAACCAAACTGCTACTCACTTGCTCCCGCTGCCCTGGCAGAGTGGCTGGAGAGAAGAACTAGTGCTTCTTCTTTTCCCTATGGGCAGCTCAGCACTGGAACTAGGATCTGGTTTAAATACTGCCTCCCTCTATCGTTCATTTGCAGTAAAACTGGTAAAGTGCACGGTGAAAGAATATTTCTCTCTCTTTTTTTTTTTCTGGCAATACATGAATACATCAGAATATTCCTCTATAAGATCCATGACTTTTCTTTGATTCTGTTTGAGACTGCCCACTCCAAATCTCCACTTGTACATTAGACTGTTGTAATGCAGCATAAGGAGTTAAAGCACTGAGACAACTGAACTCTGTTTCTATTGCAGTATGAGTTACTGAGATGCAAAAGATATCAATTGCTGGAGGTGTTTATTTTTTCTTTTGGAATCTGATTATTAATGGGAACGTGCATTTTCCTGGAGAATGTACCTGCATTCAAAGGAGTGGAGTGAAAGTCATTGTACAGACCAATTTTAGATCATCCCTCTTTGGCCATGGTAAATCAGCCCCAAGAAAACCCATTTTTGTTAATAATGACAGATTGAGGAAATTGTTTAAATTACTTGGGGGTTTTGGGATCACAGAAAATAGTTGTGTGGCTCACCTTGTCTGTCTTCCTTTCTTAAATATCCCCTAAACTCCAGAGGTTTCACCAGTGTGATCAGTAAAGATAATGCCTAGAGATTAAATTATTAGTATTTTCTGAAGTCACAGATAAAAGACCTGTGAGATGGACTGCCCATTGAGATTCCAGTATTTTGTTGTTCTGTGATGCATGGATTCTTTTAACCCCTTTTAAATGTTTATTTTCTTGGGGTTGTGGGGATTTTGATGGGAAGTTTTGGGAAGAAATAAAATTCCCACCTATTCACTGATGACACTCAGTTGCTGAAAATGGAAAGATGTATTTGGATTGTTTGTGGTGTGACTTGTGGCACCTTTGTAAGATGAGGTATGAGTGTCTGGAGTAAACAGTAGTAACATAAATACCTGTATGGAAAAAGCCAGGAAGTGATGTGAGAAAGTGAATTTTAAAAGTCATTATTTGGTTGACACGAAGCATTGAAGTTTGTGTCTTTGTGAGAACCTCGTATGTAGTGTTTCTCAGTAAGGAACTATCTCTTCTGTTTGGAACAGTTGGCCAGCTCTGAATTTCTACCTCCTTGTCAGCATGGGTTCTCTATTTAAAGTGGATGTTCAGAAAGACCTGGAAGTGCCAGCTGCAGAAAGATGCCCATCTTCTCCTTAAATGTTGGTCTGACAGAGTAACTAATATTTCAGAGTCCATCTCTGCTGCAGTTAGAGACTTTCTTTCTGCTGAAAGGAAATTCCTTCATTGCACAAGGCTGTTGCAGCATTGCAACACCATTGGGCTGGGGCAGGGCGGGTGCCTTGGGCTGAGGCTTCTGGGGTTGTTTTTTGAGGCTTTGGGCTGCTTTCGGCTGTTTTATTTTGCAAGACAATTCAGGTAGTCTGATTCTGTGCTGGTAGCTTTCAGATTACAAAAATCTTGATTAGAGAAATAGGAGGGTTATTTGATCAACAAGCATCTGCCATAGACTGAGCAAATGTCTAAGTAAGGGCTGTGCCTTGTCCCTTTATCACATGGGCAGACAAAAGTCACACGGGGTGAATGAGCTTGGGGAGACGCAAGGGCCTCCGAGTGAGCTTGTCTGCATTCACCTCAAACCCTATTTTTGTAGTCCCAAGTTCCTTGTTCTTCAAATATTTCTGAAGGAGTGAGTACTTAAAAAAAACCAACAAAACAAAACCAACCCCAAAAACACAAAGAAAACAAACACAAACACATACACAAACCACAAAAAAATCCAACTGAAAGATTAGGTCTAATTCAGCAATAATTTCCTTTATTATTTGTTGGTAATATTGTTGAGATATTATTTCAGTTTGAGATAGTAAAGACTGACAGACATTCATCCTTTTATAGAGAGGAAACTGAGGCACAAAGATATGAAGTGTTTTTATCAAGGGGAGGCAGAAAGATAAGAAACTAATTTAAATCTCCCATGCCCAAAGACATCACACAAAGGTAACCCATTTCTTGTTACTGCTTCAATCAAAGCCTATTCATGGTGTACTAAAATCAAGGCTAATAAATTGTTATGCTTAATTATGCAGAACATTAATTTTATTACTATGTTTGTATAACATTATTAATATTGCTATGCTCAATTACTGCCAGCAGCAAAACATCTTTACCCTTGTGATCTGGACAAAACAGTGTCCTTCTAGCAGAGGTAACTCAATACTAAATCTTCTTTTTTGTTGGCTTAGGAAGTATGAAGATGTAAAATTTCTAAGAACAGGGTAGTGGTTTTATTTTCACTGGTGTAATAAACATGAAGAATTGCAGTATTCTGGATATCTCAGATATATTACGGTCTAGACCCAAGATTGGATCACTTGCACTGACACATGGAAGCTCTATAGGCTGTTAAGTGACATAAGGAAAGCAGGCAGAACTCTTCCAGCAGAATAGCAATTCAATTAAATTAACATTTCCATTTCAATGCATCATGTGGAAGATCAGAGCTGCTGCTCAAGGCCAGTACAAGCACAAGAAACTCACCTTCATTCCAGAAGAAAATGGATAGGGTCTTCAGGAGACAGATCTGCAGAGACTTACAGAAAAGGCAATTCACTTCAGATCTGTTCTCTGAACTGCAAGTAAGAGGCTAACAGAATAACCAGGGGTAAATTGCACTGGTGCTGAGTCTTTTACTCTGCTTATTGCTGCTGTAGGAGACAAGGCATCAGACCTGAGCTCTACTGGTGGTTTGTTTTTTGTTGTTTTTTTTTTTTCGTAGTAGGGAGCTATTCTTACATTTTAATAAGCTTCACCACCCAGTTGGGATCAGCTTTGTCAAGCCTATAAAAATTATTTGACTAGAAGAGGAAAAGGAACAAGGGAATTTTGATTCCTGTAATTTTGAATGCCACTAGTAGTAAAACTGGTTACAGAACCTGAAGTCCAGAGAGCTGTGTGCACTACAGCTGTAAAAATCGGTGCTAACCTGGCAGTAACTTACAACCTGTGCTATTTTTTCTGGTTTGGGTTGTTTGGGTTTTGGTTTATTTTTGGTTTCTGTCCAATGTCTTCTTTATTAATGCTTCTAAAGGGAAGGAGTTGGTAATGAAAGCTCTGATCTCTCTCCTTCACAGCATGTTTTCTTTGTGACATTTTTGTGTGTGTATGCAAACTACCAGAATAATTCTACCACATCTGGATAGGTTGCCAGTGTCCAAATTAAAATTAATAGAAATTCAGGCTTAGCTGATCATAGTATCCACCTGCAATATCCAACACTCGTACAAGGAGTTAGTTTGAGCCAGTAATGTCACTTGCAAAAAAACTTTTATGTTACAGAACTAGTTTCTGGAAAATACTGAAGTATGATAATTTTTTCTTGAAAGATGAGACTATTTCTCTCCCTGCATGTTTCTTAGTGTGTCATTACTGAGCTTGGGTGTCATAGCAAATATAACATCCAGTATTGTAGTTTTAGGAACTTCTGCCTTGTATTTTCTGGGCAGTGCACTTTGTGCTCTTTATTTAATACAAACTGAGACTAGACAGGGTGACTGCTTTTGACATGGAAGTTAATTTACTTCAGGTCTTGCTCTGAGCAGTCCTGATCTGAGGATTTTTTTCAAGGTATGGGTCATCATGATCACCACATGATGTCTAATCACAGACTTTGTTAACATCTTGGAATTACAAGATCAGCTTACAATCATTTGTTCCATTATAAAGAGTTTTCTTTATTTCCTTTCATATACCTTCAAATGCATTTTTTCTCATGTGAAATTTAAATGTCTCTCATGTTTCTTGCCTTCTTTACATGACAAGACAGTTCTTGACATTTCATGAGAAGATATTTCTTGTCTTCTTTGATGACTAAAATTGTACAAAATACTAAATGAAAATAAAAGAGCTCTGTCTTGTGAGAAGTAATATTATCTTCTGGTTGACTTTCTGGTGTAATAGTGAAGATAGCAGTTTAAGATACAAAGTTTAAGGAATACTGCAGGGTTTATCTGTCTATCTGTCTATCTATCACCTTTTGGCTAGCATAGTTTCAGTTCAGATGAAACTTAGGAAAGTTCTGGGTTTCTCACTAGGAACATTTTCCTGGTTTATATTTTTCCTGGTGCCATGACCTGTAGAAAAACGGAGGTCCATTGTACAAAATGCTTCCTGATAGGAAGTTGTTGTCACAGGAAGTTCCTCATAGTGTAAGGGCCAGGGTCAGAAGTGGGATCATGCCACTGCCAGTGATAAGGCTTCAGGGGAAACACAGTTTCTCTGAAGTCAGCAGTAGTACACTGGTGCTATCAAAAACAAAATCTGGACACTTAATTCTAAACAGATGCTTAAGATTTGACCTGGAGGCAAATGTAAAAGAAGTATAGGGACACAAAACAATATACCAAACACACCTTCCACATCAGAAATGGATACTTTGCTTTTATTCCAGTAGATTAAGTGCTTGTGAACAAGTAAACCTGATAGGCTGAAGTGCAACCACTTGTAAAGGACACAGTTACTTGTATGAAACACTGTCGAGGCCCCAGTAGGTACTTGCTGTAAGATAAGCCACCACAGTGGGAACTTGAGATAAACACAGAAGGGAGAAATTTGTTCCACGATGGCACTAATTCCAGGCCTGGCAGAGAGGAGATCTGGTTCCCACATCCTGGTTAGTGCATCCGGACAAAAATTCCCGCTCTGGCAAACTGTGTGAAAGGAAGAAACTGCACATAAGCCTATCTCCGGTCAAACAGATATTTCCCCAAGTTATGGGACAGAGGGCATCTGTGACCACCAGTGATCACTGGAGCACCTCCCCTTCTGCAGCATGTGAAATTTTGACTGGGCAGGGCCAGCTCAGTTGGTGAGCCTCAGGTGTTAACTGACCAGATGGCCTTTGCTAAATGTATGTCCCAATATGTGAAGGTCCCACCAACCATGGCTTTTGAAAGAGTGGTGGGAAGCCTCTGAGGATATCCCTGGCAAGTCTCTTTTGAGGAAGTAATCTCTCTCCTCCTAGTAATATTAACAATCTTAGAAGAGAGCCTGACCCTGCTTCCTTTTTCCCCAGTGGGACAAGATGAACTCTACCATTACTGTTTCTATCCATTAAAGTGTTGTGTATTTGGTCGGTGTAATAGGAGTTTGCTTTTTGTTACAACTGAGTGATTACATCTATAATCAGCTGAAAGTATATAGATAACACCTAAAAGGAAAAAGTTCTTTTCTGCATGTAATATCTGCTACTACTTAACCAAAATCCTGGGGTGGGAAGATGGGTCTTTATTAGTAATTCTCCCCCCTTTGCTATTTGCATGCACAGGTTTGATCATAGGCTGTAGAACAAGATCTCTCTGACAGTAGAGATCATCCTGCTTCATCTGTGCCTCTTTGGGGAAAAGGCATTGAGAAAGTTTGCAGGGCAAGGATGTTCTTAAATGTTTGAAAGTAACCTGATGTGATTAATTTTTTTTTCTTTTTCTTTCTTTCATATTTGCGGATTATTTTGAGTCCAGTGTTCCTGTGAACAATATGTAAAGCAAATTTGCATAGATCCTTTGAAAGGATTAAAAGATTAATAATGGCTGTCCTGTGGGAAAAAAATTACTTTTGTTAGTGAAAGGCAATGGATATTAACTCAAAACAGATATTTCACCTTTCTCACTTTGACCAGCAGTCCTTCAACACTATGGGCATATTTGTAGAAAATAAAGTGTTCAGCAGCAATGATGGAACCTTTGTTCTTGCAAAGGGTCAGGATATAATAAATATTATTTTATTTTAATGTGCCTAGTCTCTATACTTCTGACAAGAAATATGCTTCTTTTCTTTACACTATCTTCTGTTCCTTTTAAATGTTTGCTTTGGCTTTCTAGAGAGTACACACACACACAGACTCTCACAGACACATGCTCACAAATGCAGGAAGCCAAATAATGCCATGCCATTTCATGAAGAAATGTAATTGGATTATTTTCAAGTCTTACACCAGAAGCTAAAACCAACATAGATACAAGCAATTGAAATTTGAGGCTAGGTTCAAATTCCTGGCCATTTGCAAAGATTATTGTCTCTCTCAGGTGCATACATAGGAGTTAATTTAAAAGATAAACTCAAGAACATTTTTCTGTATAAGGTGATTTCCAAATACAATTAATGTGCAAATCATTCCTGAATGTTAATGAAATACAGGAGTTAGGTTAATGGCACCAGAGAATACAGTTTTGCTGTTGTGGATCAGGTTTTGTCCCTCTTTGTTATCAAAAAAGATACAGTTACAATGAGTGTACACAAAGAAGAACAAGCTTTTCAGTAGATGCATGGAGAGGGTCTTTGTGGATTCATTATTCCTACTGAACTATTGAGAGCTTAGACTTGCCTTAGATCATGGGCTAGATTTTAAATGGGAAGCAAAACTGCTTTCTAAATGTGATGAAGATTCAACCTTTTTAGTACATTAGGATATTCACTAATTATATTTCTCTCTAACAACCTCTTCAGCACTGAACTAAGATTGCCCTTCACAGATGCTGAAATTTCTTTAACCTTGGGGTAAAACATTCTTTTTCTACCTCCCCACAGAACAATCCACTATTTTATTTTTTATTATTAGGCAAATCCTGATGTTTTTTGAAACAGCTCCCTGATAGCTGCTGCAGTGCTTTTAGGGAATGCTGGGTGATGTTCCAGAGTGAAGGATCCCTTTCTTCCTCACAGTTGTATGCACACCTATTCACCACACACATTAACACAAATGTAGCACCAGGCTTTCCAAGCCACCTGCACAGATCATTTATCATGTGGACCAGAAGTCACAGCTGCCTTCCCTGCACCCATGACATGACTAACAAAGTCTTTACACTTTTACTGTCAGAGGTGAAAGGTCAGAGTCCATGCAGCTGCCTAATGCACAGCTATCACTCAACTTTCAATTTTGGATGAATAGGCTTGGGAAAATGCTTCTTCCTAAGGCAAGTAATAAGAGATAGAAGATTTTCTTTTTTTCAGGGAAAAAAAAAAGGAAGTGTGGAACAAATGCAAGAAACACCAGAGCTGAACTGTGAGGCTTGGGGGACAAGTTTTGCTAACTTTTCATGAATGGCACCTGTTTCCTTTATGCACTGCAGAGTGTGTAGGAGATGTTTCTTTATCCCAGTGTGTAGTAAAACTCAATCTCTTTTAGAAGACAAAAGAATGTAAAGAATCTAGTCAGAATGGAGGCAGATGCATTGACTTGCAGGCTTGCAGGGGATGAGTTTGTTTATTAGGATTACTCACATGAATGAGTAATGAAAAGAAGTAATTATTACATGAAAGTCAGGAAGCACAATTCATTATTTAAATTCAGAGTGAATCTCACTGAGTGTTTCTAACAAGCTCAGCTAAGGAAGTTGCACACAATGGTCAGATAGTCATCAAGAAAGAAGTAAATACTTCAGGGGAGTAAACTGCAAACTAATTTTTTTTTATTAACAAGAATATGAGGTCAATAGAATACTTCCAAAACCCATGGGATTTTCTCAGAGAGCCTAAGAGAAGACTTGGACTGTAAATGTCAGGGCAAAAATCTGAACATATGAATTAATTAATTATTTTACTCCTGATAATCAGTTGCCAACAATTAGGCATCCTGCTGAACTATGAAGAGCAAAACAATGGATTTTAAATAAATGTGGAACCTGCTTCTGGCTTTTGTAACAGTAACTCTCCCAGAGGTTTTTAGCTTACCTGACTGGCTTCAAAGAGATGGAACTTGACCCCGACATTTTGAGTTGCAGGCCAACACGTTTTCTATATTTCTTACCTTACACAGTTCAAGGCCACAATACAGTACCGTAGGAGATAAAAAAAGGAAAAAAGTAAAGTATTCATAACAAATGTTTCTGCAACCTTTTGTTTCTCTGAATTGTGTCATAAGTCTTTTAAGCAAAGGACAGAGGAGCTGGCTGTAGCTATGGAGATGGGAATTATTTGGAAGTCAGTGTAATTTTTTTCTCTATTCCAGGCCAGTGAAGAGTTCACAATTTCCAGTGAAGAGTTCAGCGGAGTACCTTTATTGTCATCGCCACTTTTGAACAGGAGCTCATGTACTTAATCATAATTTGTTTGGCTGTGATAGTGTCCATGGTTTTAGGTTGTTATTGTCATAAGGGCCTTAGACATCCCATCCATTTCATGCCATATAATATCAAAGGAAAACCTGTGTGAACCCTCACCCGTACAGACTGAAACAACATCATTTTTCCATTGATAAAAAGTTTGTTTCTTTTTTTGTGTGTGGGTGATCTTATACTCAATGGTTTACCCCTCCTGTTCACAAAGAATGATTATTGAATGTACTAACAAAAAGTTCTGTCCTTTCTCTTGTCCCAGGCCTTAAGAAGCAAGTTGTGTGGCCTTTGGAGATTCTCAATGGTTGAACAATTTTCTTCACTACAGGTTGTCAAAGACTAAATAATTCTGCCTCAAACATTGATATAAAGTTTTGCTCATTATAACAAAATAAAGAAGCTGCAACCAAAGAAGCCTCCTTGAAGATGCCTGTCTGGGACTTTGGGCTGAAAGTCAAACTGCTGAGATTAGATAAAGGGGTAACCCCTTCTTCAATCACCTGAAACAAACAAGTGAGCAAGGAGAAGAATGTGACCCAAACGCAGCAGCCCTGCTAAGCATCATCTCTGGCTTACCTCGGGGTGGGGAGGCCGTAGCCCACAGACCCATCTGCTGGAGCAGGTTTGCACAGGTTTCCCCCAGCCCAGGTGGGGGAGGAAGTTTGGGGGTGCTGTAACCTCTGCCCAGGGGCAGTGAGCCCATCCTTCCTCACACAAACTGGCTGTGGAACCCCAGCCCCGGGAATGCCACATCCACGGGACATTCCCGTGAGGGGCTGGGGAGAGGCCTCAATCCATGGAAGGCCCCCGAAGGGCCCCGGAGCCATTCCTGAGGCCTCGCACTGCAGGACTGCACGTGGGGCAGCAAACGTGGATCTGCTGTGGGAGACAAGGCCGAACCGCCCATCCCAGGGAGGCGCCTGGATTGTCCTACCCGGGCTGAGGGGATTCTGTGCTTTGTGCGGGACCTTCACCGCGGCGGTGTCTGCTGTTCACCGTCTGCCTAGCCTGGCTTGCTCTACACCGCCGGCAACACAGACTCGAGGAGGCGAGCTGACAGTCTTGTGGAGTCAGCCCTGCCCCTGTGGGTTCTTGGCCTCGAGAGGCAATGCAGACCCGATGGTTCGCCACAACAAGGAAGGAGGAGACAGAGAGGCTCTCTCGGGAGGAACACACAGTGAGGTTTATTGCCACCCTGGGTTCTCCCCGGAGAGACGCCCCGAGAGAGGGATGCACAGGGGTTTTAAGGGACAGAGCATGGGAGGAGCAATGGGGGTGGCCAGACGCAGCTAGCCAATCCAAGTTAGTAACCAGGACAGAAAAGGGGCAGGGACATGCAGCAGAGCCAATCAGGGAGGAAGGGGAGGAGAACATTTCTGGCGGGAAGGATGAGGGACACTTAACAGCAAAGGCTAAAAATAGCTTGGGGTGCAGGGACTGTGAGGGAAGGCTTGCATAACAATTAGGGGGGAAGGGGTACATAAAACTGAACCATACAGAGAACTCATAGAGAAATAAATCATGAATCCCAACACTTCACCACCAAGCAGGTCAGCTGGAGAGGATCAGTGGAACTTCTTTGGGATCCACAGAGTGGTGATATTTTCCTTATTCTGTCTCTGTCAACCCCTTTCTGTCCCCCCACCCATTTCCTATGTTTTATTTTCTCTGTCTCCCTCTCTCATATTCATTGTCAAATAAACCCCACACTATTTTCTCCAACACAGGATCTCATTTTCACCTTAATTAGGGCAGGGGCACTCCTAAGAACCTTAGTAAGTGGATCCTGACACAGGTATAAAGGGGTCATGTGACACCTCAAGAGGAGGCCTCGACAATTGCATCCTCTGTTTACAGATAAGATGTAGAGAAAATAGATTTATTTCTGTGAATGTAAGGAGGAGGAAGTTGTTTTGCTAAGATGAAGACCTCCAAGGACCTGGCTTCTTTTGTGTGCTTGAAACACCTCTTACATACTAAAACCAATATCAATTTACTGTTATAAACGGCTCCCTTTAATAACCAGGATCATTAGTTTCTGCAGTGAAGAGATGTTTGTCACACACTCTGACTTAGCATGTGAGAAGTGTCAATCTCTGATGTACTCTTGCTTTCCTTGTTAATGCAGAATAGCAGCTGATGTTCAGTGGTCAAGTAGTTTGGGGAAGGGCCAGCAAAGGGTTATGATCTTCTGACTAGCTGAAGCCAGCTGAGTTATGTGGGAGCTATCAGATTGCCTTTGCCAGGCTGGTTGTGGGAATTAACAAATATGATGGAATAGTGAATATATATGTTGGAAGCAGGCCAGAAAAAAAAAGGCTAAATTCACTGGACAGCTTTTTTGTGGATAGTTTTCTGGGCCCTGTAATACCTAATGATGAGGATTTGAAGGGACCCTTGTTACTGAAAGACCTTGCTCTATCTCTTTGCTGCAATCAATACCTGACACTGAAAATGATACACGTTAACTCAATGCTGTTCATTGCAGTGTTGTGTCAGGATAAGATAGCAAAAATTTTGTCTGTCCTGCTTTGAGTCAACCATACTCATTCTGACTGCTTCAAAATCTGGATATAAATCCAATTCAATCAATCCATTTCACCAACCCACATTCTAACTAAACCTGGCTGGTGATGAGTGTTTACACTACCTTTTACTATCTTGACATTGGGGAAAAGAAGAAAACAAAAGGAGACATGACTGAGATGGAAGCAGTTTGTTTGCATTGCTAGGAGAAAATGAAAACTGCATTTATACTACTAGTGGTGGATCAGGGGTATTTTTGTTGGTTTTGTCACAGTCAAAACTGACAGGTGTTTCTGAATCTGACTCAGGGTGGCAAATTTTATCAATTGGTGGCAAATTTATCAATTTTATCAATTTTATTTGATATTCTTGGTTATGAGATATACACAGCTCTACTTATGAATGTGCTCTAGACAAGTGGGAGCTTCTCACTCTGGGTTTGCCTGACCTCGGTGCACAGCAAGATAACAGAACAGATCATCTTGAGTGCAATCACAGTGCATACACAGGACAATCAAAGGATCAGGCCCAGCCAACAGGGGTTTAGGAAAGGCAACCTGACATGCCTGACCAACCTGAGCTTCTCTTATGACCAGGTGACTTGCCTGGTGGATGGGGCAAGGCTGTGGATGTTGTGTACCTGGACTTCAGCTGAGCCTTTGACACTGTCTCCCAGCATTCTCCTGGGAGAAGCTGGCAGCCCATGGCTTGGCCAGGTGGTCTCTTCTGTGGGATAAGAACTGGCTGGATGACTGGGCCCAGAGCGTGGGGATGAAAGGTGCTGCATCCAGCTGGCAGCCAGTCAGAGACCTTTCATTGGGTTTTTTTGAGTTCTCTTTTTCTTTATATTGAAGTTGAACAAAGTGTTTTTGTTACCCTGACTTGGTGGGGGAGAAAGAGAAAATTGAGGTTTCCTGTACTCTGTATCTGAGGTATTGATGGAGGTGCTGTGTTAGTAAACTTGAAGGTAATAAAATGCATAAATGTATTAGTTGTTCAAATATCTGTAACTGTTTTTTTAGTGTTTCCCTGATTATTACTATTCTCTAATTTCAAGAGTCAAATTTAAGCCTTAACATCAAAATGACCAAAAACCAAAAAAACCAACCAACCAACCAACCAACCAAAC
The DNA here is from genome assembly GCF_021018805.1 of Prinia subflava. Lineage (NCBI taxonomy): Eukaryota > Metazoa > Chordata > Aves > Passeriformes > Cisticolidae > Prinia > Prinia subflava. The sequence continues at coordinate 35,318,263 of NC_086283.1, read as the reverse complement.
AAACAAAAAACCCCACAACAACAACAACAAAAAAAAAAGGCAAAAAGGCAAAAAAACCCCACAAAAAACACAAAAAAACCCAAAAAACCAACAAAATTCTCTCTTGTCATGTCTGTGGAAAGCAGTGTTGTGCCAAGGAGAGACAGTGGTGTTCAACAAACAAAGAGGAACATCCAGGTCAAGGCTCTCCTGCCTCAAAGGATACAAAGCCAGCTGAAAATGGGAAGTGATGACTTCTGGGGCAATACAAGGTACATCTGTTCTGAGCATGTAACAGGGCTGAGGGAACGGCTGTTGTGAATGTGCAACATGCTAACCAGCTAGGAACTGCTGTGCTGGTAGTTTGTTACACACACTGCTCACAAGGCATAGGAGTTACTTCCCTAGAAACACTGATTACTTTAGTGCTGGGTCTGAATAGGAGGGCTACCTTGTGGATATGCACTGCCTGCACTCTTGGGCATCTCCACAGCACCAGAAGGATTCCCTGTGGTGATCTTGAGTTAGGTTGAATGATTGTCTTTCTCTTCCCTTCAGAACATTTAATTTTTTCATACAATATTTAATATTTCATAATTTCCAGTGGATAAAATGAAACATTTGCTCTAAAAAAAGATAATGCATAACTTCTCCCCAAGTCAGTGCTGCCAGCTTCAAAAATTAATGACTCTGTTATCTTCAGATACCAGGTTTTTGATTTGTTTGCAGAAGAATGGAAATTATATTTTTGATAAAGCTCTTGTGATGAATAAGTGGCTCAAAAATAGCAAACTAAGGCTGCTTCTCTGCTGTGAAAGAAGTTTGCCAAGTAATTTGCCTATATAAACTGTGCAAAAGCAAAAGCCCTACTGTAAAGCTGTTGTTATTTTTAGAGGTAGATTTTATTATTGACCCTCAATTCCTTTCCTGCCAAGGGATTTCTTTTTCTTCAAAACAAGGCTGTGGTTGTTAATGGATATGATCTGATTAATAAGATCTCCAGGCAAGATATCCTGCAATGCTAAATTCTGCTTCTCCAGAACATGTGTGGGTTTTGTGCTGAAACTTGATCTGCAAAGACTTCAGGGCTGACCTTATCCTGCAGTTCCCCAATAGAGTCACACTCTCTTCACTGGGAAGATCATTGGTTTGCTTGCAATAATGTGGCCCCTTCAACACTTGAGAAAGGGGAGTTGTCTTTACTGAAAGAAGTCATGATATTGAGACATGAAGTAATAACCCTTGCTTTGTCTGCTTTTCTTGCACTGGCAGGGTCTTGTCAGGGGAATGGCTGTTGTCAGGATGTTCATCCACTTCCAGTATCTTCTCCTGAGTGCTGTTACAATGTTTCTTGTTCATAATTTTACATCTATTTCCCTAAGCAGCACACTTCTGCTTTCAGAAGGCATCAGACACTGATGTTTTGGCTAGTATGGGAAGAAGAAATTCAAAAAAAATTCACCTGGTCCAATTCAGAAAGAAGAGAGAAACTGCCTAAATGTAGTAAAATATGATAGAGCACAAAACATTTGGTGTGTCTCTGTTCAGAAAAATTCATCAATGTTCCAGCATAAATATGTCTATTGCATGCAAAAAATAAAAATTATTAAGAACAATTTTCTAGTTCTGTGGACAGTGTTATTTTACAAGGTTGTCATGAATAATTTTTTAGCTGCAACCACTCTTCCCATACAGTGAATTTGTTGTTTTGCATTAGTTCATTCCTGTATTAAAAAAAAAAAAAAAGTGGTTTAATCTACACATACCATATGTGCAACTTCCATCACAGTACATGTAGTTACTGGATTTGACACCACACAGACTGTAAAAGAAGTTCAATTCACTTTGTAAGGCTTTCTGGAAAAATCTTATGCTGTTATTCCATTTACACCAGCAGATTCAAATAAATTTAAAATTAAAATAATGACCAGAAAACCTGAACAACCAAACCACACCAAATTAAACCAAACCAAACCAAATCCTGATAGCTTCTTTAGAAAAAAGTCTAGTTGCCCTTTACCCAGTAATTTTGCTCCATGATATTTTCAATGTTTCCTTCTTACTTACTTTACATAAAGTAAGTCTGTTCTGTGTCTTTTATGGAGTATCAACCACTTCAAATACAATATTTCTGAACAGTATCTAGAAACCTTTTCCTACCATTCAGTAGGTTTTGGGGCAGACTTCTACTGAAGGTGAAACTCAGAAGTCTCCCAGATGGTACTTGAGGGACCTATTTCCACTCATGTAGAAGAATTAGTTGTAGGCAAACTCAAAGGTTTAAAACGGGAAAACCAAGGAGAAAGCCAAAGGATAACTTCATTACACATGCCTCTCAGCAGGAGTGCTGCCTTTATTCCTATAAACACTACACAGGAGAGAACATTGCACTGAATTAACTAAGTGTCTTTCAATCATGTCTCTCCTTAAAGGGTATCTATACATTGAACTATCAAGTACCTTTAGGAAGCTCTACTCTACTGTGTCTTCTAAATTAAAATTTGTCCTCAGCAACGTTAAAAAAGGTATTTTTGAGACATTTTGGAAAATCACTAATACTACTTGAAGCAACAAAATTTTATTGGGAATGTATTTTCATTCTTCTATTATTGTTGTGAATGATGACTTTTTCCACAACCACTAATTGAATTATAGTTTATCTTCCATGCGTATCTATGTTTTGTTAAATATATTGGTCAATTCTATGTGGGGGAGGGAAATTTCTCCACATGACAGGAATTGTGTCATAAAGTTATGCTATTTCTGGATCACTGCTGTCCATCACCTTCAGAGAGTTCTGCCATGAGCTGATTTTACTTGGGAACACCCAGAGGGAGTTGAACCCCTGTCACCATGAGATTTTACTAGTTGCTGAGCGTTCATATTAAAGTAGAAGGTTTGCACCTTCTCACGCTCCTTTCATGTAAACACCACCTGTGTTCTATAAACATAGCCATTGTTTTCACATTCCATGCTGGGAAAAACAAGACTGTGTGACAGTCCCCTTGACCAATGTGGTGGAGAGGTGGGAATGCCACTCTCCAATCCATGGTCACCTTGCTAGAAGTATATAATAGGAAGTAATAAACAAAGCAGGAAGATTCCCCCTGCTGCTCTCTGATCTCCCCAAACTCCGGACTCCATGTGTCTTTTTCTGGTGAGGCTCACAGCAACAAACCCCCTGTTCTGTGGTTAGAATTTTACTGGTGAAAAACCAATATGTTTTACAAACTTGAGCAGTGAAGGTGTTGGCAACTTTTAATTAAAGCCACGTGATGAAACATAACAGAACTGCCTGTCAAATAGCTGTGATTATACAAAGAGAAACATACAGAGAGTCTGGTTGTCTAGAACATACTGCAGGTCCCAGCTGGTGACTACTCTGGTGGTTCAGAGACTCTGAGGATGCATTAATGTCATGCATTTATATGAACACATACTCCCTGGTCTTTAGCTCACTAGGACCAGTAGTTTACTTCTGAAACTTCTAGCTCTTTTCTTGACAGACATCTTCATAGGGTTTCCAAAGTTTAATACCAACAGGTTTGTCTTGCTAATATGGAAACTGTACTAAACAAAACTTACCTACCATTTACTTACCAAACATCAGTGCTCTTGGGGTTTTTTGCTTTCTTTTGAAGTCAAATATTTGGAAAAAAAAATTGTGATAGGTTAGTTTTCTGTAGAGTGGATGAGCAGGTGGTGCTCAATGAGCTCTTGTGGGTTCATGGACATGAAAATTCCACCTGTGGGTCTTCATAGGGAAGAGCAGATGTTTGGAAGGGAATCTGAAAGTGCTTAAGCAAGAGGTCTGTTTGGTCTGGAGTGAGCGTTGTTTCATCTGCATAAGGTACAAATAGTGCTGCAGGAAATAGGATTTGACCTGGGACTAAATTATTTAGTACCTGGGGTGGTTGTTATGATGGAAACCTGTTAATAAGTGAAGCTGTTTATATTAACAACCCAGACAACATCCATGACTTGCAGTTCTGAGTTCATTCTAAATCAAAGAAAATTGCTTTATGAAAAGGCAGTGGACTGTGGACATTTTTAATAGGATTCCAGAGGTGAATTTGAATGTCTACATATATTCATTCTAAAAATGAAAAACATCTACTAGGCCATTTACATTGGCCAATATAGCCTCAGCATTAAGCCTTGCCATGAGGACTGTCTGCCTGGCATCAGCAATGAGCAGAGAAAGGGAGGAGAGCACCAGGTTACTTCGCCTTTAGAAGTGCTCTGCTTTGGGAAAATCCAGACTACATGGACTCAGTCTGAGCCTCTGCCACGACTGGGAACTTCCCCTGTGATTTCCTGTGCCTGAAAAATGCAAGAAAACCAAGTAACATTCAATTGTTTTTGGAATAGCAAGTTTAACTGTCTAATGTTACCTCTGGATCACTTGCAGGTCTAGAACAGGAAATATGTAGCTGAGGTGGGAAAGTCAAAACTTTTAAATGCCTAGTTATGACTTCTTAAAGTTATTAGGGACTAAGTAATTTCTCTGCACACCAAACCTGACTGTAATATCAACATTTGCTGTGAATTATGATTACATTTGGCAACAATCACCATTTCCCACTGTAATGTGAAATTATTACCACACACTGTAGCTATGGCATTTGTTGAACACAAGATAACTGGTTATAGTCCACAAATTTGAAGAAAATCTCTGCTATTACTTAATTAGCATCAGTACCAATGCATAAGTTAGAACAGCATTTACAATCACTTCATTAATTGAAGGCTGAACAGTCTTCACTATACCACCTGTAATTTAAATAATAACCTCAGACTTGGAGATAGATGTCAGTAAAATCATGTTTGACTTCCACCATGGCTGACTGTATTTCAGAATTTTTTTTTTCTGTGACTACTATTTGCTTAGTATACATTAACTCTACCCTAAAACAAATTTTCATACAAGATTAATATACACAGAATTCTGAATTCCATTATATTGGTTTCTCTCTTTTATTCCTTCCCCTCTCCCCCATTTCCTAAAGTGGGCGTTTTTTGGCTACAGTGTAGTAGGTCCTATGTTCAAACAGAGAATCATCTAACATGTTCAGAAGGGAAACTCTTCTTTATTTGTTTCTTTTGAGAAAGCTTTTCACAAAGCTCCTGATTTTACATTGTGATCTCAGGGACAACATGGCAGACGTGAACCTCATTGAGTACAAATGCTTGTCTGTTTGCAATAGGAAGTTTAGTTGCAAACTAATGCAGGATGAAATGGTTTAGCTGGGCTTTGCTCAAGAATGGCTTTGTTCAGGATCTACTGAAGTAGAAATATAGGAAATATAGGGAAATATAGAAAATATGCATTGGATATTAGGAAAAAGGTTTTTACAGAAAGGGTGATAAAGTACTGGAATGGTCTGCCCAGGGAGGTGGTGGAGTCACCATCCCTGGATGCATTTACAGAAAGACTGGATGTGGCACTCAGTGCCATGGTTTGGTTGAGGTGTTAGGGCTGAGTTGGACTCAGTGATGTTGGAGGTCTCTTCCAGCCTAGTGATTCTGTGATTCTGTGATTCTGTGATTCTGTGATTCTGTGATTCTGTGATATGGACTGGGACACTGGTGACTTTTCAGTTTCAATCAGAGCAAGAACATTCTATGGGTTGAACCAGAGGCAAAAGAAATGGACTGAGAGGAGGAGTGAAAAAGAAATGGAAATGTTTGCATGGTGTTTGCTACACATTCCTTCTTCTTGTTTCTCCTAATCTAAGGATTTCTTTCAATTTTATTTTCCTCTACTGGAACTGAAAGACCTTTCATTCCCTTTTGGGTATATTTTTAGACACCAAGGAGATACCACCTTCTTCAAAGGTATGCCTACAGTAAACATGTCTATATTGTACATGTACTATGTCTTCTATTGCTCTAGTCTGTATCACTCATGAATACTTTGATTTTTCTTCTATTTTCAATGAAAATTAAAGAAGCACTATAATCCTGACTTTTGAGATCATCCCCATTTAAAGCAAATTTTCCTGAATCTACAGATGTTCAGAAGTTCTCTTGCATCATGAAAGCAGAGGTTTGTGAATGAGAGATTCTGTTTTTAATTCCTTTGACATCAGTTCAAACTATTTTTGGAACATATTTTCCAGGAGGCCTTTTTATTAACTGGTAAAAACTTCATACTCCTCAGTTTGCTCCTTAGGGGATAGTTTTTCTTGAAAAAAATGAAAACATGAAGTTTATTATCATGACTAGTTTTCAAAAGTTTTATTGAAAAATATACTGGAACTGCTGGGAATTAAATGTCAGTAAGCAGTGAGAGAATAATTGGCTAAATGTAGGTCAGGAGAACCAGTTAGCCAAATAACATACAGCAGATAATATACAGGAAAACAGTATAAAACATAATAAAACATGGGATTGCCTTGTTTCCAGGATTTTATATACTGCATAATAATATATAGGAACATGTCTATATCTTCTGCATGTAGTTTTCGTTTAAAGCTATGCTTCTCCAAGTGTGTTTTACTTGAAAACTTTATAGTTTGCAGAGAGAGAACAAAATGCTGATGCTTTTTTTTGCTCTTGGCATCTTAGCAATATCTCACGATATTTTTGGCTCCAGTTTCTGATTCCTTCCTGTGCTTGGCAGTCAGTGATTCATACTAATACATTAGGTCAACTTAAGATCACATGTGCTGCCTGAGAATATTAGGCAGAGACTTTGCTCTCCACCCAAAGCCACAGAAATCATACCTGTCCTTCTCATGAGTTGTCCCCTGGTTCCCAAGAGATGGATCTAGCAGGACTCACCTGGTAACTTTTTTCTCTGAAAGCAAGGAAGCAATGTGATTTTGAGAATTAGGTTGCCTAAATGTGTCTGCAGGGAGGATTTTTTCCAAAAGAAGTAACTAAGCGAGAAAAAGGAAAGAAAACCCAGAAAACCTCTGCCCAAACCATGTATCTGTGAAGCAGTGAACAATTGCGAGGCACTCATAATATAACTTGGAGAAATGCACATTTGGACTGCTACTTTGTTTCACTGCACCTTGGGGTTGGTTTTCATTTTAATCCAATACTGATGGTTACTCTGCACTCCTGAGAGTGGCTGTAATTTCATACTCCTTCTCAGTCTGGAAAATGTCACTGAATTTGGCTTGCATCTACACAGTGTTTCTCTCCAATTTTAAACTAAGGGTCTAAAGGGTAGGGTTTTTTTCATTTAGCCTCTCATGATTCTATTAATATCAGATAACTTCTATTTTAAATCATGCTTGGATAGTTATAACTGAACTCCAGATGACTCTTTTCAAACTAAGGAAAGGACCAGTAATGTAATCTTCCTTATCAAGAAAATGAAATGTCTCATTGAGTTCTTTCCTATTTCAATTACTTTCTATTTTTCTGTTTGATCAATGATACTGTGAGAAACTTAATACAGCAGAGTCTTTTATCCTTGTCTAGGTCAAGAAAACACACTAAACTTAGTCATAATAATTGAGTGTTTCATCTGTTGAGAAAATGATCCACTGCTAGGCAGGATTTTTCTATCAGCTTAAATTAAAATGAATCAGTCTAAACATCACCTCAGGTGGTTAGCTTTCTAAAAATCATCTATGCAATAAACCCTGCAGTACTTCAGTGGCTGACAATGGGAATTATAGATTACATAGGTTAGAGAAAAGGTATCCAGGAACAGGAGCGTCACACAACACAGTAACTGTAGCAGTGTGTAGCACCGCATATTCAGTACCAGTCTTTCAGGAAAAAGCTTTGGAAGCCCTGTCCCAAATATTCATTCAGTTCTGGAAGTAAAATATCAGGTAGTTGAAGACTGACAGGGAAGAAGTAGTCTGGGAGGGCACAGGCATTTACACTCTATTACAGACCAGGAGTGCATCTTATAAGAGATTATTTTCTTACTTGATTATGCATAGTGGTCTCTGGTCTGGACTCTGAGAAGACTCTGAGAAGTATAACCCCATTCACTGTTAGGGCTGCCACTGCTAAAATTTTGCCATAATAATTATTTTGGGGGGACCCAAATTTTAAACCTTTTGTGCTTAAATGCAAAAATCCAGTATTTTAAAATAAATGGCAGATTAATTAAACTATTGATTGCACCTTTTTCCTCCTTTGTTCTCTGATTTTCTAACCAGGTGTTATCTCTACCAATTCTTCACAATCTCCTCTGATTTTAGTGAGGAAGAAAAAATTCTCATTTTAATTGAAGTGACAGAAGAAAGAATGTTGTCTCTTCTCCTGCTCTTCATTATTTTATTTTGTGTCCTCCTTTTTCCAGTTTAAATTTACAGTTACAGGAAATATTTCCATTCCACATACCCAGAGGGAAGCCGAGAATGGATATAGTAAATAATAGACTGCTAAATAAATCAAGTTCAATCTGTCTTTTGCCTATATCTACCATGTTTTATTCTGTCCACATTTTTTGTATTAATCTACTGATAATGAAAAATTGCACTGGTGTAATGCAAGACGTCCCCAGGTATTATGAATATCCCTTCATAGATCTCCATTGAGGGATATAATATGGGGTCAACTCAAAATCAGTCCTGATTTACTGATGCAAACAAACCTATTTGCACAGAAAATAACACTCTGTCTCTCAGTTAAAGAAAGATAAAGACATTAGTACCAGAAATTATGTTTAAACCAAAACAATAACTTTCTTTTGTAGAGAGAATTGTTTGCCATGTCCAAGAAATAAGTCTTAATTCAGTGAATTTTAAAGGGAACATGAGGGCAAGGAGGTGCACAGAAAGTACACTTAAAATTTCATACATTAAATGTTTCATGGTAGTGAAGCCTGTGGGTATGCCACACCAGCTAGTGGAGAAAATAAACAAGAAGAATGAGTTTAAACTGAAGATTCTGTGCATTAAAGAGGAAAGGAAAATGCTTAATTTTTACTTATCCATGTGTTTATCCATGCAGTTTTATCTTTTATTCTAATCACAAGCACCTTATTTGTAAATGAGATCTCTAAGAGCAGAAAAATACTAATTTTTTTCATCCGCTAGTAAAGAGAACATATTTAATACTGTTGGGGAGACACAGGCTGGAAAACCCTGACTTTGCAGGAAAAAACCAGCTTCTTCACAAAATGCAGTTATGAAGACTGATGTCTGATAAACTGAGATGAAGCATTGGCCTGAAGATTAAATTAAAATCAAGGTTCAGGGACAGCAACAAAAACACTGGAGTCTGAGGAAAGAATAAGTTATTAGCTAGGAATAATGTTTGTCTTTATGTCCAAACTGATGACTACTTTCATCAATTTAAAATGCCTACAATTATGTACTTATGCATTGTGGGTTCTGTTGTTTTGAGTGTTTTGATCCTCTTCTCATCTGCATCAGATCCTTGTGGATATAACCCCACTGTAAAAAGAAAAAGTGGAGTTGGGCTCTAGAGTAAACCTGCTTTGGTTTACTCTGCTGGAAGTATGGAATCAAAGATTGACTTCTATGGATTTATTCTGTGTTTCCCTAAAAACATACTTTATTTCAGTGTTGCTTGCACTACTAAAGTATGCTCTTGGTCTTCAGGTTTGCACTGGTGGGAAAACCCAGCCATAACACATAAGGTTAGCATGGAGTATTTATGAAAGAATAAATATTTGCATGTAAGCACTATGGACATAATATCCAGATCTTTGTGTGGTATAGTTGATGAAAATGGCCTGTCAGGTAAAAATGTTGTGATGGCAAATGCAGATAACTGTAGGTACTCATCTTTTGCTTAATTCTGTCTTCAGATATTTAATATGGACCATAATGGCAAACCTTCCATAGACAACAACAACAATTTCCAAAGTAGAAATGAAGACAAAAGTCCCATCACTTAAAGAGAAAAGAAGCTTACATGCTGCAGAACAGTGAAAATGTCTCCTTTGCAGTGACAGGGTATTTAATTTTTTCCTGTCTTGCTCGTGGTGATCTTGTTTCAAAATGATCTCATAACAGTCCTGTCAGTTGTCTTCAGGTGTGTTTCTACATGTTAGGAAAATATGTTACCTAGCCTAGCTACTTGCTTCATACAGCAATATTCTAAATAATCAATTTCACTTCCAACATTGAAGAAACACATTCTATTTTTGAACTTTGGTGCATGCTGAATTTTAATGAAAATAAAATACTTTTTCTTTCCCTTCTACTGTAAAGAAATTATTATTTTTTTTCTCTCTCCATGCTGTTCAACTGTAAATACATACATAATCCATAAGTCAAGACCACAATTACTAAGTTTTTCAGTGCTTGAGAAGGTTTTTCTTCCCCCACCCCAACACACCAGTGTATCAAGGACCAGAGGGTTTTATCTGCTTGCTGGGAGAACTAGAACTAAACGCAGGAGTGTGACAGTATCTGCCTCCACCAGGCAGTGGGTTCAGACAGTTCAGCCACAGTAAAAGAGACGTTTTCGATAACAGACCGCCATAACTGGGAGGCAATGACTGGCACCTACTGAACTGACCCAGACAAAACAGCAAAAGGTTTTGAAATTACGATTAGAATTCGGGATCCTGACTGGAAGGATATAGACACCATGTTAGAAATGTTGTTTGGTGGTACAGAAAGAGACATGGTTTTAAAACATGTAGAAGGTTTTTGGAAGAGCAAATTGTGTTGGATAATTTGCTGGGTACATTGGTCATTAATTTTCACACTGTAGATACTGAGTGGAACCTTAATGTGCCCATGTTTAGAGAGGGATGAAACAGATATTAACAATGGATACTATATGGAATTAGAGATGCCATGTCAAAGGGTATCAGTATGTCAAAATAATTTTTAATTTAGCAGGATTGCAAGGAATCACCTAGCAAATTTTTAAGTCATCTGAAAGAAATGGCTCAAAAATGTACTAATATCAGTCCTGAAAATAGGAGGGAAAAACTCAATTAGCCACCACATATGTGGGCAATCCTCAGACAATACTAGAACGAAAAAACAGGAGGCTCAGGAACAAGACCAGTATGATTTAGGGAAGCTGTTAGATGTTGCTTGGGGAGCAACATTTATTAGAATAGAGAAAAGGTGTGAGAAATCATGAAACAAAAAGTAGTTGTAGTTATGGAAGGAATTTCCAAAAGAATAATGGCCCTGGGGAAAGGAAGAGGATGAGGACATTGGCAACCTACCTCAGATTCCTCTAGGAGACTTGATATAAGTCAATGCAATAAAGATGGACATTGGAACAAGGATGAAACATAAAAGCCCCCCTCTTGTGACCATCACCAATGATGACTGTGGGAGACCAAAGGATTCTTCCCTGAAAGAACATCTGCTTACAGTTGAGCTGGGAAAGGAGGAAGAAAATTTTATTTTCTCAAACCTGTGGTAAAGGAACACCCATCTAAAAATTTTGGGCCACTGGACATTGAAGACCACCGAAGAAGACACCAAAAGACCATGAGGACCTCTGATAAGGGGTGTGACTATGTAAAATAAAGTGACACATCTAATATAAGTAAGTGGGGATAGCTAATGTATAGCTAGTGAATATGTCATCAGTGTGTAAGGTGAAAACTCTACACAACACGTGGGGCACTCAAATCAGAGGAAGGATCCTCTAAATGAATAGTGCACTACAATTAAGAATGCCTGCTTTCTAATACTCCAAACTGTGTTAGAAACTTTCTATCCTACCCGTTTTGGTATCAGAGGATTGATGGTTCTATGCCAGTCTTTTATGTGAGCTCTATGGTTTCTGGCCCTTTTGGGTAATTGTTTTTCCTGCACATTTTGAGTCATGCTGTGTATTCCTCAGCAAGGCTGAGGATTTTGTTAGCATCTTATATAGTTCTCCCTGAACAGGCTGATATTCAAGGCTGTATATCCAAAGGCCTTGGCACTCTAATTTTCTTGGTATTTTGCTGTTGAATTTTATATCTTGCTACAGAGAAATTATGAGCTGTGCCATATGGGGGACTGGGTGAGAAAACAGTTATTGCTCTTGCTGCTTAACTTAGATTTGCAGTGCATTTCTGCATCACAGCAACAGGTGTATTTTTGGGATTTTGTTTACATTGGATGGTAATTCCAACATTAAGTTGGAAAGTGATTCCTCTGCTTTTTCAGGTATTTGTAGGAATCCTGTGGGCTGCAACATCTTCTCCATTGTTGTGGTTTAGAAATGGTACTCCCCAGTTTAATGCCCTCTACCACTGAGGCTCCAAAACCACATACTGCTCACTTGTCTTGCCCCCTCCCTTTTCCCCCTCCACTCTGTGGCAGCTTGGAGAGGAGAATTGGAGGCACAAAAGGCAAAGATCATGGCCTAGAAATCTTATCACGAGATAAGAATAATTTACTAGCAACAGCAATGAGATAGGAAAATGAAGAGTAACAGGAACAATATTGACAACAAAAGTGTACAAAGGAGAGAGTGCAGAGCTCGACTGCAGGTACAGCGACAACAGCCACATCACCCAGACTGCTCCCTCCAGCTGGGGACAAACATTCCTCACTGCTCCCTCTGCCACACTTGCTCCATTGGAAGGAATGGCCTTCTCCTTGGAAGGGAGAGATAAGATGCATTCCCTGCACCTCTGGCAATGATTTGGGATAGTATTAAGTAACAGGATCCTGGCTGAAACTGGGGCATTTGTTTTGGATGCTTTGCCAACAGCAGAGTCACCATACATGGGCTACTGAGACTGTATTTGCGAATAAATTTAGGGTTTTGGTGCTATGATAACCCATCCAAAATGACAACACGTGTTTTCTTGATCTGCAAATTGTCCTTTAGTGGCTTTTCTTTTCATATGGACTTTTAGCAAGATGGATGATTCTAAGTTATTTTTTCCAGTACTAGCTTTACAAGCATAAGTTGAAATGTAAATGTGCATGATAAACCTCACATTAATTTTTAATAAAGTCCTCCACAGGACGTATACCCTCCCTAAACTTTTAGTTACAATTTAATATTGGGTCCTAAGGTAGGATTAGTATTTTGATGTATATTGCACCTTCCTCCTCTTTCTTCCATGCATTTAAAATCTTTTCTAGACCCACTAGAGAAACAGTTTCTTCATTGTTCTACATTTTCTTCTGTGAACAAAAATTGTGTCAGGTCATCAATAAATTTCCACCTTATCACAGGCTATAGGTTCCATTTGCTTTCCTATGTCAGCAGAAGAGATAACAGATATAGAATGAATAGGAAGATGTATGAAACTTCCACCTAATGACTGTCTTTCCTTGGAGAAAATAAGTTTTTCTGAGTAGTGTGCTTGTTTGTTTAGGGTTTGGGCATGAAGCGTGAGAGCTTCTCCATCTGTCTTAAGAAAAACCTGCATGGACTTCCTTTGGCAGCTCAAACTCCAGACTAGGTAGCATCTTTCAAATCACCACTTACGGCCTCCTTAGATGAAACATTAAGAGCTTCACTTAGAGGGCTGCAACTAAAACCCTCACCCTGGTATGCTAAGAGAACTTGTTGCTTATCTAAGCAGAACAGTTTCTGGAGTTCATGGGCTACTCCTTCCACAGCTGAGGATGAATGGCAGCTCATGGGTACCCAGCAAAAACAAAAAATAAGCTAAAGTGATGCTTATCTCAGAGTTTTCAAGTTCAAGTGTCTTGTTAATCTTTCAGACTTAACCATACTCAACTCCTTGACAGGGTGGAAAAAACATTACATCAGACCACAGCTTTTTTGCTTCTTGACAAAAGATCAATTTAGGACACTGATGACATGTCTCATTGAAGGAGGCAGGGAGGAAGGAAGGAAAGGAGGCAGGCAGGAAGGCAGGAAGGTGGGGAAGGAAGGTGTAGAAGGAAGGTGCAGAAGGAGGGAAGGAAGGGCGGAAGGGCGGAAGGAAGGAAGGAAGGAAGGAAGGAAGGCGCGGAAGGAAGGCGCGGAAGGAAGGAAGGAAGGAAGGAAGGAAGGAAGGAAGGAAGGAAGGAAGGAAGGAAGGAAGGAAGGAAGGAAGGAAGGAAGGAAGGAAGGAAGGAAGGAAGGAAGGAAGGAAGGAAGGAAGGAAGGAAGGAAGGAAGGAAGGAAGGAAGGAAGGAAGGAAGGAAGGAAGGAAGGAAGGAAGGAAGGAAGGAAGGAAGGAAGGAAGGAAGGAAGGAAGGAAGGAAGGAAGGAAGGAAGGAAGGGCGGAAGGAAGGAAGGAAGGAAGGAAGGAAGGAAGGGCGGAAGGAAGGAAGGAAGGAAGGAAGGGCGGAAGGAAGGAAGGAAGGGCGGAAGGAAGGAAGGAAGGGCGGAAGGGCGGAAGGAAGGAAGGAAGGGCGGAAGGAAGGGCGGAAGGGCGGAAGGAAGGAAGGAAGGAAGGAAGGAAGGAAGGAAGGAAGGAAGGAAGGAAGGAAGGAAGGAAGGAAGGAAGGAAGGAAGGAAGGAAGGAAGGAAGGAAGGAAGGAAGGAAGGAAGGAAGGAAGGAAGGAAGGAAGGAAGGAAGGAAGGAAGGAAGGAAGGAAGGAAGGAAGGAAGGAAGGAAGGGCGGAAGGAAGGAAGGAAGGGCGGAAGGAAGGGCGGAAGGAAGGAAGGGCGGAAGGAAGGGCGGAAGGAAGGGCGGAAGGGCGGAAGGAAGGAAGGAAGGGCGGAAGGAAGGAAGGAAGGAAGGGCGGAAGGGCGGAAGGGCGGAAGGGCGGAAGGGCGGAAGGGCGGAAGGGCGGAAGGGCGGAAGGAAGGAAGGAAGGGCGGAAGGAAGGGCGGAAGGAAGGGCGGAAGGAAGGGCGGAAGGAAGGGCGGAAGGAAGGAAGGAAGGAAGGGCGGAAGGAAGGGCGGAAGGAAGGGCGGAAGGGCGGAAGGAAGGGCGGAAGGAAGGGCGGAAGGAAGGAAGGGCGGAAGGGCGGAAGGGCGGAAGGAAGGAAGGAAGGGCGGAAGGAAGGAAGGAAGGAAGGAAGGAAGGAAGGAAGGAAGGAAGGAAGGAAGGAAGGAAGGAAGGAAGGAAGGAAGGAAGGAAGGAAGGAAGGAAGGAAGGAAGGAAGGAAGGAAGGAAGGAAGGAAGGAAGGAAGGAAGGAAGGAAGGAAGGAAGGAAGGAAGGAAGGAAGGAAGGAAGGAAGGAAGGAAGGAAGGAAGGAAGGAAGGAAGGAAGGAAGGAAGGAAGGAAGGAAGGAAGGAAGGAAGGAAGGAAGGAAGGAAGGAAGGAAGGAAGGAAGGAAGGAAGGAAGGAAGGAAGGAAGGAAGGAAGGAAGGAAGGAAGGAAGGAAGGAAGGAAGGAAGGAAGGAAGGAAGGAAGGAAGGAAGGAAGGAAGGAAGGAAGGAAGGAAGGAAGGAAGGAAGGAAGGAAGGAAGGAAGGAAGGAAGGAAGGAAGGCTAATGTGCCTTGGCCAAAAGACCTCTAACAAAAGACTACAGAGCAGTGCAGTGTGCCTTGTAGGGTTTCCTCTGTTGCTGTTCCTTGTCTGTGGGCCATAATGACATGAAGCAACCCTTTCTTAGTCAGGCACTCATGGAATGGGAGTGACAAAAGGCTTTGGTGTTGCTACCTGACCAACAGAAATTTACTTCACCTGTCACCACTAATAGATGTGATGTTTCCCACAGAAACATAACATGAGGATACCTTTAAGGAGAAGGGCAAACATAACTTTGCCTCACATCATATAAGTAATCAACCTCACATGCAAATTCAGCAGGCAGGAACTTAATTTATGACTCTAGTGAATCCAAAGAGGTTCAACAGGTTTCAGGACTTCGTTGTGCAACATTGTTGCACAGTGGGCATGTCACTCCATCACCTTCTTGTAGCTAATGTGATGCTATGCAGACAGCAAGTGGCTATAAAAAGGATAAATGAGGAGTTTGGATTTCAGCAAAATTATATTTTATAAAAAGTTTGGATCGTTTCAGGGCAGGACATCCCACTTTTACTCAACATTTGAAAGGGCTCATGTACAATGTTTTGTATGACTCATTTGTCTTTGTGCTAATGCCTGCTTCAATAGGATCTCAGTCACAAATGTTAAGATTTGCCTGTAAAGGATCTTTTAATGTATGGCACTATCGTCTATTCAATGTAATTTGGACTGGCACTTTTTCCTCCCCCCCTCCCTCTCTACAAAGGAACTTTGAGGTAATTTCCAGCAAATGCTGTAAGGGGTGAAAGGGTCAAGACAAAATGGGTCTCTACTGCACTGGAGTTCCTTAAAACCTACAGGGACAGAAGGGGGCTGTCACAGCTGAGTGGAAAAAAGTAAGCTTGCCAAAGAGATCTGTAATTGAAGATACATCTGTTAGTTGCTATTTGTAGTAATTCAGCAAAACTTAGAAAAATCTGCTGAGGGAGTTATCTCCTTGTTGCTGTTTAAGCTGAATTGGCAACTGAGCACCCTGCAGCCACTCATTCAATCCCTCCTCTCACACTCCCCAGCTCAGTGAAGGGGAAGGAGACCCAAAAGTAAAAATTTATAGGTTGATATAAGAACAGTTCAACATTTGAAAACAAAGTAAAACAGAGTAAATAACAATGATAATTGAAAGGGAAAGAAAAATCAATTAAGTAATGCACAATACAGTTGCTCGTATTGATTGATTCCAGACCCCGTTCACAAACCCAGATCAGCTCCGTTTCCAAAGAAATCCCTGAATTTATATACTGGGCACAGCATTCTATGTTGTAGAATACTGCTTTGGCCAGATTGGATCTCCTGTGCCACACATGTTCCTTTACAGTTTTTCCTTTTGTGTACCTCCTGACTGGCATATCATGGGACACAAAAAAACCCAGTCCTTGATATGGATAAACACAACTGAGCAACTCCCACAACATTAGTATGGTGTCAATATTATTCCCATTCTGAACCCAAAACACTGTGCTGTACTAGCTACTGCGAAGAAGTTAACCCTGTTCCAGGCTGAAACCAGGATACTCCTTTATTTGCTTTTCTGTGTCCTTAAAAAACACCTGTTCTGAGCATTCAGCTGTCATCATTTGGCAGATGGAAGCCCAGATAGGTTAACATGAAGGCAGACCCATGGCTGCAATGATGAGATTTCCACACGTTCTGCAGATGTCAGCCCATAAACAAAATATACAGCGCACCATGGCTTATGTAGCTTCCATTGAAGGTAGAGGGAAAAATAACCTCAGGTTATGTGGTATCAACACAAGCTGGGGGATGAACAGATTGAGAGTACCCACGCCAAGGACTTGGGGTTGCTGATGGATGAGGGGCTGAACAAAAGCTGGCTATTTTTCCAGCCCTGAGAAGCCATTCTGTCTTGGGCTGAATCAAGAGCACTGTGGCCAGCAGGTTGAGGGAAGTGATTGTGCGGCTCTTCCCTGGTGAGACCCTACCTGCAGTGTTGCATCCAGCTCTGGGTTCCCCAGCACGGGAAGGACACAGAGCTGCTGAAACAATGGAGAATCACAGAATCACAGAACTGGTTGAGTCGGAAAAGGCCTCTGAGATAATTGAGTCCAACCTATGCCCTAACATCACCATGTAAACTACACCATGGTACTAAGCGCTACATTCCTCTTTCCTTCTTTTAGGGAAACTAAACTCTTAACATATTTCTCTGCTTACTGTAAAATAATATTCCCGTGTTTGTCCTGTAGAAAAGTAAATAATGTTTTGTTGTAATTAGACAACATTATTCTAAATGGAGACCTAATTTCTGTTATCCAGGAATATTCATTCTGGGACACAATTCAGGATTACCTACTATTTACAAGTGGTGATACGACATAAGTGTAGAACTAATTATGAAGGATCAGACACAAGCATGTTTTATCTCAAAGATTCTGGCTATAACAATGGGAAAGAGGTGATTTGGAGCCATGGTCCTGCAGAGGTGGGGCAGCACTTTTTCTGAGCCAACTTCCTGCTCCACCTGGACACTTGTGCTTAATCCTCCTCCTTGACTCTCTCCCTGAGGGAGGGCTCAAGTGGCTGTCTGTGTAGGCATGAACAAAACAGCACAAATAGGCTAGTTTGCATAAGGGGCATGCACCAGGTCAGATATAAAATGAAGCGGATCAGGACCCCTTGTTTTCTTTTTCCTCTCTTTCTCTTTCACTCTCAATGTCTGCCCCAGCTCTGGTCCATCCACACAGCAAAACCAATGTGGTAACTATGGACTCGTTCTTTGTTCTCTCTCTCACCTTTATTTCTCTTCTTCCTTGCTTTGTCTGGGCGAAGCATGGCTGTCATATTTTTCCCCATCTTTGGTACCAAAGTTTGCTGTGAGATTGGGGAGCTTATGGAAGTGGCTTGTCAACCAGGACCTTTAAGAAGAGGTGTATTGTGACTCATGAGCCAGCACCTTTGGTTGTGAGTTGTGCCTTGGTAACCAACACCTTTGAGAAGTTTGTTGTAGGAGTTGAGAACTGATTGACGTATACTGTAGGAAACTAAGGGCTTGCTAGCCACTACTTCTGAGAAAATGTATTCTAAGAATTTCAGAGCTTGTTAGCCATCATCCTTTGGTCTAAAGAGCAATCTGGCTGCCAGAGTTACAACAATGATACAATAAAAGCACAAGAGTTCTTTGACACTTATCTGATGTTTTGGTTCAGCCTGACAAGAATTTACAGCAAAAATCCTACCATGGACCAATGGGTCCTAATTAGGAACTTTTAACAAAATATTTTTGTAAGTAAGTCAATATATCCAGATATAATAATTAAAATGTTTCCTAGACTTGCGGTTGTCATAAGGAGGTTTTCTGGACCCGGGATAAAATCTGTGGTCAGCAGGAACCAAAGGTCTCAGGTCATAGCTCTCTCTATTGTGGCTAACGACATTACCAACCTGGTATTTTACTTGTCTGAGAAACAGCTTTCTGTCTTTTTGCCAGCACAATTCAGAGCAAAATAAATGCAACTGACATTTTTTTTTCTTTGTTTTTAGATGTATTTCTAATAAACCTCAAAAATCTGAAAGTAGCTAGTGGTCCTCCTGTACTGTTGCCTGACCATGATTTTTAAAGTATATTTAGCTATAACCTTATCTTTAAGAAATTTTACCATTAATATTTAACATTCATTGAATGCACATACAGAAACTTAACCTGACTAATCTTTAAAAGAAGGAAGGCCTTGTGATAGAAAGACTATGATTAGTGGCTTATTCCTTCAATTTTTTAGTTTAAGGATCCTACTGTCCCTTGGTTTAGACTTCATGCAGCATGATAATTTTAACCAAATGAAAGTGCATGTAGTGGCCTGCAGCTGGAGAAGCAGGAACTGTTTGTAGGGAGAGCTTTTTAACTTTTCTCACTTACTTTGATATGTAGCACATATGTAGATTTGTACCATATGTACCAATATGTAGATTTGCCAAAGGAGCTTTGGCAAGCTCCTTTTTTCGTGTGTCCTGCACAGTTAGAACTTCTTTACCTCTAAAAATTTTCAGCCTAAAGAGATCACATTGGGCCAGTTATAATGTTTTGTCTTTTTAACATTGAATCTAAAGAACCAGAATGGAATAATAGCTGTAAAACTACATGGCCATCTACTGACAGAAAACTGTATAGCTTCTAAAAGGTATGCAAGAAAGAAGAAAGGGAGCACAGATTCCAGTACTTGCTTAATATAAGTTCTCTAGGAATTCTATCATCCACTGGGTGTAATTGCATGAAAAGCCAGCAGTTTTAATGAAGACTTGGTGTAAATGATGGATCATTGGATCGCTAGAGTTTGTCAACCTAGAAAAAAAAATACTGGTAGAATTACAGCAGCATAGATCTGTCAGTGAAACTGCAGGAATAAAAGAAATTCTCCAACAACATCTTTTAAGTTCTAGATAATCAAGAATTATTTTATTCTAGCAAGGATGTTATTCTGGCTAGGATATGCAATGGAAATCATTCCACCCACATATGCCAGGATGTGCAGTAGCAATCATTCCATCACACATGGTTCTGTTCCCAGAATTTTTGCATATTTATATACAAAAAACCCAAAGAAATTCTTGTTTGTTGATTCTACATTACACAGTTCTTAGCATTCAATCTCCTATTGGATTTGATCCCTTCCCTTTTGATGCTAATTGGGTCCTCATTCTTTGGTTCTCTTATCAAACTTTTCCCAGACCGGGTGTCTCCAACTGCACCAGGAGGCAATGTTTGTTAATGTCCATTTACCTCTTCTGTTTCTTCTGGCTAGTCTCAACCTACAAATGCTAAACTCTCAAAGTCTAGGAATCTTCTTTTGTTCATTAAAGCCCATCAGGCCTCACCCAGTGAACATCAAACCCTCAGTGAATGGATTATTTTTAGAAAAACTTCAATTCCCCTTCCCCTGGACAAAGGTGAACAAATAAATTACTAAAGTTACTCAAAAGAATTTTAAAAGTTGTATCATTTCGAATAGATCCTCCTGGGGATAACCTCTCATTGATAAATGTGTGTGTGCGCATGGATTCTTTTGCTCTGAATTTATGCAGGTAGTTGAACTTTATCATCCCCAGTGGGAAAATGTCCCTAGAGGTAAGCAGGTACTTGCAGAAGTTCAGATACTTAAGGAACTCCAAGATATTTTATTTCCTTTTCCTAGTTTTACGTGATGGGTAGAGAACAAAGACTGCAAAAAACTCCTGAGTATGAAGGTGGTTACATAACACAATGTAAAACTCCAATGAGCTTTTCAAGTGGTGTGCCACAGATATTCTGCAAGGAATACAAGTCTCTATCCAAATCCAGAGCATGTTCAGTTTGCATTTTGGTAAAAAACAGCTGAGAAGGAGGTGTGATATTTAGAAACTGCTTCGGTAGAGTCAGTATTGGAAACACAAAGGATGTAGTGAGAAATAAAACCATGCCAGTATTTAAGGGGTTACACATGAGGTTTGTTTCAGACTCCTTCCTTCTACCCCTTCTGAGCACCCTCAGCACTGCTGTGACACAAATGTCAGCAAAGTAATTATGTTGGGGATTTCCAGGCCTACTCATCTTTGACAGCTCTGTGAATACTCTACAAGGACATGTAAAAAACAATTAATGGCTCTTCTGTGAGTTGCTCTGCAGAATAACTCTTGCTGAAAAGGATCAAGTTGATACTGACTGAAAAGAATAGGGCATATGCCTTTATTAATATTCAGTTCTTTAATAAAGTGATCAGCTCTTTATTAAAGTCATCAGCTGGATAGTAGGGTCCAGCAGGAGTTTTCCACGCTGCTGCAGCTAACCAAAGGAGCAGGTGCCATCCCAGTTCCTCATTCCACTGCAAACTGATGCTGAGTCCTTGGTCCCATAGGAACAGCTAGGGGTTCTCTCTGGTCAACCATCACACGGCAGAGCAGTGAGGGGTCTGCATCTAGAGTGCAGAGTCAGGGAAAAACCTCGAGAGTTTCCTGTTCTCTATCTCAGTCACTTGACCTGGCTGGCTCCCATTCAATTCAGACACCTCATAGATTATGGTGAATCTTCAAACCAGGCCAGGAGATGCGTCCACTCCTTCCTTAGCCAGGGCACTCTCTAATTCTCCCCTGATGCATCTAGCTGCCCATCCTGGGGTGCAGTTCCTCTCAAAAAAACCCTCCCAGGATTCACAGGGTCGGTTTTATTTCCATATACAAATGCATATGCATTTGTCCTGGTCGCAGTATACGGTATCCCTGCTGAGAAAGGTAGTTACAGCGAACAACGACCGGGCTATCTAGACAGGAGCTGCTCCTTTTCACATTTTAATGAGGTAAGACAATGTCACAGGGCAGCTTCCCTTTGTCCTAAAACTTGATGGGGTGTGGGGAGTACCTCTAGCCTAGCCAGGAGGGGGTCAGCGGCTTTCGAGGGAAAGCAGCATCACCCCAGCTATGGGGTTCTCTGAAACAAGGAAAACCCCCCATTTTTCTAAAAGGCTGGGTGATGGCACAAATTGGGAGGAGGGGGGGTTGCATTCTGAGTGCTCAGAGCTCTTTTAATATGCTAATGGAGGCTCCGAATTTTCCTCTGCGGGGGTGATGCGTCTCTAGGACAGGGATGGCACAACCCCTCCCAGCCAGGAAATGCTGGGGGTTCCAGTGCTCCCCCCATCCACTCTGCCCAGAGCCCGGCCATAGCTCCTGCCAGCAGCGGCTGTGCCCGTCAGGGCCACGCGGAGCGGCCGTGGCTGCCCAGCAGCTGGTGCTCCAGAGACACAGCCCTGCCCCCATCCCAGGGCCACAGCAGCGAACACAGGCAGGTTTTTTTTGAGCCCTCATACCCACTGGGAATTCGTTCAAAACACTGACTGCAGCCTTTTCAGACATGGTGAAGTGCCATCCTTGGGGAGGTTGTACCAGTTAGGCCTTGGGTTTAGAAATCAACATCTTCTGCCACTAAGGAGGCCTTTCAGAAAGAAATCATCTCTTCACTCCATATTCTGCAAGAATATCAAAATTACCTGAAAAGATGGTGAGATCACAGAAATAGGCAGAATTTAAATACGAAGCTAAATGTAAAAATAGCAACATCTGACAGAGGTGAGGCAAGTTGCTATAGACTGAGACAGATACGCAATATCTTTCAATAAACTTTAACATATTTCCCTAAGATTAGAAAGTTTAACTTGGTTAGAAAGTTTAACTTTCTTATCATGGAGTAACACAATGATCCCGATTTGGTCTTATACATGAACTATGCACTAATAGGCGAGAGCTTATGTGGATACACGTAGATACATGTGCTGCTTCTGAAAACAAAGATGCAGATACCTTCTGACATACTAGTAAATAGCAAGAGTCAGTTTCCCTGTGACATCTGCTGCTGCTGTGTCCAAACAAATGCCCTCAAAATATTGTGGTTAATTTAGAGACATAACTAATTGTAGAAGGATAATGACATAAATGTCTATAAACATGTAGAAAATATTCTGGCAGTTAACTCACACTCTATGATTAGAATGACAAGGAATAGGCCACTGGCAAAGTTCATAGGCTGACAACTTCTGATTAACTATGATTAACTATGAGTTAATCAAACTATAATTAACTATGATTAACTATGAGTAAATCTGATTAATCTGATTAATCAGATTAATTCTGATTAACTATGACCCCACATCAAGCTATACCCATCCTAAACACCTGAGAGGAAGGTAAGGGCAAAGTTAGTCCTTTTCTGTACTACAAATGTTGTCTTGAATTATTTCATCATCAATATGTCTTCTTCAAGGACAGAAATACACACTGATAGATGTTGTGTCACAGTGGTTACATGACAGGTAGAAGTTGTAAAATACATATACAAAATAGGCTAAAATCATCTGGTACCTAGGTCTGAGTTATGGTAGTGAAAAAACTGCAAGATTCTAATCAAAAACATTGCATAGGAGTTGGTATATCCAGGGTAAAGGTATGTGAGGCTTTATAAATAGGAAACTACAGCCTTTTAAAGTGTTTTGTTTGTGTAGAATCCAGGGCTAATGCTCAGCTCAGAATTGTGTTTGCAGGACAGAGAAATACCAACACCATTCTGTGAGTAAGGGCAGGAACCTGAGCACTGAGATTTACCTGTGGGTGCTAGGTGACCAAGAAAAAACCAAAGGCCTCTGCCTGGAGATTAAATTTTGCCATGGACAATAGGAATTGTTCTGTGCAAGCCTTGAAACTATACAGTTAGGAAGGTGTCTTAATTTTTATCTTAATGTGTGCACTGGGCTTAGTCATAATTTGTTTAGAAAACCAAAAATATTTGAAACCATGCATTCTTCTATTCAGTGGCAATTTAAGGATAACAACAGTTTGTTTGAAGGGTTTCTTTAATTTTTTTGGTCAATATTTTGTGAATTATATAAATGCTTTCAAGTTTTTCTGATTAAAAAAGGTTTGGCAGGAAAATAATATTTTTTTTCATTTCTTTTTAGCCTTTAGTACTTCTTTTGCTCTTTTGAGGTTTCTGTTTGGTTTGGGATTTTTATGGGGGGTTTTTGTGTGTTTTTTGTTTGTTTGTTTGTTTGTTTTGATTTATTACTCTTATTATTATTATGAGGGCTAGAAACAGCTGAACTTTAAATACAAAGTGCACTGAGATTCTTAGAAAAGATTCTGACTTATGGCAGCCTGGGCTTGAAGGGAAGAATGGCAAATATCACAGAAGGGAAAAATCACAAATATCACTTGCATTAAAATCAAGATAGCTAGCAATGTAATAAAGTGTGTCGCCTTTGAATCTTTCTGGTTTTGTATACTTTTAGTTACAATTCTTCATTGACCGTTATCTCCCATCTGTGAACTTAACTCTTTCAAAAAGTGTGTTGTAAGTTTAATGAAATAAAAAGAGCTAGGAAGAAAAATAAGGAAAAAAATATTAACTCATTAAAAAATATATTAATATTATTTAATATATTAATATATTAAAAATATAACTCATTATGTGTGGCATAATGAGTTAACAAAGAATTAAACACAAAGAAACATCTGTCTGGGAAACTACAGAGCACAAGCCAGGATATAGCTTGAAATCCAGTCCTTGGGTTGTTTTTTTTTTGCTTTCATTTGATTTTGAGGGAAAATAAGTTCCACTGTACCACATTTATAAATGTGTTATGTTGAAAGCAGATTTTTCTTTCTTTTCTTTTTTATCTGTAAAGATGAAGATTACCTAAAGGATTTTTTTAGGAAGGACTTTAGGAGAGTCAGTGTTTCTCCTGATTGAAAACTTTTGTTCCACTTTCCCATTTTTTTCCCATAAGAAATGACTGCTGATTCCTTTCCTTGAAGATTATTGGTCTAATAATCTTAAATTAATATTTTCCTAGAAATAGAAATTTTAGTAATGATACAATTCACAAGACTAAGCCCTGTTGGTGTCATCACATGCTCTAATGCAAGAAGATTTCACTTGACTCCCTGCTGTGTGATGAGAAGGGAATTAAAACACTATCAAATTATACTTATTTTTTCCAGATTTCTCCTTTCAGTTGCTCTTGGTGCCCTTGTTACATTCAGACACTGCCTTTAACCTAAGCAGCTTTTCTCTTATCTTGAACTTTATTTACATTTTTGCCCAAGGGTCTGCTTTTGTGTTCTATTGAGAACAATTATGTTACTAGACTCAGGAATGAAAACTGTCCTTTGTGAGAGATACAGATGTTGGCTAACTCACAGAATGAACTAAGTCGGAAAACACCTTTCGAGATCTTCAAGTCCAACCTATGACATAACACGTCCTCATCAAATAGACCATAGCACTGAGTGCCATGTCCAGTCTTTTTAAAAACACATCCAGAGATGGTGGCTCCACCTAGGCAGATGATTCCAATGCCCATCACTCTTTCAGTGAAGCATCTTTTTCTGATGTCTAACCTGAACTTCCTTTGGTCCAGTTCAAGACTGTGTCCTCTTATTTTATCAGTTGTTGCCTGGGAGAAGAGACCTGTTCCTAGTTGGCTACAGCCACCTTTCAGGTAGTTGTAGAGGGTGGTAAGTGATGAGGTTACCTCTGAGTCTCCTTTTCTCCAGGCTAAACACCCACAGCTCCCTCAGTCGTTCCTCACAGGGTTTGTGTTCCCAGCCCTCACCAGCCTCGTTGCCTCCTCTGGATGCATTCAAGGATCTCAACTAGCCCTTCCTAAACTGAGGGACCAGAACTGGACACAGCACTCGAGGTGTGGCCTCACCAATGCTGTATACAAGGGAACAATGACCTCCCTGCTCCTGCTGGCCACACCATTCCTGATCCAGGCCAGGATGCCCTTGGCCTTCTTGGCCACCAAGGCACACTGCTGGCTCATGTTCAGCTGCTGTCACCAGCACCCCCAGGCCCCTTTCTGCCCGAGCCGTCCAGCCACACCGTGCCCAGCAGGGGGTTGCTATGGCAAAAAAGTCTGTTTAATATAAAGTCCTCTCATTGAGGACATATCAGATATTAAATTGGTAGGAACCTCACCTTCTACAGCTTTCATAATCATTTCAAAGCCGGGTTCTTCTCCTTTAAAGAAACACTTAGGATTGTGTCAGTGGAATGATGCTGAAAAAGGGGTGATGCAGCAGCAAAAGAGCTCCAGGCAGAGCATAATGAATTCAAAAATACCTACAGATAAAGTAAGACATGCTTCAGATGCTGCATAACAACACATGGTTTACAATTTATAGAGTTCATCTCACAGTTCATACTTGCTTTTTTAGATTTTGTCAGACTTATTTGCAAAGAAAAGTTAAAAATATGACTGAGGATTACACAGTCAAATCCTAACCAAGCATGAGTGACAAATAACACCTGCATCTCTGCATCACAAAAAGAATTTGCTCTAATGGATTCCTTAAAGATTACTTGGTGCTTTTAAGTTGGGGGATTTCCTTCTGGCTTTTGCAATGAAAAAATTAGGCAGCTGGGAACTCTCCACTGCTATCTTTTACCAGTCTTTCAACAGAGGTAACAGTACGTACCTGAAACTCTTCCCTAACAATAAAATTTCTGATAACTAATGAGCAGGAGCATCAGAAAGTGGGAGGACTAGAAATTACTATAAAATGTCAAATATTTAAACAGTGCATTTTAAAAGTCAAAACATGGTGTAATGAAATTGCTGTAGGACAAGGAGGAAAGGAGAGGATAATGTACAGATGACTATAAAGACCAACTTGTGGTGAAAAACACTCAGACAAAGCTCCTTTAAAAATGAGAACAATCTAAGGCACATGAAGGAATCAAAGACTGTTTAAGGGAGCCTTCCAGAGTGTTTCTATTCCATTCAGCATATACTCTGTTTTTCCTTCTAAGCCTGAATTTCTACTGCCCTCACCATGAAATCTGTTATTGTCTTTTTTCTTTAATTATCTTCTACATTGACTGATGAAACTATAAAAGCTATTTGCAATGCTTAATTCTTTCCTTGCTTTCTTCTTCAGATTTCATATGTGATTCCATATATGACTTGTATTTTGAAGCTCAGCCTTAGCACAATCAGTATGTGCAGGTCTCCATGTTCTGTTCATGTCTGGCTTACAGGAAGGAAATATGATTTCCTCTTCTGCAGTGACTTAAGAATGATGTAATAGTTTCCACACACTTTATCTTTAAATTGTGATTATTTTTCAGTTTTTTAAAACATGGAACAGTCTCCTATCATAAGGCTTGCAAAGCATTTGCACACTTCAGCAAATCTTCCAAACTCTCTCTGTTATCAACTTTCAATCTTTCAACTGTTTAGGCTTCAAGAAAATTCAGTGGCACTCTGCTGCAGCTATTCAAAGCAGCCACCTTTCCTGTGTTTTCCTGTGCTTTTCTTTTCAAATTTCTTTACAAAACAGTTTCAGGAAGTATGATCTAAAGGATCACAATAGACCTGTGTCTCTTTGTCAAGTCCTTCATGACAAGTTCGCAAAGAATCTCTTCAAGGTGTACACAGCAAACTCAGTAACCACTATTGCCATGATTTCTTGCTCAAATAAGACAATCATTTCCAGACTCTGTTTACTCCTGGGATGGCAAGTTATCTCTACAATCAAAGTCATAATACCATTTCATGCATGGGCTTATATAGACAGTGAAGTTCACAGAGTCCTATTCTTTCTGCATTGCCATTAGCCAGGCTTGAACTGATCTAGACTGAAAATGTACATAGCCAGACAGTATTTTTAACTTTTTTTGGATTCTCCTTAGTAAATCTAAGTGTTGATAGAACCTTTTGGAAATAGAGGAACAGTGTGATACAGGAAAACAAAAGTATATTAAGGCAAGAGAGTGTCCCAAATCACAGAGTAAACAGTTTCCACATGGATCAGTATTTGTTTTCTAAGGAGTGGAGCAGGTGTAAGAGGGAGAACTAGGAAGAAGGAAGAACTGTGAGCCAGGAGTGTGAAATGACTTTTAATTGTCCCAGATAAATTTTGAAATTAAACTATTTTCTTTTCCAAGGTCTTCATGTCAGTCTTATAGATATCAGTCACCTTCGAATAGGAAAGTCATCTGGTGGCCAGAGGTCTCCTAGCAACAAGAATGAAAACTTCCTAGGGAATTTTAATGCCAGGATTCAAAACACAGAAACAGGATAGTTTTGTTAGGACCTTAATGATAATGTGGTTCCTCCCTCCCATGGTCAGGGACACCTTCCACTAGATCACTGAGAAAACCCAAGAGGACCAAACCTTACCTTCTTCCAACATCATGGATTAAGAGATGGCAAAGCCTGCAGATATTTCCTACCTCACCTCACTACAGATAATCCAGATATGAGGTAAACTAGATGATTCAATAGATAAATGAGCCATTTGGGCAAGTTTGTGTGGTTTCTGTCATCTTGTACAAAATGCTAAATAACATTTGTATTTGCAGACAAGTCAGGTCAGCAAGTGATGACATTGACCCCTCAGATGATGGAGAAAGATCTTTCATGTAAAGGTATTAAAATTTTGTTAAAGGAAAAGATTGGAAACTAAGTCAGGAAGGACTGGTGTCACCCATCATGTTACTGATGCTGCTTAGTAGAACAGTTGAACCCCAGAGTAAAGCAACAGATAAAAACATAGTTGACACAGAACCATGTAAGATTCTGTAATATTATGTGTGGCAGCCATATGTGCCATCCCAAAATGGAACAGAGAGATTTGGTCCAGAATTCTAGAAAAATTAGGTGATTTCAGAGTATGCTGTCTAAAGGCCCAAGGATGTGTGTTGCAAATATATTAAATGGTACAAAATAACACCTTGTATTGCTAGGATTCAGAAAAGATCTATTGGAGGCATCTGCTCTCAAATCCATTGACTTCAGCAATGTACTGCTCACATAAAAAACAAGCAGCAAGCTTGCATGATGGTATTCCTCTAGAGGAAATTTTGTTGAGTCATTTAGAAGTTTTTATATGGTGAGACACAAAAAACTATCTCAATGACTAACCTCCAGGTGTGAATTAGCTTGCTTAAGGATGGTGACCCATGGGTATCTACAGAGGGAATGGAAGTTGATCTGAATTTTTTTACAAAAGTAGAAGCTTTCAATCTTCTACAGAGAAAAGGTGTGATCAAGAAAAAAAAAAAAAGACGAAGAGAACTCCTACAGCTTAAATGGGCTTTTATGTCTTAAAGAAGGTTCTTAGCTTGGAACAGGCTTCAGCTTTAAAAAAAATACTGCAGTGGAAATATGCATCAGAGTGTGTAGGAGGGCAAAACCACACCCAGTTAAAAATTAGCAGAAAAATGGACCTGCAAGAACAGTAATAGACAGTCATAGAAAAATGCCACCCTGTTACAAAATGACACTAGAAACAGCAATTTTGACCCTTATGATTTATTTTTACATTAGTACGAAAAGGTTTCATTGAATTTATAAAATACACTCATATGTAAGAACGTCATCTATGAAATGTGACTACGGTCTTGTATAAAGTATGACAGTCTTGCAGACTTAAATACCAGTAAAAGGGAAGCAGAAAGTTTAAGGGCATTTTTGTCTTTTTTGTTTTTTAATCAGATCCTTTTCTCAATTCACTTCTGAATTCATTTGCATCAGATCAGCCAAATGCTGTCATATAATTTGATTGCTTCGATTGCAAGAGGTTCTCTAGCATTTGTGGAGAAAGGCTGTATAAAGTGAGCTCACAGTGCTGGCTTTGCGTGTCAATATAACATACTCATTTTCTTCTGCTACAAATCAATAATTTAGTGAAAACAGTATAGTATCTCATCCACACTTGCACATAACCTATGCCCCAAATAAAAAAAAAAACCCACAACCCACAAAACTCCCAAATCCACAACAAATTTGTCACCCTCAGCTGCGGTGTGCTGAAAGACATATGGGATGAGTGACTTATCCTTCAAACACAGCAAGGACTGGTAAGAACTCAGAAAAGAACAGAGATTCTTCCTCAGAGGGCAAAACTGATACAAGGGAGCCTGAGCAAAATCATCATCTGCTGTTCTCTTATGGTATTTTCTTTGTTTGTCCTTCCTAGGTCCATAACTTTGCACCCTGCTTTCCTAAAAAACACTTCATTTGAACACATCTTTATTAATAAGAAATGGCATCATCATTTACTATTTTGCAGGTTTGCTATGATGGACACTGATCTGATCAACAGCGTTGGTAAATAAAGCTATTTTTATGCCTCTATTATGATTTAAAAGATTTGCCAAAATAGACCTTTTTCTGGGATATGAGACATACATTACACTACAGTTATATTTGAATATCATGCAACATTAAGTTATATATAGTATGAAAATAGATATGCTGTTCCTGAAAACAAGTCCTCTTCCCAAATAGCACCATCAATTTGTTGAGTCCAGGCCTTTACTGGAAAATTCCTTCATCAAATTTCTACAACTCTACTGCAGCTGTGCTGCTTTCACTTCCTATGTATGGGCACACTAGTTTACTTCTATCTCTCTGGAATTTTCTAGTGGTCAGGATTATGTTCAACCTTTAAATACTCATCATTAAGAATTTTTACAGTCTTTCACATTAAGGAACTGGAAAATACTAAGGCTTCTAAAATCAATTAATTATAATATTCACATTATCATTTTTCCTTGATTAGCTCTTCTGTTTCTCCAGCATCTTGTACTGTGCTTACTCTAATATCTTGACACGATTCAATAAAATAGTTCATATTGGCCATGGTCTACTGTCTTTCTCAAAAGGCCTCTGGATGAGAACACAAATATTAAGGTGAACTTAAGGAAAGTGCAGCAGAAACTAGCATTTTTGTAGACCAGTGGTGAAGCAGTGCTGCACATTACATCATGGGAAGGAGATGTGTATGTGCATGGTCCTGACAGTAGGTGAGCAGAAGATCATGCCAAATCTTATCAGATCTTTGATGCTTGACAAACACCAGCCAAACTCTCCTTCTCACTTAGTCCAATTAGAATCACCCACTCTAGTGCAGAACTCAACACAGTTAAGTGTCTGCTGCATTAGGACTGTGTCAAATGGTTGTATATGTCAATATTAAGGTAACGGACAACACAGTGACTTGTCTTGTTTACAAATTATGTGTGCTTCTGCCTTTAAAGTTGAGAACCAAGTAATCTTCTTAAGTACTGGTAGACAGCTTAGAAATCAAATTAGTAGTAATTGTGATTGTGTAACTAAGAAAACCTTTCAACCTATTTTCTGCTGTGTAATGATGGCTTTTCATTTCAAACTCATTTATTCTGAATGATCTTGTCACATCTACTGAAAGTATTTCAAACACTTCCAGCACTAGTAGGAAGAAGCCTATGAAAATTTTTCTTCTTACATTGTCCTAAAGATGAGAAAAATATTTGCTGTGGTTAAGCCTCTGAAGTGATTTGAACTTTTGAATTATTTTTGTCTGACTAAAGACTAAAGATTTTGTCTGACTAAAGATGTCTGATTAAAGAGAGCACTCTTTAATTTTTTAGCAGAATGAAATTTGGTCGAAATTGTATTATGCCATGACTTTCCAATGCTGTAATTCTATGTGGAGACTATTTTTCAGAAAAGTACTCACAGAATTGTAACTGAATTGGCCACATTCTCTGATTAGATGGGAATTGTTAAAGCTAAGCAAATGCTAGCTCAGGGCTCTAATCAATCTAAGTTTCTCTTCATTACAATGCCCACTACTCAATCTACCTCTAACACCATGTTTTGGTCAACAAAATGTTTATTACTCTTGCTTTCAGTGTAAGTGCATATTGGCCAGACATATGTTTTTATTTCTTCATTCTTCTTCTGTTTCAAACTCATAGCTATGCAGCTGGAATTTTCTAGCAAAATGGCTTAAACAGAAAACTTAGTGAAAAACATAAAAGAGAAGTGAAAAATTGATAGACTGAGAATAATATATACTGCTTTCTAATGAATTTCAGAGTATATGAAATGTACTATATCTTAGCATAAAAGGCAAATTATATGAAAAGATAAAATTAGAGCCTTCAATTATTAAAGTCTGAGTAATTTACTAACACTATGAAACTACTTGTGTTGTGCAAGTCTGCTGAACGGGAAAGACACATTAAAATTGAATATAAATTTTGAGGATTTAATTCTAATTTTATGTTGAGAATGTCTGAAGATGGTTAAATTTCACTATGTCCCTGTAGATATAAAGTTAATTGGCAGTATGACTGCAAAATATACTCTATGAAGCAACGTAAATCAAGAAAACAAATACAGGTTTGTGCTGAGCTTAAAAACAGAGGTCCTCCATTGCCCATGTATCTTCACTGGATTCCAGAGACTTGTTTGAGATTTCATATCAGAAATATGACTGTATCAAACTTCCAAATGTCCAATTTTCTCATGGCACTTTGTGTCTTCATACCTGTTCTATATTAAATCTCACTAAATTTCCTTAAAGTTATAAGTCCATCTCTGGGTAGAGAGGAAGAAATAATAGAAGTTCAGGATTTCAGGGAAAGAAGTAAGTCACAAGGGAACAGTGCAAGTTACAGACCCTTTCCTGCCTGCATAAATTTGACACGTGTAACAGCTGAGTGCTGGTACATTGCCAAGTTCTGGGCTGCTGCACGTACTCTTAAAATTCCCTCCTAAATTACCATTATCTTTGCAAGAGATTCCTTCAGCCTCCGATGTCAGGAGTTGCTCACAACCACAGTAAACAACCCTGTTTTTGTAACTGTGAGGGTGAACATTAGCTGGATCACACTATTTTTCCCAGTGGCACTGCTCAAAGGTTAGCAATGTCACAATGTCCCAGAGGAATCACTTCCAGAAGAATTCTCTGGTGTTCTATGGACTGCTCTACAGAGCCCAAAGGAAGACAACTAATCATGGCAGAAGGATTAAGTAATGATGTGGCTTTCTAGAAAGGGCTGCAGGTGGGATACATCATCTTCAGCATCAACTCTCAACAGGCACAATGTAAATGGACACTTGGCAGTTTTTTCTGCCACATGCAGACAGTACCACCAGTCTACATTCTGTTCCAAAACTTGTGATAAAGTCACTTTTAAATGAACTGCTTTTGTAGTATTGTCTTATTTTTAGCTTCTGTTGGCTTAATGTGTAGCAACCACCAAAACCAACACAGCTGTTGCCATTTTAAAAAAATTCATTTAGCAAATTAGGATATTGGTTTTGTATCAAAATAATTTATGAAGATTTCTCTTCCAAGTTCTTCAAAACCATTTCGGTTTGTTTGTGTTCCCTGATAAGATCAAAGTACAGTTGACTAATACTGTCATGAAACGCTTTTAGTGACTTCAGGTTTTATCTGTCCCATGAAGCAGGTGACTGATGGCCCATTATTTGTTACTCTGTTCTATGGTGTGTTTCAATGGTTTTGTTAGAAGGTGGCAATGGCTGCAAACAAATTTTTAATTTTGATTTATGCTGCATGCTCAAACATCTGACTTTGTAACGTGTGAATGAAATGACCACAAAGTCAGGCTAACTTACTTTAAGCAATCTTTGGCACTTGATATAAAACTCAAACACAAGACACATATTAGTGTCTTCAGAAATTAGAAGTCAGGGTTCAAAGTTGGAGACTTTTTTAGAAAATGAGCCACTCAGTTTAAACATTTAGTGTGACCTTAACTGTTTCAGGCAAATTACATTTCAGGTGATGTGATGTTTAAGAGTGGAATTCAGTAAGATGCGTTTTGTCTTAGAAAAACAGCATAACAACTTGAAAATCTATAAAGAATCCAAAAACCATACTAAACACAGTGCAAAATATGTCCCATTTTTTCTTCTACAAAACAGGGATCAAGCATTTGATTCCTCTGATGAAGCCAACAGAAAATTTACCAATTTAGTTTCAAAGAGCTTCAAATCAATCCAAACAATTTCTATTCCCTAATAGCACAAAATTTCCGACTGGAACACAGCTGATTTTCAATAGAAAGGCACACACATTAATTCAACCAGAAGTATGCAAGACAGAATACCTTTCAATGTTCAGATCTAACAACCATGAGCTTGAAAACTTTGCTTTTGCATGTCTGAAAAACCCTATTTGTCGTATTGTTACACACCTGAATGTATCTGCCTTTGGAAAAAGTTTTAAATTTAAATAAGTCTGTAGTGGTACAAACACTGAAGAAAAGTAGGGGGAACAAGTAGGTTTGCGTAACTAGTAAGACATTGTATCAGCTTACTCCAGCTGTAATAGATTTTTTTTTTGGTTTTTTTTTGGTTTTGTTTTGTTTACTTTGTTTATTCTGTTGTGGTTTTTTTTTAAATCAAAACTTTACTCTTGGACTTAGACAAAAAGCAATTTATTGCCTGAAAGCTTTCACAGTGATATGTATTTCACAAGATGGACAAACAGTTTCATAAAGAAAAACAAAGTTGTGGGAAAAAACCAAAAGCAGTATGCATAATTTTAATCAATAGTATGCAGCATAACATGTGGCTTAACTATGATAAAAGGCTGAGCTAGTAGAAGAGCTAGCTGATTAAATGTGAAGCAGAACAGTCTTGAATGCTACGAGTTAACGTTCAACAACTGTTTAATAAAAGCTAGAGAGAAAGAACTGGTGGCTTTGGATTTTATTTCTTTCCCTCTAGGATCTTCAAGTTCACACAAAATAAAATGTCACTGTTCATTTAATCACAGTATGGGGCTAAAACATTTATTCTATGGTTTTAACATTTAAGCAGTCTAGAATTACATCTGCAGATGACTGCTTGTGCAATGTCCCCATCTTAAACAGTTCTGGTCAATCAAACACTGCCTTCTTGATAAGAGTTTAACAAGCATTACTGGCATCTAGTTCTTTTGAGGATGATAAAAATAAAAATCTGGCTCAACATATTTTTAAAAATGGGAAATAAGGAGTGCTCTAGACTTTAAAAAAAATCTCTTAAATACTTAGTGTGATTTTCATTTATCCCCAGACTTTCACAAGAGCTTTTCATTTATCCCCAGTTTTTCACAAGAGCTTTTTTTTCCCTATTTTTTTCTCTTTCTTTGGTTTTGTTTTAGTATCACAGAACTGCTGTGTTAGAATTAATTTGTTAAAAGTCTCTATTGGAGAAGTTAGCAACAAAAAATTGAAAACGAGATTGTATCTCAAATACTTGTAACATTTACTTACCATCACAATATGAAAGCATCTCTGTAATGTGCAATATTAGGCTACAGCTACTTGAGCAATCTGAAGGAAGTACTACTTTTTAACTCTGCAGGGAAGCTTGAAAGTGGCTGAATTTATTTTCCATGTTTCTTTATTTCAGAGGAAGCAGCAATACATTTTAAAAATGGTTATTAAGCTTCAATATCTCTTCTAAAGATACCTTGGTGTATTTGACACACATCTTCCCTCGTTACTTCAAACACACCTAAACTTTGAGGTAATTTAGGACAAGACATAAGAGCACTTGCAAAAAATAAAAGCAATAGATCAGTATTAAAAAATTTTAGGCATGATAAATAGAAAAATATTCTTTCTTCCTTTCACTGCAAATAGTATCAGCATAATACACTTCAAAAAGCAAAATAATCAAGCCACAAAGTCCAAGTGAATTTCTAAACTGAACCTGACTTAAGCAAGCCTTTTCCCTGTGTTAACATTTCAGGGATTGAGCCCACAGTAATAGAGAAGAAAAAGCATACCTGAGGCAGATTGTCTCAGGTCCTTTTGCACCTCACTTATGAGGAGGGATAGAGGAAGGAAGGAGAAAAATTTACCAAAATTAAAAATCCAACCTTGTAATG
This sequence comes from Prinia subflava, assembly GCF_021018805.1. NCBI lineage: Eukaryota > Metazoa > Chordata > Aves > Passeriformes > Cisticolidae > Prinia > Prinia subflava. The sequence continues at coordinate 35,282,815 of NC_086283.1, read as the reverse complement.
CTGTCTCCCATGAGGGCAAACAATGGCCCCTTTCTACAGTAGCATCTCCATTTATGCCTGCCAGCCAGTACTGACTGTCAGTATTAGCTTCATGAAGGAACATATACCCAGGGAGATTTGGGGAAATGTTAGCAGTGGTGTCCTGCTGTCCCACAGGGGCCTTTCAATATTCCAGAGACACAAGGCACTTACTGGGAAGGCCTGAGATGAAACTGTGAGATTAGAAGATGGTCCTCTGCACATTCAATGATAAAGGTGTGCCACACTTTCTCTGTGATAATTCCAAAAAGGAGCTCGGATTTAAAATGTGACATGTTCTGGCTACATGAATATTATTCCTTTGCAAAGTATGGTTTCACCCTCTCTTTTATATGTTATACTGTGATACTCTAAGTGAGATATTTTTACAGTTGTGAAGATATGTTTTGAAAATGTCATCGACAATGCAAGATACAGTTTTTCCTACAGAGTTAAAAAAGCTAGTCGGAGTCTTCATCATCAAGGTATTCCTCAGCATTACTCAATGTTCGGACTGTACCTGGAAAGAAACAAAATTTAAAAAATAGTACTAAAAATACCAGGCACAGAGGTAACAAGACTGACATAATTCGCAGAAGTGATAACCATGTTATCCTAGATTTCTGGAACAAGAAAAATGAGTAAGTTTAAAATGAACCTAATCAACTGTTTTGAGAAAAGAAATCTAAGTGAAAAAAATCATGTTCCTCTTTTTTAGGAGGAGACATAGAAAAGGGAGAACAGGAAGAAAAGAAATTGCAGAGCCCTGCACTCAAGGAGCCATACTTCAAGAAAATACAAATTACATTTCTTCTGTCCATTTCTTCTGCTCCCTTGTTTAACAGCACAATTAACACAATCTTTTTGCATTTCTATGACATGATTTTAATAATTTTAATTTTTTAGAATGTCCTTCAGCAGTTGACATTTGAATATCTGTCTGTGCATGTAAAACATAAATCTGAACATTGGAGACAAAATAAGCTTTCTTCAATAAAATAGTTTCAGAGACGGACAATGATAGAAGCCTTATGTAAACAGGAACAAGGGACAGAAGACTGCTGTTATAGAACTGAATCTCTGAAAAAGAAAAATGTTTCACTTCCAGACATTGCAAATACTTAAATGCAGACCCAAAAGACAGAAAAGATTAATTAGTGAAAATAACCAAGAAAATACAAAATGTAAGAAAAGTATACAGATCAGTGGTGATAGAGATATCATAAAAGGCCAAGTTGAGACAGAAAACCTGACAAGGATGCTAATACTGAAATTACAGTTAGACTGAGAATATCAACTGTTATATCAAGGCAAGCAAAAAAAGACAGGGTGTGAAATTACCAGAGACTGGGGATAGATGAGGTGACTAAGGACAAAAAAATCAGTCAGTCATTAAAATAAAATTAATTTAAAGGGAGTGAAGAAGTAGATTGGTTATGTAGATTAGTTACTTAGTATCAGGAAATAAAACATTAGTATAATTATTGGGACATCTGAACAGAGAAAACACTGGTACCAGATGCCTACAATCCACATGCTAAGATGAACAAAGTTATTTACTTGAGCCTAACAGGGATCAAGTAACTTAAAATAATACAATATATATATATAAATACTATATATGTATGTATGTGTGTATATGCACATACACACACACGCAGAAGGACTTCTGCCCTTTTTTTGCAACAGCTTGCTTAAGAACCAAGATTGGGAGAAATAATTTGCTGGTTTTCTAGGAAATCCTGATTCTACCTCTACCAAAGAGCAGACAGTATTTTTGCTGCAAATGCTCTTCTTGGCTTTCTCAAGTTGCAGTCAGCTATTCCTCCATTTAATTACCATAATGTCTAGGCTCCTGCAGGTTAGCATTTCCTCTGTTCTCAGTAGTCCTGTGACAATGCAATTGCTGTACTGCATATCCCACCAAAACCGACTGTAACTCTGCCAGTGTTTTTAAGTAATTTCTTGTTTCACTTAAGAGTTTCCACCCTAACTTCAGCCTCCTGAAAACTATAGGCAATAGTAGTTACACAATACTGAACAATTCATTCTTTGTTCAGCTTTTTAAAATAGCCTCTTTAAGTCTTTTGGACATGGACACTATGCTATTAAGAAAGATGAACACAGTGGGAGGCAGTGAGACTGCCTGAAAGCATTCTTTCCTTATTTCTCTGTTAGACAGTCACTCAGAGACACAGAAATAAGAAAGTAAAAAAAATTAGCAATAAGAAAAGAAGGATCATATATTGGTGCTTGTTGGCTTAAGTCTGGAGGAACAGACATGCATATGGAGAAAGACAGCACATTGTTTCATTCTTCTACTTTGTCCCTTGTGGTATGGTACTTTTAAAATAGTTTCCATCCTTGCTTTTATTCTGTCTGAAAGGCCTGTCTTCTATTTTCATTTCTTCCCTTACTATTTTCACACCTTCTGAACTCTTTTGCCTCTTGCTGACAGAAGGTGACATTTTGGGTGGAGTCAGCAGCACGGCATATGATAAACTATGTTCATATCATAGCTCTAAATTAACCCTCTCAAGCAAGCCCTTCCAAACACAATTCTTAGCCCATGTACCTCCCAAGTGGTTTTTATGGTTATCAGTATATTAGGATTTGGCTAAAATATTAGTTCTCCAAAAGTAAAATTATCAGAAAAACAAAATCAGAAGTACCTGCACTCTGTTTCTTCTTAAGCAAGGAAGCACAAGCTGCGTTTGTTGCCATATCTAAAGCCAGTTTCTTCTCGTTGTTTTTCAGATCTGTTCTTGCCCCTTCATGAAGAAAATTTTCACTGTGAATCATGACCCCAGTTATTTCTCACCCAATGTCATAATGATATGAATTTCTCTAATGTAAGTAGAACAGTAATGGACAAGGGAATCTGAGCTACTGACTGCCCTGAAGCAGACCAAAAGCTATGGATGCTCTTGCATGAGCTGTAGTTGATTAGAGAATTTGATGGCTGTTCTTCCTTTTTAAGAAGCAGATGTCAGTGTTGTTCTGAGGTTTAAGTGACTAATTTTGTCTGTAAAGCAGATTATCTTGAGCATGAGATGTCTACTTTCCAAACAGCTACCAGAATTTTCTGCAAGACTTTTCCTGCAAGTCAGGCAGGTGAGCTGGCTAATGACTGTACCTGAGTTATATGGAAACACTTAAGAAATACAAATTAAAAAACATTCAAGAATCTACTCTGCATACAGATTGTTGAAACCTTGGTGAAGATCTTTACCCTTTTCCAGCAGCATCTCTACAATATCTGCATAACCTTTCCATGCAGCAGCATGCAAAGCTGTGTCTCCCAATTTGTTCTGTGGAGTTAGAGGGAAAAGCAACAGGATTAAAATGCAGCAAAAAACCTTTCTGCTTCTACCAAGGGTGAGTAACATCACACCTCTACTCTAAAGGGTCTGTTGGTCCAACCTACCTGTTGGTTTAACTCTAGGTTAGCCTGGGTAAGCAGGACATCTACTACATCTGCAGAAAACAGGGAGAGATGATAAGACAATAATTTAGTAGAGAAGAGTTATGCTATTTTTGCATTCATTGCAGTTAAAATTCAATGAAAGACCAAACAAATCAGCTAATAAAAATCTGTAAGTCAGACTGCATTGGGCAAACAAAAATTAGTCACAAAAAATGCTTCTGCATGAAATACCCCAATACCATAGTTCTTTTTGATCTGTCCTTACACTCTGTCTCTAAGTTACACTAATGAGCATGCATGCTTCAACAGCAACAACAAAACACACAGCACCTGATAGAACTGAACCTCCCTCCTACCCTGATTTTTATTTCAAAAAAATAGAATTACATTGAAAAAAACCCTGGCTTTATTATTTAGTAATGCAATTTTATCAATCAGCCTAACAAGCATAACAAGAAAACCAGAGAACAATAATTTCAAATTAATGCTCGGATACCTTTATGGCCTCCATGGCATGCCCAATATAGAGCTGTGTTTCCAGCTTTGTCTAAGCCATTGACACCAACTCGATTATCCAAACACTCTCTCAACCAGCTCAGATTGCCTGAAAAACAAAATCAGTTTTGATTATCTTTTTTTTTCTTTGGAAAGTTGAAAGAATCATTACAGGTAAACAGTACTTTCTAAAGTACTACTTCATGACAGTCCTCCTATGAACTTAAGAAGGGAGGAAGCAATTAGCAGCAACATTTTTAATTCGTTGAACAACCAATCATATCAAGTCATACCAAAGTCATACTAAGTCACACCAAATATCTTTTCTTCCATTGACAGAAGACCTTTATATTCCTATGCAGTTAAATGGATGGTACCACACTTGTTCTGTGTATAGACAGAGTGGCAATTCTAACAGACAGTATCTCACCTTTTCAAAGCTGTAAAACTTACCAGATAACTTGCTCAAGAAAGAAGACAACCAAAACAGGCAGAACATCTTCATTCTAAATATTTTATTATTATTGTAGTAGAAAACAAGCAAATCATACCTCAGCATCACACAACTAAAACACCAAACATACCTCGTTTGGCAGCTTCATGCAGTGGATTGTCAATAGACTCTGCTTGCTCTGCCACTGAAATGAAAGAGTAAATTGTAACTACTTCTGAAACATGTACTTGACACCTGTGCGGAAACAAAACATATTTGATTCTAAAATGAAAAGAGAATTGTGACTGACAGACTAGTGAGATGCACTTCAATTTCCAGTGTATGAGAAATTAATTCAGAGAAAACCATGTGAAAACTTCAAATAGCATCACATTGCACAACTGGTCTAAATCAGATGTGTTCCTAGTACTCTTCGTTCTTAAGGTCTGCAAAAGCTTCTGTTCTGCTTATATGTGGAATTTCTGCAAATGTGCAGACAGAGACACCACCCCTCCTACCCTGTTCTAAAACTGAAGCTTTACAAATAATCTCAATGGAATTAATAGATTGTTATTTTAAATATAACACACTTCAATATTCAAAAGAAATTTGAATGCACATATGCAGCATGTATAAACTAGTCTTCTTGCATGTGAACAGAGACCTCTGATCTCTGGCAGACAGCAAGAGTAGAGTCAGTTTGGAAGTCACAAACTGAAGTGAAATTTCATGTAGCCTCAATGATGACTACACCACAGATTTCCGTTGCTACCACATTGTCTCCTACTGAAGAAGGGACAACAAGAATCAACCAAAGTCATATTGGCAGCTGTGATGTGATCTGTCATGAGACACTGGTACTCTGCCTACAACTCCCGGGAGGACTTGAAGGAATTGTGCTATGTTGTCTATACTCATGGCTTTTTAGTTCAATCTGAAAAAGTAGTTTCTATTCAGTCCAAACACAGATGTGATATTTAACGTGTTGCAAACCCCAAGAAACCAATGTTTTCTGTCACTGAATATATTCACTTAAAAACAATAGAAGGCAAGCAAAACTCCATCCTTTAGATCCAAGTGTTCCTCCCCTCAAAACTGAATATCTCAGTATCTTTTAAGAGCATAACTAGAAACATGAACACTCAGCAAACTCAAGCTGTCTCTAGGTTATAAAACTACAAGACAGCTTGTCCGCTGCTGATGTACAGTGGTAACTGATACTGCAGATGGATGCATTCTGAAATACACAGTGGACTAATGTTAAGTACCAATACCGTGGTCTGTTTTTGAAAAGACATCTTTTTATTTAGTGATTTATTTTGATTGTGAATGATCTTACCAAACAAAAATATTCTAGACTTTACCGTAGTTACTTGGAATTAGTCCAGTTCTCCCTTTGCAAGTTCCTTTCCACCAATTTGTATCACTCTGCAGAGGAAAGGGAAAATATTTTAGATGGAATATATTGGATCTCAGAAGTATTCAGTCCATGTGGGATTTCTTATGCTCACCATATCTGAGATGTAAATGATATCTCCTTCTTCAAAGTACAGCTCATCTGGCTTAAAAAAAAAAAAAAAAAAAAAAAAAGGCAAACAAATAAAATATATCTGAATGTGTGTATGTAGGAAAAATAAATGCCTGGATAAGTCAGAATACATTCAGCTCTTCATTCAAAACAATGATAACTCAAATTCTCTATCATCTAGTGTGCTGGTTTTGTAATAACAACATCCTGATGGTCCATAGTTAGACTTGCTTACAGCCAACTTTCTGGATCAGTAACTTTCCTAACAATACAGGAAAACTGTGGCCTTTCCAACAAAGCACTGTGCAATGGAAGCAGTGAAATATATCTTATGTTTGTTAACTTCATCCCCTTTTTGGCTGGCCCCAGTTCTCCAGATCTCTTAGCTCTCAACTATTATTGTTGCCTTTGGAAGAAAAAACGAATTATTTATGATTTATGATCTTTGATTGTAGGTAACTGATACTAAGAAGAAAGCATGCTGCTTTTAAAAAGAGCTGTTCTTAAAAGAGACTGATAAATAATCAGACAATTTTATTCACATTAAGAATGACTACCCATAAACAGTTTATTAAAAATTTAGTACTGTAAGTCTAATATGCCAATATCATCAGAACTGAAGAAATATTATAGACAAGATTAAAAGTGAAATTCTCAAACATCAAGGTCTAGATGTACTTACTGTTCTGGGCTCAAACGTATACAGGGCCCTGAATACTTTAACCTGCCCTAAAACAAAAACAAACCCAATTAAAACAAAACAAAACAAAACAACAGTACTAGTATCATGCATTTAAATGCAGCCCTTAAATCCAAATACATTCTTTTCCTTCAAGCTTAATGCTGGTTGCTGAATGAATTTGTGCTATGCCACTATCAAAGAAAATCTTGATGAAGACTCAGCAGCCTGAATTAAAAACCCAGTAACATGGGCTATGAAGGAAACCTGATCAGTTACATGTAAGTAGCCTCTTCTGCACACTTAACACAGTCTTTATAGCTCACTGGGCAACAGAAGTGTTGTCATTAATTTCCGAGGGAAAGAGTAATTTCACTCATATATTCTCTCATATACTCATTCATGCTGTATGCACTTTTATTACTAGCATCAAATCTGTCAAATGACAAAGAATTAAGGAAAGAAGAAAGAAACAAACCAAAGACCAATGTCACCAACATGTTCTTAAGCTTGCTTGCAGACATTATTAGACAAATAATAACCTGACACAGAACTCGTAAGAAAAATGACAAATGGTCACAAAGTCCTATTTAATGTACAACTGATGTCCTGCTCTATTCAGATGCTTAAAATAAGGCATGGAGTTTGCAATTCTTCTTAGTGGCTAACAGATGTTTTAATAGGGCACTTTGGAAGAGACTGTCAGCAGCATTCAAGGCAAGAAAAAAATAAGCTTAATGCAGAGAGGTTCAAATTAAATTGCATGTATTGCAAAAGAAACTTCCCTATTAACTTTTTAAAAAATTCAAAAGCATGAACAGAAAGTACAAACACAGAAGAAACAGGTATGTTACATAATTCAACTAGCCAAACTGCTGGACTCCATTGTACTTACTGGAGGAATTTATTATGCAGACTGTTCTGTACTGTTTACTTTCAGGTATCTGAAGTCTTAAGCATGTAGATTTACTTTTAAATGTTCTGAGCTTGCAAGTGTAGGTTACACACAGGTTCTTACACTATACACATTTATAAAGATTAATTTGTGACTGAAGCAGTGTATAATCCATCATGAGGATGTTATTTACTAGATCCAGGCTATTCTTTGTACTCAGAGAAACTGGTGAACTTACTACAAAAGGCTATACTGTACAGTAAAGTGTACACACGCAACACTTTGTGTCACTTATTAAATGGAGCTAAGCAAGTGAAGAGAAAGTAGGTCTCAAGAATAAGCCTTTATATTTTTAATTAAGAATGATCATCTCTAGAATTTTTTGTCTTTTTTTTTCTGCTAGATATAGTCTTTAGATTCCAGTATATAAAATTCTACCCACAAAAGCAATCATTTTAGAAAGTTAATGTAAGAGCTTTAGAAATTACATTTTGGAGGTGAATTTGCTCACCACCTTGACAACGGAGGATGGTACCCAACTACCATTTTGCAGCATCCCTTGGAGTGACTCTTATATTGTATTTTCAAATGCCTCTGGATATTCCACAGCAACAGCAATGCCAAGGCATACTTGCCAAGGCATAACTACTAAGCAAAATATTTCTGTAGTTCTCTAGTCTCAGGCTTTTTTGTGACTAAGTGTATGTAAAACAACAAACATAAAATGAACCTGTGTAAACAAATTGCTAAGTGCATGTAGATAGTGTACATACTTCTTTTTCCAATATGTTGGAAAATTGCTCCTCCTAGTTCCTAATTTTTAATAACAGAAATTCAATTTGGCTTTATTGGTTGATTCTCTCTTTCACACAGCAGCCATTTCCTAGACACAACAGGTTCAACACTTCTCAAACCTTTGCCCCAGAAACAAAATACTTGCAGCTGTGGCAACTGCTAAATGAATGAAACCTGAGTGATGTTTACCACCTATACAGAGATATACAGAGATAACAAGGACAGCACATAGTAATGCATCCTGGACCAAAGAGCTTCAGCATGAAATGTGAACTGCAGCTGTAGAGAAGTCAAGCAACAACGACAAAAAATAAAGGAAGAAAGAAAAGAAAAGAGAAAAGAGCAAGAGATGACACAACAGGATGGAAGACAGGAGTATTGACCCTTCTCCTTGGCTTTCTCATACAGAAGACACAAAAACACAAGACAACTGCACACTAACAACTATGGAGACTGCAACCATCATGCACCGATTTTCAGTGTTTAATGTAAGTAGGAGGAGGAAATGTACAGCAAAAGGGAAGAGTAAGAAATATTAAAAGGGGAAATGGGAAGATGGCGGAAGACAAGAAAAGGAAGAAATAAGCATTTGTGAGTTCCATGTGTCTTTCATACTAATGTACTGCATATATGCCGAAGATTTTCCAAAGCTATCACACCTGTGGAGACGAAGAAGACTGAAGATACTGGTGCTGACTACAGTACGGCTGACACATTATTTAAACAAAAGGCAATTCATTGTTTGTTGTTTGTAGGGTTCTTTTAAATTTTATAAAACTGAAACAGGGAGTTACTTCCCCAAACATCCAACTGTGATGTCAGACAGACCAACACATGCTGAAACATTCTTCTGTGATGAAACACAAAGTACAGATCTGCATCTATAGAACTACAGGTCTGGTTAATGTCAATTTCATAGTACTTTATGTTGAAGTTAGACACTACTCATTACTGGCAACAATCTTTAAAAAATATCTTGATAAAAAGAGATTAAGCCTGTTCATTTTGCTTCGTTTAAGAGCTTAGAACAAGGGTATTTTAGGATTTGTAATAGATTTTTGGTACCAAATTTTTATGCAAAAATTCAGTCTAGAATATTAAAGTAACAAAATGTTAGCATACAAGGTGCACATTAGACTTGAATCTCAGCTCTGCAAACACAGAGAAATCGTATTTTATTAGGTACATGGGTACCTATAATAATTGGAAGTACTTTATCTACCAATACCTGTCTTTAGGCATGCAGACATTGGCAATAATTTTTGCTTTGGAAGACGCAAAAAGTCAGAAAGCACCCAAGGTCTTCCTCTGCTTCCACTTCCTACCATCTTTCTAGTACAAATCATGTTTCAAGATTCCTGTAGGACAGTGAACTGGTAATTAGCACTGATTTGAACTTATCAAACTTGATTGACTGCACTTCCCCACCACATACTTTTAAAGGAAAAAGTAACTAGAACACAGAACGCTTTTTTTTGGTAAAATTTCAAGGCACCAAGCACACATAAACTACTTTATTCTCAGCATGATTAATGAGAGGAGTATCCCTTTTAAAAGCAAACTACAGGGAGGCACAGGGCAGTGATATGTTCCACAACAAACCTTTTTCTAAGCACAGGGACAGATTTAAAGGGTTCTTCTTTTCAGTCCTGTTATGCCCTGGTCTGCTCTGGTGGGTTTAGGGGGAAGTTGTTTAGTCATTTAATGCAGTGTGCAGGAGAAACAACAAAAACCTTCAATAACAAACCTTTACATGCAAACTTTCAAAACACTAAGGTAGAGTTAGCTACTTGGCTAATTTTAAAGCAAAATCCAGACAAACTAAGGCACTTCAGAAACTTTAACCTAGCCAGCTTTAACTTAACCTGATACAGCGTATTTACTAGGGCCTTGACTGGAATTTTTTCACCTGGTTTACAATATACTTCCAGAAGAAGTTAGGAGAAGAAAGACAAAAAGAAAGAATAAGAAGAGAATATCACCACCCATGGACCCAGTGACAAGACTAGCAATTTTAATGTCTGCCTGATGTCCATGTCAAAGTGATGGTCACAACCTTGATCTATAGGAAACACCCATGAAGCACATAGTTAAACTTATTAACATGTGCGCAGGCTCAGGTGGGAATGCCCAGGTACCTCTGCGGGGGAGGGGGGGGGGAGGGGGCGGGGGAGGGGTGGAAATCAACACTTTCTCATGTAACACTGTGGATCATCCGCAGTTGTCTGGTGGAAGGCCTCAGAAATTGGTCTGGGGTGGAGTTTTCACACCTGAGCCAGTTGAGTAAGGGAAGAAATGATAAAATCATTCTTCTAGGCCTCTTCTGAGGCCCTTCTAGGCCTCTTCTGGCTCAAACCCCAGCTTCCTGATAAACATGGTTTGGTTTGTTGTGGTCATCCTCTGGTGCTCACACTCTCTCCACCTGGACTGTTGTCTTCCACATCATCAGCAAAGCACACTCTGCTTTTGCAAATTTGAAACATTAACCAGTAATATTTTAGTCTCACAACCCCCAGACTTTAGTCATAAGACTGTCTTCTCCTTAATTTGCATTAAACATCTGCAAAACAACGATCTGACAAGCAAAAAAGGCAACTTACTATACATACTAAATAGATACAAATGCCCTTAGCATACAAATCTCCCAAGCCACAACTTGCCAAACCTCCCTCAGCAGCGCACCATGGTGAAGGAGCCAAACTAACTATTCTCTAAAACTTGCAACATAAAACTAATGCCAGGTTGGCCAGACCCCCACACCTTTTAATTTATTTTGTGTAACTTACCTACAAACTTCTCCAGCTTTTCTGAGGAAGGGAAACATGCATCTCTCAATTCTAAGACAATCCCTTCCCAGCTAAGTGCATAAAAGCAACGAAACAGAGAAACTAAACAGTAATGACAACTTACAGCTTAAAAATGCAGCTTCTGATAGGTACTGAAGAGAGATACCTGCTGTGCTTCATAATGCTAAGTAATAAAAAAGTCTCACCAAACCAAAACACCATTTTCTAAAAAGATGAAGATTTTTGTTTTCTTCTTACAACTTTGAGGCTTATTTTTAATCAATTGCAGAATCATTAACAGAAGATTGCTTTCAAAGAAGTGCTAAGTAAGGAGCACAGCGACAAGGAGTTACTGTTTCTCTCACAGTGAGAGAAACAGTTTTTTCCCACTTCCTTTCTGTTCTTTAACTTCTCTAAACCACCACAGACATTAGCATTAAAATTCTCTCTACCGCCAAAACATTCTCCACTACTATTTGCTTTCAACCCCCCTAATGAAAAGGTAAAAAAGAAAAAAGAAAAAAACTATTTATGCCTGCATGGCATTACTTACTTAGGTATTTGTGTTAGGTTGAAATTTCAGCACCAAGGGGAGATAATGAAATTTCATTAGCTGTTAATTAATATTATGACCTCAAACAAAAAAACCAACACAGTCCCTGGTTCAAAACACGCATATTTTAAACAAAATATTGATGGCAGTAAGTCAGTGTTCACAGGAGCTACCAAGGCTTGGCCCCACTGGACTGATATGAGTCTTTTGTTAGCATCTGCCATAGACAGCCATAATCAAATCTCACCGACTCAAACAAGATGTTACTATTTAGATATTAATCCTGACACAGCATCTTTCCCTTAGCTATATTAAGACTGAGTAGCTCAAGACTACCATAAAAGTCAGAATAACTAGCTCAAGATGAATCGACTTTGTGCATGTCACAAAGCACTGTCAGTACCTACAGTACGCAGAGGAATTGTCTCTGTGCTGTAGAAAATCAGAATTGACTATGGTCATCTACAATTAGTTAAAAAAACACAAATCTATCAATTTCTTAAATGGTTCAAGCTAATCGTGGGCTCACATCAGCCACCTTTCTCCTTGCTGCCATAATGATGCACAGAAACAGGTCAGAATCAGTTACTCTAGCACCAACTTGACTGAAAACCACTAATTTGAACCCCTACCTATAACAAATGGCCCAAAACGAGAAAATATGCAAAGCCTGTTCCAATACCTGACAAACACTTTCAGTGTTTTTCCTTCATATCCAACTTAAACTTGCACAGTTTCCTTACACAACTTGAGGCCATTTTCTCCTGCCCTATCACTTGTCACTTGGGGCAAGAAATAAGTATCCACCTTGCTAAAACCTCCCTTCAGATAGTCCTACAAAGCAATAAGGTCTCCCTGAGCCTCCTTTTTTCCAGGATAAACATTCCTAGCTCCCTCAGCAACTCCTCACACACCTACCCTCCAGACCCTTCACCAGCTCTGTTGCCCTTCTCTGGACTCTCTCCAGCAACTCAATGTCTTTTTTGTAGCAAAGGGCACAGAAGTGGACACAAGACCTGAGGTGCAGTCTCACCAGCCCCCAATACAGGGGGACAGTTACTGTCTGCTGCCCACACCGCTGCCAGGATGCCAGTGGCCTTCTTGGCTACCTGGGCTGGCTCATGTTCAGCCAGCTGTCAACCAGCACTCCCAGGTCCTTCTCCTCTGGGAAGCTTTCTAGCCTCTCCGCCCCAAGCCTGTAGCATTCGAAACTGGAAAACAAGGCGCTTTGTACACAGGCCTCCAAACAGGTACAAAAGTACTGGAAACTCTTTTTATAGGAATGCCATTTGTACTTTGGTATTTTGCTCACAGACACAGCAGAGTTCAACATAGCATTTAAGGATTGACACAACTGAGACAGAAAAAGGTGGAGTCCCCAATATTTAGAGAACAACTTCTAAGTAATGCTTATTAGAAAGGGGAAGTGAACACAGAGAATACATGTTGGGGGAGGTGGGGAAGGGCATATTAAAAAACAGACAAGCAAGTCTAGAAACATGTTTAGGAACATACTAAAAAGAATGCAAAGGATAGATCGGTACCAGCCCAGATGACAAACTGGGGTATCCAAGAACAATCATGGACTGCACTAATCAGTATCTGGAATGGAAGGAACAAATGTCACTTTGTTACAGAAAAACAGAAGTGAAAATATTCTCACAGAAGATATAAGTGAACACAATGTCATTGTCATAGCCTGACACTGAAATTTTCTGTTTCTTATCAATTTTACTTTTATGAATACCAGCATGCCTTCACTTGCAGGCAGCTTGCTGGAGGTCCTAGCAATTTACAGTAATAAGAAGGTTTGAGGTCAGAAAGCAAAGTTTGTAATTCATATTGAAAGCAGATTGGAAACTGTTTAACTGTTTCTCTGACATTTTTCTCCCCTCAGATCTGATGACTATAGTGTAACTCCCCATATTCACATGCTCACATCTTCCTAGCTAACAGAAACCTTTCTTTGAGTGCAGAAGAAACCCAAATCACACCACTTATGTCAGATTTAAGCCTACTGACAAGGCCTTAGGCATATGACTCAATGTGAGTGCTCTGCTCCTGTGAATGCTGTCACAGCTCCTACTTCACCTTTGAATTGAGGTGAACTTGATTGTGATTCAAAGTAAGTATTTATGTCCAGAATCCTGCTTTTAACTCTGAGGCTACTAGTGAGAGAAAAGTCAACAAAACTGCTTTGAGGTAGCAACCCTTTATGTTAAATCCCTATGTTTCCTCCTGCCTCCCTCTCAACTGGAGTAATTTAAAACTCTAATTTCCTTAGTACAAAGGCTGGTCTTTCTCCACAAAATATAAATGTTGTGTCAACTCTAGGCCAGAGAGTCAACAAACCTTACTGTGAACATAAAAGTAAGGTTTTTTTTAAAAGTATCAATACATTCCTTTCATCTCCCAAAAGCTTTTCTTGCACACTATATAAGGCTCTAATCAAAAACACATCACCAGACAGTTCTTCTCTTCAAGAAGACACTGCTTAAGTAGGAGACAACTAAGCAGAAGCCATAAAAGCTCATCAAATCCAAAGGACTTAATAAGTACCTTCTGTAAACAGACCTAATATCCAGCATGATATGAACTCTGGAAATAATGTAGTTTGAGACACTGACAGATTTCTTCAAAGATGGAGGGGAAACCCTGCTCTTGGATAATGCTGACAGAAGAGTATGTTTCTGCTATTTTCAACACCCACTCCATTCCCTTTTATTTTCAATAGTGAGTCTAAACAAAAACTACAGCTAGAAAACAATAACAATACAGAGTTACACGAGAAAAGCAAAGTACTTCTTAAAAAAAAAAGTGCCTCAGAACACTGTAAGTTAAAAGACTTTTAGAGCCCCTATAAACAATCTTGTTCCTATATCCAAGGCCTGACTAGAGACCCAAAAGATGAGCTCAAGTGTTCACAAACACAATCATCTAACATATGTTGATGTCAAAAACCATCTCTCTGTAACTGAAATCCTTATGTACTGTGCACACAATAGGATTTACAGAAAAGCAATTTGTCAGCAAAAACGCTCTCATGTACTGAAGAAAATGATAATTCCACAGCTAGCTGTTTTTCACCCTTCACATCTCCTCTCTTCCCCGCATTTTTAAAGCGCTGTCCAAGCGTAATGTTCAAAACCCCTGAGTTGAGCAGTGAAGACTCACTGTTTTAAAAAGTATATTTATTTCTCTATATATTTTCACTTCCTCACAACTAAAATATTTCCTTCCTTCTCTGTCCAATCTGCACTTCTTGTTTCCCAAACACAAAGGAATGGACGACCAATGTCTTGTTTTCTCTTCTGTCTGTCCTGAACATCAGCAATGCAAGCAGGATTGCTGCTTCCTGAGAGAGCTTATAGACATGATATCTAATAATGATCAGTGAAGACAAATCAACAAGCTTGACCAAAGGCACCAAGACATTCCAGCAAATGCAGTCAAAATGCCACCAAGAGAGACAGCCTTCCACTGCTGTAGAAACTGTATCACCACATGCAGTTCCTATATTTATGTCTTTAAATAACATTTATCTACAACCCTAAGAAATTTGATTACAGTATCAGAGGTGTATTATCTGTATTCTGTATTAACATACAGAACTCAACATGCAACTACAGAGATACTTTGAAGTACCCTACAAGGCAATCCATTTCAGAAAATTACTTTGAAAAGATCTGACACAACAGACGCCATAAAACTTTCTCTCCTCAAAAGTTAGGGATTTGGAAAAATTAATCTTATTACCTTAAATCAGCTCTGAAAGTCATTAGCAAGACAATTTTATCTTCTTTGTCTTCCTTCTCCTACTAATTTCCTTTTGCTGTGTCAAGCATTCACGCTGGTAAACCAGCTCAGCAAGTTCGTCTGACATAAAAATAACCTTACACAGACATAAAAATAACCTTACATAAAAATGTTAAGAGCACTACCAGCTCATCACGTAACTAAATGGAACGGAAAGGGATGGTGGGGGTAGGGAACCTGTCCTTTTGATGACAGTCCACATATTATCAGACCAAGCACACCACAAACTGCACCCCACCAAACTAGGAAGAGACAACTAGCATTAGACAGAACATGCCTGAGTCAGTCTGAGAGCTCCTGTAAGTTAGGCAGGGCTAGAGCCTTTAACTCCTTAAGAATATTATGTTAAATTTACCTTCTAGAAAAACAGAAAACTGAGTTATCAACTTCACCAGAAAATCCCATTTTTCACACATATTCAGCTGTGAAACACCACATCCTTTCAGAGGCCTACAGACATCCTCAGTACTAATTGTTTTCAGTAAGGGTCCACAACAGCAACGCTTTTATTACTGTTTTTTTTTTTTTTTTATTTAAAGTAAGCTGTTTTCAAAGAAGCTTAGTAAACTACAGGGCAGAGGAAATTCTTCCGAGGATGAAATTACATCCAGACAACTTTAACAGATTTTGCTTCTGCATGCAGGATGAGATTGATGGTTTAAATGGTCTAAACTGTTTCTACACTTACTTGAAATTAAAAACTTGTTTTATATGTTGTCTAGTTAAAATACTTAATTTTATTTAATTTAATACCAAGATTTTTTTTTTTTTTACACTGGCATTTCAAACAGTATTCCAAGTGCAAAAAAACCAAAGAAATTCGGAGGTACTTAGGGATCAGAGCCTGTTTTTGGACACATCAACTAATTTTATCTATTTAATTAAAATCCCAGTGGATGTTTGATTTCTAAGTAAGAATTTAGGCTTTTGCACTAACAGATGGTACACAAACATGATAAATAGACATTAATTTCCCAGATCAATTCATTACTTAAAAAAACTCAACCCCCTACAGCTAATGGTTAATTCTTTGACAGACGAATGTATATTTACCTGAAAAATGCCACTCCTAGCCTAAGATTTAAAGCTGTGCAACTTCCAATGGCTTTTCAATGTATTTTTTGAAAAAACTATAATGGATATTAATTTTTTTTAGAAAATCAGCTTTACAGTAAGTTTTTCTGAGAAAAACAAAAGAGCAAAACCCTATACATCGATGACTAAATGCACTAGAAAGGGCGATCTGCACACTGACACCTGAATTTCAAAGAGCACATTTAGAGCCTGGCTGTTAGAGGTGTCCTACAAGGGGAAACAGCAGATTCCATATTTAGAGATGAAGAATGTCACACACGACTATACTATAAAACTGATTTTATGCGTCGATGTATTGCCAATCATGCAATCACGCGGCAAACCTCAGAATATTCCACCGCTATTTCTCTAAGGGGTAAAAGGTTTCCTGTGCATTTCAGGCTGCGCAGGCAGCTCCTGGACGGCTGCTGCCGGCCGGGCACGCCACGACGCCAAGTGCCATCGCCGGGCACCGCGGCTCCGCGCTGCAGACGAGGAAGGCCGGGGCAAGCGGGCTCTGCCGAGCCGCGACACGGGGAGCCTTCCACCTGGAGATACCCGCGCAGCTCCTCTCGAGCCCGAGCGGGCGCGGGGTCCAGCCCAGACGCAACTCCCGAGGGCAGCTCCCGGTGCTTTCCAGCCACGGAAGCGGCAGCCCTTCTCGCCGTCACCAAAGCCTGCGGTCCGGAACGGAAGGACGGCTATGCCCCAACTCCCAGCCTCGCCCGAGCTCCATTTGAGAGCGCAGCCCCGAAACCCACGCCATTCACGTGCCAACAGGCAGCAGGCAGCGCCGCGCCCCGCACGGGGAGGACGGGCCAGGCCGCTCTGTCGTTCTCTCACCTGGCTTGGCCGGTTTAGGTGGCGGCTTGGACATGGCTGCAGCCGGCCTAAGCACGGACGGGGGAGCGGCGCGACGACGATCGGCTGCCCGGGCGCGGGCCCGCGGTGAGAGGCGGCCGTGCGAACCGCGGCAGTCCCCGGGCACGGAGCGGCGGCGGCGGCAGGGGCCGGGACGAAGGGCGGGTCCCCGGCGGGTCCCTCCCGCCCCCGCCGGCCGCCGCCCCGGCCCCGGGCGGCACGCGGCCAATCAGCGCGCGCCGCGGGACGAGGCCCCGCCGCTTCCCGCTCCGCGCTCTCGCCGGGCCGGAGGAGCCGCCCAGACGGCGCGGCCGGGGCCGGGCGGCCCGAGGGACGGGGGTGTCCTCGGCGGCTGCGAGGGCGCTTCTCGCAGTCGACTGGGGCGTCGTGTGCGCTGTGGCGTCGAGCGCGCGGGGCCGCCCCGGCTCGGAGGTGGGCACGCCCCGGCCGGCTCCGTCACAGGACGTAAGGGGCGGGCGCTCCCCCCGAGGCGAGCGCTGCTGGCGGAAGGATGTGCTCCTAGCACCCTCGCGGCGTGGCTGGAGTGAAGTGCGAACTTCGGAGGCGCTCGAGTGTTGGAACCGCGGCTAGCGGAGGCGCGGCCGGGAGGCTCACCAGCCCCTCTGTGCGGGCCCAAAGCCGTGAGAGACGTTCCCGGTGCGGGTCCGGTGCACCTGCGGGCGTCCCCGTGCGTGGGAGCTTTGCCGCGGTATGCCCTTAAAAACCGGGTGACAGCAACATGTGTTAGCGTTGTCATGGGTTTGTGCTTTATTTAAAGAGCCAAACTGACCCAAGGTAGAGTAGTTTAGGATTTCTTTGTTGCAGCATTCGTGACAAGTTTGCTTCTGAAATATTGTTTGCACATTTCTCAGGGCGGCAGAAGAGTTGGTGTGGTTTTTTATGATTTTTTTTTTTTTTTTTTTTTTTTTTTTTTTTTTTTTTTTTTTTTTTTTGCCGTAGACTGGGATTAATTTGCATATAGACAATGACTTAAATTGAAGTCCAAAGGTGAACAAGTTTGCCTGGTTTGTTGCATAACATCCTTTGTGGGACAAAGGGTAATCCTGTGGAATACAAACCTTACTGGCGATTTTTAGAAAAGATGTTTTTTATCTTACGTTTTAAGTAGCCTGAATATCATTGCTTCTTAAGAACAAATTATCTGTCTTCTCTCTTCGCATTGTTAGCCAATACTATAAGCATTCTTATCACTGAATTTGAAAATTATAATATTCTTAGAAAACCAGTGTATACTAATTAAAAAAACTTGCAAATGCTAACTACTGTAGATACACAGCACCATTGCAAAGCAATGGCTGTCATAAGGGTGGTGGCTTGGACTAGTTGATATATCTTTTGTTGTTTCTTTTTTTAAAAATAAACATACATTAAAAAACATGTGAAGATCATATCACAGACATGTGAAACAGTGAAACTTCCAGTTGTTGCACCAAATGCAAGAGGATGCTATTTCAGGCTCCACACATGTCTAAAGCTTACTTTCACAGAAACAGTGTGGTTTTGTTTTCATACTGATGCCCTGTAACAAGTCTTTTTTCTAGTACAATACAGATACTTGTTTCTCAGAGGCAGGGAGTTTTACCTGCTCAGTCCCTTCAGGTCTTAGGTGTCATAGGTGTTACCTTCCTAAGTGTGACCTAGGAGGATAGAGCAGGTGGAAAAAGGGTGTTTGCTGTGGTTAAATAGTTGTAAATTGATGTAAAACTGAAAACGAACTCCCCTCTGTCTTTGCAGAACTGTTTTTCAGTTGCAGTATTTTTCCAGTATAAGTCACAATGTACTCTGCAAATACCTATTCCAGAAGAAAGTTCAGGGAAAAGAACTAGGGCAAGGCAGAATTGTGTCTCCTGGCAGCGCTGACTACTGAAGGTGTTCAGGCACTCAGAGCCTCAGAGCTGGGTTCAGGTGGGATATGATGGCAGCAACAGGGTGGACAAATTAACCTTTAGAGTTTACTCTTCGATCTTTTGAGTAGAAAATCAAGTGCTGCCTAGTCCTTCTCAATGCTAAGTCAGCTAGCATGGCTTAAACTGCCCCTACGATAGTTTTAGTGCTTCCAGATTAATATGTGGTAGAGCAGAGAGGAGGATCTGTATGGTCTGTGCTGTTAATACCCTCAGAAAGGGAGTGGTGAATTAGACAGTGAATATTACATTGCTGAGACAAGGTTCATAAAAGAGGTTTTGAACATACTCTTTGTTAGAAGACTTCATTAAATTTTAAAACATCTTTCTCCTCAGCATGCCACTTGTCTCTTTCTTAAGGATTTTGTTTGTTTTGCCACCACAGTTTCTGTTTAGTCTTAGTCTTTTTTATATTGATAATGCTTGAGCTAGTGATTGTGCTTTTCTTTAGGAACTTGAATGATATTAATATCATTAGGACCAAGTCTCCCAGAATTCCTTTCAAATTATTAAAATACTGTAAAAAATAAAATACATTGGAGTTTATGGGGCATATATATTGCAAGTTTTTTGTTAGCATTAGAACAAACAGCTGAGATTCTGACTGTACCTTTGCTAAAAGAAAAATCATGACAACAGGAGAGAAAATAAATCATCTGTATAATTGGTATTTCTTAATACCGTAGTTGCCTTCTTGTTTCTGAATTAAGATTTTTCACTGGCTGTTGTTTTTGACAGTAAAAAGGAAGAACTGAGGAGAAAACAAACTATGAAAGTATTGGTTATTGGCCTTGGAGGGTAAGTTATACAAAATTAGTTTTCCTCTACAGCTTAAGACTAGTCTTCTTCTCAGAATGATGCAATACAATTTCTGTTTCTGAATACATATTTTTTTAAAACTGGATTACAAATGCAACATATAATTGTATAGTTTTATAGCATGTAACTCTTGAGAAATTCTTCTGTCTGTTGGAGACCTCAGGTGCAGATGTCTGTAGCATCTTTCCTGAAACTGCTTGATTTACTGTACTGATTGCTGAAAACTGTTGGAACATGCCAGAAAATTTCTGCGGCAGAGAGTATTTAATGTGACTAAAATTTGGGGGAAGTTATATTGTTTCTTTGCATATAACTATATAGAAATGTATGTGTGAGCTTGTACATATGTTTAAAAGATTAACTTTTGCCTTGGTGAACTTTTTACAATGTTTTCTAACAGTGTAACAAATGGAGGGAAAACAACTCTAGCAGAAAAACTTAAGAATATGCTTCCCAACTGTGATATAATCTCTCAAGATGACTTCTTTAAGGTAACAGTTTTAATGGAAAAACCTGTTAGGTAAAAGTAGGCTTGAGTAGATTTCACTTCTTTTTTCAGTTCTCCGATTGATGAACTTTTAAAATTGGTGCTGTTTGAAGTAATGTTAATTTCATAAGAATCGTAAAATGAGCCCTGGGGTAATTGAAATTTAAGTGGCCAAACCACTGAATATACTCAGCCAAAAGAAATTTCCTGTCTTCTTTGCCACTCTTTTAAAATGAGGGGTGGGTGTGTGATGGATGCGTTTTTCAAGATCCTTTGTGCTAATGAGTTTAATGATACTGTCTTAAGCCTACATCCATACAACAAGAAGTAGCTCTTTGTCTCCCAAGTCAAAAGAGCTTGTGTGTTGATGTTGGGGATGTTTGTTATGGAGGGTGCAGGAGCTCTTATTTCTCTAGTAAAACTCTAATGAACTTAAGTCATATGATTTGAAGTATTTGTTGTTCTAGATTAAGTAAAGTTTTTGTAGTGTATTTTAACAATTGTTTACATCAGTTAAATGTTGCAGATTAATATAACCAGTTGGATACAAAAGTGTGTAACCCTTATGTTTGTAACCGGGGTATATATCTCTCAGCATCTCTCTCCTAAAAACAACCTTGAAAAAATTAATTTTTTTCCCCTTCAGCCAGAGTCTGAAGTTGAAACAGATGAACGTGGATTTAAGCTATATGATGGTCAGTAACTCTGGTGCACTGCTTTTGAACATTGTACTGAAATTGTTGTGCTGAGCTTCAGCATTTCTTCCACCCCATTCCTGTGGTCTCTTCCCTTCCAAGCAAGGCAGTAAACAAGTGATTGCTTCAGAGCAATCCTTCTCTTAGTTTCATTCAGCTCACTGAGATATTTAAGAAAACTTGCTTAACTAGTAAATAGCTCAAGCTAGTGCTTGACCTTACCTTTTCTCTTTTGAATATTTTCCTCTGTTTCTTCACTTGTGTCTGGTTTTGTAACAAATGGTACTGTTCAGTTAAAAGTCTTGTCCTGCAGTATTGGCATAAGCTTAATCTCATCACTTGGTAATGGCCCCTTTTTTTTTTTTTTTTCATGTTTGCTAGTGAACTCATGGGATATCACTCTTGGGTTTTCCAAGTCAGTTAAAACTTGGATCTATCCTGACATCTATTTCATGTCAGATCTCACATAAAGACCATATATTTTTGAATTCATGATAAATACTGGCTCAATTTATTCTTAGAGATGTCTAGATGCAGATCCACTTTAGGTAAGTGTTTTGTGTCAGGTCATATCTACTTGTAAACAGTTGCTTGGTTAGTAGCTAATCTCTGTTTATACTTTGTGATCACAAAATGTATTGCTGAGAATATTGGTCAGACCCTCCAGTTGTACCTGAAAATTGGTAATTACCAGCTATGCAGTCTTTGGCTCAACTTCTAGACTTCATGTAAATGGAATGTGAAACTAGAGGGATACATTGGACATTCTTATTCAAATATCCAAGTTAAATGCTGCTCTTAAAAGCTCTTTAAAAATGTGTTTACTGTAATTGTATCCAAAAGCTGCCTTATTTCCACCATTTGGTATTTCCTCAATATATTCTTGTGTATCTACAGACAGAAACAGGTGTTACATTGTGTTGTTTTCCTTTGCACACCATGTTCCTTTAGCTCTCTCTATGCCCACCTAATGAACCTTATAAAAACCCAAAGCAAAAAATGTTGAGTGTCCACTCCCCTCTCTGACAAATGACAGAAATGTGGAGGTCTCAGAGTTAGTAAATTTTTACAAGTGTTGTGAAAGTGGAGAGCAGTCCCTGAAGTTTGTGTCTGGAAGTGAAAAGCTGTGAATTCAGTTCAGACAATATTAGATGCTATAAAGTTCCAAGAGACTACACCCAACAGAAATACCCCAATCCTGGTGCAAGCTTTGGTTTCAGGAAATCATCACTAGCAAACACAGAACTACAGATATAATCTTTGGGGTAATCCTGTTCCCCTTGGTTGAAATTTGTATGTAGATTATTTGATTCATACTGATTAACATAGGAGTACTTGAGGGTTCTTTTTTTTTCTTTTATTCCTTGTTTTTAAGGGATGTTTAACTTTGTTTTTATCTAGTACTTGATGCCCTCTATATGGATGAAATGGTGACAAGTATTCACAATTGGATGAAAAGCCCAGCAAGCTCAGGTGTTGTGACAGAAGAGGCACAGAAAACATGTGACAGTCTGAAAAATGTTTATATTTTGATCGTTGAAGGCTTTCTCCTTTACAATTATGAGTAAGCAATAATATGTAACCTCAATTAAAAGGTACTCTAAAATGGAAGATGGAATTAAATATGTTATTATTTCAGGCCACTTAATAAACTGTGGAATAGAAGGTATTTTTTGACCCTTCCTTATGAAGAGTGCAAAAGGAGAAGGAGGTAAGATTATGGACTTGTTGTTTAAAAAGAGTCATGGCACCCCATGAACTGAAGTGGTCCTTTTGTACTAGCTTTTCTTCAGTGCTTGCAAAATGTATGCTATTAAGATCATCTATCCTCTGTTAGTTTGATGTTGGTTTGATTTGGTTTTTATTTTAGAGCACATGGTTATTAAAGTATTAAGTGTTTTACTAACACTTGTCCTGATAAATTATTTAATTACTGATTGCATATTTGAGTAAAACCATGTTTAAAATTAGAAATGGTTAAGAAAAAATGTTAAGTACTCTTATTCTTGGTTAAATATGGTTAATTGATGATTATTCTTATAGTAATGATGTTCATATGTAGGTTTAGAGAATGGTTTTGTTTAGACTGTTCATTAATTTTACCGTGGATCTAAACTAAATTATTGAGTCAGTGTCTGACTTGCCTCTAAATTTGGAGCAATTTGAGTGCTTGGAATGATATGTGTGCACAAAGCCAGAATCTACTGGCTGAGTGAAGAAATCCTGCATTCAGCTGGCTTTGGTTGATACCACTTTCTTGGTTTCTCACTAGACTTACCTAAGACTTTAGTGTCCAAAATGGAAGAGTCTAGACTGAACAACTAGTCATTTAAAGCCTGAGAAATCTGTATACCTAATAAAAAGAGAAAAAGTAGCTTATTTTGGTGATAGTGTCAATAGTGTTTAATTTATCTGTAATACCTTTTACAATTAAAACCTCCAAACTTTTATGTTATCTTAAATGTTGTTTGATTGGCAGAAATAGGCAAGATAGCAAAAGACAGCACAAGTTCATATCACAGATTGAATTAAAACAAAGGAGCCTCTTTGGCTCCAACAAAAATACAGCCATCCTTTCTTATTTTGCATGTAAGCTATTATTTTACCAGCTAACACTAGGGGAAAATATAAAACTTATATGGGAATGCATATATATTTTTGTGTAGCACCAGAGTCTATCAGCCAGCAGATACACCAGGGTACTTCGATGGACACGTGTGGCCTATGTATTTGAAATACAAAAATGAATTGGAAGAGAATGCAAGTATGCAAGTTGGTATGGTATCCTTAATTTTAAACTTATAAAGTGCTTAAGTGTGGCACTTGTGCAGTTTTTGTTGAATTATGGGATTTTTTTAAATGGGACAAGACTTTCTTCAAATGTTTTTGTGGCACTTAGTAGATTTTAACATTTCTGTTGGTTTCTATTTCAAGCCTATAGGGATTTTTGTTTTGTTATTTAATAATGAATATTAGGAAGTTAAAAATAGAAATGTTCTGATCACTAATTAAGCCCACTTAACAAGATATCTTGTTAAGATAACATACATATGTCTAAATAAGAAGCTTCTGAGATGATAGCTGATGCACTGGCAGAGTTCTTCAGAACAAAACTGAAAACCTGGTTAAGCCTTGAGGATACTTTCTAGGTGCTGACTGTCCACACTGCAGTCAACAGTTTTGCATGAGAACTGTCAAAGCTGGGCCAGCTGTTGGGGCAGTGCCACAAGTTTGTGTGATGTTCACACTTACACAGCTCTTGGACTACCTGCTTCTGGAGTGGAGGCCAGAGGGAAGGGAATAGAATTGGGTGGCTGCTTCATCATTAGCATACTGCTTCTGGCTGTGCTCTTCCAGACCTTGCTCAAAGGCTGAAACGGAGGAACCTGAAGTTACCTACTGCACAGAAACCTTTTTGCCAAATTAGTCCATTGCTCCACTATCCTCGCATAATTACCATTACGTTATGGAGACTTTTGTACCACAAAAAATTGTAAATGAATTAACTAGAATACTTTTCCATTATGTTGTTTTTTTAAACATGTAAAACAAGTTTGGAGAAGAGGAAAAGGAGAGGTGCTGTTCTTGGTTTGTGGTTTTTTTTTTCTTCTCTTCTGATAGCATCTATAGAAATACTAAAAACTTTGCCAATTGCCATTACAGATAGCCGGTATAGATCTCATGAACACTACTTTTTTCTTTCTTAGATTATTTGGATGGAACAAAATCCCAAGAGGAGCTTTTATCCTATGTGTATAGTGATATAATCAAGGAATTAAACAAGCTGAGGGAAGAAAGTAAGTAATGTTACTGGAAATGTTATCTATATATCTATCCCATTCTGTGTTAACAAGAAGCTAACACTTTTATTTGAAAATACTAGAAGAATTATATGGATCTATATTTCTTTGTGTGCTACAGTACCACATTTGCTCATTACTCTGTGTCAATTTCAGTTAAAAGTTCCTTGAAATGGGATGTTCTAAGGTCATGGTTGAATCCAGTGTTATTTAATAATAACAATAAATAATAATAAAAAATGGGGAAGAGAAAGAATATGGGATAAAATATCAATGAAAACAAATGTGTTGGTGGAATTACTTTCTAATATACAGCGATGTCACTTGTAAACACTACAGGTTAGATATGTATTTTATATTTATTTTAGGTCAGCAGGTCACAGCATGATAACGTAGAAAGCCTGGGTTCCATTTGATATGAGTTGAAAATAGCAAGACTGTCTTACATGGCAAGCCAATCATCAGAGCAAATGCTGTGTGTATGACTGTAATGCTACTTCATATAACACAAGAGTTCTTGTAAATAATTACTAAGCCTCTCTTGGATATGGAGACAGAGACTCCATTTAGGAGTATGAACAGTGCATTCTTTAAAATTCCTTTAATCAGTCCTGCTTTGGCTGAGCTTTAACTCTGATTGAATGTGTCCATTTTAAAGAACATGAAGATTTTTGTGTGCAAAACTAAACCATACAGATGTACCTCTGTTGGATTAACAAGCATATCTGAACATGGATGATTGCAATTTGAAATGATCATATAGGAATGACAGTGATTGCCTCTAATAATTTTAGGAGTTTATAATCACTGATAAACATGCTTAGAGGACCTAGCTGTGGTAGTTTATGTAAGTTGTTGTGCTGCTTATTCAGTAACTGATTGAATCCCAGGTAAGCTGTTTTTTAGACTTGCTAGACTTGCTAAATACCTCCCTGATGTTAGCACAGTAATTTTTGTGTTGTGTATTGTTTAGAGCAGTTGGAAATAGATGTTAATAAAATGAAAACAAGCTTAAAGAGGACTCAGATTGTTGGAAAAAGATGGAGATGTATAGAATGGAGATGGATCACTAACAAGATATAGTACATATATTGTGCAGAGATTGACTGGGATGGCACAGACAACTAGATAATAAATATATGCTTCAGGGAGGAGGAAGGAAAAAAATAATTGTTATTAATATTTGTAACTCATGTTCAAAGTGAAATGAAACTGAAATGTGAATGAAATGTTCAGAGAACTGGAATGTTAAACAAATGTGAAAGCTTTGTTATAAAATTTGTGTATATATATTTACGCAAACTAGGAAATTGAGAAATTGGGTCATATTGCTGAATAAGTAACATCTTAACTCTTATATTTTCTATACAATAGGTTATATTTTTATCAGCCAGAATAAAAATAAAACTACAGACATGGAAAGCAAAGTATGGATTATATTGCTTGATATGTAACAGCTGAACTAGTCAATGATTGAAATGTAGTACTTTATTGTGAAAGTCCTAAATCTATGAATAAGAAAAAGATGTTACCAGATTACAGCTGTGTTTAAAGCAAAGTGCTTCCAAATATAATTTTGTATTGTTATTTTGCACTAAAAATACTTCATCTTGCATTTGCTGATATGCTGTGATGGACTGTCTGACTTTAAACTGTATTTTTGTTTTTATTTCCCTTTGGAAAGGGTACAATTGGAAGAGATTAGCTAATGCATGGAATGGTTGTGATGGGCTGACTTTGGCTTGACACCAAAACTGCTCTATTAATTTCCCCTCCTCAACAGGAGAGGGGAAAAATGCTATGGATTTGCATCTTGACTCATGCATCAAGATAAAGACAGAAAGATCACTCAGCAGTTACTCACATACAGTCAGAACAGACATGGTTTGGGGAAATTATTTTAATTTACTGCAAATAAAATCAGAAATAATGAGAATTAAGAAGGAATCATAGAACACCTTCCCCCCGCAGTCCTCCCTTCTTCCTGGGCTTGACTTCCCTCTCAAATTCTCTACCTCCTGTCTCCCAGCAGCACAGGTGGATAGGGATTGTGTTGCTCCTTCCTCTTCACAGTCTTCTGCTGCTCCAGAGTGGGGTCCCTCCCACAGGGCCAGTCTTCCACCTGCTCTACGTGGTGATTCAGAGGAGGGAATGGAATGAACAATGGTATCACCTGACTTTATTCTCAAGCAGTCCAACATTTGTGCTGTGGCAAGGAGCTCAGTTTTGTTAGATCCTCCTATAGGGAAAAATGGTAGATGAGCTCCAATACATATCTATGCATTTGTAATGCAAGTCATTACTGGAATATACATGGCACTGAACTTGAGCTTCAGCAACTTGTAATAAGAGCTTGGGGCATAGATCTTTCACAGTTCTTCTGTGATCATGCCACAGTTTGGAGCTGCTTTTTTTATTATTATTTTTTCCCTCCAAACAAAACAGGTGGTCTAACTTGGCTCCTGTGTAAGACCAGGACCCATGTTTTCAGAGCTGGGCAGTTGTAATTTTTGTATTTAGAGGGAATCCATAGTGGAATTAAAAGAAGGGCAACTAAATGTCAAGGGAATGGAGAAGCTGCTTTGCAAGGAGACCACTCCCTGTGGAGAGAAGACCAAGGGGAAAACGGGCCGCAGTTTACAACACCTTGAAAGCTGTGAGTCAAGTGGAAGCAAAACTAGTATTCACCATGTTTTACAAATACTGGTCTGGGGGGCACTTCCTCATTTGAAACAGATTGACCAATTTATATTAAGGTGATATTTCACAGGGATAAAGATGATACTTTATGCAGCAGATACTGACCTTCTGAGATGTAATGCCAAAGGTGGCAGTACCAGCAAGTTCAGAAGGGATCCAGAAAATTCATTGACAGTTCACACATAAGAAGCAGTAAAAGAAGCAAGGAGTGCTATATCATGGATGGACTGTAGAAACTGACTAGGCTCACCTGGTTTGCCAATATTGTGTGCTCTTGCCAGTTGCTGCAGCAACTAAGCCACAAAAGATAGTGAACTCTTCTGAGTCTGCTTGGTAGATAAACTATTTCAGGTGCCATTATAAAAGCTTACAGAGCTAGCCTGTAACTTGTCATGTTGGCAGAGTGCTTTTGGTTTGAAGGTGTGTCAAAGGTTGGCACTGGCCAGATGCTAGTGCACCTATGAGTATATGTTTTTCCTAACAACTACTGTGGGATGTGATCAAGAACAGAGCAGAGCAGGCACAAAACTTAAAAAAAAATAGAAAAAAACTTTATTAAACTACATAAGAACAGAAATAGAAAAGAAAAAAACACACAAAAAGCAGAAATGAAAACTTCCCAGAACATTTCTTCTCCTCCCCCAATTTCCACCCTTCTACGCTCAAACAAAACCCTAGGTTCTCAATCAAAACAATCACCTCTCATACAAAACTAATCTTCAATTCAGCAAGGGAGAGAGGAGTCTCTCTCGCACCACAGACTGTCCCCCAGGAAACACAGGTCCACCCTTCTGTGTTTCCATGGCACCACCCGGAGAAGTCTGCCAGGGTGACACCCTCCTTTCCATGTCCAGTGCTCTCACCACTGTCCATGGGTCAAAGCTGCATATAGGGCTCTTTTAAGGATGCTTGGCCAAGTCTCATTTTCAGGACAGCATTCCCCCCATCTTTCCCCTGGAGCCGAGGATTTCAAGGACAGAGATCTTCCCTGAGGGCAGAGGGTGCCACCACACGCTCTTCCTCTCTTTTCTGTTCGCTCCACTCTTACAGTGCCAGTCACTGTAGCAAAGTTGAGCTGACTGCATCCACCCAAAATACAGTCTGTGTTCAAAAGGACTCAGGTTCAGTCTATGGCTAACATTATGCAAGAAAAGTCCAGCCCAAAAAGCCACTCCTCTTCATCTCTGCCCATCTGGGATTCTTTTTGTCTTCCTTTGTCATCTCAGTCCCAGGTTGTCTCTCTCTCTCTTCTCTCAAACCACCAGTCACGAGAAGCAATGTCCGGAAAAAGTTTTCTTCTGCCTCAAAAAGAGTTAAAAGTCTCTGGCTCGGCAGTGCTGCAGGCTTGACACTCCCCACACAGCTGGGCACTTTTCCGGCCCCCGCTCCTTCTCCGCTGCCGGCTGCTGCCAATATCAGTTCCGAAGCGCCAAAGTGGCAATCTCTCCCTCCCGGGGGCAGGGAGATGGAGAACGGGGACAGAGGGCAGGTCCACAGTCTTCCACCCTTCTGTCTTGAAGAGGCTCTGCATGGCTCTTTCCCTCCCCCACCCAGCCCCACAAGCTGGGGGGAAGGGGAGAGATGTGTGCTCACCTTAACCGGAACCCAATAAGAGGGCAATCCCTCTGAAGTCCTTGCTTTTAACTCCTTGTGTTCTTAGAGGTGTGTCCAACCTCTCAGTGGCTACTCCAGGTGCCAGCGTAAAACCTGATTTACTTTTCCCACAACTACCTGGAAAACTCACTTGCCCCTCAAACCAGGACAAGGTGGTACAGCCTTTGACAGAAAAAAAAAACCCTCTTTTTTTTTTTTTTTTTTGTTGGTTGGTTGGTTGGTTTGGGTTTTCATGGTTTGTTGGGGTTTTTTGTTGGTTTTTTGTTTGTTTGTTTTGTTTTGGTTTTGTTGGTTTTTTTGGTTTTGTTTTTGGTTTTTGGTTTTTGGTTTTTTTTAGTTTGCTCTTGGTGAATGCCTTTTGATTGCCAGGGCTGTGCTAGCTGTGAAGTGGCTGGGGAGAGCTGCATGACAGAAGTCTGTGGCTCCTTAGTGAAGGATAGGTACCTTTCTGGAAGTGTTGTCGTCTTGGTTTGGAAAGACAGGTATCTGTCAGGGCAAACTGGAGTTTCCCTTGGAAAGGAGAATGTAAAAACCCCCTCCCTCCAAATTATTACAGTTTTGCAATTAGGAGCTTTCAGGCAAAAATATGGGAATAGGAATAACAATTGTTTACTAGGAATATTAAAAAATGCAAATGCAGTAATACAAAAAACAAACAAGCAAACAAACATCGTCTTAGAAAACCCTGAGAGAGTCAGAGACACATCCTGACACCCTGTTGTCAGGGTGTTGGAAGCAGTCCAAATAAGTCTTCCTGGAGTAAGAGATATTGTTCTGTGAAGTGGACATCAGCCTGTAGAAAAGAAGAGTCCAGTGCTGGCGAGATGACTCCAGTCTTCCTCCAAGAATTGAGTAGAAAACCGGCAAATTGGTGCTCAGGATGGCTGGTTTTATGCCGGTGGAAAGGCTTTGGCTCCTCCCACTGAGTGGAGCATCTCACAATGGAATGAAGTAATGTTATCAGTCATGTGAGAAGCCATAAATGGCCCATTCACAGGTGATGTCCCTCGGAGGACAATGGGTGGAGGAAGAGATAAGAAGGCACTGCCATATCTGGTGTTATCAGGTGTCCCATTAGCAGAAGGCATCTGCCCTATTCCCTCCCTAGAATTACAAGAGATAAAGAACAGTGTCTCCCAACTGGTTTCAACAGATGAAAATAGAATACACATTTTTGGTTACATTTTCCAACCCAAGACAGTTGTCATCTGCTGGCAGCAATTTCAGGCTGTCACAGCTGTAAAAAAGCTTTCCTAAGTGTCTTGTATATATTTAGAAATGTGGAGCAATAAAAGTGGTGATTGTTCTATAAAAAGCTAATGGCTTTTATGTAAGGACAGAAATACAAGTATATTGTTTGATATTTAGAAAATTATTTCCTGATGTTACATGACAAGTCATAAACGCATATAATAGGAACAAACCTTTTATCTCTCAGAGCTTGTGGTTCCCATTCTAACCTTTAAACTCTAAAAGCTAAATTTCTGTTTAGACTATGTATCATTGATTCAGATGTTGGTTTTGTGACATACATGACATTTCCTAATTTACATACCCACTTGGGAACAATGAATCTTCTGTCCATCGAACTGGGTATGTCTTTGGTTTCTCTCTGGCATTGCCATTGAAAACAATGTCCAGTGTCCATTTATTGTCTGGTCAGTTACTGTAGTTATAAAAGAACAGGAGCAGCTTGAGAGTAAAGTGAAGTGTTTTTTTGGGATGCCGATGCTCCTATTTCCACAGAGAGGAAGTTAACCTTTCCTATTCCTGTTGCGTTACTTGGATTACTGAATGATTGCCCCTGTCTTTGAACAGACAGGTGGTAGTGCTCTTTAGTTTTTAAGACTGAGGGGACAGGCCCTTACAAATGAGGTAGCCTTGTATCAGCCACCTTTTCTCAAAGCATGGTGGAAAGGTATATGGTGTGACTTGCTGCATGACATGGTGCCTGAACCTCGTCAAACACGTTTTGTTGGAGGAGGATGTGCCCGTCATCCAGGCCAAAGTCCGTTTTGGGGGGAAATCACGTATGGTTAGACACCTTGCTCTTCCCTCCGCACAGCTGGTCTTTCCCCATTCTCCCAGGAAACATCATCCGTCTTGAAGTGAAGTAGTGCCTTTTTTCAGCACAGTGACCTCGCTGTCCCTCCTGCCTGCCAGAGGGGCTGGATGTGCACCTGACCCCAGCCTGCAGACGGCAGTCGGGCGGAGTCGGGTTTTGGCTGCTGAGGCGGTACTTTATGTGCCTGGGTACCCCCGAGGAGCCCGGCAGTGTGCATCCTCTTCCGCTATGCCCGAGGTGCTTCAGCGCCAGTGCCGCCATTGGGCGACCCCACCGTGCCGCTTCGCACAGCGGGGACGGGCACAGACAGCGTCCCCTGTGACAGCGGCTCGGGAGCGCGATGCGCTCTGCCGGGCCCCGCTCCCGCTCCCTGCGACAGCGGCTCGGGGGCGTTGCTCCCCGGCTGCCGGCTGCGGTGCCCGACGCTGCCCCCTCCCTCACTCCCTCCTCTCGCGATACCGTCCTGGCCGAGGCCGGCGGCGCGCCGGAAGGGCGGCGGTGCGCGTGCGCGCCGGCCGTGCCCGCGGCGCAGGAGGGCGCGGGGTATGTCGGCCACGTGCGCCGTGTCCCGGAAAGCGCCGCTGCCAAGGCCTCATCCCCAGGGCGAGAGGGAGCCGGCCGCCAAGGTGATGCGCAGGGGACTGCGGCGAGGCCGCGAGGAGGAGCGGGAACAGCTGCCGTGGCCTGGAGAGAGCGCAAGCGGCATGGGCGCGGAGGCCGAGGCGGAACGGGCGGCACCGCTGAGCGACGAGCGGCGGAGGCGGCAGCCTCTAGAGCCGAGGGCGCTGACGACGCCGTCGGCCAGGGCGGCGGAGGAGGAGGAACGTCTGGAGCGGGAACATTTTCGGAGGATCATCAACGCTTTCCGATATTACGGGTAATTGAGGCCTGCCGTCTGGGCGCGGGGCCCTGCGGGGGTCCCTCCGCTCGCCGAGCGGCCTCCGCAGGGTTCGCAGTAGCCCCGCGGCCCCCGGAGCAGGGCGCTCCTGGTGCGGCCGCCTCCCGGGCCGCGCTCCGTGCACAGCACTGCGCTGGCGGGTGGGGTGCGGAGCCCCGAGTCGGGAAGGGGCTTCTGCACCACTTTCCTTTCGGGATACCTGCAAAGTCGCCTTGATGTCAGTCGATTCCAAAGCATAAAAAAAAAAAAAATCCCGAAAAGGCTGTCGTGAGGTCACTTAGGAGATAGAATGCTCTGAGACACTGTAAAGCCTTCAAAACAATAATATCTCCTGCTGGCAGAGGAGTGCAATAATGTTGTTTCGATTATGGGTGGAAATGCTTGAAAGACATTTTACGTTGAAGAAGATACAAGACCTATTGCTAGGGATAGTGGATGCCGTTTTTAATAATATGTGTTGGGTTAGAAGAGGGTTTGCTGGCTCCATAGGAAAGAGCCAGCGGTGGTGGGGACACCTAGTTTTAGAACTGAATCTGTTTAGTAGACGAGGAAGCAACTCGCATTACAAGGTAGTGGAGCCTGGCTGGAAAAGTCCAGTCGTCTTCAGTGTTTTGTTAAACGGTTTTCTGTTTCTAGGTTTGGAAAGCAGGTTTGTACTTCAGCTGACGAAGCCCCATCATGTAGCTCCTTACTGTGTGCTGGACCTCTTTTTATCAGTGTAGCAGAAGCATAATATGTACATGGTAGTGAGGTTCTTGGTAGGAGTGGGTGTTATTTAAATTATTTCTTCTGTTTGAGGTTTTTCCATGTAAGTTTCATTTGTCTTCCAGGACAAGTGTTTGAGCAGGAGGTTGGTCTGAACGACTCTGTAATGCCTCTTCCAAAGTGAATTCTTTAATTCAGTTTCGACATATCAAAGACCTAGAAGTATCTAATACCGTTTGTTACTAATACAATTCCATCCTCTAATTTGTTTATATTAGTGGTATAATTGTACCCTCAGACCTTAGAACCTGGGAATGTCTCTTCAACAGCCTTCTGTTGAACTGTGGCTTTGGGTTGCTTTTGAATGCTTGTTTCAGTGAAAACATAAGAAAAGTATGTGACTCAAGTTTCCAGTACAGAAATGTCTCTGTCTCAAAGAAATAATTTGAAATTTAGGTGAAATTACATATTTTGTTACATAATAAATGAAATTTGTGTTTGCTCATACTGATATTTCCATTTAACATGGGACATCTGTATGAATAAGACAGTAACACACTTTCAGATGAGTCCAGATCTTGTTCTTGTCTTCTAGACATAAACAGAGATAACTTTGTTATTTGTAGTTTTTCTGATTTCAGTGCATTATTCGTTCTGCTAGATGGTTGTAATTTAGCATGAAATGGTGGAGTATTAGGTTCAAAGGGATTTTTTGCTGATAAGACTTTCAGGAAGGTGTTGTTGAGCTAAGCTGATGTACTTTATGTAGAGCATCAGTTAATTTTTTTTTTGTTTCTTGTCCTTGAATGTAGTTTTAAACCAGTGTAGCTATTGCAGTGAACAAGCCCTTCTCAGTAACACGTGAATAAGGTATTACCTGATCAAATTTCCAGAATGAGGTTGTAACTAAAATGCCAGTAATTGCAGCTGTCTCTCATAATGGCTAGTTTTTTCACCTTTGTGCTGCTGTATATTGACACAAGACTTGGGAAACTTTAGTATGACTTGACTAGCTGAAATAATTTGATAGTCAAAAGGGTCAATATCTCTTACTGAATTCTCTCTCTAGAGTCATCATGACTGTGCTTAGCAACTTTTCTATCAGTTTAGACAGAAATCAAATCTAACAAAATCTCAGAAGAGTCACCATTTTAATGAAACTTTTATCCTGGAGAAGTGGAAGTTATTTTTAGCTTTCGTCAGTCATATGATGATGTTCACAATATTTATGAAGAATATGCTGTGAAAAGAAGGTAGCTTAGTATGTTAGTGTGGTTGCTAGAACTCTGTTGTGTTCATCTGAAACTTTCACAGTTCTCTTGAAAGCAATGGATTTTGAGGATCCCAACTCCCACTCCACATCCTGTTATTTCTGTAATCGAATACAGAAGTACCACTGTATCCAAATTAATTCAATTTAAATTGGATTTGTGAAACAAACTTGGGAGATAGTTGGTTGTTAAATTTTATAGATCCATGTGGTAGATACTGATCATCTGCTGTGGAAGTGAGTGGCTGATGATGAAACCGTAGGGAGGAGGGAAGAGCCTTCTTAAACTGGAATGTGTTAAATAGAATGATAATGTAAAACTAGAGCTTAAAAAAACTTTGCCTAGAAATTCTAGAAAACTTGTTCTCTGGTAAGGAACAGGAGTCTGGTCACTTTCTGTGTATAAAAAAAAATATGAACATTATATTTGGAACAGCTTAGAGTGAATTATTTACATGTGTGTATGTTGCTTCTAAATATTTAAAACTTTTGCTTTTTAGAACGAGTATGCATGAACGAGTGAACAGAACAGAGAGGCAGTTTAAGTCTCTCCCAGCTAACCAACAGAGCCTTCTTCCTCAATTTCTTCCTCACCTTGACAAGATTCGGAAGTGCATTGATCATAATCAAGAAATACTACAAACGATTGTGAATGACTGTGTTCATATGTTTGAAAATAAGGAATATGGAGAAGATGTATGTTAAAATGGACATTTTTCTTGCTCCAAAATTACATTCTGTATGCTTTGGGATTTTCTACATTTGCCTTTAATACCTCAAGCCTCCAACTTCCTTTTCTTTTGCCTTCCTTGTTTTACCCTTTCCTGTTTGCTCACACTTTTCTCACTCTTGTCTTTCACATTTTGCAGAGCTGATGCTTAATGAAGCTGGTTGTTATTAGTTCCGTTAGTTACACTTATGAGAATTAACTGTGAATCTGGCAAATTATTGTAAAAAAACAAACTGTGAGTCTGGAAAATCATTGTTTTCACTCCAGAGTTCTAGCTTTACTCTGGTTACATTTCAAAGTTATTTTTTTCTGTTAACTATATAGAATATAAGTGAGACTGTCTGTCTTACAGTAGGTTATGCATTACAACATTGTAAATTGGTTGCCATTCTAGATTGTAAGTATTTTTTATGTTGTTATTTGTGAGCACTTTTTTACTACTTGACCTACTTTCTGTTAAAAAACTGACACCAAAACTTAAAGGACTGACAGAGATGGAAACTGAAGTCCTCCTTGGATACAGGCAAGATACAGTAATGGGCCGCTCTAATACAAGCTTCTCAGTTTTGCCTTATCAGTATCTAAAGGTATTCTTTTTTTCAGGGTAAGCAGTTCAGCCTCTGCACTGGCTAAGCCCTGGTCCTTTCCTGAATAAGGACTACCAGTGGTGCTTTGTTATATGTTGGTTTTTTGATGTGGAAACTGGACTTCTGAATGCCGAAGAGAGGCCAGAAAACTCAGTTTGTATAGGATATTAAGGTGGATTTAAGCCTGGGTCCCAGGAGTGAAAGCAAAATGCTTTGTCAGCTGATACTCTCAGCAGTTCTTGCAGCATGGCTTTTTTTTTCTTCATAATTTGCTTTCCCCCCCAAAACTCCAGATACTTGGTATACTTTCTGCTAACCTTTTTTTTTCTCTCGACTTTATTCAGGGAAGTGGGAAGATCACACCAGCTTCAACGTTTGACATGGATAAATTAAAGTCCACATTGAAACAATTTGTGAGAGACTGGAGTGAAGAGGGAAAGTCTGAGAGGGATTCCTGCTACCAGCCAATTATTAGTGAAATTGTAAAGAACTTTCCAAAAGAAAGATGGTAATAGTGTCTTAAAATTTATATTTATGTGGACTTAACACTGTTGCACAAATCTGAAACAGAATTTATGGAATAATGAAAAGTTTTGTTTCAAAAGTAGAGAATTTTTTATGAACTCAATGGAATTTATTTTTCAATCAAGGAAGTTTTTATTTCTAATACAAGATGTTGGAAAAGAGTATAATCATAAGCTTCACAAAGTAATATCAGGTAAACCAGTAATAATTTTTTTGTTGTCGTTGTACAGCTGGGTGTAACAATATATGTAAATCTTTCAAGTAAGAGACTTCAGAAAGTTAAGTCAGTTGTATTTAGTGAAGTCAAGCTTGCAGGTTAGTGGATTCTCAGAGTGTGTCAGTTGCAAGTGAAAGGAAGGACTCTGACAGCAGGAAGTAAAGCTTTGGCTCTTCATTATGGGAGAAAGAGAAAGACTTAACCTCTACTGTAGTTGCACTTAATTGCACTAACAATTTACTCTGAAAATAATAAATTCTAACCTTGGTTTCAGACAGCTGTTCTAAGACAATTCTTAAAAAAGTTAAGTTACATGTGTGAGGGTCATTTTGTAAGTATTGGCTTGTTAACAGTGCCAAAATAGTCATTGATGCAGGGGTTTTGGGTAATTTAGGTAGAAACATACTGGTAAAGTCTCAGAAGGTTATAGTGCTATAAGAATTCCACGTTTATTGGTTCTGTCAATTAATCAACCCAGTCATCGTAAAGTACATTTTAGTTTCAACCTAGTAGTCTTACAGTGGAAAATTTGAGAATTTTTATTCATAAAGGTAACAGGCCACTACTTAGGTTTTATATACTAGGGTATTATTGTAGTGTTTTTTCTCTCTCAGTAATTATTAATAGTGCTCTTGTGCAAATTTGAAAAGTCTCTCCCGCTAGCCATTGTTTAGTCTCATTAGTAAAGATTATTTGTGGTGGGAGAGCATGGAGTGTAGATGGTTTCTATTTTGCCTTGAACTGACTTACCTAAAGATACATACACCTTCAAAAATGTTTTATCTGCAAGTAAACTTTCTGCAATTTTTCTAGTGCTGATAGTTCTCTTCATAAGACATGAATTAAATACTGCAAGTATACCTCTGATTTGTAGATCTGTAGGAAAACTCATGGTTTGTTGTAGTTGCAAGAAGTCATTGTAATCTCCAAAGTAACAGTTCAGCTTTTTCTCCTGTATACTGTTAGTGGATTTTGCTTATGGGAGAGGTAGCCTATGTCAAATCTTAAGAGATACATGGCTGAGGCTGGAAAATCTTGACTTCTACATCTTTCATCAATGAACTCTATTTCAAAACCTTCAATTGATATTAGGAAGCAACAGGTGGGGTGAATCTGAAGTTCACAACTTTGTGCTTCTTTACAGGGAATTCTCGTGGTCGTTGTCAGACAAAACTAATGTGGCAGAGCATTGGTCCCTATTGTGATAGCTCTGAAGTACCATTTGAGTTTTGTTTTGTCTGCTGAAATCTCTGTACATCACTGTACAGATCAAGCATCTCTACTACAAGTTTGAGTTTGTCAAACAGCATTTTTTTTTAAATTTCTAAAATGTGTATTACTTAAATTATTGCTGTGGAGGTGTTGTAGCACTCAGGTAAAACCACCTCTGCTCACATATTGTTAGCTACTATGTCAGCTCATTCATTTTTCCTGATGACTGAAGGCTCTCCTGGCTAGGTGTACTTACCTTTTTGGGGTGAGAAACAGAGTCATATACTATCAAGCTTAACTGGCAGTGTCACTTCACCCTTGCGCACAAAGTAACTTCCCTGGCAGGCTTTGCTTGCTGGTCAGTTTGGGTTTTTTGTAGAAATTTTACACAAACTGTTCACTCTCCAGTGACAGGACCTGAGGGAGTGGCGTGCAGCTGAATCAGGGGAGGTTTGCGTTAGATACCACAAAGAAATTCTTCATCCAGAGGGTGACTGAGCACTGGAACAGGCTCTTCAGGGAAGTGGTCACTGCACCAAGCCTGTCTTGAGTTCTGGAAATGTTTGGACAATATTTTTAGGAACAAGGTGTGACTCTTGGAGTGTCCTGCATAGGGCCAGGAGCTGGACTGTCTTACCCCTAACAGGTCTGTTCTAGCTTGGCATATTCTATGGTTCAGTGATTTTGGAGTGGAGAAGTTATTTCGGTTTGAAGGGATTGACAGGGCCTGAGCTAACCACAGTGAGTTATTCTGTCTGTTCTTTATGGTGGGAGAGAACTGACTGTCGACTCTTCACGTGAGAAAGAAAAAACCTGTAGGTCAACGTCAGAATGCAGCTTTCATTGCTTTAGAATTTCCTCTTGTAGCACAGAGCACTGAAGTCTCCTAAAAGGATGAAATGAAAGTGCTAGAGAAAAAACTGCACTGGGTGAAAGTGAAATGAAAACTACTTTATCTAAATGTATTTTCTGTTGGAAATGATAAATATTTTAAATTTGAAATTGTCAGTGCCAGTCACCTTTTACTTTGTAAAAGGAATTGCCGTACTCATCAAATTTATAATACTCAGTGGACTGGTACATTCAGTTTCTAGTTAACTAATAATTTGTTGACGTTATTAATTGCATGCATTGGAATCACATGAAAATGGAGTTTGAATTTTTGAAACTACTCGAGTGTGTTTCACTCTGTGCGTGCACACCTTGTAGCATTGTAGTTTGCAAGACTCATGTGGATGGGTTCAGTTGGTATGTACGCAGCAGGAAAAGCAGTTAAGTGTTGTATATGCTTGCTCTTTGGGAAGTAGTAGTACAAGCAATGGTTGAAAGCAGCTGTAAATCAGAATAGTTATTTAGTAGGTGCTCCTTAGCATGTGTTATCATGTGTTTCAGCCTAGTCTTCTGATGAGGCTGTTATCTAAAAATAAATTAAGTGGCAAAAGCTGTTCCTGCCTCCTTCCACCTTAGCACCATAATGCAGAATCTGTTAGCAGTCAACAAAGCAGTTTTAAGTAAATTCCATGAGATCAGGTCTTCCTGAAGAACTGATAGATTTCTTGCATTATTCGTGTTGGAATTTGTATTTCAGTTAGCAGGAGCTCTGTAATATTTAAACGTCTTGGATTTCTTGGATTAAAATGAACCTGCTTGCTTTTAGGTTCCCCTTGCTTCTCCTACTTGTAGGAGAAAATAGTAAAATGTAGATACATTTTTATTTCTTTATCACTGTATTCGTTGAAATATTTTTATAGCGAAGTATCATAGATTTCTTTTTTTGATTCTCCTTATTTTCAGTCATCTTGGTTTCCTTTCACTTCTAGTGTTGCTCTTCCTGCTTAGGGGAAATGATTTGAGGATCATTAACTTCTTGTCCAAAAGAAATCTGTGAAATAATTAACTTTTTTTGTTAATTATCATTCCATGGCCAAAACCAGTATACTTAGGTATTTTTTTCCAGTTTTCTCATGAACTAGGCCTCTAGAATGAGCTGTCATGCTGTCCAGCAATCAGTGTATTTTCCAAGATGCTGACGGAACAGCTCAAAAGAAATCACCATAGCTTAGTTTCCTTTTAATATGAAAAACAGCTTATTAGTTCTGAGCCTGAGCTTGATTTTACTTCTTGAGTGTGCTCAGCCATATTTATAGTGGAATCGAAATTTGTAAATTTATAGTGGAAATTTTTAAATTTATAAATTCAGTTTCATTTGACTTTATAAGAAATACATCTGTCCTTGCAGGTCTTTGTACTTAGCCTAAAGTTTGCTTTAAACATTGGGTTTAAGAGCAAATATTTTGTCGGGGTTACTGGATCACTGACTGCTTTGCAGATCTTTAGTGAGAGTATATAAAATTCAGATTTCCAAATTTGAAGAATTGCTCAAATGATTGTGCTGTTTAGCGTTTGTCTTAAAAAAAATCACTGACAATATGATTGAAGTAAAATAACAAAATATAGGATAATAAGAATTGGATCTGTTTGCAGTCTAAATTTACAGACATTGTAAACCTAGGAAAGGAGTCCCACAGTGTGTTCCTATGCTGATATTTCCACTGATCAGAAGCTCATCTCAATGTGAAATATGTATTTATTACTTCATTTGATAAATTGAACTGCAGTGTTTAGTTTATGAAAATGAGGTTTGTGTTTGGTCAGACACTCTCATTTTTCTTTTGTTGAGCGTGTTAACCCCCTCCGCACTGTTACTTTTTAATAAAATACAATAGACATGAAATAAGCCTCCATATTTCATGTTTAATCTCCCCCCTTTAAAAAGCACATCTTCAAAAAAAGTTTATATCTTCATTAATATCAATAGTCTTCTAGAAGCTGAAGATATATCACACTGAAACATGCTGTGTGAAAAGGGCATGACAGATTTGTTTCTGATATTTCTCCAGTGTCTTTTTAAGAGACTTCTGCAGTTTCAGTAGTTGAGCTGAATAGTACCATGCAGCCCTCTTCTCTGCTGCTTGGCCAGCAGCTTTCCCCACACCTGTCAGATTTATAGGATGATGCTACTTCCCTCTTGGCCCAGGGGTGTTCAGTGGGTACTTATCGGATACTCGTTAATGTTCTGACCGGTGCTAGATGTGTATCTTAGAAATCCTACCTCAAATAGTTTTGCGTGTGTATCACTTTGGGTTATTATGTTACCACAGTTGTTTTTTTTTTTGTTAACTTTGTAACTGCTGGAATCACCTAACCACCAGAGAGAAGCTGTTTTTTCTAGCCTCTTAAAGGATTATGGCCATTAAAAAAGCAGGTTCTGTTCAATTAAAGATTTTTAGCTATTAAAAGGATTCAAAATTAAGCATAATTCATTAATAACTGTTTGTCACAAGTGGCTAATTTGCAACTCTTGAAAAAGGTGTTAGACAATTTTTTTTCCATTTAAGGGACACTATCAACAGTCACTACTTGTTATGCAGTAAATTTGCCACATGCATAATTTTTTGGGCTATAAATTCAAAACTATGTTCTTGGAAGGTTAGTGTCAATGTTAGTGGACTGAGATTTGATTTTATTGTATTTTATTAGCTGTGCTCTGTTGCTGAAGTGAAGCTGGTGGCCAGAAGCATTTTCCAGCAACAGATATGAAGCATAGGGATAGAAATTAATTTGCTAACATATTTCCAGACATTAATCCCATAATAAAGATGCAAACAAAAGTGTAGTTAAGTCTGCTCTAAGAAAAGAGAATAGAAAGCTGTTTTCTAAGAGAGAGTTGGGACAATAGTTTAAAAGTACAAGAACTTTATATTGTGAATGAAAAGATACAAGACAACTACAAGCAATTTAAAATCAACTCGCTTGACTGTTAGAGGTTTTATCTTGTTTCTGGGTGCATAAAGGTGCAGATTTCAAAATGTGAACATACCTGCATATCTGTTAGCTACCAGGTTGCTTTAAGAAAAGACTTTTCATCTAATCAAATTGTTGTAATCTTGGAAGTGGTTTATGTCTTATCATCCCATTTATTATAGAAGTGTCCACATGAGGGTGCTAAAATCTGTGTAGAGCTAGTCTAAATATTTCATAATTAATGTGAACTTGTAAGGAAATAGAGAAATAGATTAGGTTAGTAAATCCATCTGGATTATGAATAGGAAGAGCTGTAAGATAGAAGCTTTTCTAGCTTCAGCCAGAAAACACATTTTCTTCTTTCTCCTGGTTCCCTATTTTCAAAAATTTCATATTTCATATTTGAGCATGTAGTTTTCTTTTGAAGTTTTTTTTTTTTTTCAGTAGGACTTCGTGCTAGCCTGCTTCTGTTTTCCCCTGTAGAAGTGAGGTAGTGAGAACCATTGCTTCACAGGGGTGCTCTGAAGTAATAACAAAGTCTTGATTTCCAGCTTCTTGTTAAGTCAGAAAAAGAGCCTGGATATATGGAATGGAAATGAATGGTATGATTTACCATTTCAGAGACTTCACTAACTAGATGATCAAATCAAAACTCAAAAGGCACTGTTAATGCTGCTTTGTTAGATTGTGTGGCCTTTAGAAAAGAATAATACTTCCCTTTGGTTCTGGGTAATAGCATTCAGAAATGTACAGCTTTTAGGATTTATGTAACTCCTTTAATCATCTTCATGCTTGTGCAGCATCCTTCCTCTTTGGAACTCCTTTTGGCATTCTGAATTTTTAAGTAGTCAAAGCCTTTGTGTTATGGTGGCTTTTATCCTTTGGACCTGCTGATTATGGCCTCCTTCGTGTACTTGCATATAAATTGGTAGGTGTATTTTTTGTCTCTGAAAGTGGTATGCAAAACAATGTGGGGAGGTGTATGAATATTCATACTTTAGTGTATTGA
The DNA here is from genome assembly GCF_021018805.1 of Prinia subflava. Classification (NCBI taxonomy): domain Eukaryota; kingdom Metazoa; phylum Chordata; class Aves; order Passeriformes; family Cisticolidae; genus Prinia; species Prinia subflava. The sequence continues at coordinate 35,240,393 of NC_086283.1, read as the reverse complement.
ATCGTGGACACTTGAAGTCTTGTTTGTGACTGGAAAATAAAAAAATATTTCTTTTTAGATTAAGTGTCTTCAGGTTGGCATGGGAGTGGTTTCTGTTGTACGAGTGCAGGTTTGATTGCATTATGGTGGAAGTATGACGGTTGGAATATGTATGTATTGCCGTTTCTGCCTCAGAGGGAAGCAAACTTCGAGATTCTTAGTCCAATTTAGTTAGTTGCTACACTTGGGAGAGATTTTTACAAGTGTTTAAATGAACACACTGTTGGATGTTTCCTGATTGTCTTCAACTTGATGCCTAGTTATGAGTAGATGGTTAGAGAGCTGCAATGTACATTGAGTTAGGAAGTATGTCAGAGTACTTGGGGAAACCAGTGAGTGGTATATGAAGAACCCACCATTGCTGGAGCAGTCACTACTTTAAGGTTTTTACATTCTGAATTGTACATCAGATTGTAGAGATTTTATGTTTTCAGAAACATATGAGTTGGTGGTGTTTTTTTTCTTGCAAGGTAACAGAAGATGTGTCTAGAATGCTTTCTGATTATCAGTGGGGCTTAAAGAAGAATACATTGTGCTATATGAGAATATTCTTCAATTCACTTGAGAAATTTTTGGCTGGATAACTAGAACTTTCAAGAAAAACAAATTGTGTATAGCAGTCATGCTCTGTATTCTGAATGAGGGTTGTATATGTTCTTTTGAGTAATTTCTGTGAATTATTTTGACTGTACAATTAACCAACCTGATCAGAACAGGCTCAGTTTCCATTAAATGAAGTCATACAGAAAACATAATATAGTATCTAAGTATATGGTGGGAAGAATGTTTGGCTGGACCTCTAAGTTGTTTTAAGGAGTATCAGATAAAGACTTAACTATTATTTTTGTTCTGTTGCAGGGATTTCTCCAAAGTTAATATCCTGGTACCTGGTGCTGGGCTAGGTAGATTGGCGTGGGAAATAGCTATGCTCGGTTATGCTTGCCAAGGAAATGAATGGAGCCTCTTTATGCTCTTTTCTTCTAACTTTGTACTCAACAGGTATATAGCTTATGTTTTACTTGCTGAATAAAACCTAGAGAGGCAAAACTATAAATGAAAGAATTCTGAATATATATACGTCTCACAAGAATAGATTTATAAATCATATTACAAGACACACATACTGACTATCTAGAATGCTTTAAGGAAAAAGTCTTAGGGATAAATGAGAAAGTAATCATTGTATCTGAGTCATTAAAATTACAGGAAGCAGGGCTTTCAAGTTTTGAGATTTAAAATCTCTAAATTGTACAACCAATTTTTTGGAAAATTTTGATTAAGTTTTATGATGTATTTCACACCTGTTTCTGTAAAATGGACACCTATCTTACTGTTACTGAGTACGGGCCAGTAAATACAAACTAAATAAATGATATTTAGTGGTGATGATTATTAACAGAGGATACCTGTTAAAAAAAGTATCACATTCCATACTAAATTTTTAGGCACTGTTTTGACAAGAAAAACAATTATTGAAGCGTGCTGAGCAAGAGGCTAAGAGTTAATAGTTCCATAATTATGCTCAAATAATAAATTTAAATGTAGTAAATTTCATATTACAGATGTTACTTAAAATTTCTGTATTTGACATTCTGCTACTTTGATTGGAATTACTGTTTTCAAAACGGGCTTGTTAGAGAAGAAAAAAGGCAGCACATGCAACTGTTCTTTTAAGAAAGAGTGGGAAGGCTACAGGTGGGCAAGTATTGAAAGAGGTCTGGAGTGTGGTTTTTTTGAGGGGAGGGTTAGTGCCAAGTTCTCAGAGGCAGAATTTGACAGTTCATCAGTTTGAAATGATACACCTTTGCTGAAAATACCTAAACTATTGGCTTTTTTTCTCTATTACTATGTTTTGGAGACTTTTATAGACTGTCCACAGTGCACTATGATGCTTTTGAATCTCATATGGCTTAATATTCAAAAACAACAAGGGGAAAACACTGCATGATGCCCATTGCATATCTGCTTGTAGCAGTAGTGCTCCATGTGATGATAATAGATGTTTACTGGAGGTTCATTTGCTGTTCTTTTCCTGGATTTTTCTCAAGTTACTTATTTGTGAAATTGTATGTCAATTGATCTGACTGATGCCTTTTAGCTACTAAAAGGAAGCCATATTCCTCTCATGATTTGGTACTTCAAAGCCAGCATAAAAATATTCACTTCTTCACTTCTCATATTTTGGAGCACTGGTCAACTGTTACAGAAGTTAGTTAACTTCACCCCTACCCTCTGATGACATGCTTTCTTAAATAAAGAGTCTTCACCCATATATGAAATTATCCTAAAGATTCATGCTTTATTAATGGTAGTAATTTTAGCATCTAATTCTCATGTAGTGTTTCCCGTTTATGTAGGATATATAGCAAACAGATCTATATACCTTAAACTTACTAACAGAATGAGATTTTGGACAGCAAATTTGAGTGTTGTGCAACTGCTGTAATTTTCATTTTTGCTGGACAAGTTGTTAGCTAGCATGACTGAGCAGCAGTCAATTTAGTTGGAGTCCAAGCATTCCTTTCTGCCAGATGTAATTGTGGGCTTGATGTCTCTGTTACGAAAGTTTCTTTCAGTTTAGTCTTAACTGGCTGTTCATGATTAGCCTTCTGAAATGCATGTTTGCTTTTCTGAAACTGGAAGAAACAGCAGTGATCAATATAAGCTGGAGATAATACCTAAAGAGGAGCAGTCAGTAAAAAGAATTTGGCAATTAGTTTTTAACTGTAGTCTCAATTTAATTTATTCTTGCTTTTAGTTAATAAAAGCATGAGGGTTTTGCTTACATGTGCTTACAGTTTTACACCTTACAGCTTTACTTTGTTTCTCTGATGGTTACATTTAGGAAAACAAAGTACTCTTTTGAATGTCAAGCATTGCTACAGTAGGCTCCTAGATGTGATACACTGGCTTAACGTTTCTGTGTACTAAGTAGTATTTGCTGATTTTCAGACTTTTAAGAACACTTTCATATCTCTGAAATTATGAATTTCTGTTTTAGTGGATAAAGTTGCATGATATAGTATGTAAAGTGTGTGTTACAGTGTAACTGTGGTCACTATAAATACTTGAAATTATTTAGAGACTGTTACTCTGTTGAGGAAACTAATTTGGGAATAAAGTGACCCTAGACAAGTTAAACTGCAGTGGCTGCAGGACTGTTTCGGTCCTTGTGTGGGAACTTCTTCTTTCCCTTGGATGCATAATGTTCTTACATGGCGTGTTTTTCTTCTTTACTTTGTGGAAAGAATATAATTTTAGATAAATCTTGACACTTGGGAGAGACTGTTGTTTTTGTTGTTTTTGTTCCATGTCCATGGAATGCCTTAGGATGAGAACAGTTACATTTTTATCTGTGTACCAATGGTGAGAACTGAGATTTGACCTAGCCATTTTTTCCAAAACTGTCTTTTCAGCTGAATGTTGAACAGTGAATACCCCACCTCTATGGAAAGTAGTGAAGAGTGTCACACTTAAATATACTAGATTTTTATAATAGAATGCATATTACACATCTTATAATAAAAGTATGGAATTGCCAAGGACTAGAGTACTTAGTTTTTAAGTAATAATTGTTGAAACTGGAAATGGAGGTTTTCAAGCTTGTATATGAAAAGAGATTGCTATTTCCTGTTAAATTGGAACTGTTCAAAGTCTATGTGAACATGAACTCCTTTCTAATCTGTTTTTTTTTTAATGGCTGTTTTAGTGGTTAGGAGACTTGTTTATTGTTTGGTTTTGGATTTGCTTTTTTTAACCAACTGCATATATCTGATATTTATTTATATATGAAGAAAGTTGTTGAACGCTGTATACTGCTGCTCAAATTTTACTTTTTAACTGATAAAATGAAATACTGATGACATGGAGAAGGTAACAAATGTTATTTGAAACACTGTATCACAAATATCTTCTAATCACCAGCCAAAAGAGTGCACTTCATATAACCCAATAGATTGCTTGTGTTTGATGAAATGCTTGATATGTATTTTGTGGGACAGGTATGTCCTCGGTTGTCTTTGAAAGAAAATATTTTTTCACTTTTTAGTTACAAACTAATTTTACAGGATGATGGGACATGCCTCCTGTTGTACTTAAATGCTGTGTTTTATCACTTTTTTAAAATGAGTTGATTTAGTTAGTCATGTCAAACCAGAAATTCTGTTTTACAAAGACATCTTTACTTAGTATGATTGCAAATCTTGTGCAAGTGTTACAAACTTGAAATGACCACAAAATTAAAATTACAATTATTATGCATTGCAAAAGGGTGCTTATTTATATTTTTGATTTTTAAAGCATATTTTCAGTTAGCATCTGAAAAATGCTTTTGTTTGGCTGTGCCTCAAAATTTTCTACAATTACAGTTCAGAAAATCTAGAATGATAACAAACATTTCCAAAAAAATCATGGAAGAAATATTACTAGGGTTTGTTTGTTGGTTTTGGTTTTTTGTTGTTTTTTTTTTTTTTTAATAGGAAGAGAGATGATCCAGCAAATCTCAGCTTTATGGAATATAGGAAATCACAAATTTAATTAATCTTACAAAATAAACATATGTGTTTTCTTGTCAGTGGAGAAATAAGTTGGAGAAAATTATAACAAGTCATAAAAGAACTTTCTAAAACTAAAAAAGGCAATTACATTGTGGTAATGATTTTGTGCCAGATTAAAATTAGGGGTTTGATCAGTTCGTTATGGGTGGGCTGAAGTCTTCTGGTAAATGTGGAGCTGTTACAAGAACTTTAACTCTTACATTTGTAGATTATAAGTAAGCAATCAGTTGAAACAAATTTTGCTGGTTTTTGTATTTTGCAGATGCTCTCAAATTAATTCATGTAAGCTTTATCCCTGGATTCATCAATTTAGCAATAACAGAAGATCTGCTGATCAGATACGACCAATTTATTTCCCAGATGTTGATCCTCACAGTCTTCCTTCTGGTTCAAACTTCTCTATGACAGCAGGGGATTTTCAGGAAATTTATTCTGAGTGCAGTGAGTAAATGCAAACTTCTAGGCTATCCATGTAACTTCACATACTTTGAGTATTTGTGACAGGTTATAAGAAGAATGTATCTACCATTATTAAGTATAAAAAACTAGCTGTAGCAAGATTCTCTTACCCAGAATATTTCTCCAGCTGTAGGTCTATCGTAGGTGTATCAACAGGTCTATTTCTTACTCCAAATCAGCTTTTCTTTTCTTCTAGTTATAGGAAATGTGGACACCTCCTTGTCTAACAGATCTTACAAGAGCTTTCCCCATAGCTTAATTTTTTTAAGATCCTATCTTTAACAGTAGAACATCCAAGACTAGCATAAAGACTTCCAGTGCTTTTTGTTTATAGAACTTAAAACTTTTGCTATTTCAAGAATACCTGTTTAGAGAAAAACAGGGAGACTCATGCTTTAAAAGGTAGACTTCAAAAATTCCTGTTTGTTGAATTGACTAGTTAGCAACAGCTGAGGAGATATTCAAATAATAAGTAAAATGTTTTAAATCTAAGTGGCTTGTGAAAGTACGCTTAGTACTTGTGTTTGCTCTAGATACTAATTAGGGAGGCCTAAAATGACTGGGAATTTTTGCAGTTGTATTTTTAGCAGTTGTCATAATGAAATTCATAAGACAGGTCAGTAAATAGCACACTAGGGCCTTCATTTATATAAATTGCAACATTTACATTTTACAGTATATAATATATATAATTTTATATAGTGTATGCACAGTTCTGTTAAGTGAATAAATAGTAAGTATATTTAATATTGTAGTGTGTATATGTGTACATATAGATGCATGAATACAAGTCATGTGAACCCAAAGTTAACAGTTTTTAATGTAGACCAGAATACTTCATTTACTTGCAAACAAAATTCTGAGCCTTCAGCTGCTCAGAAGTTGAAGGTGATTCTGATGGTATCAACAAATACCAGGGTTAAATGACAAACTTTTACAGGGTTAAAAGCATTGAAACTAACCTTTGTATACTTTGCTCTTTTTGTGCAGATACGTGGGACTGTGTAGCAACTTGCTTTTTCATAGACACAGCACATAATGTTATTGACTATATTGATACTATATGGAAAATACTAAAGCCTGGAGGAATATGGATAAATGTAGGCAAGTGTGACCAGCCGCTCTTTTTGACTTATTTTTGATAGTATGTTTGAAAAGTGCGTGTGAATAATTGTATGCAGTAAGCTGTACAGCTACAAAAATACAGGGCTTGGAAATTATCTCAGAAGTGCTCAAAATATGTTCAGATGTTTGCTAGTTACAATCAAGTCAAGACTGTGATTTTTAAATAGGTAAATCTTGCCAGTGGCAGGTTTTGCATTCATGTGTCAAATGTTTGTTTTTATGACGAATGTAGTATTCTGTGTTGTCTTTTGCTATTTTTCTGAGAAAACAGAACTTTAAAATGCATCCTTGCTTTTTTTTTCTCTCTTTTTTTTTTTCCTCTCTTTTGTTTTTTTTTTTCCCCAATGTCTAAGTGGTACTCTACTGCAAAGCAGAAGTTTTGGGAATGAAATTTGATTGGAGTCTTCAATGGTGAAGACACATTAAACATTATGCATAGTAAAAATTGGCCAGTCACTGGTCAGTCACACCAGCCAGTCAGAGCACTAGCAGAGCTACTAGGCAGACTTATATTCTGAGCTATAGAGACAGCAGCACTGCTTGACTGAAGAAATTTTAGGATACAGAAAACAAAATCTGGTAGGAAATGTTGCACATTGTTGAATAAGAGCTAAAGTAATTAGTTTTCTTTTTGCATTGCTTCTGAAATTCATTTTAAGAATCATATTCAAGTAATAGCAGTACGTTCATTTGTCAGTGTTTATAGAATCATAGAATAGTTTGGCTTGGAAGGGATCTTAAATATGATCTACTTCCAACCGTCCCTGGGCAGGGAACCTTCCATATTTTAGAGTATGTGAATCTGGATATAAGTGTTTATTGCACTATCAGTATGTACTTTAGATTTTTAACACATACTTTGTCTTTTTGATAGCCATTTCTGTTGTATCTTTGTACTTTAGGTCCTCTCCTTTACCATTTTGAAAACTTGGGAAATGAACTTTCCATAGAATTAAGCTATGAAGATATAAAAAATGTTATCCTGCAATATGGATTCCATATAGAGGTAAGAAAGTGCTGTAGTTTGCAATAAGCAGTAGTGTTATGAATCAGATAAATTGCTTTAAATAAACCACCGTGAATTTCATTCAGTATAATGGCATATATTGATGACTTCTGAGAATAATATATATCTTACAAATTACCTGCTTTTCTCATGTCATAAGAAGTGTATAGATGAGCCTCATAATCTAATAACCGTATAGCATTTCCTTTTATAGTTCCTGTACAGAAGCTGTCTTGAAAACTGCTGCTTTGTTTTCAGGTGGAGAAAGAATCTGTACTGTCAACTTACACTGTGAATGAACTCTCCATGATGAAATACTACTATGAATGCGTGTTGTTTGTGGTGAGAAAACCAGAACAATAGTGGTCAGAACCAGTTAATGAGAAAAGAACCAGTTAATGAGAAAATAATGTTGGCTTTAAAGCTAGAAATGAGAATAAAATCATCTGGTGATGTATGGACACAACCTCAAATCAGTGGTGCCTTGTTGTTCCTAAGAGGATATAGATAGTGTCTATTTTCTTAATATCTCTGTTGCTACTCAGACATATACTATGCCATGCATATTCATAATACACTTGTGAAAGATTAAATGTTCACATGCACTGTCTTTGTGCTTTGGAATGCATTAAATATCAAAGCAAAAGTGTTTTCTTGAGAACAAAATTTAATATTTGCCATAACTAGGCTAATTCTCTGCTAATGTTGCCTCATTTTTCATAGATTTGTAGTGCTTTCTTTTCTACTTGATATTAGGAATGCATGGAGGTGCTTACTGTACTAGATATATCACTTTTAGAGAAGTATTTGTAAATGTATACTTAAATTATGAACTTTGAAATGGTTGGGAAGTGGTAAAATTGTTCTTGACAGATAAAATAGTCATCAGAACTGTTAGAGCATTTTCTGTGGAACCAAAGTGAAATAGGATATTATACAAATTCTGATCTTTGGCTGTACCACCGTTAAAGGTTTAATCAAAACCCAGAACCTATAGAAAATTTGAAATACCATGTGAAAGCAGAATATGGAGTGAAGAAAAAGCAGAATATCACAGAGAAACAGTGTGTTAACCTCAGTTTGGGAAAATACCGCTCTTGACTGATCTTAGTATTGGAGCTGAAATGTATTAAATGCTTTGCCTTCTTGAAATATGCTGATTTTGAGTCATCTTCTTACTGTTTAAGCAAGAACTGCTGAAGTTGATAAACATAGCTGAGTTGTCCATGCCATGTGTAGGTAGTACAACATAAAAATACCTGTCATAACAGTGCAGTTACATGTAAATACGTGCTATAACCTAATTACTTCCACCTGAGCCAGGATATGCAGCCCAAGTGGTAGACAATTTCCTTATAACTTCTGATGCTTTACCCTTGTGACTTCTTGGTTCCTCTTACTCTAATGTGGTTTTTTTCCCAACAGATGTGGATTAGGTGACTATTTAAACTACAAGTCATGGTACTATACAAGAGCTGTCATGTCACATATAATCTCATGTCACGTTGAAGTTAAGTACTGAGAAATGAGAAAAACCTTAATTAACAGTCACTAGTCTGAGATGAGGTGTCACGTTATGTCATGTTGGTTTTTGTAATCTACTGATTATCTTCAGTGCCATTTGGATGCATTTTCAAAAATATGTTTAAAATATAAAGCCATTATGATGAGGGCTGAAGTTTTTCTTCATATTTGGCTATAAGAACACTGGTCAGTAGCTTGTTTGTTTCCGATTATTTTTGTCCTGTCTTTCATGTGATGCCCTAATCACATCTCTTCAATAGATCTGTTACTGGCTTTTCAAATTTTCTAATCAAGGCCAGAAATTTGTGCCTTTATTCTTAAACTGAAAATTTGCAGGGAGGGAAACCAAATTTTTTTTTTAATGTTTTCAACACCAGATAGGAGAGCACATGCTTGTATACGTTTCAGTATTGTACCTTTTTCTGCTCAGAATCCTGCTTGAAAACAGAGGCTTCTGGTCTACAGAAATGTTTAAGTTTGGCTTAAGCTACTCTTCTTTGAACTCTCTATTTCTAAAAGTGCATGAGCTATCAAAATTCTACCATGTTTCAAGGGACATGTGTTTAAAGACGAAACACTGCTATTCAACAAATAATTTAAAAATAAAAGTCCTTGTGTAGCTAAAAGAAAAAAAAAACACCCACATGCTTTTATTTCCATATTGTACCATTTAATTTTTGAGAAAATTTATTATTCTTTGCTTTCTATCTGTTTTTCTTCTCTTAGGTAAAATATGATTAGTAATTTACTTGATTTTCAAGTTTCTTGAAATAAGATGGAGGTTAGGTGATTGTCAATTAAGTTGATGCTGTAGCATATCCATCTGTAGTACTACCCAGTTGCTCCCCCTTATGCAGTCTGTAACTTGAAATGTGGCATTCTGTTTTTCAAAAATAAGCAATGGAAAATATTTATGGTTGAGTGTCAATATCCTGTGTTCTGCTGGTTTTTTTCTTTGCCACTCCATGTTGTCACAGGTGCCATTTTTGTATGTTCTCTGAAAATGTTTTTACATATGGTATAATACAGTTATGTGTTTTTATTTCTGATCTAGAAAATGCTGGGGTTTTTTTCCCAGAGCATTCTGCTTTTAAATTGCAACAGTCACATTAAGAGTTAAAAGAAAAATAATCTTGTGAATGAGCTGTTAGTAGTGTTTTACCGGCAGTTCCATTTATGAGTTCTTAGAATTCTCTGTCACTTGTACTGTAATGCACAGGGATAATTGTATATTATAGAATTTGATCATTGTTTTATTTAGTTTTATATGCAGGGGGAAATGCTCAAGGTGTGTGTCAGCTGAGACTGTTTATTGTATGTCAGTATTAAACTGTACATGGTAACAGGTGTAAAATAAAATGCTGCGTTATCTTCAGTGTAAAACTTCTCTTTTCATGTAGTTTGATAAATGTAAAATGTCCTGGATTTTTTTTTAATGTGTTATATTCTGAAATTGGTTGGAGAGGGGATAAGAATGGGGAGTTTCTTGTCTCTGTGTGCACTTCCCACAGTTTTCAGTGTGTGTAATGAACTAGGTTTTTTGGATATTAAAGCTTGCAGTAAGGCTTGATGTCTCGCGTGTCGGGCTCCTCCCTTCATGGCCGGGTGTGGGTTTGACTTTCGGTGTTTCCCGCTCCTCCCCTTGTGGTCAGATGAGAGTTCCCTGCCGGGGCGCTTCCCGTCCGCTGCTCCGTCAGGCAGTGCGGCGCGAGGCCCCGCCCGGGGCAGCTGCGCTGAGCGTGGCGCGCATGCGTGCTGCAGCGCGAGTCCGCCGCGCATGCGTCCGGCGGGGCACACGAGCCTCGCGGAGCCGCTGGCGCGCGGCTCCTCATGGCCAAGCGGCGCGCGGAGCCGCTGATGTGTCACGTGCCCGTGAAGCGGCTGCTGCGCGAGCCGGCGCTGCCCCGCGCGTGCGAGCGGCGCTCCCGGGCAGAGCCGGGCTGCTCCGGCCCGGCGGCGCTCAAGCGCCCGCTGGAGGAGGCGGAGGGGCCGCCGGGAAAGCGGCTCGGGCCCGGCGCCCCCCGTGCGCAGCCGGGGGATGCGGGCGGCGAGCGGCGGCAGCGCGGTGGAACCGCGGTGCCCCAGGTCGCGCCCGCGGCGGAGGGACGCGCGGGCGGCCGGGGCCAAGATCGGGCCCCCGCCGCCGCCGAGGTAACTGAGCGGGACGGGCCCGGGTCGCTCGTCCGTGGGGAGGAAGTGAGGGGCGGTAGCCGGTAGCGGCTGAAGCGTGTCTGCAGGACGCGGGTGGCCGCCGGGGGTGCTGGCGGGCTTTCCCCAGGCATGGCGCAGCGCTCTGTGTCGCCCAGCCCCATCTGCGCCTCCTGGCCACGGGCCTCTTAAAGTTCCTTTTATTTTTGTTTTCCGCGGGGCAAAATAAGTATCATCCAGCTTTACTGGTCCCTTCCGGGCTCCGCCCAATGAAATGGATGGGAAACAGCCTGTCCTGCTTGCTGAGGTTATGCTCGGCTGCATGCCCGTCCAGCAATGCGGTGGAAGGTTGTAGAGGTTACTCTGGTGTCGGCTGTGTTGTGTGAGGCTCACTACAGCATCAGCTTCCTAAACTTCGTATTTTGACATTAAATAGTATTGCCAGAGCTGTCTTTAACCAAAAGATTTAGCGCAGGCCGTGGTCTGAGGAAGGCATCAGTGCCGTAATGAATAGAGTGTATTGAAACGACCTTTGTTGTTAACTTTGGGCAATATACGTTTTTCTTCCTGAGCTTGACTGCATTTTACGCAATAGTTCGGAAAACAAAAATTGATACATACAAATGAAATTTTAATGAAACTCCCCCCCCCCCCCCCCCCCAAAAAAAACCCCACCCAGACGACCGAAAAACACGCGTGATCAAATTTCACACCTTTCAGACATAGAAGTTTGGTGTGTGTTAAACTGACCTTTCCTCCCGCCTGGATCTTGTAAGACCAAACTATTAGATTCAGTGATATAGAAGTGGCAGAAAATCTGCTCAGGTTAGATGAGCTTTGAACGGCAGTTGTAGACTCTAATTTTGAGAATTTGATGCCTTTCATAGTACATCACCCACTTGTGATCTGTAAAGAAAACAGTGGCTTTTCAGGCTCTGTCTTTTTGTGTTTTCTTGATTCATTGATTTGTTAGTGGGGTTTATTGGTGATGGATAGTAAAATTAAGGCAGGAAGAAATTCAGGGAAAGTTCCACATCGTGAATATTATAAAGCCATTTTAAACATTTGCATCTCTTTAATTTTTATTCATAAACATTGTATTCATAAGTACAGTAATTAAAATGAACAAATCTCTGCAGAACAGTTTGACACCCATCACAAGTATAATACTAAACTTTTACTTGCTCTTGTCATTATTTGGCATCCTTTCATAAGCTTTAGCAGTAATTGGAAGACCACAAGCCCCTTGAATTCCCACACAGTAAAGATTAGTTCTCTATAAGAAATATTTTTCTGGAGTGTATTTTTAACAGGTTGTTTCTCTCAGTACAGTAATGTATCAAAATGTTTTAGTTTTTAAATAAAGCGTGATTAACACCTCAGGCTAGAGATGTTTCTTCCAGTTTTTGTGTCCTACCTGTATAATGTAAATCTTTTATAATTATATTTCTGATTATGTTTTTTACACCTTTCTGAAGGTACAGTCCCTAGGTTGATATTATTCTTTGCTGTTTATGGCTTATGTATTTCACTACATTAATAAGTATGATCAGAATACTGTTAATTTCACAGTGTTTTTGTTAAAGCATTGTATTGGAGTTGGCCAGAGAAGAAAGATTATTTTATTTCCAAGTACACTTCTGTAACTAGAGTTGGAAAACTAACTCCTTAGACTTTGTCCTACTTAGCCTGTAGAAATGGAGCTTTTGTATTTCTGAACTTGCTACGTGTTGCCAGTCTTGACAGAATTTCTACTCAAAACCTATATTGAAACTTACTTAGTTGAAGGTGAATATTTGGTGTTTTATTTTGCTTTTGAGGTACCGATGTTTAGTATTTGTGCCTGTCTTTTGTACTTGATGCTTTTTTTCGTTTTCACACTGAAATATTGCTGATCTGTAAACCTCAAAGCTCTTGAGATTAATTATGCATGTAGTCTAAGTCCAAAATTGAATATGTGTTTACGAACTCTTAGACTCTAATAATTTTGAAATGAGGGTAATGTCATACACTTTATGCATACAAACCACCAGGGTGCTGATTTTAAGTACTTAGCTCTCAGTGTGAGCAAAAACTTACCAAAATATCAGGAGAGTTCAAATTATGCAGGGGAGAATTTGTAAAAGTAGTTGACAGTTTCTGAAACTGCACTGCCTGAGGTTTTTTCCCAAAGAATTTGTTAACCACCTGCCCTGCACAGTTCTGTGTGAATAATGCTGCCTAGGCTGAAATGCAGACTGAAAAATCATCCCTCCTACACTTGTCAATTGTTGATGCTGCGCAGTACAAAACTTCCAGTTTACAAGAATGGGCAACTACTTTTGGTTTGTTTTTCTTCCAGTTTCAGTATAATCAATCCTTTTGTTCCTGTGCCACAGTGTCATTTAATTGGTTTTGGTATCAATTAATGGGAACTTTTGTTATTTAATATTTTCTGAAGACAGACTTTCCCAGTGAGGAAATTCACATTAGTAGTATTCTACAGGCAAGGAACCATCTTACTGCTATGAAATGTCTGTGCCTTTTGTCTTCTCTTAATTATTACAGGTTTTAAATCATGCAGGGGTTTTACAGTAGAAAGATGTTGCTTAATATAACAGATTGTAGTTCAGAAGAGGTCTGTTTGGTAACAAATAGAAAATGTTTTCTTTAAATGAGATGTATGGCGATTTTATGTACTTTTCTCTTTTGGGAAGTGTAATTTTTCACTATTTGAGAAGGTGTAGGTATGATACTCACTACTGTTTTTTTTAAATTCTGTTTCAAAACCAATGGACAAGTAATTAATTTTTTCAAGAGCCACACTGTAAATGCCCACTGAGGTTGACTTAGCCTGTGGATTGCAGTGGTGCTTTCACCCTGCACAGGCTGTACTTTGTTATCTGAGAAGCACCAAAACAATTATACCAGTTTGTTAAAAATACTTCTATTCAGCATCTGTTATATCTGAGCCAGTGAAATAAAATATTTAAGAATTCGAATTGTGTGTTAGGAAAAATGCAAACCCAATATAATATGGACATGCATTATTTTAGGTTTGTGTCAACATTCGCTGTTTTTATATACCAGAAGAAAAGAAATGCTCATGACGTAAGGAATGACTTAGGTCGTAGTTGGTGTTAAGTAGCTAAATACATTCTTTTGAATACCGGGTTCTAAATGTGCATGAAAGTTGTGTACTGTTATGAGAAGGAAAAGCAGTGGACTGTTTCTGTATGCAAAGTCCAATAATTGCACAAGTGTTAAGCCTTTTTTGTGTGCAAAAGTTGTAAGTTGAAGAAATTTATGAAATTATGGAAGCTGTTACATAATTCTTTGCAAGTATATCTAAAAAGGCTGAAGTAAATAATGATCTAGTTAAAAAATTAAAATAACTGTTAATGTGTAATAGCTGAGTAATTCTTCCTAGTTTCAGTTTCTTATATGAAAAGTTGCTTTTTATAATTTTCTGCTACTGGTATACGTGTTAATGTTTTGTTAAGTTTTTGTTTATTTGTCTTTTTTCAAAGCAGGAAGAAGAATTCTGTGAATATAACTCATTCCTTTACTGGAGAACACCACTACCTGCCATTGATTTGTCTGATATTCAGAACCTAGATGAAGAGACTCCATCGGGCACTAAAACTGCTGCAAGGACTGATGCCACAGACACCGAAATGGAAACCTGATCAGTTGTTTCATAGCTGTGCATCTGTTCCCAGGAAAGTTGTTTCCATTGAGATTCAGGTTTTGTTCCTTGGATGAATAATAAGCATACTTGTGCTGTCTTGAGGAACTCGTTGAAAGCAAATCTGAGTTGCCTTAGTGGATGGGATAAACAGTACTGGGTACTTAACAGTAAGCTGTCTGAAGATGTGCAGTAAGGAGGAGCCTACAAAGTCTGACAAGAATACTTGAAAACATGGAGGCAGACTAAAAGAAGAATGCAGAAAATTAGAACTTTGGGATGCAATTAAAATAAATGGGGATATGCTACATGTCAAAAGGAAATGCAAAATGATTTTGTGTGTCCTTAACAAAAAAAAGTGTGGTACCTGAAAGTGAAATACTTAACATATGAATTTATCATAAAGCACACAAACTCTAGTGATTTCTGATGTGTTCTTTTTTCTGTATAATAGCTAAACCAAAAATAAGAGTCCATCAAAATTGGACAAAACATTCCCTTTTTCAGCAAACCAAAAACCAAGTGTGGCAGAGAAGGGGAAGGAAAGGGGGCTACTTTCTGCTGAAAGCTGCTGCTGTTCTGAAAATGAATGTTTCACATTCTCATTGTGAAAAAGTTTTTTCACCTTCTCTTTTTCATATTACGCACAGCAGTGGGCACCCAGTTTTATATGTTTTTCGTTCAAAGTTATTGCTGTTCTTAGTCTTTGTGACATTGCTCTGAACCAGTTGATAGCATCTGAATGACAGGTTTTGGCAGATGTGTCAAGAAAAGTTAGTGCAATATAAAATGACCACACACACTCCTTCAAACTTCACTGAATGAGGTGTAGGTTTTTTTGCAGAGACTGTGAATCTTGCAGAAAGTTTTTGCAGAAGTTAATTCAAATAGTGTTTTTTTGCTGTGAAATATGAACTTAATGTTTGTGATTTGCAATTTATTTACAAATTGAAGTACCATTAGAAAGACATGTCTTTAATAATAGACTAAAGTTGTATGGGAAGACTTACATTTTGCAAATACAGTTTGTCTTTAAGGATAGAAAATGTATTTTTTCTGTAATCATTATGGAAAATGAATTTTGAATTTTATTTTTTTTCTAATTTGCTAAAGGAAAATAAAGTTTTGCCTGTGTGTATGTGAAAACTCTGGCACTATTACTATGTGAAGTTCTTGACTTTATTTCATAGGATGCTGCTTCTGTATCCCTGTTGATTTATTAGGTCTTCTTGCTTAAAAGAGCGAGCTTGTCAGCTTTCTTGGTGAGCACTTGGAAACTTTTTCTGGTACTTGTGCTGCATAGGTATCTGTATTTGTTGCTTATTCATTTAGCTTATTAAGATCTCTGAATGCCTTCTGAAGAGAGGAGGTGACTTAGTGACTTAAGCAGTTCACTGTGCCTCTGAATATCCTTCTACCTTATGTCAGATTAGCTGGATACATACAGTATGTATTTTTCTCAGACAGTTTTAACATTTTGTTTAAGTCCAAATACACAAACTTGTCTTAGGAGGTACTTGGAATTTTTTTTAAAAAACAAACTCCTTTTCTGGAAAGAAGGCTATAAAACTCCCATTTCATGTTTACTATAACCAAAATAAGTTAGTGAAAAAAAATAGATCTATTAATTTGTTGAGGTGTTTGGATTGGTTATGATCTAGGAGATTTTGACCTTAGATAATACGTGTGTTCCTCTATTTGTGAGTTTTATAGTATATTCATCCTGTGTTCTCAGGATCCAATATTTTGCATTATTAGCTAGTATCTTTGCAACACACTCTGCTCATTTAAAATCTGCTTGTTGTTTTACTCACAGTAGATACATATAGCGATGGTCTGCGTTTTATTATTTAAATCTGTCATTCCACGCTATTCATGGGACAGAAGATGATTTATTATTCTCTTTCAGATACATGTTTGATCTATCCCATAACAAGATAAATAAGTCCTTTACAACAAACTAAGCTTGCAGTGTGCTGTAAGCCGTACGTTTATTTAATTTGCAATTGTGCTGTAGGCAAGCACTTTCCCCGTAGTTTGTTCCAGTTGTGGACTCTGTTACAGGCTGGAATTATGGCTACTTTTAGAGCATTTCCTGAGCTGATTCATTTTTTCCATTCATCTCTTTGCAAATAGAGATAAATTTAAAAGCCTTGGAAAACTACTCAAAATTACTCTTGGGAGTCTGGGTTATACAAAAGGCTGGGCCAGTAAGGGGGAGTGATAGACAATAAATGATACATTTAGCATTGGAGTTGACAAAAGGTATGAAAAGAAACTGCATTTCTCAGTGTCTGATGTCTTCAGATGCCATGTGACACTGAGCTACCAGGTTGTTGGTCTTGACTTCTGACTCCATTTTTCTAGAGACCTTTCATTCAAAAGCTGCATACAAACTATATGTAAGCTGAAGGTGTTTTAATTTGCATATATATTAATATTCAGTGAGAAGAAAATGTTCTTTTAAGATAAAGAAATGCAGTCACATCTTGAGACATTGCTGCTGCATACTGACAGTTTTATTTGATAATGTTTTAAATTTCACAGGACAAAATATATTTTCTATACTTAACTGGGAATTTGATATTCTCTAATATATTTCTCTCTAAAAGGAAAAAACAGTGACATGAGCTTAAGAACTTGGAAGGGTTAACCCCATCAAGACACCACCTGAGTTTGTCAGGTGCTGTATCAGCAAGTTGCACAGTGAGGGTACAGGCATAATAATAAGTCAGATATGGGAGTTAAATAGGTTTCAAAGCAGATTTAAACAGCAAAGTATCGTGACCAAAATTTAGTAATTTTTTTGCATTATTCTAAAATAAAGGCCTGTGTTACGTTGTCTGGTTTGTATTTATTGAAGACTTGCACTATATTTATGGTTCCCATGACAGATAAGCCTCTATGAGGAGATTAATGCTCAGTACACATCAGGAAAGTGAAGAACTACTATGAAAAAAAAGGCTGCACAAGTGAGTGTGTTGGGTAACTAGTGTGTGATAGAGAGAAAGGGAAAAAAAGTGGGGGATGGAAGGTAGGTGATCATGAAGTAGCTCAGCCTGCGGTTGCAGGTATAGTTGGCCAGCAGATCAGTGACAAGAATATTTTCAACATAAGCTCCATCTTCAGCACAGCAATATTACAATAATTTGAGTATGTGTATCACCTAAATGTAATAGGTTTCTCACAGTTTTGACAGCTGCTGGTTGATTTTTTCCTCTTGGCGAAGAATTTAGTGGATGTTAAAAAGCATGCTTGTATATAGGTACTTGGAAAATATATAAGGTCCTTCATGAGGAAGATAAAAGTGTGCAAATGTATGTTATCAGGTGAAACCAAACAGAATTACACTCTAGCATCTGCCACCGTGTTCTAACCAGAACAGTAGATTTATTTGGGGAAATTCATGTGTTCTTTTGTGAAAGCATCTGACCATGAGGGGTTAGACTGTGCAGACTCACTATTTTCTGTAGCAAAGCTTTTGCTCAAAGAAGCATTTCATAGTAATTAATATGCCTGGGCTGACTTAATTACTTCCATGCCTACAGTTATAACTTTGCCACTCTAGGTGGCAATACACATTCACAGTAAGTTCCTGTGAATTTGGAAAATGTTTTGGGTATGCTTTTACTCGAGACTCCTACTGAAATTCAAGCAGTGACATCATGAATGTTAATCATTTCCTTACTGTGATACATAAATACGGACGGATCAACTCACAAGTTCCTGATCATAAGGTGGCACAAGATTTTCAGCATAACTAGAGTGAAAACATTGTGTCAAGGCGTTTTGATTCGTCTCTTAATTCTCTCCAAATCTCACCCCTGAAAGAAAAAAACGAACCAAAATCAGCCAACCAAACCCAGTTAACAATTTAATACATGGGATTTTTCTGTCACTGCTTTGTATCAGTGTTCTCTTCAGTTAGAACTGGGGAACAATCTTTATTGGATTGTGTGTTGGATGGAAACCTCAGTTGGTGGCTGAAGGCTACTTAAAGTGTCTAATGATAATATGAAGAAGTAAAAGGTAAGTGGTAATTCATAAGAAACTAACTCACAAAGAAGTATTTAAATGTTTGTATATAGGTGACTATTTGCAGTGTATGAAGAAAATTAGAGAACGAAGATACTTATTTTCCTATTTCCTGATTAAAAGTTCTACTTCATGCTTTTTGTATTAGAGAATTTGATGGTGATGTGTAGTATATTTAAACAGTATGTTTAACTATTGTTGCATTTGCAAGTAATAGTTGTAGTCAGTAGTAGTTTATGTTTGTACTATTCTTGCTGAAGTATTCTTGTATTCATGACTTTGTAGTCCCGTTGTATTCAACCCTTTGTAGTCACTTCTGAGGACTTAAAAACCCGTTGTTCTTTCTTCTCTTAAAGCTATACAGATAATAACTTTTTCCCCTACTGAAGGAAAAAATAGTCTTCTGATTAGTGGTATATTACCATTACCAGGGGGAAAATGTGAAAGCAGGATGGAGGTAAACCTTTGTTTCTATGTTTACTTTGTTTTTAAAAATATTATGGTAGATGGTTGTTTTCTTGCCTTTTTTTTTTGTCTTATTTTACAATAATGAACTTTTGAACGAAGTGATATGGACTATCTAAGCATTACATTTTTCCCCACTTTTTTTATATGAACGCTTCCAGTTCTTATTTGGATTGGAATTTGAAGAATTAAGTGATTTACAAAGTATGAGATTGAGAAAATTAAACAAAAATAACATTGTACTATCTGCAATGAAGTTTAAGCTAGAGAAAAGCCTTTCATGCAGAGCTATGAATGGAAATGAGCCATTCATTGTTCTCTTGCACAGGTAAATTTTGTAACAACCTTCATTTGAGTTGTACACAGATGCTCTGTTAAATAAATTGAAACACAATAATGAATTATATTGGATCTACACAGAGTGTCAAATAACTTCCCTCTGAAGCCTGATACTACATGCTGGATATTTTCTTTGATGCTTCAGTTTGTAGAGTATGAACATTGCTTTCAGTTTCTTTTAATTTCTGATTTTTTTGAAAAAAATCTTATTTTGTTTCTGATGGCCTCATTATTATGTAAGAACTGCTGTGGCATAAAGTCGGCTACCAAAATCCTTTGGTTTCATGATCATCGTTTGGAAACTACAATTTTTTAAAAATCAAATAATCACAAAATGTTGCATCTGTGTATGCTATAATAGTTTTTCTTCTTTTACCTTTATGAAATTAGAGAAACCTGTGATTGATAAGAGGAAAATCTACTTCAGACAAACCTCTGTATTTCCAAATGTGTAATGCGTAAATACAGCTTTAATTGTGGAAATTCACCTCATAAAAATAATTTTGAATTATGGTTGTGAAATACAGTATGAAAATAAAAATCAGTCACACTACTTTGATGTGATTTTCCCAAGGATGGAGTTAAACTCATTTCCTCTCCTGGGCTAGTCAGTTTTTCTTCAGAAATACATTCCTTTCAAATGAGGAAGGACTTTAAGAGAATACTGCTTAGAATATCACCTATGCTGATTCCTGTGATAAGAAAAACTGCAATTTAAAAACACACTATAGCAATTAGCAAACACATTGATTAAAAAATTAGGTAAGGACTAAGACACTGGGTTATAAGAGAAGAATGTTTTGGAAATGGGTGATTGCTGCAAGGAAAGAATTAACTTCTCGATGTCTTGAATAGAAGGTTAAATTTACTTTGCTTTCCTTTTAGGAAAAAAATTTCTAGGTACCTAAAGGTAAAATTAGTGCAGCAGCAACAAACAACCAAATTAATCAGCTTGACTGTTCATGTTATGGTATATTTATATTATTTCGTATGGGATAGCTGCTCAAAACAGTATTTAAAGCAATAGTTACCATAACAGTGCTCTGCCTGGCTGACACCAGCAGGTAACTGCCCAGTGTTCAACAGGGGGTACTCAAAGCTGTGCCCTGCAGGCCAGGTACAGCTTGTAGGGTGAATCCAAATGGTTCCCTGCCTTTTCTGCTATGGCTTGGCCATCAGGCACTTGTCTGATGGGGAACCCTTGCCCAGACTGCACAATTGCTAGGGTAGCCTGTGAAAGCCAGCAGACAAGTGGTCCTTGCCTGCAGAGCAATTTATTTAATTAAACACACATGTCACATGAACATGGATGTGTCTTCAGCCTTTGGAAGACTGGTACAGACAGTAGACAGTATTATTCACAATGAAACTGCCCATCTTCTTGCACTGTATAATCTGGCATTGCCTAAAGTCTTGTGTTCCACTCCGAGAATGGGTGTGCTCAGTGTACTCCACAGACATCCCAGTAAATTCAAGTTTTCCTCTTGCTTCCAGCCATAGGTCACTAAAGGAAAGACTTCCTTCTTCCTTAGTGAAGCATGATGTTCCATGTACATTTGTCATTGTTTAACCCTTGATTTTCAGGTATCTGATTTTTAGGTTGTTTTTTTGGGTGTTTTGTTGTGGGGTTTTTTTTTGGTTTTGTTTTGTTTTGTTTTGGTGAATAGTTGATTTTTAGGTAAATAATTTTCCGTTAGTTCAAATTAAAGAGATCAGTCATATGGATAAGGCCTTTTTTTCAGATTTAAGTACAAAGATTTTTGTTTGTCTCCTCTAAAGCTCAAAGCATTTGCTTTGGCACATCTTGGAGTATGAATACTAACACAAACTTCTATCTTCCCAGTTCTAACTTTTGTACAGTCCCTGTGAGAAAGAGACCATAAAAACAGAATGTTAAGTGTTTGGAAGTGTTTAAAATAATTTTGAAGGGGTTTAAAATCTAGTCCCAGTTCCTGCTGCCATGGAGAGGGGCACCTCCCATTAGACTGGGTTGCTCAAGGCCTTATCCAACACTGGACAGGCCTAGGACACTGCCTGGGTTGTGGCATCTCCAGCTTCCCTTTCAGATACTGGAAGGTTGCTATGAGGTCTCTTCTCCAGGCTACACAGTCCCAACTTGCTCAATCTTTGTAGTGGACATGTTCCAGTCCTCTTACTAACCTCATAGCCCTCCTCTGGACTTGCTCCAAGTGCTTCTTGATGTTCTTATGTTGGGGACACCAGAACTGTACACAGGGTGGGTGACTCCAGGTGGGTTTCACAAGAGTAGAGGGGCAGAATCACCTCCTTTAATCTCCTGGCCACACTCCTTTGGATGCAGCCTGGAATGCATTTGGCTTTCTGGGCTGCAAGTGTGCACTGCTGGCCCATGTTGAGTTTTTCATCAACTATCACCCCCAAATCTTTGTACGAAGGGTTGCTCTCAATTACTTTCCTGCCCCACCTGTGGGTGTGTCTGGGATTGCCCTGAGCCAGGTGTAGGACCTTGCACTTAGGTTTGTTGAACTTCTTGAAGTTTGCGTTGGCTCACCTCTCAAGCGTGTCAGAGTCCCTCTGGATGGCATCCCTTCCCTCCAGCGTGTTTGCACCTCTCAGGTTGGTTTCATTGGCAAACATGCTGAAGGTGCTCTTGCTTCCAATGTCTATGTCACCAATGAAGATGGTGAAGAGTATCAGCCCTGTATCAACCCCAGCTTGTGCCTAGTATGAAAAAACAGGTGGGAAAGCGAAATACAGGTTTTGAAAATTGTTTTAAAATGAGGATTTCAGAGCTCTGGGGTAATGTCTGGAGGAAATGTCTCTGAAGAATCCATATGCCTGTCGTTTGACACAGTCCTGGAAGCTAAGTCAGACAGAATTCTTACCTTCTAGGAGTACTCTTGCTGAGGCCGTTTCTACAGGTTATGGGTCTTAAAGGTCTAAGAACATTTTAAGGTCGTAAATTGTTTATTATATGAAGGCATGTATCTGAAGGTGCGAGAGTCCTAAATGAGCGGTCTTACAGTCTTACAATCGGTTGTAAACATAAAGTCTTAGCAAGCAAATTCCAGTAAAGCAATAATCAAAACAGAATTTAACATAACAGCTGCCAGGTAAAAACAATCTCCAATCTCCTGACCCCAAGCAGGGTTTCTGGCTGTGGGGTCGCAATAACAGAAAGGGATCACGAGATCACAAATCCCAGACAGGGGTCCCGGCCGCGGGGATCACAGTGACAGAAAAATCCTGAGATTCAGAACCCGCAGAGTCCCCAGCTGCAGGGTCACGACGGCAATGAGGGATCCCGAACCCGGCAGAGTTCCCGGACGCAGGGCCACAGTGACAGGAAGGGGGTCCCAAGGTCCCGAATCACACGCAGAGTTCCCAGCTGCAGGGATCGCAGGGACAGGAAGAGGGTCCTGGGGTCGCAGAGGCAAGCAGGGGTCCCAGGGTTTCAAACCCTCGCAGAGTCCCCAGCAGCCCCAAACAGAGTTCTGGGGCAAGCGCTGCAGGGGGAAAGGGAAGGGACGGGACCCCAGGGCTCTGATCCAAGCGACAAAGACTACAATAGATGGTACCTTTAGAATCCCATTCGACTCCCTGGCAGGGCTCCTTCCTCAGGCTGCAGAAGGTGGAGGTTGGATCGATAGATTGGGTTGATCAATCAATACTTTCACTTCCAGACCAGAGACTTTTATCCATAAGTTAAAAATGCATATTCATATCTTACCTACACACTACCAATCTAGGTGCAGTTTTCTAAGTTCGGAAAACTACAAAAAAATGTGAAAAGCAGCATCAAAAACCTACGCATATAGCATATCTATCAGTGCAAAAACTCTATCTTACTAGCATAAAAGTTGTATCTTATTGTGCGTAAAAATTTTATCTTGTTATGTGAAAAACTCTATCTTAACATACGTAAAAAACTTTATCTTGTTTGTGCAAAATTCATACCAAAAATTATAAACAGTACTTGATTTTTGTTGTGTCTAAACTCTATCACTAGGCCTCTGTACTTCTACACTAAGAACTAGGCACTTAGGGCATGTGAAGCTTAAAACTGAGGCTTAGATTTCTACTTTATGCATATATGGCTTTAAATATTCTAATTTTCACTCTCTTCACATTTCACTCTCTGCGGAGGATCCATAGAAACATGGACTCCAACATACTCTGAAAGGTGATACTTTTTAAAAATCTGTTGATCATTCTGAAGGATACAAGGAAGGAGAGAACAAACAGAGGAGAAGCAACGTTCCCTGAGGACTATTCTACAAAAACTTCAAGATTGCTTATTCTTAGAAGTAGGAATTGTGTTATTGGTCAATAAAGTCTCCCAGAAACTTGGAAAATTTTAAAGGTGATACTGTTTAGCTATACATACCATCTGAGGAGCTGAATGTTGAGGTAAAAACCACAGTGTTATCCTTTGATCCTACATCTTCCTTACATTTGTCTTGGCTACCTGAAAGGAGGTTGCAGTGAGGCAGATGATTGGGGTTTTGCCCCAAATTACAAGAGACGACAAGAGGAAATAACCTCAAGTTGTGCCAAGGAGGCTTGGATTGCATACTAGGGTACATTTCTTCACTGGAACAGTTGCCAAGCATTAGGACAGACTGCTTAGAGAAGTGGTGCAGGCACCATCCCTGGAGGTTTTTAAGAGATGTGTAGTTACGGCACTTAATGACATTATTTAGTGGTGGACTTGGCATGGCTAGGGTAATGATTGATTGATCTTATAGGTCTTTTCCAATCTAAATGATTCTATGGATCTATAATTGTTTCCCTGCAAAAGTACATTGTGCTTCTCTATAAATTTATCCTCATGAGATGGAGGTTACTACACCTTATAGCTACCAAATACTCTTCTACACTAAGTCCTCTTAGGATGCCTCCACTAATTTTCCTACTAATTTTGTGTTAAGAAAATTTACTACCAGAGACTAGAGACACCATGTGAAATATTGTTTCTCCATTCCAGACTGTAATGTCCTGCTGTAGGAAGTAGTATGCTGGGTTCTGTGGGACCATCGCTGCAAGCACAGAAACTATTTGTGGTTGTAACGGGATTAAAGTATCCTATCACACTTTGTTCTTTGGGTCTATACCAAGGATATTTCAGAATGCATTCCAGGAGAATTATGGTTGGTTATTTGTGATTGTTACCATCAAGTTGAGAAAACACCCCACTACATTCCTGGTAAACTTAAAATCTCTGAAGTTATAAAACCAATTTTTCTCATAGAATAAGTTCTGCAGACTGGCCAGTTGACTTCAAATAATTCTTCATACATTCTAATGTACATCAGGACTATATTGAGGGAATTTGAGCCATACTCAGATATCAATAGCTACTTGTTGCATGGGTGGCATGCCTAAAAAGGAAGATATTCTGTATGTATGTATCTCAATATTCAAAATTCTCTTCATTCTTGCCTCCTGTTGAAGCACATTTATCATGTGAACAAGTAGATGATTGCCATTTATGTGCATGTCTGGGTTCTATCATCTTTTAATAAAAAAATAATTCTATTTGTGATGAGGGAAGTCATGTTCTCCTTTGTTGGCAGATCAATTTCTAGTATCAGTGTGCGTTAGGCAGCAGGAGGGAAGATTTACTATGATCAGATTTGGAACAATCATTGTATATATGCATACTGTGAAATAAGCAATAAAGCATGATTTAAACTCACTCCAGGAGGCTGCCTTCACACAGTGTATGTTGAACGGGAAGACCAAAGCAGAAAATTCTGTTCTTTTGTAGTTCAGAATCTGCATGGTGAAACAATATTTTTATTATAATGACAACATTCTGCCACAATACCTTTCCACAGCATGATAAAGCAGAGGCTGAAATAGTCATCTGATTGAGTGTGTTCAATATATGTGCTGCCAGCCTTTGACCTTGGATTGACTAATGCTACTTCTTTAGTTTTGTTAGGTAAAGGTAAATAAGCCTGAAAGCAGGCTGATTTGCTGATGATGATATGAATGGGGAGAAACCTAGAAGCAGTCTACCAAGTTTTATTCCTTGTTCCTCTCTGCTGTATCATCCGTTCTTGATGGTCTGCTAGGGCACTAAGGCAAAGGTAAAGGTGTGTATATAGTCTTATGAAATTCAATATCTTCAGTGTGCTTGGACATGATGAAACAATGAAACTGGGAGTTCCCTCTAAAAAAGATTAGTGCATGAGATGTAAATTAGTTTGGGCTTTTTCATTCCAAAGTCTGTATGAACATCTAGTAGATTCTGCCTGATTAAACATGATGGATGGATTCAGGATACTTTGCTGGATATGAGGTATGATATAACAGATCTTAGAGAACAGAGTGAGTATCTGGATGTTTATGCCTTTGCAGGCCTGTTATGGAAACAACAGAAGCAAACCCATTCCTCTTTGGTATGTGTTTCTATTAAGCATGTTATCCTCCTTTGAGATGGCTTTTTGATACACTTGGACTTTGAAAACAATGCAAGGTGATTCATGAATTATTGCAGTCATACTTTGACAAGTATACATTTAACTTACTTAGGACATGAAAAGCAGATGTGATGCACCGTTCCTAATGAATGTCCAAGACCTGAGCTGTCTGCACTGCTTTTGAAGTGACAGCTTAGACACTGGAAATGAAAGACTAACAAAAAAGAAGCTTAAAGGATGGACAAGCAAGATAGCACTGGTGTTAAGGTAAGTCTGTAGAAATAAGATTGATAAGGAGGGAACATTTCAGCAGTTCTGATTTCTAGAGAAAACAGGAGAGTACATGAGAGTTATGTGGACTTCGAACTACTGAAGTGGCTGTTATAAAGCATGTGTTTTCATATCAGTGAAGTGCTGAGGAATTGGGTGTGGGAGTTTGCAGCATAAGTTGGTTTATATGGCTTTTCACTGCAGATCTTTAGGTCTTTTTACTAGGTAAGAAATGGCAAGACCTGATTTCAGGGAAGACTGAGAATTTCTTATGTCTGAAAGACTGCTCACAACTTTGACAGAAATGGCAGAAACTTGCAATCAGCAGAATATGTACATGTAGTTATGACCCAGTCAGTCCAACGCACCTTTGTGTGCTGGGATACTTGTGTTTCAAGTTTCTTATGGAGTTCAGATTCATATGAAGAGTGGACACAACAACCGTTACTGATACATCCTATTAAAAGATTTATTTTCTTCATCTATAAACATTAATGATACTATCAAATTGAGCCAAAAGCTTCTATGCTTTTCATAGTTCATTCAATATTTCATTTTCATAGTTCATTTTCATAGTTCATTCAAGACACAGGATGACTTGATTGAGAAAATTTAATTGATAATAATGTAATACCTTAAAAAAAAAGGTGTAGCTAGGTAAAGAATGAACACAATGTTCAACACATGCTAAAATTTCTGGAAGTCCATCCTGTTATTCAAAGCTCTAATACTTTCTTAAGGCCTACCATTTGGGAAATGCAATATAAAAATCTAAGGACAAAAAAGAAGAAATACAAGAAGCAGAAAACTGTGTTTGGCAGGGTGCTGGGAGCAGTTTCATTATCATGTCTATCTTTGAAATAATTGTTTATGTGAAACCACTGCTAAGTTTGACTGCCAGTATTTCAAAAGGCCCTGAGGCATGCCCAAGGACCAAGCAGACTATTTTTGGGGTGCTACTGAGTGTGTGTATGAACTGTCTTCTCCCTGGTGCTCACAGAGGCTCTGCTCAGGCTCCTGCAGTGGAACAGCATGGTCTGAAAGTGAGACTCTCCCATAAAGAGGAAGAGGAGAGAGCTGAGCACAACAGAGAAAGATAAACTTGGCTGAGCAGGAAAATGAGAAATTGAGAGACCAGAAAATGGGAGAAACATCTAGAAAGAGCAAGTGTATAGGAAATATAGGTAACATCCAGAATCAGATGGACATTGAAGCTCAAAGTCAGTACAGTGGCCAGAAACCAACAAAATAAAAGAAACAGTAGACAAGAAGTGGATGAGAGGGCAGAGCTGAGAAACCAAAGAACGGGAGCCGGGGATTTATTATAGCAAGAGGGTAAATTTGAGATAAGTGGAAATGGAGATTGACTGAAGAGTAAGGTTTGAGAAACGAGTTGAAGAAAACAAAGACTGGAAACAAATTCAGGATAAAGAAGAATGCTGTGTGCCTGTTTTATTAGTTTACACTAGGTACAATGAGGTATAATTATTGGAGGGACTTTGGTTTGGTGGCTATGGTCCTTGGGACATTCCAGGGCTCCAGTCCTGCAGGGGACAGTGGTGACAGTTCAGGAGCTGTTGAAGTTCTTTCTTTAAGTTTTGTCAGTGTGGAAAAAAGTGATACGGAAAGTATGTGAAGATGACTAGGAGGATCAAGAAACTAAGTGTTCAAAAATTTAGGTTTATACACAAATTTCTTCATTTTACAAAGATTTAAAATAATACACTGGTCACATACTGTTTTCTTATTCATTGGTTGTGTTCATTGTCATGAGCTGTAATATTGCTACTGTTCCTTTTTTTTTACCTTTTGCCTTCAATAATGTCTTGATTACCGGTGATTCAAGTCTTCATATTTTATAATTCAAAACAATTTCTTATTTCCTCTTGGACCTTCTTGTTACTTTTATTGTAACTTATGCCATGAATTTATTTTTACAGCCCCAAGAAAAATGACTGAGTTGTTAGGCTGAGATGCAGGAGAGCCAGAATCAAAAAGCATATGCTGAGTTCGGGGTACCTGTGATCCGGTCTCTCGAAGGGAGAAAGAATTTGGCAGGGTGGAAGCAGAGCGCAGCTGGGTCCGGGAGGGGAAACGTGTGAGAGGAGATCCGCTCGGCCCGGCCGTCGAGGCGGGCGGCAGCCAAGGCAGAGCGGGTGCCGGCCCGCCCCGCAGAGGAAAGCCGTGGCGGCAGCGTGCACCTCCCAGGGCTGGGGGCAGATAGCAGCTGGCTCACCGAGCGCTCCGGGGTAAAGGACGGCGCCCCGCCCGCCCCGCGCCGCCGCCACGGGACAAGGATCGCTGCCCCGGGGATGGCGGCGTGGCGGGACCTGCTGCTGTCGCCGCTGGGCTCCGTGTGCCACGGGCACTGGTGGGGACAGGGCTGGCAGCCCCCGCACCGCCAGCGCTCCCACCCGCAGGTGAGGGCGGCACGGCCGGCGGCGACACCGCTGTCCCCCGGCGCGGGCGGTGCCGTGTCCCTCCGTGTCCCTCCGTGTCCCGCCGAGAGCGGCTGCCGAGCAGCGGGGGCTGTGACGGATCCTGCCCTCAGTGTCCACGGGCAGCGGCGCCGGGCGGGCGGCCCGGACGGAGCGGAGCGCTCGACTGCGTCCAGCGGCGCTCCCTGCCCGTGAGGGGAGTCCTGGCCAACCCGCGAATGGCATCAGGCTCCGTCTGAAAGGCCGGGCGGCTTGAGGGGAGCAGAGCAGTGTTAGCTGACGGTAAAGGAAGTCGCTGCGATTCTGGGGGCTGTTTTACCAGAGATTTGGTGTTCTGGACCGGTGCTGTTTAGCTCTGTGTATTTCTGCAGACGGGGACTTGAGTGGTTTCATGCAAACAAACGGATCTGGTTGCATTCTAGCAGCCATGAAAGGGTTTTAGCAAAAAAAGACTGCCCAAGCTAGGGGCAGGACATAGCACGGGAGTTTTGCTGTAGTGCTATTCCAAATAGCCATGAGGTTAGGTGTTAACACGACGGAAAAGTGCCTCCGGCTTTAGTAAATTGTCATTCCTTTCTACTATGATGCTGACTGAATGCTTTTGTTTGTTTGTTTGTTTGTGGATTTGGAGGGGTTTTATCCTGTTTGTTTTTTCTTTGAATTTAAGAATGGAACGTCTGTGATTCAGATGTTTGGGGTTTTAAATGAGACCTCTGAGTAAGTAACATAACATTATGAATCTGGATGATATTTCCCACAGATCACGCTGTAGCAACATTGCTGTAGCAAAGAATCGTCTGTATCTTTTTCTGATATACTTGCTGACAAAAGAAACATGCTTACAGTGGAATACTCTTTTTATGTCTTGTTAAGAACATCATTTTCAAAATACACAATATCTGCTTGTAAACTAAGAAAAATGAGCTAGTGTTTTGAGTTGTAAACACCTGATATTAAAGAACAAAATTCTGTTACCAAAACACTGGAGTAGCCAATTTTTAGAGATTCACATCCTTTGGACCTGTCAGGGGAATTGTAGTGTTACCTATAAGAATCAGTGCATACTGATATGAACCTGATAAGAGTTTAAGGAAACATCATCACAGTTTTCTTTCTCTCTGAAGCATGCACTGAAATTGTGAAATCCATTTACAGATTTTTTGGTATCTTATACCATAACAGCTTTATTTAAAGTAGCAGCAGGCTTATATAGTAGTATTAAAAACCACAATAAGCAGCAAATAAGTTGTTGTGTTTGAAGCAGTTTCCTTAATTGTTTTCTGGCTTGATAAGGAAAAAATGAAGATTTTACGTCTGTGACAAGGTCAAGCCATAGTGACCGGCCAGTAGTAAATGTGTTGAAGTATGTTGCTTCTAGTAGTAACTGGATCAGGAAGAAAACAAAAATAATCCAGAACTATGCTGGAAAAAACATTTCTCTGAGTTTCACCATCAGGGTTTTTGTTTTTATATTATAGGAACAGGGAGCAGATGATTGTTACTTGTTACTGCTTTCTCCCTCTGCCCCTTTGTGATCCCCTACTGAAAGGCAAAACGCCGTGTAGTAGCTTTAAAAGAGCAGAAGTTAGTGGGTTTGAAATGCCTAGAGCTCATAAAGGAAAATGTAGTTTCAATAAAAATGTCTGTCCAGGCATACACATGATTATGCAGTACAGACAGTACTCCAGTCTGGGCTGTAAGTAAATTATTTATGTGCCTGGGTTTTAGTTTTCCAAGTAGGTGTTGGCACCTAAGAGTGTAGGTCCCTCTGGAGCCAGTGAAACTTTGTGTGAGTACTGATTGGCTTTGTGGACAACCTCATGGGCCTAGGAGCTGCACAGTGTTGCTCCTCCATTGTCTTCAGGAATTCTCTCTCAGAAAAGAGATTTTAGTGGCCATGAAGCCAGAATTATGCTGGATTCATAGTATTGTCTTTAAAGTGGGATTGCAGTACAGGATAGCACATCACAGGGAAGCTGCAGCGGTAAGAAGGGAAGGTCAGTCTCTTCATGTTGCTGTCAGCACTATGCTGAATGTGACTGCTGGCACAGACTATGCTGGACTGCTGTGTGCCATCTACAGTGTCTGATAATGTGGCTATAATCTGGTCTGTGGAAGCTAAATGAAATTATTCCAGGGGGAAGAAATCTATATGGATTGTTGCATTACTCTTTGTACCTATTTTCCTACATAAATAACTGGTTCATCGCTCCTTTTTGTGGTCCAAATTGTCTTAAGTTTATTTTTTACATAGTAGCACTATGTTAAGTGAAAAAGTGGATCCCTGTGTTTCCTCCAGCAGGCTGATCTATATGTTTTTCTGTGCTCTACAGGGAGATGGTAGGTTCAAGCAGGGTAATCCCATTTTTTGAGAATTGCACTAATGTGTTTGAGACTCCTCAGATAGTATGCAGCACAACAAGAAGCTGAGATGGCCACAGTTTAGCAAGTTTTGATCTTCCCTCCATGTTCCTTTCAGACAGGCTCTGCCAAAGGCTGTGTAAACCTTCTCTGATTCTTGTATTATATAAACTTATTACTGTGTAACATATGCTCTAGGCAAAACCTTGTGATCCACTCTGTATGACTTGAATTACCTGTTGTTTTGCTTTATGTTCTTATCTTTAACACTTTCCTTCAGTTTTTGAGGTGGTCATACCTTTGCCTCCCAGCTGAAAGAATTGAGGCCCCTTTCAGGGGCCATAGCTGTTCAAGTTTCAAAAAAGGCAGGTAGCATTAAGCAGTTGTCTTAATTCTTCCCTTAGTATTGCCATGCCTTTGCATTTCTGCCATAATGCAGTTGCTGGTACCTGTTGTTCTAAGTTGTACAGTACACTTTGTCCATCTTATAGGAATAGAATTAGGCATCTAAAAACAGTTTCTGAAGTTTCTCGGTGTTCCTTTACCAGGACAGAAGCTGGATGCTGACATGATGTATACTTTGATAAATGCTAGTCAGAGAACGGGTTTTTTAGAGCCCATTGATGATGTGACATATTGTTGTCTCAGTTTCCAGAGCACAAGATCCTTGGTTGCTAATAAAGTTGGTGGTTCTGTTTTTTTATAATTATGAAGTCTTAGAGATGAAAGAGGAGGTCAACCCCCTTCAGTATTATCAGTAATAGAAAGGTGTTGGGGCAGATGCTTGCCTCCCAGCCTTCAGTGATTTCAGATATAATGCTCTGGAAATTGGTAAGCACCATGGCTCCACCTTGGTGTCAGCCCTTTGGTGTGAAAAAAAGAATGTTTCACTGTGGAAGTGTTTTTCTAGTGACCTTGAAGTGCTAGAGATTGCACATGGGCGACTGGGACTCTGTCATATCTCTGAAGGGTTGGCAGCCTGTTGTGACTGTAGCGTCACTTTAGGCTGCATTGTTGAGGTCAGGCTGTGGAAATAAATTTTTTACCAGCCTGGCTGTGGTGGGATGATCCCCGGTTTGATCAGTCCTTGTCCTATCAGTCCTATAAATCAAAGTACATTGGATTACCTTGTATTGGTGCGATTTAACCCCCAAAGAGGCATGGCAGAGCTTCTACTAGTACATCTCAAGTGCTTGTCAAATAACATCCACCTCTCTGTCTGCTGGCCAGTGTTTCAGAAAGGCCAGGTGGCAGTGCTGTGCAACCTCAGCCCTCAGAGTGAGCTCATCCTGTGCATTCTCCTTACAGCACCCTCCTTGCCCCTGCTCTGGTCCTTCTCTCCTCACTTGTGTCTCCACAGCTCATGAGACCATCCAAACACACACGCAGGCATCCTGGTGAGCAGAGAGTGCTGCCAGAAGGCTGGGTGGCATTTGGAGCTGCCACTCGAGGGAGAGGAGTTGTCGTCAGGGTGGAGCAGACAGGACAGCATGCCTTGGAGCACAGCCTGGCTGCTGGGAGCCTGGAGCCACAGCCCAACTTTGTGCCAGGAGGGCAGTGCTGATGGCTGCCATGTCATTCTGTGCAGCCTGGCTTAAACTGTAATCACAGCTGCTCCTTTCTGCCTGGTCCTGGGGAAACCCAAGCCTCTGGGAGTCTCTTTGGCCACTGTTGCAATTCCCAATGAATAAACTAGGGGATAAACTTGATGTTGTGGAATGTGTCTTGGACATGAGGCTGAAGGTCCAGAAAGACCTGGTGTAGAGTTCAAGGGTGTGTCCAGGTGGTCTCTGGGGCAAAGGGGCACAAGGATGTCCCTGCAGTCCCCAGTGCTGCTCCCAGGCCATGGCTGGCTCTTCCTCCAGCTAGTTTGTGGGTCTGCAATTTTTGATGCGTTGATGATGTGACTTACATTTAACTGTGAGCCGGCATGCAAAAGAAAACTTTCTTTTTTTTTGGAAGGTGGTGTGGAGGGTAGAGTCAAGGAGAGAGGTAAGACATGTCCAGGTGAGAAACGTAGAAGTGGGACTGACCATACCTTCAGCCTCTTTAAAAATCACCCAAGATGTGTTTGCTCCCTCTTTGTAAAATGCAGTTTCGGTTCTGTGATCTGTCTTGTAGTGTGTGCAAGGGCCGCTGTATGCAACTGTCAAACCCAGGAAGAATTTGTCACTGTGTGAGACAAGCAAGGGAGCAAAAATAAGTCTGACAGAAATGACAGTGAGCAGTCATATAGCTCCAGAGGAGAGCTGTGTGGATTGCTTGCTTCATGGAATTATAGAACCAGAGAATAATTTGGGTTAAAAGCAACCTTCAAGATCATCTGGTTCCAACCTACCTACCACCTTACTCTAGAGCAGGTTGTTAACTAAGAGTGGCTTGCTGGGGCTCTTCATGCTTCCTCCAGTTGAAATTTGCAACCTGCATTTACTTTTCACATCAGATACTTTAGATATATCTGACCTTTAGAGGTTCACCTCTCTAGTCAACTTTAAGCTCTGTGTAGGGAAGAAATAAAACAAGCAAAAGAAAGTTCTGATATTTACTATCAGATAATTTTTTTCTCTTCCTCCCCCTGATTTAAACTAGGAAGACCTTTGTGCTGTGTGATTTTGAGCTGGGTGTACTCTTGTAGCAGCGCGCTTTGATGTATTTTTCTAAAACATTGCATGTTAAGGGATAGCAGAAAGGCTTACTTGATTAGTTACTAAACTTAAAAAGTAGAAAGTAATAAACTAATTAAAGGTCTAATATTCCAGACTAAGCTAAGATTTCCATCAGTTCATGG
Source organism: Prinia subflava (assembly GCF_021018805.1). Lineage (NCBI taxonomy): Eukaryota > Metazoa > Chordata > Aves > Passeriformes > Cisticolidae > Prinia > Prinia subflava. The sequence continues at coordinate 35,206,766 of NC_086283.1, read as the reverse complement.
TTCTCTGTGACCCAGGAGTTAAGCTGGAGCTTTTTTTCACACAGAGATTTTTGGTTTTAGTATTTCCTGCATTTTGTTGTCATTTGGTATACCTGTTGTGTTTTTGTTGTGTTGTGTGGTCCTCTCTGGATCAGAAACATCACATAGGAAACCCCATTAAAGTCAAAGGGGTTTTGTTTTTTTGGCTAAGATTGGGTTTAAAATAGTGGAAACAGTTTTATGAGCCCTTGATGCAAGACCCTAATCCAGAAAATCACTTAAGCATACCTACTTAGCTTTTAAGTACAGTTGATTAACTGTGAAAGAAAATGCTACAGCACTTTGTGGAGTGAAGACTGGATTTATGTATTTTTGAAAAACTAATCTGCTACTTTTATTCTGAGGGAAAAAAACCCTAAAATCTCTCTTCAGAACGACCAACGAGTTATAAGAAGTTCCATTATCCTTTTCTGACTTGGGTCTGCATTTATCTTGCAAGCACAGGTGGCTTCTGCAAGTCACCATACCAGTTTGTATTGTATTTGTGAACACCTAAGAATATGTTTCCATTGGATGAGCTTGAATTGGTTACTAGGAAATAATCACAGAAATTCTGCTGTGACCTGAAGTTATATACTGTCTTCAAAAGGGGAAAATATAAAAGCTTCTCAGTGTTACTGGATCTGCAATCTGCCTGAAAAGGCAGTTTGAGATTAACTGATAGTTGTTTTATAGTTGGCCATGGTAAACAGGTGAACAGTGGAAGCATTCAAATGAAATTATTTGCACAATATCTTTCAAATCTCAGTGAATTTTAGTGATGAAAATTTTCTGGTGCATTCAATTTCTTATAATCACATACATTTCCACAGATGTGTAGAATCTTGAACTCTGGGGCAAAGAAGTAGGTAAGAAGGACTGGAAAAGCAAAAGCTACTAGTTAGTAACAGGTGCATCAATGTATTGCAGTGGTGGAGATCAAAGGAACCATATCATATCTCTGTTACAGAGCCAGATGGTTGTCCTATGACAAGGTAACCTGAACACAAGGAAGCTCTGGAAGACCTGAGAGGCCATTGAAAACCTCTCATGAGTTCATATTTTACTGCATGTGACCCTGGAGTTTTGCAATGTTCTTCTACCCTACGTGGATCTAGAGTGGTGTTCTTTGTTTAGCAATCAATTGTTATGTTACTTCATACCATAAGCATGCATGGAGTGGGTGCTGAACCACAAAGTTCCTCCTCTGAAAAGCTTATGTGAGACAGCGTGTTAATTTGGAAATCTCTTTAATGCCGGCAGTAATTTAACCGGTTGGTAATGAAGCCATGTAGAGTTTCCAGGGGTAAGGAAGGGTTCAAGAGATACCAGTGTGCTTAAGCCCTGAGCTCTTGTGAAATAGTCTTGCATACTAGCTTACAGGACCTCTGGCTGCATTTCAGGTATCTAATGTTACGGCAAGTGACTTGCTATATGTGAAGTTAATTTTGAAAGAGTTTAAGATATTTTAGGACACTCTGCTTGCAGTGGACTCTTGTACTACCTGTAATAAGGGGAAGTCATTTTCCTCTTCTGATGTATTTGAGTAAAGGTGGGTCACAGACTGCACCATGCTGATTTCTCACAGACACCTGAAAATAGTACGTCCCTCCTTCACAGGCACTAAAAGTCAGTTTGGATCTTTCCGGTATTTCTGATTATTGACATCATCATTAAGGTTCTTTGCATGTACTGTATGCTTGAGTACTGAGGCAATTCTAATAGGCCTATGATCATCTATTGCTTTTGTTTGCTTTCATCTAATAGTTTTGAGTGTAAGAAAAGGTTGTATAAAAGTTGTATGTGATGCATAACTGTTCTGGTTTGTTTTTTTGCTAAAATTTTGACAAAACTTGTTCAACCAGGCAGAAGTACTGGCCCTAGTAGTTAGGATCTTTTAGAAAACCCCAATTCTTTGAAAGTGACATTGTGTACTGGTTTCAGTACACAAACAGAGGGTATGCAGAGCTGAGGTATGGTGCTTCACAGAACTTTTCAGCTCGTGAAGTACTGTTTTGGCTAAGACACTGTGTTTCTCTGTTATCAGTACAAATTTGTTGCAGTTTCAGTAAGCTACTTACAACTTGATTGTTCTGCCTAGTTTCCAGCACAACTGTACTTTGCCTAAATGAACTAACCTGTTATGTAAACTGGCTAGTCATTGTGTGATTTCTAATTACCTGCAGCTGTCTGGAGCTGCAATATATCATTAAAAGTGATTGCTGTTGTTTTGTCCAAAATTTGATTGTGTTTCAATAATGGATGAAATTATTCTGCCGCAGGGATGTGTGCCTTTTATTTTTCTTTTGCAGGGAATTGAACAGTGTCCAGAGCAGCATGGTGTTTAATTAGAAAATATGTGTGTCTGTGCCTTTCATCCTAAAGCAGTCATAAGCACAGCTAGGGATGCTAAAACGTTGATGTTTCGCATTGACAACGTAACCTAGTTTTCCTGAATTTAGTACTTGACCAGTGGACAGTGCTTATTGTCTGGTCCAGAAGGAGCTGAATGTTTCTTGCAGCTCTTGGTTTGGTAAAGCTAATTTTGGAGCAGGAAGAGTGTACATTAACCCCCTGCTTAGCAATGTTTATTTGTCACAATGTCTCTACAGGTTTTGACTTTGGCAAGCCTTTGCAGGGATGGTGGTGGAGGGATGTATGGTCTGAGGCAGAAGAAAGCAGAAGCAAAAATTGCAGCGTTGATGGGTTTTTGCTGGATGGTGAAGTCAGTGAGGGAGGCAGCACAGCAGGGGCTCACAGGGCCATGTTGTCCTGCCCCTGAAGGCTGGTGAGCCCAGCTCTCTGTCCCTGCCCAGCCACCCAGCGAGACAGTGGCACAGTCACTCTCCTTGCTGGTGGCACTCCTGCATTTTGAAGGATCTCTGTGCTAGGCTGTGTTTTTAGGGGTTTTTTCTGCTCTCAGTGCTCAATGGAAAGAATTTGAAAGAAATGGGTGGTGCATATGTTTATATTTTACACTCTGATCTCTTTCTTTACTTCTGGAAACCTTAATTTTTGAACATTTTGACCCGACAATGTCCCTTTAATACCATATTATGCAAGGATCTCAGACATTAAAAATATTGGAAAAGTGATTAAAAGCAATTTTCTAAAAACTGCTCATGTGCCTTAAATTTCAGAGCCAAACTCATGCCACTCCATTGGCTAAATCAGTCTAGAAATCTCCAAAGCCTCTTCTGTGGCAGGGAATTATAAGCAGCAAACCTAATCCTCAGACTAGTGAGAAAAGAGAAGCCAAAACTCCCAAACAAAGGTCTCAGGACTTCCTTAGAGGAAAATCAGGAGGAAAGCTGCAATATAAATTTGGTATATCAGAGCAGAAATTTACCAGTCAGAAGGAATATGTAGTTGTGATTTTGTCTCCTTTAGGATTTGGTGGTGAAAAGGATACATATAGATGATGGCTGAGGTATATGTACCTCACTGTAGTGACAGGAAACATTTTAATTTGTTGTTGAAATTTAATTAAATTATGACTGTTTTGGAATATAAATCAGAGTTTTGTGAACGGAGATTTACATACTACAGAAGTCTTTTACAAAACTAGGAATCTAGTTAGGTTAGATTAGATTCTATTTAGATTTTCTAGCTAGACTAGAAAAGTCTGCAGTTCAGAAGTCTCCTTTTTTCATTTTTACTTGCCCAGCCCTGAAGTCATGGATGACTGTAAAAAAGTGTGAAGTTTCAAACCCCTTTTCCAGATGATACAGTAAGTCTAAAAAACAAAGTGAAGCCTTAGATTAAGAAATGAATGTTAGGGTTCTGCTGTCAATTTACATACTAAGTGAAGATTTTACTTATTTAAATTAAAAAGAATTACTTAATTAAGTCCCAGAGATTTCAAAGTTCAGCATCCAGCAGTTACTGTTCCTTTCTGGGAATTTGATCCTGACAGATCTGAAGAGAAATGTTCAAAGATTTCCAGTGAGATTCTTTGAAAAAAAAAAATAAATCTGTGTGCCATAGTGGCTGTTCAGTTTTCTAAGATGTAACAGGCATCACTGACACAGCATACCAGGAGGCAGTGAGAAAGCCCATCTGTCCTGCACCCTGAGTGCTAGGTCTTGGTCCCTGCTTTTGCATTTCTCCCTAAACCTAGTTTAGCAAAATATAACCAGAATGCATCTGTCCTTGACTCAGTGAAGAATAATAAGAGAAGGATTCGACCATCACTCTCAGGTAAAATGAAAATGTTGCCTTTTTGACTCAGCTTTAGTATGATTGCAGTTTGCTAATCTTCTGGCAGAAGGAGAATGCAATTCTTAAAGCAAATTTGATTCATCCTTTCCACTTTCTCTATTGTACATGTGTTTGACAGAACATCTAAATAATTTTCACAATGGCAATAAATTTAAATATTGATCTTCTTGGGGAGTTCTGTAAAGCTTGGAGGTGAAGGGCTATGACTGTTCAGAGCTGTAGTTTCAGCTTGTAGTATTACACTTAAAATGATGAGGATAATTCTGAGTTGTCTATATACAACCATATTGTCACTACAGTGGATTTTTTGACATCATGTTCCAAAGTTCAGGAATTTATATTTGAAATGTCTTTTTAGCCCCCTAAATCCTGGATCGAAGAAGTCTTCAGTAAAAGAGAATGTGCACACATTATTTCCAGCTCAAAAGATCCACACAGGTAATTTTTTTTTCTGTTACATTTAGAAAGAATCAGAATAATTTTTTATGGGCATTGTGTTTGGTTCGGATGGTGTTTTTTACTGTCTCAGTCAATGATTGCTGGTCAATGGGTTTTCATGTATCCCATCACCAGTTTGTTTTAAATGAAACTGTTTATTTGCATTAAAAATTGGCAGCAATTAACCTTACTATGTTTCTTAGATTTTTTGCTGTCAGTCTGGTAGCCAAAACAGGTATGGTATCCAGTTAAGAGACTGAGTTAGTGGTGCACCATTCTTTCCCTTCCTCAGAATGATTACTGCTGCTGATCACATCATCTGATACAGGAATTTCTGATCATACTGGTGTAGAGTATGAAAGGAGTAAGGAAGAGATCAAATTCTCAACCTGCACTTTAGGACCTGAGGAAGCAAACATAACCTGTCATTCTGCATTATGTAGCTAGTTGTTGGTGTGGCCTAGACAAATTTGAAGAGTTCATGTTCTCAGAATGTGAACTTGTAATTTTGATCATATGGTTTTGAACACACGGAAAGTGTAGCATAGCTAAGATAGATAAGTCATCTATGAAATGCAGATCTGACATACAGTCTTAGTTATGAACTTCCAAACAAATCACTCAAGTTATCCAGTATATTTTCCAGGAGTTAGTGGTGGAGATGACAACCTGTTTTTTTATTGATGAAAATTCTTTTACTGTTGAATTTATACTGTAAAAATAGGATTTAAGCTGTCTTGTTTTACACAAGCATATATTAATTATCCACCTTTTTATCACAGATGTCCTGCAGGATGCCAGGTGTGCCATAATTTAATCAGGTAAGAGTGCATAAATACATATGCACTCCCTAGTCAAGGAAGAAATGACAAGAGAAATATCCTTATTGTTTTGCGTTCAGAGCAGCATTTCTAGGGATGTGCTGGAGAATGCTTAGCATATAATATTAGTAGAATAAAACCTTTGATTTATTTGGAATAGAAAATTGTACCCAATTACCTTGTGTGCAAGATTTTGTTTTAATCTCCTCCTGAGGAATGAAGGGCAGAAATGTGTCTTTAAATGAGAATCAGTTCCAGATATGTCCCAGATTATACAAAGAAGAGTGAGTCTATAGTGATAGAGAGCAGTGATAATTAGGGAAAGAAAAAGAAAATGAAGGGAGAAGAAAAAGGACAAAAGATGCATCCATGATAACAGGTTTTTTGAAGATTTTTCATCTTCTCTGCAGTGAGGATTCTGAGTCTCTGCTTTTGGGAAGGTAAACAACAAAAATTTCATGACTTTGGTGCTTTTAAAATGTGGATTTTTTCAGGGAAATTGTATTTTGTGACCTGTATTAATTAGTTGTTTTCAATCCACTATTTGTCATTCAGATGGTATTACCATACACATCTTGGTACTGTATATTTATGATAATACATTATCAGTTATTGGAACAAAAAGTTCAACTTTCATTTGTTTTGTGTTAAAGGTTGAGGCAATAACTGGTGAGTAGCAAACTGATGTCAAGCAGTCCCACAATCTGTGTTAACATGGTTATCTGTCTTTCATTATTCTTCATATCTCATTTTATTTCTAAGATTTACAAGAGTCATATTTTACAAAGAATAAATAAGTTGCTCCCAAAATCAAATTACTGTAAAGAGCTGATATGCAGAATGGTGCTGGCATTGTAAGGCAACTGATTTGTGTTTCTGTTCAGAAAGTGTGATCTCCTTCTAAGAGAATGGCTTCAGGTATATCTTGCCTTAGAGCAGAAGAATAGATACTCAAAGATTTTTGCATGTCTTCCAAGAGCAGAAATGCAGAGGATATTTTAATGCTTCCTGCTAACCTACAGATACTCAGCTGGGTATCACAGCTAAAGTTACATAAGTTACATTGTCCCTCAAAATATAATAGCTTAATTTCATCTCAGTCAAGACTACAGAAGTTCTGTAGTTCTCTCTCACTCTCCCCTCAGAATGACCATGTTGTTAGTTGGTCTGGGAAGACCAGTACGACAAAAATTAACCCACAGAAGTGGAAAACCAAACCAAGTGTAGCTTTCACCAAATCAGCCTCCTAGTCAAACACAGTTTAGCTGCATAAATGTGAATACAGCACTAGGCGAGGTAGGAAGAGAAACAGGAAATGTGCACTCTATTGGATGGATTTGTTTTTTTCTTTCACCTTTCTCTGTCAAGACATTCTGTATCTTTGTGTGTCTTTGACCTTGTAGTTGTTTCTTTCAGTTTTTGCTGAGCATTTGCATGCTGTTTAGATTAATATGAATCTAGGTTGTTGGTCTATGATTTCAGAATTGTGTGTGGGTGTCTAATTTACATTTCTGTCAGCCCTTATCCTGCAAGTATATTTTCCAAATGTTAACTGTTCTTTTCTTCTTAAGTATCTCATGGTGAACAGAGAGCTTTGTTCTAGGAGAATTTTTCTGTTCCTAAATAGGAGAAATAATTTCCATATGACTGTTATGACTGGTTATGCTGTATTTATTAGATCAACAATGAAACAGGTTTTGGGCCTCCTGAGTTCTGCAGTTTTCCACAACAGTCAAAGAGTCATGTGTATATACTTGATGCCTATTATAATTTGATATAATATTGTAGGCAAATAAAATATCTTAATAATTTCTTGTGTAGAGAACTTCCAAGGCTTACAGGCAGTTTGTGAATGGAAACAGTTTGTGAATGGGTTATGCAATTAATTTGTTAATTCTAATCACTCCATTTAGAAGTTGCTAATCAAATTTGAGTAACTGACCAGCACCTTTGTCCATGCTCCCCTGGTGAACTGAAAGGGGTCTCTATCTACTCTTCTGGACAGTACTCACAAAAACATCCCAGACAGCAGTTAGACTGGACTCACTATATGAGTATTCAGAAGTGAGGTGTCCATTTCCTGAATCCTTATATATCTGAGATGTTCTTGCAACTTCTCTATATATTTCACCTTTAAGGCAAAAGTTTTAGACACAGCTTCTAAATTGCTGCCTGTTAGGACACTGGATATTGTAGTCTGACTCCTGCAGCTCCTTTTATTTCAGTGTCCGTCCTTTGGGTTTTCCCTTGTTGCTCAAAGTGTGGCTTTTCTAGTAGCCTGCTTTTATGTTACTGATGATGTCCCCGCCTTCTCTGGTAGCTTGGTGAGATTTTTGAGGCAAAAAAGGCAAAGTCATTGCAAAGATGCTTTGTATCCATGTCCATATATCCATAGGATCACACAGTAATCCAGGCTGTAGGGAAATGATCTCTAGTATGCTCTGCCGGGGGTGTCAGACGAGGATGCTTCACTCAGTTGTGTGAAACCCCCAAGGATGGAGATAACTTACCCTCCCCAGTTCCTTACTGCACTGCTGGGTGGTTTCCAGAAAGAAAAAGGTTTCTTCTTATTTCCAGCTTCAGGCTCCCATGCTTCAGCTGCACTGCTGCCTCTCACCCTCCTGCCATGCATCACTGAAGAGCCTATCTACACCTTCTGTGTACTCCATCAGTGCTGGGTGTGTTGTTGGAGCCCCTGAAGCCATCTCTTGTCCCAGCAGAACCAGCCCATCCAAAAGCCTCTTCCCAGAGATCAAGGGCTCCAGCCCTGCCATCTGTCACCAGAACAGTCACTCTGCCCCTGAAGGTTCTCCACTTTGCTGATGTCCCTTCTGTGTTGTGGACTGAAGCCAGAGGTGTACCCAGACAGGGGCTGAAAAGTACCAGGGGATGGACACTGCTGTCCCCCATCCCTCGGGCCATGTCCCACTCATACCACCCCAGGCACCTCTGGCCCTCATTGCTGTCCAGGCACATGGATGACCCCGGCTTAGCCCACCAACTCCCAGGACCATGTCCCAGAGCTGCCCCACCCCTAGGGCTGCACATTCCCTCCATTCCCTTTTCCAGGTTGCAGGTGGACAGGCTGGACAAGAAAATGTCCCTGTACAGACCATGAGGAACCCTTCTTGATACCAGCCCACCACCCAGCTGGGTCCTCACCTGCCAGCCTGTCTTCCCTCCCACACCAAAATGTCACAGCCCACTACAGAAGCCTGGCTAGAGCAAAGGTGGGTGGTCTACCCTCATCCCCACAATTACGTTCTAGAAGGCAGTGAGGTTGGTCAGGCATGACTCACCATTGATCCTTGCTTACTGCTTCCTGTCACGGTATCTTCATGTGCCATGTGGGTTCCAGGAGGTCTCACTCCTTGATTTTACCTCAGACTTATGGACAGATGGCTGGCCTGTTGTTCCTCCGGGTGGCTTTTGCCTGTTTTGATGCATGACATTTGCCTTTCTCCAGTTATTAGGGACACTGGGATCTTCATAGCCTTGGAATCTTGGAATCTGGCTATACGAGGGCATCAGCACCTTTCTCAGCACCTTGGGCGCAGTCTGACATGTGTGAAACAAGTGTGCCTGTGCTATTCTGCCACAAACATCATCTCAGCCTGCTAGTGCCAGTCCACATTGAGCCTAGCCTCCCAGAGTATAGGAGGCTTCCTTCTCCAATTTGCTTTTGCAGAGCATTGAATCAACCAAATGTAGTTTGTCTGTGTTGAAAAATGGAGTGCAGACCTCATTTCATGGCTTCTGGGTATCAAGAAGTACCTTACTGAAGCAGCTCGCTCCTTGCATTTCCTTCGGGTTGTTTTGGGCTTTGGTTTTGGTTGGATGGTTGGTTGGTTGGTTTTAAAAATCTGTTTCTCTGTGACCAGTTAGTCTCTCTCATCTCCACTGAAAACTCTCTCTTTCAGAATGCACATCTCCAGAGTCTTGCAGATGTTTACATCCAACCCGCCCCTAAATGGACAAATTGTACAGCTGAGGCCTGAGGCAATGGTTGTGTTTGGGTTTTTGAAGGATGTTTGTTTTCTTAAAAGAGGAAAAGTGAAGAATTTATCTTCATTTCCTCGGGTATATTAACTTCTGAAATGTCCAAAGGAGAACTGGACTGTCAGCTGTCACTATAAATTACACTGAAGTTAATCCTGTAGAAGTCATTGAAGCCTGTTGAAGCCTGTGTGAGAGCAATGATTAAATTTGGAACCTGGGTTATTATTCCAGATGTAAATCTTTAATGCTGACTGAGTTTCTGGTATCTTTCTTATCTTTCCTGTTTCTGGCTAGGACAGGGTATAATTATTTGCAGGAGCCAACCAGGGGCCTGGCTAGGACCCCGAGGTTTTTCTCCACTGCATCAGGTCATTGCCAAGGCTTGGGGGGAAGGGAATCTCTTCTGGGGAGGAGGGGTCCCCTCTGGGTGGAGGTGGTGTGGTCTTGTCACACCTTGTCAGGGGCTCTCCCTGTGAATGATTCATTTCTTGTGCCCCTTGTCATCAGTTGGTTGCTACTGTTGGTTTCCTCATCTTGTTGCTGTTTCCAGCAAACTGTTCTCATCTTAACCCACGATCTTTGGCTTTTGTGCCTGCAGTTCTCCTCTCCAGCCCCGACAGAGGAAAGGACAGGGGGAGGAGGAGGAGTGACAAATGGTGCATGGTTTGACATGTTTCAGTAGGAGCATTAAATTGAGGAGTCACAGAATCATGGAATCAGTAGGTTGGAAGAGACTTCTAAGATCATGGAGTCCAACCCATGCTCCAACAACTCAACCATGACACTGAGTGCCACAACCAGTCTTTCTGTGACTACATCCAGGGATGGTGACTCCACCACCTCCCAAGGCAGATGATTCCAGTACTTTATCACTCTTTCCATAAAAACTTTTTCCTAATATCCTGCCTATATTTCCCTTGGTGCAGCTTGAGACTGTGTCCTCTCCTTCCATCAGTTGTTGTCTGGAGAGGGAGACCGACTCCCACCTGACTACATCCACCTTTCAGGAAGTTGTAGAGAGTGATAAGGTCACCTCTGAGTCTCCTTTTCTCCAGGCTAAACAACCCCAGCTCCCTCAGCCGTTCCTCACAGAGCTTGTGTTCCCACCCCCTCACCAGCCTTGTTACTTCCTCTGGACGTGCTTAAGTGTCTCAACGTCCTTCCTAAACCATGGAATAGCATTCCTAAAACATGACTGCCTTATTTGTCACTTATTGTTCAGCAGGAAGAGCTGAGATAACAACTGATCAGGCCAGAGCTGGCTGGAAACAAATTTGATGTCAGTTTTTGTTGCAGTAGGTGTGGAGCCACTGTCACAATGTTTACTAGGGCTGTTTATGTGGCTGTGGTACCCAGTACTGTGGGTGCTACCAATTGTGCTCCTTGCAATGCTCTTTTTCTAAGCATCAAGGCTGCTTTATTGCTGTATTGTGTGGTATCAGCTTATGGCATCATAGCATCAAGTGTAATGAAGGTCACTGTGATGTGTATTCAGTGCTGCCCTCCTAACCTTATCTTGGGTATTACCTTTGGGAGTCCATTAATAGTTGTATCAAATTCATGGGGAGAACAGGGGAGGCTGATTTTCTCCAGCTTCTCATCCCCTTTTTCTCCTTCAGGCCTCTTACAACAGCTTTGGAGAATTCTGAATTTCTTTTGGATGTTGAGGAAACCAGCTAGGTCCCCCCATATGGTCCGCATCATGGTTAGAGTCAAGAAAGAGATTTCTGAGGGCTTATTCAGAGTTCTGCCCCAAGGGTGGACAGTCATGAGTAGCACGTAATGTGGAAGGACATGGGCCAGTATTTGTAAGACTTCTGCAGTGATTTGGAAGTTCAACCCTGAACAACTACAGGACTGTGTTAATATGATAAAATATATCATGGAAAAATGCTGTGGCAGTTCCAGAGAGGTGTGATGTTATGTGCTGGGCTCTGCTCCTTGTCGAAGGAGCATACTCAATACTAGAAAGTGCCCTCAGGGGAAGCACAAGCAAAGCAAAGCAAGAGGCATTGTGGCCACTCAACTCAGCTGAACCAGAGAAACAGCCAGTGCCAGTAGCAGTTGCTCCTACCAATGAAGAAATCCAAGACCAAATCAATTCACTTAGTAAGATTTGAAGAGGAAGTAGGGCCCTCATGACAGGAAGAAAAGAGAGGGCCAGATCCCCTAATCCCTATCCCTGGGTGAACTGAGATATGTGAAAAGATTTCAGCTGCCAGTCAAGCGACCTGGCTGCTCTGATGGTCAGGTATTGTGGCCCCTGATATGAAGCTAGATGGTAATGAGGCCAAGCAGCTGGGATCCCTGTCCCAGGATATGGGTATTGACAAGGGCATTGGGAAGAGGACAGAAGCTCTCAGCCTTTGGAGGTGACTCCTGTCAAGTGTGAAAGAAGGGTAGTGTCTCAAGGATGGTCTAGTAGTGCACCCAGGCAGGTGTGACACCATGGAGGAAGGTACCCAGTACCTGAGAGAACTGGCTGTGCTGGAGCCAATCTCTAGGGATTCAAATAATGTGCAGTTCCCTGTAGATCCAGAGGAGGTCCAGTGTGCACGATCCATGTGGCAGAAGTTTGTATGGATCACATGTTCATCGTGCACCAACTCATTGGCACTGATGTCCATGAAAGGAGGAGAACAAACAGTGCTCTAGGTAACTACTGGATACCAGCAATATGAATACAATTTTTTTGTTTCCCTACTGACTTGCACCTTGTCTGTGAAAAGACTGCCCAAGGCTGCAGACAAATCCAAATAAATTAGAGAGGAAATATCTCATACCCCACCAGTAAGGACCAGAGTCTGCTGTTAGGAGCAAGTGGCCCCCTTCGAGAGAGAAGGTACACATGATGAGGTAACCTGTGTTTTTGTTGTGTGACCATGGAGATGACATGTGGAAGTGGGATGGAAAATTCTCCTGAAGACTGCTTTTGCCATAAATCAAAGTAATGTCAAGGGATCTGCCCAGGAAATTCAATTTTTAGGAGTAAAATGACAGGATGGATGTCATCAGATTCCAATGGATGTGGTCAACAGGTCAACACATTAGTAGCTGTGATCCCAGCCAACCAGCAAGAAAGAAACACTGGTTTCCCTAGGTGTTGTGGGTTTTTGAAGAAGCTGTGTGTAGGATTACAGTCAGATTCAAAGTCCTCTCGATCAAATGACCTGGAAGAGGAATGATTTTAAGTGGAGTCCTGAACAACAAACTTTTGAACAAATCAGACCAGAGGCTGATTATGCTGTAGCCCTTGGGCCAGTCACAGCAGGACAAGATGTGGAAAATGTGCTGTACACTGCAGATAGGGAGAATGACCCTTTCTGGAGTCTCTGGCAAAATGTACCTGGGGAGGCTCAAGGATGACCCCTGCAGCTCTGGAGTCAAGGATATTCTTGTATGAGGAATGGTATTCACCACTTCAGTGCTCTCACAAAGAATCTCCAAAACCACATGCCTCTCTCTTTCACTCCATCTTCCTCTTCCCCTTTCCACTGCAGTGGAGTGAAGCTGAGGATTGGAGACACAAAAGGCAAAAGATCATGGTTTAAGATGAGAACAATTTACTGGAAACAGAAATTTGATAAGAAAAAAAGCAAACGGTAACAGCAAAAATGTTAATTTAAAAAAAGTACAAAAAAAAAAAAAAAGTACAAAAAAAAAAAAAAAAGAAAGTGATCATGCAAAAATGCTCACTGTGGAGCTTGTGACCCAAGCAGGGCCAATCTCACCACTCTGTCCCTATTGGGACTGGTAACACCTGAACATGTCTCTGGCTTGAAACCTCCCTCCACTACACTTATTCTGCCAGAAATAATCCTTTCACTCCATAAGTGAGAGACACACTTTGCCTCTGTGAGGTGTTAAAGAGTAACATCTGGACTCTAGCCATGCCCTGTCCCAGCATGGACAAAAGCAGGACAAAGATACAAAGGATCTGAGGCCTGCTATGTCCCAACTAAAAAAGAGATCCTGGCAGTTTGTTGAAGGGGTTTGAGCTGCTTCAGAGGTGACTGGCCCCAAAGCACAGCTTCTCCTGGCACCCTGACACCCTGCCGGTGTTGGGTTGGATATTCGAAGGGAAAGTCTCTGCCACACATCATGCCACTGATGCTCTATGGAGTAAATGGAGTGTACTGATGACACAGAGAGATTGAACAGGAAACCCTAATTACCTGGGAATCAAGATCTGGCCCAAAGAAAAAAAATTTGGATTTTTCTCAGAAAAGGACAAAGTGGAGGTATCACATCCTGAGGAGGTCCCACCATAGAATCAGCTACGAGAAAATGAAAAGTGGTACACTCTCTTCACTGATGCTTCCTGCTGTATTGGAGCAGGAATCAAGAATGGGAAGCTGCTGCATGGAGTCCTACATGGAAAATCACAGAAGCTATGGAGGGACAAGGTGCATCAAGTCAGGTTGCAGAGCTGAAAGCCATCCAGCTAACTTTAGATATCACTGTGAGATGAAAGAGAATCTCTCTATGAGAGAAATGGCCAGTGCTCTACTTCTGTATTGACTCATGAATGGTACCAAATGCTCTGCAGGGGTGGCTTGAGCGGTGGAAAAAGATAAATAGGTAGTGCAGAGGTAAACTCATCCAGGCTGCTGAACTGTGGAAAGACATCACTGCCCATGTAGAGAAGCTGGCTGTAAAAGCACATCCTGTCAATGCACACACACAGAGGAGCTGGGCTGCTGAAGAACATCACAACAATGAAGAGGTAGATTGGGCTGCCAAGATTAAAGTGTCTCAGGTGGACCTGGACTGGCAGCATAAGGGTGAATTATTGTTGGCTCATTGTGCCCATGACACTTCAGGCCATCAGAGATGCAACAATACAGAAGACAGAGGAGTGATAGAGGAGTGGACCTAACCATGGACATTCTTAACCATGGACACTATTTCCCAATTGGTCTGTAACTGTGAAACATACACTCTGATCAAGCACGCCAAGTGGGTAAAGCCTCTGTGGTATGGGGAAGGATGGTTCATATACAAGTGTGGAGGAGCCTGGTTGATCGATTCCACGGACCCCTGGTCCAGAGAGCACAGTACTGAATGGGTATCATGTTCCCTGTCATGCACCAGCCTCTGGGAAAATGGAATGATACAGTGGACTGTTAAAACCACACTGAAATCAATGAATGGTAAGACCTTCAAACATTGGGATCTGCATTTAGGTAGGTCATCTGGTTGGCTTATACCAGAGACTCTGCCAACTGAACTTGTCCTGCCCAGTGAAAACGTTCATGTAATGTAGAAAGGCAGAAATGGATAAAGTCCCCTGGTGCATATGAGGATGCATATTTGGGAAGTCAGCTTGGATTAGTCTTGTCTCAAGCAAAGGCAAACCCATCCATTGGAATGATTTTGTTCAATGACCTGCGTATGCTTGGTGGGCAATGTAGAGGGACTGTGAAACACCATGTGAACCTGGAAGGGGATTTGACTTTTGAGTGAGAACAGTCTGTAATGTGAAACTGTGTGTGTATTTTTGATTGCTGAATGACAGTGGCACTGTGTGCCATAACTGCCATGGACAGTGAGTCTGGACTGCTCCAGATACACCAGCCATGAGCTCAGGATGCAGCTTGCAACCACCTGACAGCTCAGCAGTTCTCCTGCCCTGGGAGACCTCTAGGACAGACAGAACCCACATCCATGGACTCAATAAACTCTACAGAGATCTTGGAGGGACAGATATTGACTATGATACTTAACTTGTGTGTGTGTGTTTAATTGGAAGGTGTATGATTTTGTCATGAGGTAGATGATGTAGAATAAGGGTGAAAAATGTCCTCGTTCCAGGCAGACAGTTGTTCTTTGCAGTAGCCAAGAAGGGACATGGCTAAGATGTAGGGATTATTCTGTACCACCTCACATCACTGCTGGGGATGAGGGAAAGGAAATTTCTTCCAGGGAGAATCACAGAATATGCTGAGTTGGAAGGGATTCACAGTGAGCATTGAGTCCAACTCCTGGCCCTGATAGGACTATTCCTGAGAGTCATATCATGTGCTGAAAATGTCCCTTCTGGGCTGGCGTAGAGTGACCAAGGGAGTGGTTTGGTATTGTCTATTGTTGAGGGGTTTCTGTGTGAAACAGTGCTGTCCTGTGCTGTCTGTTATTAGTTTTGTTGCTGCTACTGTTTGTTCTCCTACCTCATTGGCATTTTTAGTAAATTGTTCTTATCTCATTCTGTGATCTTCACATTTTGTGCCTCCAATTCTTCTCTCCAGTGCACTGCAGGGAGAAGGGAAGAGAAGGGGGTGAAGGAGTGACCAATATGTGATTTGGAGAGTCTCAGTGGGAGCATTAAACTGAGAAGTACCATACCCAAACCATGACAATCTCCCTCAATACTGCAATTCAATCCACATATTTTGTATATGCACTTTCCTGGCTTCCAAGGCTTAATATAAAGGTCACCCTGAAATTCTCCTCCTGATTGTTGAGGATAACTCCTAAATCTTTCTTTAGTACTTAGAATAATTGGTGGTAATACTAATAGCAAACCTCAATGTCCTGCAACATTCGTCTGAATTGGAACATATAAGACCAGTAAAACCAAGTTTTGGTTTATCTTTGCATTGCAAAGAAAATGAATTTCTGTATGGACCTCTCAAACTGTTACAGAACCCCACAGAATCACAGCATGGTTTGGATTGGAGGAGAACTTTGAAGACTATCTAATCCAACCCCCCTAACTGTTATTAGTGTTCCTCAGGTAGAGAACAAATTCTATATCCAACTAAACATAAATAAGATATAATTCAATGTTATTTTGCTATTGTTGCAATTTTTTTCGACACAGTTAATTTTTACTGCATTCCATGTGAGACACCTGCAATATTTTTCTTTGCAGAAAGTTAATTGTGCTATCCACATGTAGGTCCTAAAGTTGTATGCAGGTGGATTTGATATAAAATAATGTCTATATTTTTAATATGAGGTGTTGCTGTGGACGGCTGATTGGAGAACACCCAGGACTAGAATGCAGCCGGCCTGTTTATCAGGCTGGTTCACAGAGCAATGGTGGAGAATGGTCAGTGCAAAACCACACAAAGATGAGTCCAACAGATGCATTTGGTACAATCAATTTTCAAGATGGAGACCACACTTACCATGCCAAGGTAATAGGTGCTGTGTTTATATATCTGACTTATTTTTGTAATTTCAGCATAAGAAAAAAAAAGCAAAGGAAGGTAAAAATTGGATTGGGTGCATATCAGATTGATTGTCTTAAGAGAGTTGGGGGATCTAAAAGTAAAACAGATTAAAATGTGTGTATATTTTTATGTTGAACTTCACTGTGATTAGGGATACATTGTCTATATTGCTCACATGCATTTTTGTGCTATCATATTAGGGTGGTATGACAGCTCTTATCTTTCAGAAGATCTGCAGGACATTAATGCTTAGAACTTTGTGATGTCTTGCAGTTTCTTCTCCTGAAGTATTTAAAAGATTTTTTTTCCTTTCTAGTATATCAGACTTTCTTATGATAGCAATTTGGATCAGCTGTTGCACCTGATGGTTAAAGAGTGGCAGATGGAATTGCCGAAGTTAGTGATCTCTGTTCATGGAGGCATTCGAAATTTCAAGCTTCCCTCAAAGGTCAAGCAGGTTTTCAGCAAAGGCCTGGTGAAGGCAGCTGAGTCTACAGGAGCATGGATCATTACAGAAGGCATCAACAGCGGTAGTGTAATCACTTTTCTTTGTTTCATTTTTTCTTTTGCTATTTTTTCCCTGCATGTACATTTAGGTGAAGTAGAGTGAAATTGTTTGAAAATTTGTGATATGTTAATACAAAATGAAGCCGTTTTTATATAAGGAGCAGTGCTAAATTCAGAGTGGGATCATGTTAATTTACTGTTGACAGGCATTATGAATATTTTAATTGAAAAACAGACAATTCTGTGTGTAATAAGAAACACTGCATTTAGCCAGAACTTACTTGAAGTAAATTTATCTGCTTCATTAAAATAAATCTTTATTAAAATAAAGCTTCATTAAAATAAAGGTGCTGTGGACTAAAATTAGTTTTTTTGAAACAATTTTCAAAGCTCAGTTTAACGTGTTTTATAATTGATAACATTTTGAATCAGGATAATCTATTAATTAACCTGTTAGTACCTGAAAATCCTTTTAGAGTATTCTCAAAAACTCAGAGGGGTCAGTAAACTGTGGAACTGAAATTTTTGCTTCTTTAACTGTTATTCAATCTGATGATCTCACAGGAGAACTGTCCTGGGCATTTATATAACTAATGAAGTTTTATGGATGTGAAAAGCACCATTAGCAGCATGTGAGAGTATTATTAATTAGAAATATGTGCTGAGTTTGAAGCAGTGGTACATTACATCTGAGCTGTGAAGTGTACATCAAATATACAAGTTGGGTATGATGTTTTTGTTTTGATTGAAACATAACTATTGTACAAATTAGGTGGCGTAAAACCTTTCTAGGTGCCCTGTAGTGGGTCTCTGAACATAAAGAAAAATGATAATCTGATTATCTATTTAGGAGTGTCCAGGCATGTGGGGGATGCACTGAAAGGCCGTGCCTCACCACACCTGAGAAAGATCTGTGCTATTGGGATTCCTCCATGGGGTGTCATTGAGAATCAGAGGGATCTCATTGGAAAAGATGTGAGTGGATGCACTTTAATAATAAAAACCTTCATGTTCATGGGATGTTAGAGTTTTCTTGCATACTTCATTTTCTTCTAGATTAACTTCACTAGTTGTATATTTTTTCATTATAATAGAGGCTTAGATTTTACTCAGAAACAGAATTTTGTGGTATTTTGAGTTATTGTATTTTGCTTTTTTTGTATAAATAAATAGATTTAAAATACTTCTCTTCTTACAGGAAATTGCAATTCCTTTTTTAAATTTTGTAATTATATAGGCAACTCTTGTGGTTGTAAATGATGTTTTTCTATATTAAGATTCAGAATGACCAGTCAGGTTAGGAGTGTACACAAATAAGCTATTAATATGTGTATTATTTTATTCACAGTCTATTTTATATTCACAAACTATCTCTTTATATAAGGGCATAATCTACTCAAGTATCTAAAAGCACTGAAGTAGTAAGGTGATATAATTCCTGATAAACGTTGGCTCACGTATTTGTAATGGGAATACCACCCATGGAAATGATGCCATGGTGTTCCAACTGTTGCAAAGAATGTCAGGCAGTGACTCTAAGGATTGCAAACCTACTGAGAAGTGTTTTCTGAGGTATTGATTATGGATTTGTTGCTGTTAAGAATCAAATGCTGAGAATCAAATGTCTGAATAGCTCAAAAATCATGATGGAGAATTTTGAACAGCCACACTGTGATGAAGAAATACTTACAAGTGAGGGAACATAAATGGTGGTATTTTGTTGGTTTCTTTGAGGACATTTGTATTTTGTTTTTCTCAGGTAGTTTGCCTGTACCAAACTCTTGGTAACCCACTCAGCAAGCTGAGTACGCTCAACAGCATGCATTCTCATTTTCTAATGGCAGATGATGGGACAGTGGGCAAGTATGGGAATGAAATGGTGCTCAGGAGGAATTTGGAGAAGTACATATCACTTCAAAAAATACACACAAGTGAGTATTGCTGTGTTCAGCTTTATGACAAAAAACCCCTATCCTAGAAGATGGAGAGGTACTTGACATTTTGTGTTACATACTGTACATTTGTACATCAAATATTGTTGATTTGCCATAGCTTTCCCTGAGGTCAAATGTTATTAATTGCTTGTGTCTTGAGCTCTAAAACTCATGAAAATGAAAAAGTCAGCATTTTTATAAAGCTTTATGCATTTGGATGAACTCACTTATGAGTATCTCGTTTGTAGAGACATCTAAATGTCTCAGATTATTTAGTAGATACTGAGCATTTGCTCACTTCACAGTTTCATGTGGTCACTATTTTACCACTAGATACTTCCCCAGCACTTTGTGGAATGGAAAGATTGTTACATTCAGTGGAACTCAAATATTTTTACCATGTTAGTTACTTCTGCCCTCATCACTCTTCTCTATTGCAAGAGAATATGTGAGAATATATGTGAGAATATGAATATATTGCAAGAGAATTGTGACCTCCTCAAGTACAGCAGCAAAAAGTGGTTGCAAAAGTAAAACCTTTAGCCAGTGTTTGACAGATGGCAAGGCTTCCACTGTTTGTTTATAGAGTAAATGAGTTATAGTAAAAAATAATTAAATAAATATTTATTACATAGATAATTATTTCCTTTTATGCACTTAATTGTCCAAATTATTCGTGGAAGTTCACTCTTACCTAGTCATTCAAATCTTGAGGTGTGTTAGAAAGACATTACTATTACGCTGTTGATGTTGGTTCCTTTACCTGCTCACATCATATTATTGACAAACTTAGAAACCAACACAATTTTTAACATGTTCATGTACAGAGCTTCTTACTCAGACTCTAACATTTTCTTCCTATGAGCTTTTGCAAGTCAGGCTTTCACTTCTATTGCATTATACTTGAAATTAATTTCTGTTTTTTTAAAAAAAGCCTGTCCTGCTGCTGTAAACCTTGAAAGAGTCTCTGAAGAAATACCTTACTACTTTTCTATGTGTTGGTAAAAGTGTGGATATTGGACATGTTTCAAATGCCCTTGCATGTGACAACTATTATAAAGGAAAGAGGGATGTTTAGAACAGTGGGTTTTCTTTCTGATGCTTACAGTTTTTTCAGTAGTCTTTCACGGTCTTTTTGATCTGGCTGAAGAAGTTTTCTGAAAGTCCTAAAAGATGTAAGTCAAATTACAGATGGTGAAAGCATGATTTCCTCTCCATTGAACCATGTATAAGTTTTTATTTCCCAGATATTTTGACTCTTGTGTGTGTGGCTGAGATCTGTTTCTAACTGGTTAGGTGTGTTTTGAAACAGGAATGGGCCAAGGTGTACCCACAGTCGGGCTGGTGTTGGAAGGAGGCCCCAGTGTGATCCTGATGGTCTGGGAGTACGTGAGGGCCAGCCCAGCCGTGCCAGTGGTGGTCTATGAGGGCACTGGCAGAGCTGCAGATATCATGGCATTTGCCCACAAACACACGGGTGACACAGGGTGAGTAGTGGCATAGTGCTCCTCCTCTTCGGTCTGTCATGCCGGCAGGCACCTGCAAACCCCTGTCTCAAAACTGCTGGGATAATTTCTAATGCTCCTAGTTATGATGTAGCTCTGGTCTTTTGCCAGCTCTAACTTCTGTGATGGGGGAATGGAGCTTCTTTCTTCACTGCCTCAAACTAGCGCTGAAATAATTATTCTGCCAGATTTTCTGTTGTTTTGATGAAGAGGGAAAAACTGCATGTAGCTACTCTGAGTTGTGAATTTTTCAGGTTTGGTGAGAGACACTCATGGATGACCCCCAGAGTATCTGCTGTGTTGTTTCAGCTCAGCCATGTCTCCAGCTATTAATATTCTGTATGTGGGTCTGGATTTGGATTGTACAAAACTTTTGAGACTTAAGCTGGGGTTCATTGCTGTAGGAACCTCAGGCTGCAGTAGAAAGAAGACTAAGTTTCCTCATCTTTGCCTTTGGGTTACTCAGTGGTAGCCTAGATTTGTCATCCTTGTCAAGGTGTCTATGTCACCACCAGTCCATTCTCAGTTGCAGACTCTATTTAACCTACCGTGGTGAAAATTTTGCATCCAAACTGGACATAAAAATATATGTTTGTATAGCCAATTAATGTTATATATGAAAGTATTTCAAAGTCAAACAGCTTTTTAGATAAAAAATCGGATTCTGAAGAGGTGCCCTGTGTTCACTCCTATTTAAGAAAATGAACTGTTTAATAAATTTTATATCCTAATTGTTTGCTTATTGTCTTTTCTGAATATGCTTTTGATTATGTTGTATGTTCTTCTAGTGTGTTGTTTGAGAACTTTTCTCTTTACTTGCTTTTCCTCCTATATTTATGATGTTTAAAAACAATCCTTTCATTAAAGAAAAAGGAAAATATGAACTGAAAGGTAAACAAAAAGAAAAAAAAAGAGAAAAAATTGGGAAAGATATGAAACCTAATGAAAAAATAGTAAGGAATTTCATTTAATGTCTATTTTTCTTTCTCTATTGAAAAAAAGAAAAATCCCTTCCAGTGATTTTTAGCTCTATGTTCACAAAAAATCCTTCAAAAATTCTTAATTTACTCATATGTTATATTTTTAATAGTAAATATGTCAGATACAGTATAAATAGTAAATTTGTCAGAACAAATGCATGTGTGATTAATAATTTATATTTTGGGATAACCTTACCTTGTGTTGAAAGAAGGATTAAGTCAACAGAGTAGTAGAAAAAGAAACCAGACATTTCTCCTACATTTCATCTTTTCTGAAGTGTCATTTAGGTGGGTAGGAAGTATCTAAAATATAATTGTCATTGATTATATGTCTGTTTTCCAGGGATCTGTGCCCTCAGGTGAAGGAGGAGATCTTAATCATGATTCAGAACATATTTAAAATGGAACAAAAACAGTCCAGTCATCTATTTCATGTTTTGATGGAATGCATGAAACACAGAGAGTCTGTGAGTAGGGTTCATGTGCTGAGTTTAGGAAGTCTTCATTTCCTGTTACGTTTTTTTTTGCTTTTTCTCTGAAGGGCTGGCATGTGCATAGGTCTTATATCTAATATAAAGATAACACAGATGTGTCTGTGGCAATTTCTACATTGAATAGCTCTACAGAGCTTGTTTAGTTAACTTGTCAAGTTTCAGTTTCAGCCATTGTTTATGAAATGAGAACCTTTCTGATTTGAGTAGAAGACCTTTGTTTTTACAAGAAAGATCAAGTAATTCCTGTATTTTT
The DNA here is from genome assembly GCF_021018805.1 of Prinia subflava. Lineage (NCBI taxonomy): Eukaryota > Metazoa > Chordata > Aves > Passeriformes > Cisticolidae > Prinia > Prinia subflava. The sequence continues at coordinate 35,184,421 of NC_086283.1, read as the reverse complement.
CTTCTCTAGTAGAGTCTTACTTATAATTTAGAAAGGTTTCCTCAAATTCTTCTACTTACAGTAGAATTGTGCTAGAACTTGTCTCTGAAACACCATTAGTTACTGGAAATCCCCTCCATCTCTCCAGCTGCTGGCCATGCACTTGAGCAAACCATATTGACTGTCACAAATCACCTTCTTATTTTCCATGTACCTTAGCGTAGTTTCCAGAAGGATCTGTTCCATGATTGTGCTGAAACTGATTTGCCTGTAATTTCCCAGGTCTTTCTTTTTAGCCTTTTTAGAAATGGTTGTCATGTTTCCCCTTTTCCAGTTACTTTGCTTGTCTGTCACGACTTTTCAAATATGATAGAGTTCCCAGTACATAGGCAAGTAATGATAATTGTACTTTAACCATTAAAGTGGAAACTACCCAATACATTTTTAGGTTTTTTTGTTTCACTTTATTTGAATGTCTGTTTTCTGTTTTTGAAAACTGTGTGAACATCAGCATGTTGCATTTTTACATTTTACAGGTTTAAAGATTAATCAAAAAGAAACAGACTCATGTAGACTCATGCAGTAGGTTTATTCCGGTTTTCCTGAGGTGCCACTGCATTAAAAACAAAAATGGTGCTCTTTCTGTCTGAAACGAAGGAAAATTGTGTCTGGAGCCTTATCACTGTTTGTGTTGAAATGTGTATGATTTAATCTACCACAGCCCATACAAAGAAGAAATATCTACAGGCTTCTCTGCCTCACCTCAAATAGTATACTTCTGCAATTCTAACAGATCACCGTATTTGATGCAGAGTCAGAAGATGAGCAGGACATTGATTTGGCAATTCTGACGGCACTCTTGAAAGGTATTGATAAATACGACCTGCCCTCATCTGGCATACAATTTCACTGACTTATCTTTTCTGTGTAAGGGAGTAACATAAATGTGTGAAAACTGATAGATCCCTTACCTGCCTCCTAGGTACCAAAATGTCCGCTTCAGATCAGCTAGATTTGGCATTGGCCTGGAACCAGCTAGATATTGCCAAGAAGCACATTCTTGTTTATGGACAACACTGGAAGGTACTATTACCTGTTCTTTCTCACCCTGTCTTTCAACTTAATTTTGATAACTAATTTTTCATGATTTGCATTTGTCAAGCTTTAAATAAGGAATAGTTTGATGATTGGACTCAGTCTTCTGTAATCTCCTTTGATTTTGGAGGGGCATTATCCTTAAAATAGTGAAGCATTCAACTACACAGTGCATCAGATCACATTTGTTTTTCCAGAGAAGAGATGTTATCTAAAATTCCTCTTGGTTTTGCTGTGAGGTTTTCCAAGTAGTTTCAGTGATACTTCTGGATACATATTTTTCAAGCCTGTGTAGGCAATCAGTGGTGGTTAGGGATATTTCACTGTAGGCTAGAATAATCTTTTCTCCAAAGATTTAAGTCCCAAAGATGTGTGGTGTCTGTTTTCCTAGCTCTAGACAGAAATACAAAATCCCAGTGTAAATCACGAGGTTAAAAAAAATAATGTCATTATTGTAGCTATTGTTTCTTAGGAATAGCTGCAGAGTTAAGATCTGATCATAAGAGATGTCTCTGCTTAGCTTAAGGTGTAAAAGACGCCATATGTGAAGTCAATAGTAGAGACTTTTTAAACAGTAAATATGAGGTATGAGAAGGAGGAGAGAAAGAGAATTAGAGAGAGAGGTTAAACAAAAGATACCACCATGTAGTTTCCTGCAGTGTCACATTGGTTCTGCTTCACCCTGGCCTTCAGAGCTCCCAGGGTTGTTCTTCTGGAAGTACCACTTTTATACAGTCTAAGTCCTGGATATCACAGGAGGTGCTGCTCCAATACGGGAAATCCATTCCCGTGCCTTGAGTTGGCATGCGGATAAACACTTGCTTCGTTTCTTGTAGTGGGAGTTTTTGTCCAGATGCTAACCAAACCTTTAGGCCTCCATTAGGCCTGGAATTAGAATTAGCTCTCTCCTGCTGTGCCACCTGTGCTTGTCTCAGATTCTGTCGTGGTGTCTTGTCTTATCAGGACAGGGTTTTGGGACAGCTAGGTGCATTCTTTAGGTCCTTACAGAAGGCAAGCCATGACTTAGACCTGTGTTGGTTATGTGTTAGCTACCATGAAAGAACATTCTGTAGCAATTAAATCAATTAATTAAATTCATTAATTTAATTTAAATTATGGTTTTCAAGTTTTCGTAGGAAATCCAGTTTTTAAGTCTAATCCTCCATAAATGATTTTTTGTGTACATAAGAAGATTACTGTAGATGACAAATATAAAATTCTACTTGCCTCAACACATTTCTACCATTTGTTATATGAATTGATATATTCAAGAAATAACATCTCATGGTCCGAGAAGTACTTCCTAGAAGTACTTCTTAATTCCTTGCCAAGAATTACAAGGTTGATTTTTTTCAGTCCCAAGATGTTTTCTTCTTTAAAATGTAGATTTTGAAAAATGGGCAGTTGTATATATATTTGAGTGATCATAGCTGTTTGTTAGCCACAAAGAGACTTGATTTTTTGAATCACCAGCCCATATTTTCTCTGGTGCATAAGACTGAATATATGGAGGACTATGCCTGGGATGTCTACAATTGAACATCCATGAATTAAGGATCAGATGTTGGGAAACATTTACTAATGATAAATGTTCTCGAAGTTGGAACAGGCTCCTCAGGGATGCGTTGAGTAATCAACCACAGAACTACTTAAAAGATGCAGATGTGGCACTTAGAGACAGGGTTTAGTGGTGGACTTTTCAGTGTTAGGTTTGTTGATTGACTTGATTGATCTTTTCCCAACTAAGCGATTCTATGATTTTGTGTAGGGGGGAAATAATGAATAACACTTTCTGATCCCCACCTCTCCAACAAAGAAGGGCTTAAGGAATTATTGAGCAGGCCAGCCTCTTTACCCCTGGCTTTTCCAAGGTGAAAATCCATTCAAATTTTCCATAGTTTTGATGATATGTCTTGCTCCTCTGTGTACTTCAATTTTCAGATGTAAAAGTCTTCTTCTGGAATAGGTAGATCAGCACTCAATATTCTCATTTAGATATTTAGTGAAAAGCTATTATTTTACAGATTGTTCTCTGTTTTCTTTTCTAAGCAGGGGGAAAAAACCCACTGTTTTTTCCATGCACTGAAAAGAAAAAAAAAAAAAAAAGAAAATGTACAAGGATGGTTTTAATGCTTGCCTTTAACTTAGTTGCTTTCTTAATTAAAATGAAGCAACCACTGACTGTCAGGTACTGCCAGACCTGCAATTGTCAGGGGCTACAGCTTCTGCAGTGTTATTGTGGTTGTGTGTTCAAATTTTGAGTTACATATTTGGGAGCAATTTTTAGGGGATTGTCTGTGGACTCTTATAGTATTTCTGTATATTTAAGTGTTTCAAGGAAACATACAAATATGCATGAATCACAGCCGTTTCTTTTTAGAACCCTACTCCTAGAAGTTTAGAAGGTAAAGGTTATAACCAGCTGTGGCTGTGTTTCTATTTGAATGTCAACTCTACCTCAAATACCAAAGAATACCATCCTAATAGTTACCAAAGGCCTGCTGATCTCTTGAGACACATTGCCAGCTCAAGGACTGCTAAAAGAAATTTAATGCAAAAATGGCCAGTCGCTCGCAGATATTTCTGGAAGAAAACCCAATAGTTCATGATCAGTGCAAAAGTTCTTTTTATGTGCAAGAATTCTATAACATTTATTGGTCATCTTTTAATATAATTTCTGTCAAACCTCAATATAGACATGGCATGTACTATTTTCAAGTTAGCATTAGCACCTCCCCACTAATCAGCCTCCTCACTGTGTTCAACCCACTGCATGTCCTGTGAATATGTGTTCTGTAGAAAAACTTTGTATGGATTTATATGAACCTCATATGTCTAACTCCTTTGCCATTTTGCATGTATAAGCCCTGCTGAACTCTGTTCAATTGCCATGGTAGAGTGCTTCCACCATTTGGACACTGCTTGTAGGTAGATCTCTGCTTCATGCTTCCTTTGAGAGAGTTTATTCTAACACACATTCTCTGTCATATTTGAAAGAGTGTTTGCTTTAAAGAACTTGCAGTTCTATAGAGAATTCTCTATGGTACTTTGAAATAGCTTCCACACATTATCAGAGTCTGGTTGTAAAGTTACATTCGTAGAAGTCTCTACATATGTTGGGTTTATGGAAACTGTTTTCCTCCCCCTTTATTGGCTTTTCACACAGAAGTTTCCTTCAGCATATTTTTCTTTCGTACTTACACTTTAAATATACATAGACAAGTCATTGTGGTGGAGAGATTACTAGCTCCAGAAATGTTATATTTAATTCCAAAAGTAATTTTCTAATATTTTCCTTCGATTCTGTCTGTTTGGAGGTTGGTGCCTTGGAGCAGGCAATGCTGGATGCTTTAGTCATGGATCGTGTGGATTTTGTTAAACTGTTAATAGAACATGGAGTGAACATGCACCGTTTTCTTACCATATCTCGTCTGGAAGAACTCTACAATACAGTGAGTATTTGAAATCCCAGTATAACACTTTAGATATGAAAGCCTGGAAACAATACTGTTTTGCTTAAAGATTGTGATGACTGGGTCACATTTTTATGAAAGATTAAAAAAAAAAAGAGGAAAATTAATGTGCTTGGTTATTTTTGATTGTAATGTGAGGGTTTAAGAATGGTTTACAAGGTTGTTACTTTTGATTCACTGTCATGAACTAGATTGAGTACTCATTGGAAGCTGATGAGAAACATGTTCAGATTTTAATCTGATATGTGATACATGGTTACCTTGCTGAAAATTATATGTTGCTTAGACCAAAGCTGTATCAGCTTCTTTCTAAAATAAGATTTAAGATAGTAGAGGTGTTGTAGTTTAGTGTTGAAATATTTTTTGAAAAGATTTGTGGGTAGAGTGGGGGGAGTTTGAATAACAGTAGTTTATTCTGTAGACTTTTAAAACTGCTTTCTTATGCTGTATTGATTTTCTAGTGTAGAGTGACATGTTTGTGTACTGTCTTTTCTATTCACACCACAGAAACAAGGACCATCAAATCTACTTTTACACCATCTAGTTCGAGATGTGAAACAGGTAATAGACATAGGAAAAGCTGTGACAAAGATGCTAGATTAATAATTCAGTGTCCACTGGCAAGATGTTATTAGATAATACAGGGGAATGTTGGTAATAGAAGTGACAGCTTTATTATTACAGTCCTATATCTGCAAAATGGTTTCATCTTAATTCCACTGACACTTTAAGCAATTAACATACTGCTGCTGAGGCTCCCAAGAGCCCTGTACCTTAATTTCAAAGCAGAGCGGTTCATCCAGATCAGACTCTCTTTCTCACATTACTAAATGGACATTTTGATGTGACTGTACAAAAGACTTAGTGAATTAATGCAGTAATTATGCTCATTGCTTTATGGTTTTCTATTTTTTACCCAAAGTTAAAGAAGTGTTTCCTTGTTAGAGCAGTAATGAAAAGATACTGTGACAAGAGATAATATTTGGATGTGCTGCATTGCCTAGGAGAGCAGAAGGTGGCAGTGGATGAGTACTGCAGCAGTGGCAGTGGATGAGTACTGGAGCACTGGTTCCACTAATGATTTAGTAGCAGCCTTGTTATTTAGATATGTATAAAAAATTATTCACAGTTTTGTTATCTGTTGTACCTCACAGACCTGCTTAGCCAGGAAAGGGATGAGCTGTTCTTTACAGATCTAAACTTCAACACAAGAGATTCCTAGATCCAAATCTAGACTAATTGGCTAATTCTTTCCAGGGCATGATTGCTAAGATAAAATGAAATGATAAGTCTGACTGTTTGCAGAGTTCTATTGGATTCATGGTATCATTTTGTTACTGTGGGTAACTTTCATGTCAATGCCATTTATGGTTCTTTAGATAGATGTAGTGTATCCTAATCTCCATAACGACCTCTTTTCTGTGTTGTTCTATACTGATGAACATATTCAAGATCTAATTTATGTCATAAATCTGGAAGATCTATATGTTGAAAGGTCTAAATCTTGAAAAAACACTAACATTTTCCAGGCTGAGAAAACTCTCATTGTCACTGAAGTGACTGATATGACCACTTCTCTGAAATCCATATATATGTTTGTCTTTATATATCTCAGGATACTTTGGGAAAACCCAGTGTGTTATCTAAAGAGAAGCTTTTGGCACTTGATATGCAGTAATGGAATAACGTAAAAAACGTGTGCACAATTTCAAAAATTTCTCTGCCTTTGTGTGACCTAAACTTGGAATCTGCAAACAGGTGTAAATGTCAAAAATCCTTTTTCACCTGAGCTTCTGTAAGTTCACATAAGTGCTCTGAGAATGTGTTGTGCAGTTGCAGTCTGATTAAATATGGTGACACTGTAGTTGGGACAGTCAACAGAGTGATGTGACTCTGGATTTCAGACTATTTTCTCTGTTACTGTGACCAGCTTTGATGCTGCTGTGTTTGAATGAAGATACACTGCAGTCTGCTCTGCAGACATAAAAGATGAGGATTAGTGCAGAGAGAAGTATCTACAAGCTTAGGTAGTCAAAAATACTTGCTCTCAGTGACGTAGGGCTGAGTGGCCTTAGCTGACTATACTCGCTACTGAAGTCTATTGAAAAAACACCCTTAGTCCAATGAAGAAAAAGACTTTTCACAGTCTGAAAGGCATACACTGCTAGGAATACACGCATCTCTGATCCCATTTATATACAGGCCCATTTTTCACTTCCAAGAGTTGCAGTTTAAGGTTTTACTAATACTTTTTAAAATCTGCATGGAAGAGAATCTATTCTTCAGAGAATTTGTCACAAACCTTGGGTCTTGGAAGGACAGGAAGGTAAGATGGGCAGTGGTGCTTTAAGCAGAAGAGGTGAGTTACTCAGAAGACAGAGCTAGTGCATGTATTGCTGTTGTCCTCGTTGTCAAGACAGTCTTGAGCCTTAACAGGATATTTCCAGTCTCTAGGAATTACTCTGCTTCAGCTTAAATACCTGCTTCATCTACTTCTCTAATTTTAGTTAATCAAAGTGCTCAATCATACTACGCTAGTTTTCTCTTTTGATGAGGTTTTTGTCTGTACCTCTGCTGTTGGTGCTTGTCCTGGAGAACAGTTACCTTTACTGTTGGATGCAGCTGATCTTGTGAGCATTGCAAAATATGCAATGTAGGCACACTGAACTGCAGGCATTTCCCTCTCTTTTCTATATGTTCCATATGTGAAAAGAATGTGTACAGTTTCCTGACAGATTCACATTTTCTCAGATTTTCCTTGCCAATAGAAGGGCTATGAGAGGGTTGAATGTTGCACATAACATCATCATGAAATGTTTGTGACATTTGGTATTTCAGAATAGCCTTTCTTTGGATTACAAGATATCACTGATTGACATTGGACTAGTGATAGAGTACCTCCTTGGTGAAGCTTATCGGAGCAGCTACACAAGGAAGAATTTCCGAATTCTCTACAACAATCTCTACAGAAAACACAAGGTAGCTTCTTCCAAAACACTGGTCACCAAGAAAAGCCAAAATCTGACACCTGAAAATAGCTTAGGTTGTCATCCTGGTTTGTCTGAAGAGCATCATTTACATGTATGCCGTGCTTGTCTGTTTGAGAACTGTGGAGAGGTTGCAAATAAAAGAGACAAATCCCCAAGACTATTGGTGGTGTTAAACTATTTATTAGTTCAGTAAATTTAGCTTTTTGTTCAGTATCTGTGTTGTGTTTTGTCTATCATCCATCTTTAAGGAATGACAAGATTGTGCCAATCACTATTTTCCCTTCTTTGAGATGGTTACATATTTCTGTCTTGCAGCTTTAACCACCTCCCAGAAATACTAAATTCCACGCCTTGAAGTAGACTTAGGGCATGTCAGCATTCTCCCTATTGGTTTCCCAAAACCAGTAACTTAAAACCAGCCTGAACTTCTCATAAATTAGCTGAAAGTCATTCCCAGTATTGCAGAAGGAGAAGATTTACTGCATAAGAATGATCCCCAGTTTTTGGAGTAGAACTGGACTTTCAAGTACTTCCATGTGTTAAAAAACAAACAACAAAACACTCTTGTGTCCATGAAATGTTATCATGACTAAGAGAAGAGCTTCATAATGATCAGGGAAAATGAGACTGTAACTTGGAGTGAATAGAAACAGACAGACAGAGCTTTCTGTGTGCCACTAGTTTTTAACACAACGCTTGAAAAAGATGTGAGCAGTTCTAGCAGTTCTCTCTCTCCTAATGGAATATGACCTTAACAGGGGTAGGTGAAACCACATAATAATATAACTAGGAACTGTTGGAAAGAGCATTAGTGATTCAGCTGTTAACATTCTTCCCTCTTAGCCAACTTTGAACAAAATTTGTAGAGATGATGGATGTGCCATCCTTCAGAGGAAATTACCAACAAAAAGTTCAGAGAATTCTGTCTTTCAAATGGCTTATGGCACATTTTATAAAGGTCAGCACCAGATTTGGTGATTCCATCTGTTGCAACCCTTTTTGATGCAACTCATGGATGCTATGTTTGGAAAATCATTATTTTGAATTCAGAGACTCTGGAAAAATTTTCATTTGTTACCTGAGATGTGAAGCAGGCCATTTTTTTTCTTGATGGTATAAACTTCAGCAGTAGTTTTGGTGATTTTGACTCACTAGTTGTTGAATAACATCAGTTTCTACAGGCAGTATTGCAATCAGGAAGTACCACCAAACATTTTTTCTGATTTGCATTTCTCTCCTCATGTTTTATGGCTTGCCTTTGGATCTAGAGAGTGGTCTCCAGCTTGCCTCAAAGCCTGTCTTGTTCCTTTCATCAGAATAATCAGATGGATAGTGGAATGGGATCCACTGAAAGTACTTTACATTCTCAGTTCTTCAGAACTGCACAGCCTTACAAATACAAGGTAATATAATTGCTTTTTCTAGACTTTGTTTAGGAAATATCAGGCTGATAATATTTTTATTGAAAAATTTTAGACATGTTGGTCAGGCTCTTAGTTTTTATAATTCTACTTAAATGGAAAGTGGAAAAATGCTTTACTACTCACAGCTCATGAAATTCAAGTCTTGCAGTTTTATTGGTGAAATCAAGCTCAGCTCCATGATAGATTTTTAACTTCCATCCTTTAGTTGCTAATGGTTTTAAGTCACTGAAATATAGTATCACCAAATTTCTGAGTATCAAGCTTGTGTGAAAACTCTTCTGAATTTGGAAGAAATAAAGGAATTCTCTGACTTTACTAATGCTTTCTCATGATTGCTTATTGAAGTGCTAGAGTAAGACTGTTAAGAAGAGAGAAAGAAATGTTTCAGAGAAAGAAAGAATGACAGAAGAGCAAAGATTGCTGTTCATATCTATCTATCTATCTGACAAAACATAAAATAAAATAAATTTAAATGGCTATGTTGGAATTAGTCAGAGCCAAAATGAACCCATGATAGCACTGAGACTTCCTTACTTATATCAGTCAGAATTTTTTCCCTGTACCTTTCACCAAAAAATACCCAGATATGAATGTATACCAAGTTTACATTACAAGTGTAACAGACAGCAAAAATAATTTATAAGTATCGAAGGTGTTTGTTTCAGTTTACTGTTTGCATTTTTTTCTATCATGAGACATATTAAAAAGAAGGGAAAGCATGGGGTATCATGAGGTTTGGAGAGTGCCCAATACTATGGAAAGCGACGTTGTGAAAGGCAGGGATGCAGAGCAAAGTTTATTTTTCCTTTGTTAATGCTACCATCTTCTTAGCATTGGTAATCTGAACACCGCCCTAACTGTGGTTTATGACTTAAATGTATATAGTTATCAAATAGTTGCTGCTTGCAATTCAGATTTGCACGCAGTTTTATTTTCACTAATCTGAACCTCAACCATTCACTGGGATTTTCTTTTGTTTTTCTTTTTATTTCCTTTTTTGTTCTTGTTGAACAAATTTATAGGAAAGATCCAGCCCTTTCCCAAAGTATAAGAAGAAATCAAAAGAGGATATAAACTATGCAGAGAATTATGAGTCAGCAGGCTTCATCTACCCCTATAATGACCTCCTGGTTTGGGCAGTATTAATGAAAAGACAGAAGATGGCTATGTTCTTCTGGCAGCATGGAGAGGAAGCCATGGTCAAAGCTGTTGTTGCTTGTAAACTCTACAGGGCAATGGCACACGAAGCTAAACAGAGCAACATGGTGGATGACACTTCAGAAGAACTCAAGAAGTATTCAAAGTATGGGTTCTCCCTTCATTTGAGTTAAGGTTCTCTGGTGCTGGGAATGGTTAGATAACTGCCCTAATCTGCAAAGAGTCGGTAAAGTTAGTGATGCCATGGATTGTGGAGTATAAAAAAAGTGTTTTTGGATACTCGCCATTGATACTATATAATAGATCTCAATACTGGTGTGTAGTGTGGTAAAGAGCTAAAGGAAAGTTATTTGCATATTACCTAGGTGTATATTTGAAAATATAGATGAGTAATGCATAGCTCATTATCTGCTAAATGGTCAAGTGGAAGGTTGAAACTTCCCTTTGCAACTTTTCTTCCAGTTCAATTTGTTAAAAAGTTATATGGCACATGGGTGTTGGACTGTTCAAATCTATAACAAGTAATAATGAGCAAGCCAAAATCACTGCTTAAATCCTGCTCTGTGTAAGGCTGCGTGGAAAGTGAAATAAATACTTGACTGAATGAAAAGGGAAGTAGACCACAAATTTTCTTCGAGTTTGTAATTTCCATTTAGTGTTTTCTGGTAGATTTTCTTGTTAGTGATACGTTTCTGCTTTGTAGATTTCATGCTTAAGATTCAGGTGCAATAAAATGAACTTTTTTCTTGCGGGCAGCTCCAAATCTTAATTTAAAGGAGAGTATGTACCTTCCTTGAAGAGTCTTCTCTGCAGAGGTGTTTTAAAGTCAGTCCAAAAAGAAGAGACTTTCGCAACTGGTTGCAATGCTTGCTCACAGTGGTGATGAATCTGTTGCTTGAAGCACATACGAAGAGCTTTGTAGGGTCCGTTTTGATCACTGACTGAGATTAAGAACAAAAATAAAAAATGACAAAACAAGATTACCCTAAACATTGTGATTAGGACTAAATAGTTAGGTTTACATTCCAAATTGCTTCTCACTAGGTATACTGATAAAGCAATGAGAAAAATGGGTGAAGGCATGCTTACTGACATTGATAGCTGAACTACAGTTGCCAGAGTATTTGCAGCAACCTCTTTTCAGCAGTAACCCTGAGTTTGGAGTGATCCCTGTAATATTGACTGTTAATTCCTTTCTGCTTTAGGGAATTTGGGCAGCTTGCCTTAGATGTGCTGGACAAAGCATTCAAACAAAATGAGCAGATGGCCATGAAGTTGCTGACCTATGAACTGAAAAACTGGAGCAACTCGACTTGCTTGAAGCTGGCGGTGTCTGTGGGGCTGCGGCCTTTTGTGTCCCACACATGCACGCAGATGCTGTTGACCGACATGTGGATGGGGCGCCTTAAGATGCGCAAGAACTCCTGCCTTAAGGTAGCACTGGTCTGGCTTTTTCAGAGCATTTAGGTGCTCTTTAGATGCTTAGTATATGGCGGTTTTTTTGGTTATGAGCACGGCTAATGCATCTTCAGACAGCTGTACTCCAGCATGTTGGAATAAGAACATCTGGGGAACAAAAGTAGGGGAGGTAGGGAAAATACTTTCTTCTATTTTATTTCTTTGCAAAAGCATGTATGGAATGGCACTAGGAGAAAAGAATTTTTTGTTGCTCTTCCCATCCTCTCAACAATTTTCAGCCCTTCCTCACCTGCTCTTGCCTCCCCACATTGCCTATTCCATGTCAGAGCTGCTTGTAGGAAGGATGTTTTCCAGACATGGGGAGCAGTATCGAAAGCATCCCTAGATACAATGTCATGCTTCAAAACCACAAGTCAGCCAAGAGCAACACAGATCTTCAGGGGCTGTCAGACTGCCATACAGATTCCCAACACCAATGACTCCTTTCTCAGCCAGTGGAATTGCACTGGGTTTGTGCTGGCAGCAGGCATAGCTGACTGTGGCCTCAGGTTTATGCTGTCACTCCCTAATTAATCTTGTGTCTCTCTTTTAGGTCATTATGAGTATTCTCCTGCCTCCCACCATCCTGATGCTGGAGTTTAAAAGCAAGGCAGAAATGTCTCACGTGCCTCAGTCTCAAGACTTCCACCAGTTATGGTACCATGGGGAGCAGAGCCCAATCAGCTCTAAAGATACTTTGGTTAGTCTGTGAGGATCAGTCATTTGTGTGCCAAGGTCTGTTTGTTCACCACAGTGCAGTTCTAAGGACTAGAGAACATGCTCGTCAGGGGCCATGAAGTGGCTGAAGGCCAGTTCCCTCTGGAAGTATGGGTTAGGTCCTTAGTTTGGATACGGACTTAAGTGAATTCGATGCAAGTTAATTCATCTGTCCTGGATGGCACTTCTGTACCGACCATAATGAGAAAATCCCTGCCAACCTCACACGTACTGCTAGTGCAGGAGGCACTAAGGCACCTAAGGAAAGTGCCCACATGTGTTCTGCTTAACTTTTGATTTTGTCTATTAATCTTCAGCAAAAGTCAAGGCTATTGATTTTCCTTAAAAAAATCTTATACAAAATGCTACCAAAAAATATACCGAGTGTAGCTGTGCCATATCGAGCATCTTTCACATAGTGTATGTTGATTATTGGAAATGAGATGCCTGTAACCAGACAAAATCAAGCTACAGGAATGGTGTATTCAGAACAAGGTTTAGACATTTGTGTCTGTCTTTCCTCTGAAACAACTCTACCTTTACAATTGTAGGCAATAACTTCTTATTTTAAAAATACTGTTTTCTTTTAAAGAAGGGTTATGATGTGGAAAAGGCTGTTCAGAAGTCTGACGAAAGCCAAGTAGATGGTGGACAAAGAAACCTGCCTGGAACCAGAAAAATCTATGAGTTCTACAACGCACCAATTGTCAAGTTCTGGTTTCACACGGTTAGTCATCATTCTAGAACTTCAACTGACAACCTCTCCTCTGATCCTTCAAATGCCACTTAATCCTGCTTTTACTTTCTCTAGCATGGATTTGCAGTCACTTAGCAGTGGGTGTAGATGCTATTTGAATGTTTCTCTGACAATTAGGAGTAAAGATTGTCTGCTAAAATCATGCAACTGAACAAACCCCGCCCCCCAAAAAACCCAAAACCAGAAAAACAATTATAAGGAACTAAGGAAAAACTACAGCACAGGTCTTTACAGAAGTCAGTTGCAAAGGTCGAGATAGATTTGAAGGTGGACTTCTGTACTTTGAATACTTCACTGATATTCGTATTCCTTTTGTTGAAGAACTGTCTCTGGGAAAGCTAATATTAATCTACAGGAGATCATTTGCTGTACGAAATGTGCATTTATTAAATTAGTTTTAGTAACCTTGTGTCAGTAGAGCTCAAGATGTTTAAGATCAGGCTGTTCATTAGGTCAGATCACCATGCACATAAACTTTCATTCTTTTAACTAGGTGTTTAAGTAGTTTATAGGTTGTACTCCACTATGTTACATATATTTATAGCATGTTCTTGTACATCTAAAGTATGTATTTTCTGCCTGATATAGTTTTTATGTTTCGGAAGGCACTGATTAACCAGCAGTGATTTATATAACTTTGAGAATTGTTACTTGTCCCTAGAGAAGGCTGGGATAAAAACATAAGACTGACCTTGCATTCGAGACATGGTGCGCAGATCACAGAACAGAATCACAGAATTGTTAGTGTTGGAAGGGACCTCTAGAGACCACCTAGTGCAACATCCAAGATAAAACACTCTGTCTCTTTCATGGGGATGAACACGCTCTGCAATTTTTTATCTTCTGCTCCTACCTATTTTTCTAGCACTAAAGTACCAATTTCTGATGATGTTTAAGGACATTCCCATAAAAACAAAGCAAAACAAAACAAAACTTTGGATAACTGGAATAAGGATTCTGGGACCAAAAGTGTACTAATGTTTCAGTAGTTTGAGTACTTATAGTGAGGTCAATCAGCTGTTATGTTTGCAGAAATTTGTTTGAGATTTTTGTGTGTATGAATTGTACACCTTGTGTTTTGCAGATGTCATACTTGGCATTCCTCATGCTCTTTACTTACGTTGTGTTGGTGAAGATGGAGCCAAGACCAAGTGTGCAAGAGTGGCTTGTTATCATTTATATTTTCACTACTGCTATTGAAAAAGTCAGGGAGGTAAGTTTTTCCATTCTGTCTTGGTTTGAAAGACAGGTATCTGCTAGGAAGGGGGCAGGACCTCCCTAGAGATGGAGAATTTGAATCCCCTCCCTCCAAGTTATTCTAATTTAGAAAATTAAAGGAGCTTTCAGACAGAGGTATGGGGACAGGAATAACAGTTCTTTACTAGTATGACAAAACAACAAACAAACAACAACTACAGCATTAATAATAAATAGAACCAAGAACCTTGAGGGCTTTCTTTCACAAAAGCCCAGAGCAGTTTGATCTCGGTGCCCCTGCAGGACTCCAAGAGGCCGAGCTGGAAGGGTGGAAAGTCCCAGACCGGTGGATGAGATGAGGAGCTCTGTGCTGGTAGCTGGAGCAGCAGGGGTGTCCCGGCAGGGCTGGGCAGTGCAGGGCTACAGAGTAGCAGGGGAACCTCAAAGCTCCGAAGAAGCAGCAGCGATGGAGGGAGGGCTGGAGAAAGCGAGCTCAGGATGCCCGGGTACATGAGCAGATGACGGTAGATTTCCCAGGACAAGACGGAGGCAGAGTGGTGGTCGTGAACTCTTCCTGCAGCGAGGGGCAGCTTGACTGTCTTCCTCGGCACTGAGCAAGAGTGAGACACCCTCCCCCAGCTCTGTCTTTTTAGCTTTCCAAAAGCTGTTATCTCTCCCCTCTGAGGGACACTCCCAGAGACTCAAAAACAATAGGTAGCCTTGTGCTGCCATGTCCTTCAACTACTCCCTTTGTTCTGATTAAGTACTGTCATTAAGGGTTCTTGGAAACTTATGGGAAAAATTCTGTAAGTGAAAAAAGAGGCAAATCTAACCCCCAACACATTCACACTTCTCATCTTTGTTATAAACCAGGGAATACCTCTCTGAAGAATGCTAAATCCTGCATTACTTTTATAGAGAATTATACAGGGAATTTATTTATTAGAAGACCAGCTCTTGGGCCTTGAAAATGCATCTTAAATTTTGGCCTTAATTCTCTGCTTTTCTGTGAAAAGCTGGTGGTTAATGTGCAGGTGACTGCTGAATTGAGATTTGGAACCTTGATGTAGGCACCAGGTCCTTAATTTTACTGAGTGGACCATTGGACTTCTAGTAATAAAAATTGTCTTCAGATAGTTAAACTGAGTGAGAACTTGTTAGGAATTAATAGGTATTTTACATACAACAATCAATGGCTCTCCCTCAAGTTTAACCAGCCTTCCATAAATGTACTTGGAAAAAAAAAACACAATCAGCTTTTATTGCTTGGTTTACTGAGAAAAAAAAGATGATATTCCAATCAAAATTATTGCAATTATTTGGAGTTGATTAGACTTAAGCTTCTGAACACAACTTGCACTCTAAACCTAAGTTTGGGGGCAAATGCAGCTACATATTTCCTCAATAATTGGATCTGCTCTGACATGCCTTCACAGTAGAATCAGCACATAGTAAATAATAGTAATGTGAATTGTTTTTTGTATGACTTTTGAAATGCTGTATTTTCAGAGGAATAAAGCTAGCTACAAAAAACCCCACAGCTACATTTCTGAGCAAAGGATGTCGCAAATACAGATCACTCAGAAGACTGTGAAATCAGTATGAGAGAAGTGAAGAATTTCAAGGGACAGTAAAAATACTGGGAATATATCAAAGCTTGGATGGACTTGCAAGCTCTGTGTCAGCATGGGATAGGACTGAAAAAAATGTACACCAAACTTTCCTAACAGAGAAAAATGTTAAATGTAGAACAGCAAGCACTTTGAAATCACTGTTGTGCTCTTGCACCATCTTGATGGTGGGACAGCAGAAACAACAGCTCTTCTTTCTAGAATCACTTTGAAATTGATGTCTTTACTTGATTTTCTTTGTCCATGTTCTAGTTTTGGTCTGTGGGACTTTGTAAGACTCTCTGTTTTAGCCATGCAGTTGCTTAACTGCTGAGGGCCTTGTTATATATAGCTGCAAACCTCTGTTTCTCTAGATTGTATCAAATAATTGTTAAAGCCTGAGGTCCTGCAACTAGTTACCCATGTGAGTTAATTTAGATCACTTGTTTACATTAATGTGTTCATGTGCATAAATTATTGCAAGATTAGGCCATAACATTTCAAAATCTCTCCTGTGTTTGGTACTTATCACTGTGATCTCACATAGCGCTGCATAATTGGCCTCACTTGTGGCAATGTGCAAACATTTTATTTGCCTCCTCCCAAGGATTCCACTTCACACGCTTGCTCAGTGAAGCTGAAAATCCCTTTGGGGCACCTTACAGTTCAAGGAATGAACATTTCATTCTTCACCTTGCTAATTGCCTGCACTTCTTTTTTTAATATGTCCTTGGCAGAATACAAGGGTCTTTCTTTATAATTTTGGTCTGAAATAAAAGACATTAGTTATTTTCCCAGTGGCAAGGTTAGGCTGGTACTTTCCATGACTTAGGCGTTAATGAAAAGGCTGTTGCAGGTCATGACCCTCCCTCTAGAAAATGTTTGTTAATTTCTAATACATGTGCATAAAAGTTCTTTACTGGCTGCTCTCTTCCTCTGAAGTATGTGCCCTTTAGTGAATGGATTCAGGTTCAGGATCCATTTTTTTCTTCAGGAAGAGCTATCCCATTTGATGTGGCATACTTGAGCAATATGACACTACAGATTAAGTAAAAAACCTCAGTTGATGGTGAATGGCAATATGTAGTAAATGAGTCTAAGACAAGAGAAAAAAAAGGGGGGAAATGACACATTCCCAAATATAATGAAATAATTCAGACAGAAAAGGTTAAATAATCTATATGTGATTTTAATGGCATTTTATGGTGTTTTCTCCCCCCATTCTACTCAGGTATTTATCTCAGAACCTGGAAAATTCCGCCAAAAGGTGAAGGTGTGGATTTATGAATACTGGAATTTTACTGATTCTGTAGCTATCATCCTGTTTATGATTGGTTTTGGTTTGCGGTGGTCCAACCCCCCTGTTCAAACTGCAGGGAGGCTCCTCTACTGCTTGGATATTATATTTTGGTATACTCGGCTCCTTGACCTTTTTGCTGTGAACCAGCATGCTGGCCCATACCTGACAATGATTGGGAAAATGGTAAGTACTGGGCTTTGGAGCAGTATTTCTGTGGTTAAGGCATCTACCTTCAGGAGTATGTAAAGCTCAGAAGTGATAGAAAAGAAGTCATGTAATAATTCACAGTGAATGCACAACTTGAAAATACCATGATTTTTTTTCTGTTTTTGAGTTGACCATAATCAGATTACACTTTTCTTTAATTTATTAATTACATGAATTTAATTACAAAAGCCATTTTTACTTTGTTCCTTTGAGAAGGGTTGCATTTAAGTTAGTTTGCTGATTTAGCTTGTTAACAGGAGAAAGAAAAAATCACTGTCTCATGTAGATGGGCTCACTGTAACAGGTTATTGCCCTAACTCTTGGAAACTGTTTCATTACTATTTTATTTTTTGATTTATATAATTATATCCCAGTTTATCTGGAAAAAAAAATCTGTGAAATCAGTTAATTTTGTTTCTCTTTTGTATGTCTTGCTGCTGAGTTAATGTCTAGTCTTGGAGGACATTTGAAGATTCCTCCTGGAATTTGCCTTGGTTACTGAGAACTCTGTTCTTAATACTTCTATATACTGTCTTTCATGGTAATTATTTAGGAGGCAAAATAATTTTCACTGCAGTTCCTTGCTCTCAGTTTGAAAGAAGCACCACTGAGCAAAATCACCAATGTAAGGCCTCCACATTTTTTTATCTTCCTTCTAAGAGGGACATATGAAAAAAGTAGGACTTGTGGATTTTTTAGTCTAGGATGATTTTAATATCTATAAAATGCTCATGTAGCCCAGGTCATAGAAATAAAATATTTTTATTTCCTCCAGCATGTTAGATTTTTACCCCTGGTTTTACATTCTGATTTGTAAAAACAGCAGTTGATACTTTTCCCTAAAGTTAATATCTTTTACATATAATTATTACCACTAATTCTTGTACATAAACATGTCTTCCAGACAGGAAACATGTTCTATATTGTGATCATGATGGCCATAGTCCTGCTGAGTTTTGGGGTGTCACGAAAGGCAATTCTTTCACCAGAGGAGCCTCCTTCTTGGACACTGGCACGAGATATTGTATTTCAGCCCTACTGGATGATGTTTGGTGAAGTCTATGCTGGAGAAATAGATGGTAAGTAATTTTCAAAATATCTAGCTCAACAGCTTAAATTAAATATGTGCAGAAATATGTCTACTTTGGTCTCTTGGGTCAATTTGACTACCTACTGAGTCTGTTCTTTCTTAAACAATTCTGATTCCAGGACATGTATGGCCATAATGAATAATACTGCATGAATGATGTTGCAAATAGGACTTTCTTTGTTAAAAAAAAAGATTAAACTCTAAACCCTTCAAAATTAGTGTTCCAAATTAAATATACTGTGACTATCAGGGCAAAGAACATATGAAATTATATTAAGCTACTTCCTGGTCAGGAGACCTACCAGTGAAATGAATTTCCAATTAAGAGAATCCAAAGCTGCTGATCTCTTGGACAAAAGACTATAAAGCTGTCTTTAAGGAGGAAAAAATAAAGAAGGAAAAGAAAGGGAGAAATAAGTTACCTAGCACCATTCTTAAACAGACAAACCATATGCATGTAGGAGAAATAGAACCAACCAATGTGAATAGGAAAAAGTGTGTGTCTTGATTATGGCTTTGACCTCGCTTCAGTAAGAGAGGGGATACAGGCACTCCAGAGGTATTTGAGCATTACAGATGTAAGGCACTGTTATGCTACTGACTGACATCCCTAAAACAGAAAAGTAGATATGCAAAAAGAAATATATATTTAAGGTACATGGTTCAGCATAAATCCAATTCATTAAAATACCATGTTTCATCCATTATTACTGCTGAAACAGTCACATGTGTTTTGGTTATATAAATCAAGATTCTTTTAATGAAAGCACACTGTTAAGTTTTCCAGTTTAATCCATTTAATCACTTAATAATTCCAAACCTTTAGAAATTTGACACTTTCCAAATAAAGCTATGATTTCTCTAGTGATTCTTTATCCTGCAGAATATGTCCTGAATTTAAGGATGTTGCTTTATATTTTCAAGTTTCCTCAAGAGTTAAATTTGTTTAGAAATTAAAAAGATTGGAAAGTATTCATTTTGACAGTTTAAAAACATCAGAAGGGATCCCCTAATTTCCACTATTTGTTGCTTTACCTCACATACGTTCATGGCCATATATATCTTTTTGCATGTGAGTTATTGTGCTTTTTTAAGTTGTGTGAGAAGCTCTACACTCCAGTACTTACAAAGCAGCCTTGGAGCTATATCCTATTCACAGCAGAGTCTGTGACACACCTGTCTTGAGGATCAAAGGTTTGGATTTCAGCTTACTTGGGTAAAAGCCATCCCCCAAATAAATTTCAGCTGCATCATATTTCCCCTTAACAAAAAGTGGAATGACTGGCATAAGAATGGATACGTATGAAGTGGGGTCTGCATCATCTTAATGATGGTAACTAGGGTGGTAGTAGCACAAAGAGGCCTCAGCTCTCCTTTAGGTGGAGGCTGACCTTTAGTTTGGAAATTTAGTGATGTATTTCTGTGAAATTAGTGAGGACTATTCTGTTCCTTACTGGTACAGATGAGGAGCACAGGCCATTGCTGTGCTCTGCTCTCTGGGTTTGTGTGCTATGCATATTCTGTATCTCCTTCCTTTCCAGTTTGTGAAACCAATGAAGACTGTCCTCCTGGCTCTTTTCTCACACCGTTCCTGCAAGCTGTCTACCTCTTTGTGCAGTACATCATCATGGTCAACTTGCTCATTGCATTCTTTAAGTAGGTACCTTGGTATATTGCTGCAAAAGCAACTAATGTGTGTTCTGCCAGCACTTCTTAAAAGATTTTCACCAAAAATGCCTCAGCAGGGGCACGCTGATGGTGGTGGTTTTTCCCCATCTGCCGCGGGGGTAAGTAGAATAAAGGAAAGAAGGGTGCTAGCCAAAGATTGTGCAACAAAAGGGTTAGGGAGAACACAGCTAAACTCTTTTGCCACTTTAGAAAGGATCTGACTATCTGTGGGAGCAGACAACTGCAGTTGGCAAAAAACCCAACATTAATTAATCTTTGAAGTAATTTTTCCTTCCTAAAAGCTGTATGTTTTGTGCTAAGAGCCTAAATAACATTCATCATAGTGTAGGCCAAGTTTTAAACTGGCAGGTAAGTGGAAGGTGTTCAAGCGATGAGTATAACAACCGTAGGAGTCTGTTTTTCCTCTAGGAAATAATTCAAGAATACTTACTTAATGCAATCTCATGTGTTCTAGACTGAAATCTAAAGGTTGCGTTTCCAACAATTTGTCTTTTAATGTGTGCTGCCACAACAGAAAGGGTCTTTATAATAATTCTAAAGCAATTCACAGCAGTAGCAATTCATAGCAATCCTATAGTATTTATCAGTGTCTTTGTAATAATTCTAACTCTTCATGTTTTAACATTAATCCCTTGTAGTGGATCAACTTCTGTAAAATATTAGTAAAGGCAGCATAACCCAAATTGTTATTTATATTTTCCTATAGTTCTAGCATTTCTGGGGAAGAAAAAGTCAGGTTAAAAAAAACCAAAACAAATTAATGAAAGAAATAACTTTTGACAAAAATCTAAACTATCAAAAATCATTCCAGTTCCAATAAAAAAATCCCTTTACTGAAATTGTGTCCAGGAATCAAGCTATTATTTTATACACTGTGTATTATTTTACATGTGTGAAATAGTTATTTGAATTATTTCTGGAATTAAACCTTCAGTAATGACGATATGGCAAATCTTCTATGTAGGGATTTGATTGTTCCAGAAGTGGGACCAGAAATGGGTAGGTATGACAAATATATTAAATCATGCTCTCAGAAGGAATGATGATCTTCTTGTGATTATATGCTGGGTGTGTTGAATGACAGTGCACCTGAAATGACAGTGCTAGAAAACACAACATTTCTCTTCTGTGCGTGGGTCTATGATAGAAGATACAGAAAATCATTCAGTGTAGCCATGTTTAACAATTTCACAGCTTCAATGAGTATTCTGCAGAAAAATAGCTCATGTAGCTGCAGCAAATACATTTTTAGGGGGAGTGCAAAAAACTATTTTATTACAGTCTTCCCTTAGCCTGACACTTACTTTTATATCCAGTTCAAAGAGGCAAACAATTCTGAATTCTCAGTTAGGGTATATATTAAAATTTAAATACTATGACTGGGATTTCAAAGCCACCCCAGTGGTAATTTTTGCCTAGCCCCCATTAGTGTGAATGGGAGTTGAATCTCCAAATCTGTTAGGCAGCTTTGAGGACCTCAATCTCAGCACACTAGCTGCAGACACATGCTGCTACTTTATTAAATGAGAGTTGCTAAGCTGATTTACCTCTGGATTCCACTGGAGGAATGGCACCAGTGTCAGATTAGATCTGTAGATGGGTGTCTTGTGCTATACTGGAGTGTTCCTTACATGAGTGTTTTACCCTCTTCCCCCTCTCCCTCTGTGGCTCTCTCCTCAGTAATGTTTATTTTGACTTGAAATCCATATCAAACAAGCTCTGGAAGTACAACCGTTACCGCTACATCATGACCTACCACGAGAAGCCATGGCTGCCTCCACCGTTCATCCTCCTGAGCCACATTGCGCTTCTGACAAAATGCATCTTCCACCACCAGCCCCCAAATGAGTTGGACCAAGAGGAAGGCGATGTTGGACTAAGTAAGCTGGGAACCAAAAGAAATAGTTGACCATCACTCCCATCAGTGTGGAGCTGAGTTTAAAGAAAACCCAGGGGAATGCTTTGCTTTGTATTTGGCTGTTGCTGTGCTACATACGGTGCATCAGTCAAGAGACCTCTCAACTCTGAGCTGAAATAAAGTGACAGCAATTTTTTCTGTAGGAACTAAATAATTTCTTATTTGAAAGAAATTAAGCACTGCCAAAGGTAAAAATTTCTGTATATTTGTCATGAAAAGACCAATAATTCTTTTGTCACTGCCTGGGGAAAGCAGCTGCAGAGCCCAAGGGTAGAGGTGAGGGGATGGCAGATGCAGAGGGGGAGCACAGGGGCTTCCCACCTCCTTGCTGCTTTCATCCCTATGTGCACTGGCTTACCACTGCACCTTATCTTCTTCACTTTTCGCAGCCTGGACTTCTTCATGCTAGGTCTTTCCTAATACCTACTTAAGGTCATGCCAATTCCCTGTCCCACTGTCACCTGTTCTGGCAGGAGCAGCCCGAGCTGTTGTGGGAAGGGAACCTCAAGATGCTGGGATGGAAATAAATACTCAGTAGTGGGGCTTGGTGGTGGGTGTGAGGCAGGGAAATGGGGAAAGATGAGTGTAACCATATCTAAAAATACATTGGGAAGCACTGGTACACCTTCTGGTATTTCATCCTTTCTGATGCAATGAACACCATTGACACCTTACAACAGAGGTGGGCAGACCCTGTATGGGTTATGCTTAGAATTTTGTCTGGTGAACATGGATTCCTGACAATATCTGGCATGCTCCCAGGTGGTTACAGAGCTCAAACCCAGGCTTACCTAATCAATGCTGAACTGCTGTACTGCTACTCCCTGGTTCAGCTCCCCCATCACGATTGGGTACACCAGCCTGACTTTGAGGAGCATTGCTTATTTTATGTGCAAGCACATATAAATCAGTGGCATAGCCCAGAGGGTGTCTTGTAAGGAGCATTAGGCTAAAGGAAAACTAAAACCCTGCTTAGCACATCGAAAAATCCTTGCACATAAGGGGGCACATACCTTCCTTACATTTCTCACAGAAGGAGAACTTTTTTTCTTTTTGTGCACCTCTGGGCACCTTTTCTATACACTTATGCCTATAGGTTTCTCTTACTTTAGTTTTGGTGTTGTTATAATTGGTTTTCACAACGAGTACCCAGGGCCACCCTGTGGAAAGTCAATACCAAGATGCTGAGTAAAGTTTGGAGGAAGGAACACAGATCAAATAGGAGAGAAAAGTACCTGGAAGGCAGTCAAACTTCATTTGCAGTGAGAGAGGGAATCCCAGAACACTGTGAGGATCTTCACTGCTGAGCTGTGTGCTTCGGCTGAGTGATACATCCTTGTAGCAAACACCACCTTGCTGCTTGGAATAGGCACCTCCCTAGCAAGTACAGGGAGGAATTTGATACACAAAAAAGGACAGAAGAGAGGAGCTTGGAAAATGTGGAGTTTGAACCAGAGAAGCACCTTTCCATCATATGCATTACTGCCTTGTAATGGAGCAGTTCTCCCAGAAGTCTTGGTGTGCTAGGAAAACAGAACCATGAGCAGCCAAGTCATGGAGTTTTAAACTTCTGAATGCTTTTTTCCACCCCAGTAATTTCGAGGTGGAAGATCTTAAAGTTTTATACATATTAACTTATATTAAGGATGTCTGACTGTTTTACACATATGAGCATATTAACCAATTAGGTGGAAAAAAAAAGGCTTTGCAACTTTGAGCACCTGAATGGACTGTAATTGTTGCAGGCGACTAGCTCTAGATGAATTCCTGGGCCGAACTGGAGTAAAATTTTTGTAAGGTTTATGTATTCATGTCTAAATCTTGTGAGTGACACATGTATAACAAAAATAAAGGAAAAATTTGTGAGAAAATACATTTTTTGTGAGCAGCCATTCAGATATGTATTTTCAAGGCTTTCAAGGGGAGTATAATAGAATTTTTGTCTGTGTGATTTTCTTCCCTATGAAAGGAAAGACAAAATCCCACATTTTCATATATTTGAGTCTTTATACTCAAGCCCAAATTCATGCAGTTAGGCCTGATTTGTTCTTGTCAAGGGAGGGAGTGTAAACAAATTTTTTGACTGTTTTTTTCTTTTTTTTCTCATGCATACTCATGAACGATTTGAGTAATTAGCATGCGTCATACTGATTCCTACCCCCTTTGTTCAGAGCTCTACCTGAGTGATGAGGAGTTAAAGAAACTCCATGACTTTGAGGAACAGTGTGTAGAAGAATATTTCCATGAAAAAAATGAAAACCTGAGTTCCAGTGGCAGTGAAAGGATCCGCTTGACCACAGAAAGGTGTGTTTTGCTGTGTCTTTATGTTCTTTGTATAAATTTGTCATATAAAAAGACTTTGACAAGTTAATGTTTTTGAAGCTGGTTACGGCTACTGTGAACATGCATAGGCCTTGTTAATTTGATGGAAATGTGTCTGTTTCTGTATCTGCATGTGTCTGAGGTGCCTGTCAGATGTGTCTGGGAAGCTTTGCTGACAGAATTGCACCCCCAGATGTGCGCAGTGTGGGTTAAAGGACGTATGGTGAGATGTTGCTCAGGTTCCCTTGTGCAGACCAGGGAGCACTATAAAAGCAATCCAGAGAATAGCATACAATATGTAATTTTGTTTAAAAGCTTAGCAGTGTGGGTGCACTGTGATAGTATTGCTTGTGACTGAGTGTAATTGCTGTTTACAGAAACCAGAAAACCATTGTAGCATTATTTGCAATATAGTGTCTTGGTTTACAAAATGTCAATACATGACTAACAACAGGGATTCAAACAATCACTATTGGTCTAATTTAGTTTTATATTGAAATCAAATGGCAAATCTGACATTAAGTTTAATGGGAAGAGTTAAAAAAATCAACACTATAAAAAGTCTTAATGAATGCCAACACTGATTTCATCTAACAAATTTGTTTTGCCTAAAGAAATCATAATCTTATTTTCTGCATGTTAAAATTAAAGACAGAAGCAAAATAAACATTCCCTCTAAAAGAAATTAAATAAGTAGCTTTGTTCAGAAACTGCAGAACTGATTACTTCAAGAAGGTTTCATTTACTGGACATAGATCTGGAAAGGAATTTTTTCCTGAGTGCAAGTGAAACACTCTTCACAGCATTGCATGACATCAATCCAAGAAATGAATTTAGACAAATAAATGTTCTGGAACATTGTTCCTTGATTTTATTCTGCAATGGCTTAATACTACATATTTTAGTTACTCTGTGACAAAAGAAAGAAATGACTACTGTATATTGCCTGCAGCTAGTTCATCATTGTCTTGGTGATAAAGTATCAGAGAGTATTTTCAGGAAATGTGAAGATAATGATTTGGTTAAAATGATGTAATCCCAGGCCAAGAAGTTCCTGCACTTTTCACTGGAGACTTGAGGATGATAAAAAAGGCTTTGGTTTTGGGGGGCAGTTGAATTTTACCTGAAGATAACAAATGCCTTTAGATGCATAGAATCTGCTTCTGTAGGTCAAATATGTTCTTGGGAAGACCTGTTTGTCAGCAGAAAAATGGAGGATTAAAGAGTACCTGGCAGTTTATGCTTCCACAAGTAATGTAAAATGCAGGATGTCCAGCTGACAGGAGGTATACATTGTTTGCAGCCATAGCAAATGTAACCTGCCATCAATGATTTAGTAGTTCTATGGCAATGAATGGGCATTAGTAGAAAAACAATAATCATTAAAACAGGCAGTCCTTGAGCAAAAGGTCTGTTTCCTTAAAAAACCCACTGGCAGTTTGGCTGTGTTTCATCAAATACTGATATTAATGGGAATGAAAGTCACCATTAAAAACAAAAGCCTGTTTGAAACACTAACTTTTTGAAATGTGTTAATGGTTTCTGTCATCATCTCTCAAACAGATGTAAAGATCTATGTTTTGGTATTTTATTTATGTTTTCTTTTTCTACCTAGAGTGGAAGAGATGTTTCAACAACTTAAAGAAGTGCACGAGAAGGTGTTTTATATCAAGGAGTCTTTACTCTCCCTGGACAGCCAGCTAGGACATTTGCAAGACCTGTCTGCCCTGACAGTGGATATCCTGAAAGTGCTTTCAGCTGTAGACACCTTGAAGGTGGAGGAAGCCTTACTGGCTGACACAAAACACCAAACCTGTAGGAAATTGCCGCACAGCTGGAGTAATGCACTTTATTCCAAGACCTTGAGCAGCCTGGAGGGCTTGTATGACAGGAAGTACCACTATTACAGCATGCCACCCTCCCTCTTACGGAGCTTGGTAAGGACTCAGTCTCCATCACAGTGCAAACTCTTGAAGTCTCAGAGTAACAAGGTGGTAGAAGACAGCTCTCAAAAGGTAGAAATAGAAACAGATACAGTCACCTCAGGAGTATCCTCTGAGACTAAGTCGACTTCTAGGTATGGGCAGTTTTTGCTGGTTCCCCCTGACCATCAGGGAGGGTCTTTTTCTGAGGATGTCACCTTAAATTTGCCCTTTTTGAACCCTGCTGCCAAGTGCAAGGATGAAGTGTTCAGAGATGACCTGCAAAGTAGCACTGGGGTTCAGCAAAACTTGCCGGGTGTCAGCTTCCTTGGAAAAGAGACAGAAGGTTATCAATGGAGCCAGAGAGACTTTGTTATTCATTTGCCATCAGAAAAGACTAATGCTGCAGAAGGTGCTCATCATCTTGATCTCCAGCTACCGCTGGATATTGAAGGAAGTGCAGCATCCCCCTGTGATGACAGGGAAGAAACTGAAGGTGGTTATGTGAACTGGGGATTCTCTGAAGGTGATGAAAAAGGAGTTTTCATCTCAGACTCAAAGAAGAAAACTCTCTACCTACATTCCTCCTGTGACAACAATTGCCAGAATAATCCCACTAGGCATGTCCAGTTAAGTGATTCGAAGTCCTTCTCCTACAACTCTTTCAAGTCACGTCACAGCTGCAGCATCTCTCAGAACAGGCTGAAGCGAAGCATCTCCTTCTGGATCAGCCCTCTCTGCAGGGACTGGAGTTTCTGCCGAAGCAACAGCTTACCATCCCCTAAAAAAGAGAGATCAGGGAAAATCTGCAAGGCTGTAGGCGGTAATTATAAAACATTAAACCTGTACAGTATCTTTTACTGGAGAGTCTGAGACTATTCCATTTACACCCAGAAGGTATTAGATGCAGTAGAAGATGGTAGCAGAGAGTCCACAGTTACTCTTTCACTTTGTTTGGATCTGGCTGTTGGGAATATCTGAAGTGTGCTGGTATCCAAGCAGGAACACATCTATGTGTCAGCCAGCCTGATCATTCCCATCTCATGGAATCTCCATGTCTGTGGCTACACAGCCTGGTGTACAGGGATTGTACTCACTCTGGAGAGTTCTCTTGCCCTGGGGATGCAAAGATAGAGTTGGAGGAACCAAAGTATATTACATGATCCCATAGAGATACATTAACAGTATCAGAGATGGCTGCATGGAGAATGAAAAGGCATATATTTCTGTAGTCAGTTTAAATGCCCCCCTGTCTACCATCAAGTTTGCTTACCAAGTGCTACAATACATCAAATTACAGCTTTAATTATGAATAATATGACATGATGGATAACATTACTTGTTTTATATCTTGTGATGGTTATACATCTTTGCACCAAACTGCTTGAGTACTAAGTTTGGATGTCACAATTCTTTCTCAGATTGCTTTAGACATCTGCCTCAGTCCTATCAGATTTTTCCTTAGTAAACAGAAACTCTGTAGCTTAAAGGTGTTTTTTGACTCTTTCCTGCAGAATCTTTAGGATCCTGTGAGCTACACCACAGTGAGACAACAAAAGCAAAACAGCAAAATAGAGACAGAAAGTCTGGGAGAGGAAAGAGGAATCAAAAACCTCTTCAGGTGCCGGTATGGGCAGATGCAAGAGAATTGTGTATCTCAAAATTGTCTTTTTCATTCCTTAAGAGCAGTTCTGCAGTGTGATTTAATTGAAAATGTATACATTTAAAATGTTGCACACAGACTGCAGCATCTCCTCTGTGTGTCTAGCTTTGGTTCAATTTTTTTTTTTTTTTGGATGTGTGGGATTTCCGTTTTGAACTTATTGGCATCCATGGACTTTGGTATACTGTGCTGAGTTTGTGGTGGTTCACAAGTGTAAACCAGTCCTTGCATTTCAGCCATCAGGGGAACTTGTGAAGGTTTCATGTGATCTAGGACAGACTGAAGCAGTGACCATATCCAGGGTATATACAACTGTACTCAAGCAAGTTAGGCCTTATAATGTTGTCTCCTGCCACAAGATTCCCATAAACTTTTCTCTGAATCCATCAAACATTCATCAGGTTGCAGAAAGTATGTTGATTGTGTATATGTATGGGACAACTTTTACAACTGTGTCTATGTGTTCATAAATAAAAAGATATTTCTAGAGCTATAAAGAAATTTCTAGGACCTTCATTATCTGGAAAGGATTATCACTGTTTAATGAGACGAATACTGAAGACTGGTCTGTTGACAAAGATAAGATACCCAGCTCAGCAAAGGATCTTGGACTTGAACTTTGAAATGTAGTCTCTCTGAAGATATGAGGTCTTAAAGTCCAAATTCCTTCAGATAGTGTAAGACCTTTCATCCATAGTACTTGCTAGACAAAAGCAACATGTCTTCTGCAGCTTGTAACAAAACCGGGAAAATCTGTTTCGCAGTTGGGAGTGCATTCATTCACTGGCATTTCAGAGATGCTCTGAAAGGCCACATCATGCTCTGTCAGAGAAACTGTGGAGATGCTAGTCAACCTGTAAATTCAGTATTGTTTTGTCTGTGTCTTGGCAGGTGATTAGAGTGGATGATTGTCCCCAGAACACTCAAGTGAACTCGGAGCCTGCAGAGATTAATGTCTGGGATGAGCAAGAGAAACACAGCAAGAATTGGCTCACCGTGTCTAATTTCAGTCAGCTAAGTATGTTACATGTTGCAAACAGTGAATTTCAGCTTTTAATAAGAAGACATAAACAGAATTCAAAAATTATAAGTGTTATCCATCATTTTTGCCTCATTGAATAATTTTTATAGAATTATACTTAGTTTGTCTTAGTTATTTAACACAACTTGAAGAGGCGAAAGAGTCATAGGTTGGAGGGAAGATCAGGTGAATCTTTTTGGGACCACTGCCTGTCTTCCAGGGGAGATAATTGAGTGCTAATACTCAGGAATAAGTAGGAAGCAAGGAGAATGATGTTTCTGTCTCCTCTCCTGAAGTGTCTTTTATAGTGACATCTTCTCAAGTGGCAACCAGGCTAATTGCAACAAATAAACTCATGATTTTTCAGGACATTTACCCTCATAGATAGTGCTGTGACACTGTATTTGTTGGCAGATCCTCGGCCTGCATTATTCATTTCTCATTGCTCAGAAACACATCCTGCAAAGGAAAGAAACAAATTCTGTATTGTCTCTTTTGGAGTGAAAAGGGAATAACATCCTTACTCTTCTTTTAGTAATTCTCCATCTCTTCATATCTCATCCATCTCTCATCATATCCATCAGACATTCTGTGGGGTTAATAGATGATTAATTCTATTAGTCATCTATCCTTTCAATTTTGCTGTGAAGTGGCTCACTGGTTTCATCCTGTGAGCTGCTGGGAGAAGTACCAGACAGTACTGTGACTTGGTACCATGGGTCTGAGGAGGGCTGTACTCCAAAGTCTGCTGGATAAAGGGGAAGTAGTCTGTTTAACCCTATGAAATTCTGTCATTGTTTTTTAACCCAATACATATTCACTGGGACAATATGATATGTATTTGTTTATTTTATAACACTGCATAGCTACTTAGTGTATAGTGATAGAGCTGTTCATTTACCCTCCAGAAATAGCTGACAACTTCTCTTTTGACTAGGTTTGGAACGTCTCCATTATAAGCACCAGAAAATTAAAAATCCAGATGTCAGTAGGCATACCATACCATTCTGTGATTACCTGAGGCATTCTCAAGAGGTAAAACGTAGGATTATGCATCCTAGTCCATAATTGTGGCTGCTATGAGCCCAGAGTAGCTCTACAGTCATGCCTAGATTTACCAATAGAGTTTCTTTGTTGTGACATACCTCTTTGAGTGATGTGAAACTTTGTTGTCTGCTGGTACAGTGTATGTGTGGAAATAAATGAATCATTTAACGGCTGCTAAGATTAACCTCATTAAGATTATTGAAATACTACATTAAATTATTGACTCTTAGGGGGGTTCTGAATATGAACTCTAGTCACAAATGACATGTGTTTATGTTTCATCAGGCTATGAGTAAGCACACAACTTGATCTTGAACTTGGGGGCAGAATGAATTAGAAGAAAATTTTGGAAAGTTAGCTACTTAGCATTCACTTCATCACATAGTTATTTCTTGCAAATTGATAGATAAATATTGATAATAATTGCAAAGCATGGATTTTTTAACCATTGTCTTATAAATATTGCATTTTATTATTTACCAGAATTAATCAGCAATTCTGTAACTTAAAGGTGCTCTTCTAACATAGACTCCTTGAATCTGATGGTGCTAGACCAGTTTATATTTCCTGAAGAATTGAGCAGGAATCTGGATTGTGGAAACTACTATCTGTTTTAACACAAGGTAGTTAATAGAAGAAATGGAATAGCTAAGAGACGAAAATGTACCATCCATTAAATTTTATAGGGGTATCTCAGAGATATGAAAGGAAATTAACAAAGAATTAATTAAGAAAAGGAAAAGACAATCCTTTCTTCTTTCCTTTCAATAGCACCAAAGCACCCTCCCCTGTTGATTTTACTTATGGGACTTTTGGTTATTAAAATGGAAATCTTTCTAATTATAGCATTGAAAATGTTATAATTATATATATATATTTATAAAAATGAATCAAGTAATTTTGGTTATGCTATTCTGAGTGCTCTAGAACTTGAATCTCAAATACCAGGGACAAGAGCTTTAATGTTTTAATTTAAAAAATGGTGAGGTTTTGTTTTAAAAAGTGATGAGAGAGAGAAATAGAAATAAATTTACTCATTTTTGTATTCTGTAAAACCAAAACTTGGAATCTAAATCAATAAACCTTTGAAATGTGAATCACAGGATCAGCCAGGCAAAATAAAGGTAAAGCTGGGAAAACTGTGTGAGGTAACCAAGTAATCAGTTGCTTCAAAGCTTTTGTTAAGATATATTTGAATAAAACTCAAATGTGATATTTTTTAAATTGTGAAAAAAACATTCTGCTGATTAATAGCAGTATTGGTGTTATGCTGAAACCAGTAATTTCTGAAACACCAACTTGAAACTATTTATTCTTCCAAGGTATAATCTTCAGTATCCACTGAATTGTTGTGCCTCTCTTTGGACTATGAAAGTTTATATTTATCACTGAGATGTAACAAAGTTGGTGCATCCAACTGTTCCACTTGGAGATTGATATATTTTAATGATATGTATCTTTTGAGAGATCCATCTTGAAATGTAGCAGGGAGCAAAGCAAGGGGGTGTGTAGGAGGATTTTGTTAAAGAATTTTTCATCTTCAAAGCAAGCTACAAGTTCAAAATACGAGACAAATTTAAAAAACAATTAAAAGTGGTTTAAAGTTCAGGTTAAATCATAAGTTGAATTTCAGTTGATTTGTCTTTAAACTTAGTTGTCTGTGACTTTTTTTGTGTGTGTATGTGTGTCTGTGTGTGACTTTGTGGTTTTGAGGATTGGTGTGACTAATATTCCAAAGAAAACTTCCATCTCTTACTACCACATTAGAAGGACCTGGCTGACCCTTTTTTTCCAAAAATGGCTTGAAGTTAAAAAGATTATTTGAGTTTTCCTTTAAAGATAAGGCCTGGAAAATATGTGATTTAAATATCCCTGGAAGGTTGCTCAGTGTATTACATTCTTTTGTTCCAGGGCTTTTGACTGAATTTATTTTCAACAAAAATTTTCCAACATAAAGAAAGTTCTCTAATGCTATGCTTACTGGAAAACCTTTAACAGGCTTTGTGACTACATCGAGATACAGGTGGTGACCTGAATATTTAATTCAAATGTCTGGAAACAACATGGAAAACAGCTATGTGAGCAAATTAGTTCCATTTTAGTGTAGGTATGGTAGTGCAATGATTCACCTGCCTGTCAGGGTCATTATTCATGTTAACAATAACCATATCAACAATTGTTCTCAAGACTACACCTTCTTGAGCTGTGCAATGTGGACATGATAATGATGTGCATATTTTACCAGTAAAGTATCTCTCTTTTTTTAGGATTTCGGTAATAACGTATTTGGAAACACCAAGAAAAGTAATCTGAGCAGGAATTCCTTGTATGTATTATTAGTAAGTTAAGATACTCATCTTAAAAGAGATGTCTACAGTGTCTGCAGCTTTCCATTTCAGTTCTGCAATATACTTGAATGACAAATTCCTGAGAAATAGAGAGTTAAAGCCATTCAGTTTGTTTAAGTTTCTTTCAAGGAAATCTTACTAATGGAGATAAAGGAGATCCAGTTAAACAAATTGTGTACTTTTGGGTGGAATAGATACCCTTTCTAATTCTAAGAATAATTTAATTTTCTAATTCAGTCACTAAGATGAGAATTGGACTTGATGATTTACAAGGTCTTTTCTGCCCTTAATAATTCTATGATTCTATGGTGATTCTGTGGTAATTCTGTGGTTCTAGACCATAACATCTTAATTAGCCATTTTTCTAGTCTAGTCAGCAGGAAAAGTTGTATATTTTTTTTGCTGTGCAATTGTATGTCTTATTTTTTAATAATTACAAAGCTAGCACCTCCTAAAAACTTTTCTCATTGACTGATTCACCATTTTTGTACATCTACTAAATATTTAGCTCAGTTTTCTTCATGCATTTTCAGATGTTATTAAGCTTTGATTACATTCAGTAAAAGTGTACTGGTTTCACAAGCAGTTTCCATTTTCTTGTGAGGTTTTAAATTTCTTTCCCAGACTGATTAATCATTATCATAACATTAGTAGAGTTTTTGATAATTGAAGTGCTGTCTTTATGTTCCTTTTCCTTCTCTTTCCTATTTTCATCAACTTCTTCCAGAGCTTTTTTTTCTCTTTTTTTCTGCACTGCACAAGTAATAAGTAGAAGAGACTAGAAAGCTGTCATATCCCATGTGATTTCACCATGGGGAGAGGAGGAAAAAAGTTACTCAGTTTTTTGAGGGTTTTATGCATACTGTGGGCATTGGGTGTTCTGCTGTTGTTGTGGGGTTTTTGGGGTGTTTTTTCTTTTTTCAAACCCCATCATTTATAGGCAGTGGGTAAGCTGCACACTTACCAGCAGGATGCAGGGGCTGTTGAGTGGCCTGAATCTGTCACTTAGTCTGTTGTCTTCAGTGGGGTATCTCTGGTCTGTGAGGTGAATCAGATCTTCTGTGTTCTGTAACAAAGATTGCTTTAATGTAGTAGTCTTTTTGTGACCAGACCTATTAATCTAGATAATTAAAAATTATGTTTTTGTACAAGTAATGGTGATGAGAAGTAACTGTTAGTACATCTCAACCTTGACTGAAAAATGAACAGTTGAGTATTTGACTGAAAGCTTCGTAACTGATACTGTTATTGCAGTGTAAAAGATATGAACAGCAGTGCAGACTCAAGAGTGGTTCAACATAAAGCAGAGAGAGAAATATGTAGAAAAATGTGTCAGTTCTTCAGTACTTGACAATTGTTTGCTGATGGTTGTGTTGAACAAAATTGCACTGAGGGTCACACATGCTGAGTCAAACATGTGATCCATGTGTACCAGTGTTAGCATAATGACAGAAATGTTGGATTAAAATATCAAATATTTGCTTTTAAACAGATTGAGAACTCCAGAGGAAACTGACAGTAAGTTTTTCATTGCTTGTCACTCATTTTAATTCCCATCTGCAATTCTCATGCTGCAAATCTAAAGTACAAAATCCAAAAATAAGTTAATGTACTGTCATTGAGGATATTATTTCATCTTTTAGTAACTAATTTGTACTTTAAAGTGCAAGTTGGTTTTTTTTTATGAGAAACAGGTTTTTCTCATAATAACTGCATAATCTTAAAATAAAAGAATTTATTTTTACTCTACTCTGCCCAGTAATGTCCTTTCAGCAGGAAGAAACTCTTTAAGATTCTACTGCTTTGATCCCTGACAGTCCAAGTGATCTCTTGGGTTAAACCAGGGTGTATATCTGAAGATAGATTATGATATAAGATGTTTAATCTATGCTTGATTTTTAAAATTGCAATTATGTGTAGTATCTCTGTTTGTGTTGTTTACCTGGAATTCTGAAATCTGAGAAGGACTGAATTTATTATGACATGTCCAATGAATAAATTCAAGGTTTTAGGGAGGAACCACTTTGTTCCTCAAGAGCAGAGTGTTAGTAAACTTCACTGGTATTTGTTGTGTTTTAGTCCATCTCCCATTTTTCCTGGCATGACACTTAACTGAGCAGCTGGGCACCTATCTCTTTTTGAGATTAGCTGTGGTGTAGGAATGAGTTGTTCCTAGTCTTATCTCCACTTCAAGTGCTGCTCTTTGTGGGTCCATTGGTGCACAAAACACTGCAGTGCTGAAACATTCTCCTGCAAGAAGAGTGAGTTGTAAGGTTGCTCTCTAGAGCACACCATTATTTTGATTAAAATCCAGGTTTTACGTTCTCAGAAGCCCCTTTTCATGTGGTGGTGGTGTGGTTTGTTTTTTTTTTTTTTTGTTTGTTTTTTTTTTTTTTGTTTGTTTTTTTTTTTTTGTTTGTTTTTTGTTTTTTGTTTTTTGTTTTTTGTTTTTTTTTTTTTTTTTTTTGTAACTTGCAAAATGCTGCAAAAGTAGATGGATCCAGAAAGAAAAACTCACAAGGGACTTTGAATCACCAAGGGGAGTGAAAAATGCTGACCCTTCCCCCTACATCCATAGATGTTTTCATGTAAGATCTCTCTCACTAGGTAAGGGAGTAAAAGAAAATAGAATACACCAAGAACAAAAGTGAAAAGTGCAAAAAATTTGGTGAACTGGATTGTTTTGATTATCACATTTTTTGAAAATTAATAGTATTACAGTATATATATACTGAAATCTGGCACATAGAAGGATGGTTTTCCAGGAGAACAAAATTATTTCTTCTAGTTAATGAAAATGTGTTCATTATTCTTGGTTATATTAAAAAGTCTTTTTTAAAAAGCAAAGATTTTTAGAGCAAATTTGATCTGTCTGAGTCTATTAAATATGTAACTAGCAAAAATGTTTGTCTACTTATATTGTAACAGTACTTTGGATGTTGTGGGTTAGTGGACAGTACTGTTATAACTTTGGTACAATAGCACAGTTAATGGACTGCTTAATGGCTGAGGATGGAGTTGGAAAACTCATGTCACTGGTAGACCATGAAGCATGGTGGATAGCAAAGTGCTTTTGATATCCCAGGTTTCCAGCTGGCTTAACATGTCCTTGAGGTTAATATCTTATTTCCCCCACCATTTCCTTGGATAAAGAAGTCATCTGTCTATATTGCAATGATGACTGAAATTTGCAATATACAGTACATGATAATGTAGTTAAAGCTCATAAGTAATTCTCCTCTTTAGAATGCTGAGCCAGCAATTCTGATTAATCTGTTGTGTGGCAAACTCTGGAATGGAAAAGAATTTAAAAATCATGCATTTGTGTCTATATAATATATATAATAGCTATAATAATTAATACAAAAATTCTTTAAACATTATTTCAGATATCTTCTCCTGCTTGAAAACATCTCAGGATTTGCATCTTCACTACTCAGGTAAGCAGGAGGCAAAAGAATGACAGCTGAGAAATTTAAGAAATTAAAAAGAAATTTAAGAAATTAAAAATATTAGTTCTCCCTTTGTCATACACTGTGATTTTCATTTTGGGGACTTGCACATTTGCCCACTGCTAAGAAGATTCTGTGTTAATTCATGTGTAACATTTCAATGAAAGAATTACTGACTTTTTTTTTGTTGTTGATATTTGCTTCATTCTGGGTATTTATGGCTAATCCAGAGGAGAATGTAGATAATCACTTTCAAAATATCAGTGGAAATCATGAATGCAGGTCAGATTCCTGAGGGGGCAGAGGAGGCATTCCTTTGTTTATAGCTGTCAGTCTCCTCACACCTCCCAAACCCCCCTTTGTACTTTCCTGAATTCATTTCTTCAGTGGATTGGTCCTGTACTACTTAATCTGTGTTTGTATATCTATGAACTCCTGAAAATCTGGCAGTGAATAAATTCTTGAATGCTAGTTGCCTGCAGTCCTGCCTTTCCCTGAGATGAGAGTGCACAGATTTTCCCACAAGGCCTGGATGTCAGTTTTTCCAGGAGGAGAACACAGCAGAAATTTCCAGTAGATGTCACCATTGCCCACAGGAACTGGCCTCCGTTACCGGCAGGGCTGGAATAACCCAAAACTATTAGCAGCCACTTTAAATTCAAAATCTACACAGTTTTCAGTGGGAATAACACTTCCTGGCTTGCAATCAACTGTACAGACGTAGTTGGTCTGGCATGGTGGAGTTGTTGCAGTTATTGATTTGTTGTTTGTCAGGTAAGCTATTTGAGATGACGTTGGACTTTTTAGCACAGATAGGCTATGCACTGATTTCATGATCAGTGTGCTCTTAGTGCAGCATCAAAAGAAGCTCTTGTTTTTCAGTCCATGCTCCAATGCTGTTCAGACATAGTAACAAACTCCTGTTGAATCTGGTATATGTAAACAACCTTGAATTGGAGTATGAAGTGCAGATCTTCTCAAATGAGGGCCAGCTCATGGAGTGGATGTGTTGTGGGTGCCCTTTGCCCTACTCTTCTGACTCAATAACCTCCAATTACATTTTGCTCAAAGAAGTAATATTAAAAGAAGGATAGATGATGTCCAAACTCTGTAAGATCCATAAGATCCAGAGTTTGTTACCATGGCTTTTTTGTTAGTGTGCAGAGAAACATAGCTCTGCTGTAACCATAGCAGAATGTCCTGGGGTGACTTTATGATGTTTGTATCCCCAGTTGCCCTAAATCAGGACTCTGACTCTCTGCTTTGGTTGGCTCTCTGCTTCAGAGGGTGGTTTTTCCTTCATCCATTGAATAGGGAAATTAGACAGTCAGAACTGTAGCATCCAAATTACCTCCTCGTTCTAGGAGTGCCTTACTTTACACTTCTCTCCCTCTGCCTGATAACTCAGTCATGTGAAGACAAATCCATAAATATTTGGTTGACTCTCTGAAGTTCTGAAGGTGTTTGACTGAGAAATGAGCTGCAAGCTGGGGAGATATAATAATGTTACTGATGCTTTTTGGCAAGAAGCCTGAATGACAAAACAGTACTCTGTGCAGGGGAAGGTTGGATTTTCCTGTCATACCTTGCTAAACCTCCAGGTGGGTCTAACCCTGACGAGACAGACAAAGAAGGCAGTTGGGGTCAAGGCATCTCATCAGCACATCAGTGTGAGTGTGAGTGTTGTTGCACTGGAGTTGTCTGGAGCAGGATGCAGAAGCAGCCTTTTGTGAAAGGAGGAGGATGGGAGATGGCAGAAGTCCTTCTGGGCAGGGGGATTTCCCAGAGGGTCTGTTTCTTTGGAAGGGTGAGATATGATGGATTGGTATCCTGGTTCTGGCCAGGAGGGAACACGGCTAGGACCTAGGAGGTTATTCTTTACCAATTCACATAATTTTCTGGTGGTGGAGGAGGGGTTCTGTTGGGATAGCAGAGGTTCGCTTGTTGCCTGTTTTGAGTATTCACGTGTGAATTTTTTGCCTCTCCTGCACCCTCTGCTGTTACTTTCATTTTCCTATTCCACTGCTGTTTCCAGCAGACTGATCTTATCTAAACCTATGATCTTTAACTCTTGTGTTTCCAGTCCTCTTTGTTGTGCAGCTGGGAGGAGAGGGAGGGTGAGGGGGGAAGTGAACGAACAGTGCATGGTCTGGAATGTTTCAATGGGAACACTGAACTGGGGAACATCATTTCTGAACTGCAATAACCTTATCTGATGTTTCATATGAAACATGAAGAGCAGAGATAGCAACAGCTCTGGTAAGAGTGGGTGGTAAACAAGTATTTGTTGTATTAGGTATGTCACAATGTTGTAACCAAATCCTGTGTATTTCATTTGGCATTATGTGCCCATTGAGGTGTTCCTTTTCAGAGTAGGGAGAGGGATCAGGATTGCTTTGTTGCTGAACTGTGTGATATCAGCTTAAAAAATTATAACCTCAAGGGCAATGTGGGTCATTTGTGATGTATATTCAGTGTTGGTCTTCTACCCTTAACTCAAGCACTGCCTTTGAGAAACCATTAACCATGTCCTGGGCTGAATCAGGCACAGCACTTCCAGCTGGTCAAGGAACATGATTGTCCTGATCTGCTCTGCACTGGTGTGGTCTCACCTTGAGTATTGTGTGCAGTTTGGGCACCACAACATTAAACAGACATTAAACAGTTACAGAGCATCCAAAAGAGGGCCATGAGGTCTGGAGTAGAGGAGGAGATAACATCAAGGGCAGCTGAGGTCACTTGGTCTCTTCAGCCTGGAAAAGCAGAGACTGAGGGGAAACTTCACTGCAGTCTTTGACATCCTCACAAAGTGAGGCAGAGAGGCAGACACTGATCTCTTCACGCTTGTGACCAGTGACAGGATTTGAGGAAATGGCGTGAAGCTGAGTCAGAGGTTAGTCAGGTTTGGGCTGGACCTCAGGAAAAGGTTTTTCACCTGCGGGGTGTTTGGGCACTGGAACAGGCTCCCCAGGGACATGATCATAGCACCAAGCCTGACAGATCTCACAAAACATTTGTGAGCATCTTAGGCACACAGTGTGACTCTCAGGCACAGGGCCAGGAGTTGGACTTAATGATCCTTATGGGTCTGCTTCCTGATGGGTCCTTCAGCATATTCTGTGATTCCGTGTTTCTGTAATAATTGTATAAATCCCGTGAGCAGAACAGGGAAAGATTATTTTCCTCAGGTTTTCCTTTTTCCTCCTTGAGGCCTGCTACAACAGGTTTGGAGGATTTTGAATTCCACTTGGATATTAAGGAAAGTGTGCTTTTGTTGCTAAGTCTGCCGGGTCTCTTCAATGCAGTCTTACACTCTGATTAGAAAAAGAGATTCTTATGGGGGTCTTTCAGAGATCTACCCTCAGGGTGGATAGTCATGATTGGCCTGTAATGTGGGAGAAAACAGGACAGATTTTGAAGGATTATTCTGCTCCGATGGCTTGGAAGTTCAGTCCTGAACAATTACAGGACCCCGTTGAAGTGGCAGAATATTTGAAAGAAAAATGGTGTGGCAGCTCCAGAGAAACACAAAGTTCTGCAATGTGCAGGGCCCTGGTTACTATTTATCAGACACTGCTCACAATACTAGACAGCACCCTCAGGGGGAAGAAAAGCAAAGCAGAACGACAGGCACTGGGGTCACTCAAACTAAAGCTGAACCACAGGAACAACCCATGCTGGTACCAGGATGCTTCCTATACAGAAGAGGAAATTCAAGCCCCAGACAGTTTGCATACTGAAGAGGATGCAGGGCCCTCCAAATGGGAAGCAGGACCAGAGAAAATCACCCCCTAGGTGAGCTACAAGGTTTGTGAAAATTTTCAGCCACCAGTCAGGAGAGTCTCAGCTGACCTGAGAGTTCTGATGTTGGGATATCACAGCCCATGATAGGGAACTATATGGTAGTGCAACCAAGAAACTAGGATCCCTGTCCCAGGATGTGGGCCTTGACAAAGGGACAGAATAGAACAGAAACTCTCAGAGGTGGCTCCTGTCAAGTGTGAGAGAATGGTGACTGCCAGCTCCAGCTGTTGAAGATGATATGTAGATCATATTTTTTTCCTCCCTACTGGCCTGCACTTTGGCTATGGAAAGGTCTCTCTGCAGGGCCTTCCTGCCTTTGAGGGAGTCAACAGCTCCTTCCAGTTTTGTATCATCTGTGAACTTTCTTAGTATCCCATCAAGCAAGCTAAAGAGGAAATTTTCCATGCCTTAGCAGTATGGACCAAAGTCTCTTCTACTGGGATCAACTACTCCCCTGCTCAAGAGAGGGTACATGCCATGAAGTAAAGTGGGGGTTTTGTTGTTGTTGTTTTTTTTGTGTTTGAGAGGAC
Organism: Prinia subflava; assembly: GCF_021018805.1. Lineage (NCBI taxonomy): Eukaryota > Metazoa > Chordata > Aves > Passeriformes > Cisticolidae > Prinia > Prinia subflava. Next base: position 35,144,250 of record NC_086283.1, on the reverse strand, counting down.
ATGAGGAAGTAAGATGGAAAACCTACCATTCCCCTAGCAGCAGAGGTACATGAGTTGAGAGGAAGAGCAGCCACCAAAAGTTGCTCCAGTTTCCAGTGGGCAAGTCCTCAGACAGAATCGAAGGACTGATATTATTTCCAATCCTCTTGAAAGGATCTCCAGTTCATATTTACAGGAAATAGCAATGACCATGACCAGAACCAGAGGCCCTGCCTCCAGCCATGTGGAGAATCAGATCTATTGGACTGTGTGGATCCAATGGCTTGGCACATCAAACCCACAAGAACCTAAGTCTTTAGCTGACACAGGTGCACAGTGTACCCTAATGTCATCAAGATAATGTAGGGGCAGAATCCATCTCTCTGAGGTGACAGGGAGCTGGACAGCTGACTGTACTGGAAGCTGAAGTGACTCTGACTGGGAATGAATGGCAAAAACACTCCAGTGTGACTGGCACAGAGACCTTGTGCATTCCATAGATTACCTCAGGAGAGGATGTTTCAAAGACCCAAAAGGGCACCGCTGGGCTTTTGGGAGACCTGTAGAGACAGGGGGGAATTAGGCAGCTGAATACCTTGCCTGAACTCTCAGAGGACTGCTCTGCTGTGGGGAGGCTGAGGATTGAGGAGTAACAGGTCCTGATAGCTACCACAACAATGCAGTGTTGGCAATATCACACCAACCAGGACTCTGTGACTCCCATCCTTGAGGTGATTCCTGAACTGGAGAGCTGGGTCAGCAAGACTTGCTCACTCTTTAATGGCCCTGTGTTGCCAGTGTGTAAGTCCAGTGGAGAGTGGAGACTGACAACAGACTGTCAGTGGCCTGAAGGAAGTCACACCACCTCTGAGTGCTGCTGTGCCGGACATTCTGGAACTTCAGTATGAGCTGAAGTCTAGGGCAGCAAGGTGGTGCACCATCAATATTGCAAATGTGCTTTTCTCTATTCCTTTAACAGTGGAGTGCAGGCCACAATTTGCTTTCACTTGTAGGGACAGCCAGTATACCTGGAACTGGCTGCCCATGGGTGGAAATACAGCCACAGTATTTGTGTGGAATGGATCCAGACTGCCCTGGAAAAGGGAGAGGCTCCAGAACACTTTCAATACATTAATGACATCAGCTTGTGAGACAACACAGCAGAAAAAGCTTTCAAGAAAGGGTAGAAGATAATCCAAAACCTCCTAAAGGCCAGTCCTGCCATAAAGCCAAGTAAGTTTAGAGACCATCCCAGGAAATTCAGTTTTCAGAAGGAAAATGGCAGGATGGACATTGTCAGATTCCAAAGGACGTGTTCCAATGAACATAGCAAAATAGCAGCTATGTCCCTGCCATTCAGCAACAAGGACATACAGGCTGTCCTACACACTCTGAGTTTTTGGAGAATGCATAGTCCAGATTAGAGTCAGATTGTGAGTTCTCTCTATCTTGTAACTCAGAAGAGGAATGATTTTAAGTGGGATTCTGAACAACAACAAGCTTCTGAACAAATCAAACAGGAGATTAATTTGTAGCAATAGCCCCTGGAACAGTTATGACTGGACAAGATGTGAAAACTGCTCTACAGATGGGGAGAATGATCCTCCCTGGAGTCTCTAAAAAAACTACCCATGGAAGTTTGAGGATCATCCCTGGGGTTCTGGAGGCAGGAATACAAAGGATCTGAGACCTGCCGCATCCAAACTGAAAAAGATCCTGGCAGCTTATGAAGGGGTTTGAGCTGCTTCAGAGGTGATTGGCCCCAAAGCACAGCTTCTCCTGGCACCCTGACTGCCAGTGCTGGGCTGGGTGTTTAAAGGAGAAGTCCTGCCACATATCATGCCACTGATGACACATGGAGTGAGTAGACTGTTCTGATCACACAACAAACTTCAATAGGAAGTCCCAATCACCCAGGGATCTTGGAAGTCATCACAAACTGGCTCAAAGGTGAAAATTTTGGAATACCACTGGAAGAAGAGGAGGGAAAGGTGGTTTGTGCTGAGGAGATCCCACCATAGAATCAGCTACGAGAAAATGAAAAGTGGTACACTCTCTTCACTGATGCCTCCTGCTGTATTGGAGGGACACATCAAGAATGGGAAGCTGCTGCATGGAGTCCTACATGGAAAATCACAGAAGCTATGGAGGGACAAGGTGCATCAAGTCAGGTTGCAGAGCTGAAAGCCATCCAGCTAACTTTAGATATCACTGTGAGATGAAAGAGAATCTCTCTATGAGAGAAATGGCCAGTGCTCTACTTCTGTATTGACTCATGAATGGTACCAAATACTCTACAGGGGTGGCTTGAGCGGTGGAAAAAGATAAATAGGCAGTGCAGAGGTAAACTCATCCAGGCTGCTGAACTGTGGAAAGACATCACTGCCCATGTAGAGAAGCTGGCTGTAAAAGCACATCCTGTCAATGCACACACACAGAGGAGCTGGGCTGCTGAAGAACATCACAACAATGAAGAGGTAGATTGGGCTGCCAAGATTAAAGTGTCTCAGGTGGACCTGGACTGGCAGCATAAGGGTGAATTATTGTTGGCTCATTGTGCCCATGACACTTCAGGCCATCAGAGATGCAACAATACAGAAGGGCTCGTGACAGAGGAGTGGACCTAACCATGGACACCCTTAACCATGGACAGTTTTTATAACTGTGAAATGTGCTGAAATCAAAAGAGGGTAAAGCCTCTGTGGTATTGGGGATGATGGTTAAAATATGAATATAGGGAGACCTGGCAGATCGATTATATTGCAAATGTGCCAAGGCAAGCTCTAGGTATGTACCATGAAAAAAACCCACTGGATGGCTGGGATTGTACCCTGTTCCTCACCCACTGACCCAGAATACTATCTTGGGCCTCAAAAAGCAAGTGCTGTGGCAATGTGACACCCCAGAAAGAGGTCAGTCAGAAAAGAGGACCCATTTCAAAAATAGCTTCATAGCATCCTGGGTCAGAGGGCACAGTTTTGAAGTGGGTATCATGTTCCCTGTCATGCACCAGCCTTTATGAATGTTGAATAATAAAAGGGATTGCTAAAAAAAACAGTGTTGGGACCTTCAAATATTGGGATCTACAATTAGCAAAAACCACGTGGTTAGTTAACACAAGAGACTCCACTAATTGAGCTCAGTCAAAACTCCCACATACTGTAGAAGGGTATGTAAGCCCCTGTGGTGCATATGAGTAATATGTTCAGAAAGTTATTTGGATAAGTCCTGTCAAAAGGCAACCCCACCCATGGCTATGTTTTTGTTCAATGACCTGGGTATGCTTGATGGATAATGTAGAGGGACTGTGAAACACCATGTGAACCTGGAAGGGGATTTGACTTTTGAGTGAGAGCAGTCTGTAATGTGAAACTGTGTGTGTGTATTTTTGATTGCTGAATGACAGTGGCACTGTGTGCCATAACTGCCATGGACAGTGAGTCTGGACTGCCCCAGATACACCAGCCATGAGCTCTGGATGCAGCTTGCAACCACCTGACAGCTCAGCAGTTCTCCTGCCCTGGGAGACCTCTAGGACAGACAGAACCCACATCCATGGACTCAATAAACTCTACAGAGATCTTAGAGATATGGAGATATAACCATCTCTATATATGATTCCAGTGCTTATGTACATACACATCTCTATCTCTATCTCTATCTCTATCTCTATCTATATCTCTATATCTATCTCTCTCTATCTCTCTCTCTCTCTCTCTCTCTATCTCTATCTCTCTCTCTATCTCTCTCTCTATCTCTATCTCTATCTCTATCTCTATCTCTATCTCTATCTCTATCTCTATCTCTATCTCTATCTCTATCTCTATCTCTATCTCTATCTCTATCTGTCTCTATCTCTATCTCTCTCTATCTCTATCTCTATCTCTATCTCTATCTCTATCTCTATCTCTATCTCTATCTCTATCTCTATCTCTATCTCTATCTCTATCTCTATCTCTATCTCTATCTCTATCTCTATCTCTATCTCTATCTCTATCTCTATCTCTATCTCTATCTCTATCTCTATCTCTATCTCTATCTCTATCTCTATCTCTATCTATCTCTATCTCTATCTCTATCTCTATCTCTATCTCTATCTCTATCTCTATCTCTATCTCTATCTCTATCTCTATCTCTATCTCTATCTCTATCTCTATCTCTATCTCTATCTCTATCTCTATCTCTATCTCTATCTCTATCTCTATCTCTATCTCTATCTCTATCATCTCTATCTCTATCTCTATCTCTATCTCTATCTCTATCTATCTCTATCTCTATCTCTATCTCTATCTCTATCTCTATCTCTATCTCTATCTCTATCTCTATCTCTATCTCTAATCTACATCTACATCTATCTATATCTATATCTATATCTATATCTATATCTATATCTATATCTATATCTATATCTATATCTATATCTATATCTATATCTATATCTATATCTATATCTATATCTATATCTATATCTATATCTATATCTATATCATCTATGTCTATGTCTATGTCTATGTCATCATCTGTAGTTGGAAGGTTTGTGACTTGGGCATGAAGGAATGGTACAGAAGAAGGGTTCATCTCACTTCTTTTTGGCAAGTACCTTGAGTTCTGTGAAATCCTGCTATTTGTGCCAGCTAGGGAAAAAGTGTAGGTGATATAGATTAGCTAATCTGTTTTGAATTATCTTGAAAAAAATTTGGGCACTTTTGTGCTTTCTGACTTTTAGCTAACCATCATCATGCATATGACAATAGAACTGAGTATTTTCTACAGTGCCAGTCTGCCACAACTCTTTAATTCCCCACTGACTAAAATTGTTCCATTATTTGTTCCCTAAGTGTATAGGAGGCTTCCTTCTCCAGTTTGCTTTTGCAGAGCATTGAATCAACCAAACGTAGTTTGCCTGTGTTGAAAAATGGAGTGCAGACCTCATTTCATGGCTTCTGGGTATCAAGAAGTACCTTACTGAAGCAGCTCGCTCCTTGCATTTCCTTCGGGTTGTTTTGGGCTTTGGTTTTGGTTGGATGGTTGGTTGGTTTTAAAAATCTGTTTCTCTATGACCAGTTAGTTAGTCTCTCTCATCTCCACTGAAAACTCTCTCTTTCAGAATGCACATCTCCAGAGTCTTGCAGATGTTTACATCCAACCCGCCCCTAAATGGACAAATTGTACAGCTGAGGCCTGAGGCAATGGTTGTGTTTGGGTTTTTGAAGGATGTTTGTTTTCTTAAAAGAGGAAAAGTGAAGAATTTATCTCCATTTCCTAGGGTATATTAACTTCTGAAATGTCCAAAGGATAACTGGACTGTCAGCTGTCACTATAAATTACACTGAAGTTAATCCTGTAGAAGTCATTGAAGCCTGTTGAAGCCTGTGTGAGAGCAATGATTAAATTTGGAACCTGGGTTATTATTCCAGATGTAAATCTTTAATGCTGACTGAGTTTCTGGTATCTTTCTTATCTTTCCTGTTTCTGGCTAGGACAGGGTATAATTATTTGCAGGAGCCAACCAGGGGCCTGGCTAGGACCCCGAGGTTTTTCTCCACTGCATCAGGTCATTGCCAAGGCTTGGGGGGAAGGGAATCTCTTCTGGGGAGGAGGGGTCCCCTCTGGGTGGAGGTGGTGTGGTCTTGTCACACCTTGTCAGGGGCTCTCCCTGTGAATGATTCATTTCTTGTGCCCCTTGTCATCAGCTGGTTGCTACTGTTGGTTTCCTCATCTGTTTGATGTTTGATCTGTTTGATCAAACAGATCTGTTTGATCTGTTTCCAGCAAACTGTTCTCATCTTAACCCACGATCTTTGGCTTTTGTGCCTGCAGTTCTCCTCTCCAGCCCCGACAGAGGAAAGGACAGGGGGAGGAGGAGGAGTGGCAAATGGTGCATGGTTTGACATGTTCCAGTGGGAACACTGAATTGAGGAATATAATTCCTGAAATACAACAGTGTGCAAAAGGGAGTTGCTGTTTGGGTAAAACAAATGGTGATCAGATGTGATGCAGTATCACACTGCTTCCTCCTCCTTGGCTTTGTACACTTCAGTGAAGTGCAGCCAAGCGTTTTTGAAACTTAGCCAGCTTGTTTATTCAATCTAGCAGTGAAATATATGTGAAATATATGTTCTTTGCAGCTGTTGAAAGAAACAACTTAATGAGACTTGCTCAGACCATACCATTTACACCAGTCCAGCTCTTTGGTGAGTACCAACCTCTTGCTTATATGTTATGCCTTATAAACAGTTGGTGCACTATTTTCTAAAAATTATGTTTGAGAAATTTTGGTGGATTTATTTCAAAAATTCTTGTTTTCTGAAAGACATAAAACAAAATAGAATTGTAGTTGTGCAATAGTTTAGGAGCTTTTGGAGGTCCCTTGTCCAACTTCTGCCATGGTCAATTCAGACCAGATTGCTGAGACACTGTTGAATTGCATTTTGATTATATCTATAAATGGACACTCCTCATTTTCACTGGGTAACCTCTTCCAGTGTTTGATTGACTTAATCATGAATCTAGTGTTCTTCCCTGTATTTATTGGGGTTTGCCTTGCTGTAGCTTGTATCTGTTAGTATTCATGTGTTTGCTCTCAACCTCAGAGATGAGTCTAACTCCATCTTTTATGTATCCATCCTTAGAATAGCTGAAGACAGCCAGAAGTTTCCTCTTAACTGTTCTTTCTGTTTCTCTTTCACACACACAGACACAAACACAGACACACATATAAATCTATGTATAGGATATACCATGAAGAAGAAAATCAGATAGTGATTTAAAGAGCACTATTCCTTTATCTGGCACAGAAAAATTTTAGTGTTTTTAGTGTTAAGGAAAAAAAATCTTTGCTCTATCTGAAGAGTGGTAGAGCAAAATCCATAAATGTTTGGGAAGAGTTCTGAAAACAGTGTGCAATATTGGCAGCAGCGGAAGCTCTGCTTCTAGACTCTTGATGTCTAGGTGCTGCCTTCTCAATGGGTAGAATATTTTGTCTCACAGCAGCTAATTGCTGACACTTGCAGCATCACAAGATTTCTTGTGACCTGATTGCTGTTGATAATTAATATAGTGGCCATACTGAGCATTCTAATCTTTGAAGCTCCTAGGAGATACCTTTCTAGGTATTAAACTGTCAAAAGATAATGAAATGAAGATTTAATGTAAGATTATAAAATGTATCTAGTTATACTATCTTTATTCAAGTGTCTGTCTTTTATGTAAGGTACTGACTTTTCCAGTGGCTTTATTTTAGGCTAAAATGTGCTTAAATTGCTGGATTCAACAGCATCTGCACTTGTGCTAATTGGTGAAAGGCAAGCTCAAGAGTGGGGAGGAAATCTACTAGTCTAATCCAGCTTGTGATTGCTTATGACAGTCTTTCCCCTTTTGGCAATTTAGTTACCTTAGTAATCACACTTGCCAGTGAAAAACTGTTTCGTATTAATTAATGTTGCAAATAATGTGAGTTGTAGGAAGGAAAGCCAGATGTAAAAAAAAAAAAAAAAAAAAAAAAAAAAAAAAAAAAAAAAATCAATCCACTTTGCTGTTAGTTTACAGATGGTGACAACAGAGGAGTGTTGTTGATTCTGCTGCAAGAGAAGAATGTCACTACAACCTTCCAGGGGGAAACAGAGCGCAACTGAGTTAAAGCTCACTAGGTTCTGCTTGCAGAAAAAATGTTACTAGCGGGAGCAGAACATCTTAAACATTTTATCACTGCAAATAACATTGGAATTTCTAGAAAAAAATTCAAAACATTAGTTTAAAATACCAAAACTGTAAGCTTCCTGATAATTTGCTTTAGCTTGTTCTCCTGGAAATGCCCTTTTCAATCTAATTTCCCTGGGTCATCACATCATGGCCAAGTCACCACTTTTGAAACAACTCATAAAATAACAACGTTATTTTAAATGACTGCTATAGACTAGAATATCAGTGATCTTTGTTTGTGTGGAAGAATCCAGAAAGTCTTGAATTTATCTTAGTTTAGAGGCTTAATACAAGCTCTTTGGACCACCTATTATCTTAGTAGAAGGATGAATGTGCTGAATAGTGTAAGTAGGCTGGGGGAGTTTTTGGACAGATGAACAGTGATGACAAAGAGCCTCTTTTTTTTTTAAAAAAAAGTGTGGCTTGGAAGGGTGTGTAAAGAGGTGTGTTATTTAAAGACACCAAATGAAAATGCTCTTCTCTCTTGCTTCTGCAAATGACCTTTGCTAACAAAACTTCTTTTTGTTTAAGCTGGAGAGGAAGTGACGGTGTATCAGCTAGAGGAAAGTTCACCCATGAATCTTGATAAAAGCATTTCTTCCTGGTCCCAGTGTGGAACAACTGCAATGATCCAAGTCCTGTCACGGGAGGAGATGGATGGGGGTCTGCGGAGGGCCATGAAGGTCATTTGCACTTGGTCTGAGAGTGATGTATTAAAGTTGGGACAAGTGTTCATTGTGAAGTCTTTCCTGCCAGAGGTAGTTCAAACTTGGCAAAAGATCTTCCACCACGGCACAGTATTACATCTCTGTCTGAGGGTGAGTTCAGACCTGAAGGAACACTGGCCTAGCCTGTTGTTAGACTGCTTATTTGTTAATGTCTTCAACAAGGTTGACATGTGTTTTGACGTTATCTTTTGGAAAGAAAAAAGGTTTTGAGGAATATGTATCTCCCATTTGTAAAAAACAGAAAATCGTGGTATGTGTGTGCATTTGTTTAGTATTTTTGACAAATTCATTACATGAATTTCTTCATGAAGATGAAATGGTGTTCATAACATCATATTTTTCTCAGGAAATTCAACAACAAAGGGTTGCCCAGAAGTTAATCTACACCTTCAACCAAGTGAAGCCTCCTACTATTCCCTATACTCCAAGGTAAATTCAATGTCTTTAAGTTCTAGGTGAACGAGGTTTCTCATTTCAGCCTCCTTTTGTGGGTTGCAATGATAGTTCAGAGGTAATGATAATGTCTAAGGATAGCTAATGAATTTTTAAGAGGAAAGGTAAGCAGGTTTGAAGTTCATTTTTATAGCTACATGTAGCAGCAAAATAAACATTCTGTTCCTTAGACTTAAACAAGGATTTCCTTTTATATAATTGACTTAATATTAATTACAATTATGAATATAATAAAAATATTTGCTGTAGCTCATTTACAGTGGACTAGGGTAAATGAGATGATGGGTTTTGTTGTTCATAAACTGCACTTTCTGATCAGGTGCTTTTTTTTGAGGGTTGTCAGACCAAGAAAGCCTTTGTTCTCTCTACCATTTGTACCTTCTGTTGCTGAAAGTGCTTCAGCCAAAGAACACATGTCCTCCTTTTTGGTATCCTTGCTCTGCATCTTGCTGGTTGTTGACTGTGAGGATGTTTATTACCAGCATTTATGTCTACAGATTCCTGGAAGTTTTCCTCATCTACTGCCATTCAGCAAAGCAGTGGTTGACCATCGAGAAGTACATGACTGGTGAATTTCGGAAATACAATAACAACAACGGAGATGAGATTACTCCCATGAGCTTGCTGGAGGAGCTTATGCTGGCCTTCTCTCACTGGACCTACGTCTACACCCGTGGGGAGCTCCTTGTCCTGGATTTGCAAGGTGACTGCTAGCATAGGATTGCTACTTGAAACCAGGGGAAAAGGAATCATCTCAAAAGAGAATTCAGTATTGAGGAACGGGCCAAATTCTCACTTAGAAGAGAAAAAGCAAAGCTCAAAAAATCTTTGGATATCTGTTGTGCTATGCCAATAAATAAGAATTCACAGAAACAGTCTATGGTAATGTAGGTGTAATGGGAAAAGAATATTGCTTCAAAAGCCTCCAGGCTGAAAGACCAAAAGAGCAGTTAGATAAACTGCAGGAACATTTCATCCAGCTCCAAAAAAGCCACTCTTCACAGTTAAGGTACTTTTATCTTTCATAAGATATATAAATATACAGAGATTCAAATGTACTGATGTATACATTCACACTCAATGTGTATGTAAATCTGTCAAAAATGTTGTGAACTATCTGCATTTTTTATTGCTCATATTAATAAATATGTATGCAGTTTAAATAAGCTGTAAGCTTGAATGCTATTCACAAAGACTAGTGACTCCTTCAAAGAGCATGTGATTATTTTACTGCACATATGTAAGTGGGAAGATGGCATATTTTGAGGAGATAAAACAGCTGACAATGTTCAGATGAACATCACCCATCAAATGGTATAAACACTATTGCTTTTCATTTCTGTCAAGGGAAAAATCTATGGGTAGCCAGAGACTTAACATATTCATATTTTACAGCATCCAGAAGCTCTAAGTTGCAAAAAGACATACTTATTATACAAAAAAGGCCTATAATTCCATCCTTGCCTTGATTTGCTTTAGCTGTACATAAAAAACAAAAACAAAAACAAAAACAAAAACAAAAACAAAAACAAAAACAAAAACAAAAACAAAAACAAAAACAAAAACCAACCAAAAAACCAAAAAACCAAAACCAAAACCAAGAAAAACCAACCAACCAACCAACCAAAAACCAGAAAGAGTGAGTATGTCTTTGCCATAGACTATGAGAATTTGCATTAAATTTTCTCAGGTTTACTATATAACTTTCACAGTCCCAGAGCAAATGTGTTGGCTCAAAAATGGAGAATATAAACATCTTTCTAAATCTCAGTTTTCATCTTGAACAAACTGAGATCAGCTCTAGTTTTGACCTCATGTTGAATTCTCTAATCTGGAACTGAGGAAAAGTGCAAGAGTTGCTCTCCTTAAAGTTCTGCTAGAATGGATCTAGATGACAATTTACTTTCTAATACCAGGGCTATCTGCACATGAATATAACTAACTATATAACGATAACGATAACTATAACTATAAAACTATAACTATAGCTATAACTATAACTATAACTATAACTATAACTATAACTATAACTATAACTATAACTATAACTAACTATAACTATAAAATGATAACTGCAAATATAAATATAAATATAAATATAAATATAAATATAAATATAAATATAAATATAAATATAAATATAAATATAAATATAAATGTAAATATAAATATAAATATAAATATAAATATATTTTTGCCTAATTTACATCAACTGAAATGGCCTATATTGCAATCTGGAGGTATTCCAGTCACATTATGTTTTTTCCAGAATCTTTATTTTTGTTACAGAACATACATTTATGATGTTGAAATAGAACTGCATATCATATGGTCATATGACCATAGATTTTTCATTCATGTAAAAGCAATTTTGTCAGATATAAGAAAAGATGATTTTCATAAATGTATATACTTTAATCAGTTTAGTGAAAATTGCAACATAGGTATCAGCATCCAGGTATCATAATGTAATTATTTCTTTAATATGCTTCCTTGGCCACCCAAATGGAGAAAGGGATAACAGAACCAAGTAATTGCACATCACGTAGTTGTGGCTTCTTGTGTTTGTTACCTTGAAGAGAATATGTGTCTGAAAGTAGCTCTACTGATATTGGTAAGATCCCTATCTAAATAGTACCTTTACTCCAAGTAAAATAACAATATTTTGGTTGGTCACACTTTAGTTAGTTGACCTTCAATATAGTACTTATCAAATTTGCATACACTTTCCACCTACATATATATTAACGTCAAAGCAGCTGAAGTCAGAACTGTTATAAGAACTGCACTGCCAATACCTTAGAGATTTTTATACTCATAGCATTTTCATTCTAGCTCATGACCACTTTAACTATGACACTTTATGATGTACCAAGGAAATGGTTAATTACATCTTTTGTTAAGTGCTGGATTATGAAATTGTGACCGCCCTCCATTGTAACACACACAATGTTTATTTGTTGTAGGTGTTGGGGAAAATCTTACAGATCCATCTGTGATTAAACCTGAAGACAAAAAGTAGGTTTCTTTCTGTTGAAATTATCATTCCTTTCAGACATTCTGCCAACAGTCTGTATATTTAGGATGGTTTTCTTTATTTTGTGAGGGAGATTTAATTTTTTTTCTCACGGTGTTTGGGTTAAACAACAGTATGATGCCAATGAAGAGACTATGTCTTCTCTTGTGCTTTGGAGGGCTCTAAGTGTCCCAGCTCTCAACATGTGGTAAGAGGTGTATGAAAGGTGTGAGGGTCTGTTGGGAGCAATCTTCTTACAGAGCAGTACAAAGGATATGAATGTGGCAGTCCAGTTTCCCTTGACTTTTTCATGGAGTATATGGGGCCACAAGAGCTTAAGAGTATGAGGAGAGGGCCCTGGCTCTCTAACATCTTCAATAGGTTTTACTGTTGCACTTTAGCACGCAGCATGATTTCAGAGTCGTGACATGAAGATGGTAAATCATGAGTGGAAACTTACAAAAACTGGATAGACTAGACACACAGAAATAAGAGTCTGTCTTTGTGAATCAAATCTCAGAATCAGAACCATGAAATCTGTTATATTGTGACCTTGCCATTCAATGGTATTTCCTGTAGTAAGACTAGAAGCAACGGTGTTGATGGCTGCTCCCCTACAGCTCTCCTACTCTTCCCAAACCCACACACCTCTCCAGATCTGACCTGACATCCCTGCCCGTCCCCTATCTGGTTCATCTTGTTCATCAGCTCATGCCATATGATTGAAGGGAAGTCTCATGTTTGGAAGGTAGGAAGATGCAAATGTAAACAGTCTAATGTAAAAAAAAAGGGCAATTAACTACAGAAATACCAGATGACTTGCCTACAACTTGGAAATCCAAGTTAATTTTGTAAGCAAGTTCTTAGTTCTGGGACCATAATTAATATTTCAAAAAGATAAGCAATAAATGACTCTCTTAGCGTTTAACTGTGACTGTAGGTGCATTGTACATATAACATTTATTTAGGAAACACAAAAGATATGAGAACAAAGATATGCTGAGGACTTCTCAGTGACAAAGTCTTTGCTCTAAGTAGGCCACAGGTTCATGAGAGAAGCACATGGATAGCACAAGTTAGAGATGCAGAGAGGTCAATCTCTGCATCTCTAGTAGTTGTTCTCTAGATTTTAGCAAATCCTTTTAAGGTATTACTTACTACAGATGTACGAAATTCTGATTTGCAACAGTTCAAGTAGATTTTTCAATATCAACGCTCACATAAACTGCTGTAAACAATAGAGAGGCACTGACCGAAGTAGTTCACAAGGCAAGCCAGCTTATCCTCTTTAAAATAAGGATAATATTTATCTACATTATTACTATGAGGTTTATTTTTATTAGTGTTCTTATCTATTGTTTTGCTACTAAATAATTTTGTTTAATTGATTAGTAAAACTTGATCATACAGATTTTATTTTCAGAACTTCTTGTTGTTTATCATCTGTAAAATAGTTAGTCCTAGTTAGAGAGCAAGTGTTGATTAATTAATCAAATCCAACTTGATTTTCTTATATTCAGGGAAATCTTCAGAACAGCAATTAGTGAAACTATATTCTTTGATTGAGAGTTCTAAAGGAATAAGGCAGTGACACTGTGGTGTTTTCTGTAAGGAGATACCCAATTCTGAGAAACAATTTCTAAAAGAGTGATAATAATTACAATGTAAAAGCACTGTCTTTGCTCTAACCTTCATTTACTCACAGGAGAAATATTTCTGACAGGGGCAAGATGTGCTTTTTCTTTTGTAGGTAAGATACTAAGATCAAAAACTGTCTCAAAAGATGCTTTGAGCTTGTGTTCTCTTGGAAACCTAGGATAAAATAGATGAAACCTGACTGAGGGGTCTGATTGAAATTTTAGCTTTACTTAGACTTAAATTATTTATGTTTTGCTTTTTTAAGTCCATCAATTTGTTGGCTCATGTCATTATTCTGTCATGTGTCATGTGATTCTTTTATTTCATGCATCCCACATTGTGTTTTGGAAAGGACTTTGCAATGGCAAAGTGTGACCTCCATGTCCGTGATAGTGCTTGAATTTATATCCAGATCAAGACAAATATAATAGATCTGTTTGGAAAGCATGCCTAATGCTGTGTCATCTCAGATCCTGAGATGATGCAAGTCAGTGTTAAGATCTGGCCACACGCACTGCATAGAATGTACAAAGTGATAAAACAGTACCTGTATGACATTCACAAGATTTCCTTTAAAACAGATATAATTGAGGCACAACAGCAGGATTTTAACCCAGTCCTTGCAGACCTCTGTCCTGCCCAAACATTGAGCAGAATTGTCTCAAAAGCAGTACGTGGGTACTCTTTGTAACGTGTACTACTTGGCAAGGTCACAACAAAGTTAACAAGGCTTAAGTTTTCAGCGATATTAGGTCCAGATTCAGAGATGAGGAAAAGAGTGTTTTGAGTTTCAGACTGAAAAGAACTGATACATTCACAGAGCATCTATTTCCAATAGTTTGATATTATACTGCCTGAAAGAATTTTCCCTTTTTTTTTTTTTTTTTTTTTTAATTGAAATGTTTCTTTCTGGTGCTGCCTACTGACAACACAGAGAAAAAAATTCAATGGTCTTCTCCTTCAATCCTTTTTTCATGTTAGAGAGTTTTCCAAATTTGAATGCAGTATTCCTCTTGAACCATTGCCAGTACTGGGTAGAGAGGAAAGGTTACTTCATATATATCACCTTTTTATCTCAAAATGGCATGAGAAAATGTCATTCTGTCTTGTTTCACCTTGCACATAGTAATGGTTAGATTAGAGGAAGAATCAGAGTGGTTGTATGGCCTTGGAATTAGCAGTCTTCCTAATTTCCTATAACTGCCCAAGCGAATACTTAGGTACATTCTATTTCTATGGGATTTCATCAGATTCCAGCAAAGGATAGAAATGATTATATTGGATCATGTTATTCAAAGTGTATATATGGCCCTTAATTGATACCCTACTCCTTCCCTTGTTTGATGTATTAATTTGCATTAAAAGATGATGAGATGAATCCTTCACAGGATCCAGGAGACACATAATCTTCAGGGTTTACAAGGAATTAAAAGATACTAGATTTTGTGTAGTAGTTTTGGCTAATCATTGCTGTTGTCATGTGTGAAAGGGAAGAGTTTCATGTTTGAACATTGCTTTCCTTAGAGAGAACATAGTTTTGTTAGTGTGAATTACAGATAGATTTGAGAGAATTAAAATATTTTCTATAGTTTCTCAGAGCTGTAATTGATTTCAGATTTTAAAATGTGCTGTTTCCACTTTGCATGTCATTAAAATAAAATACTAGCATTTGTAAAGTTTCTCTGGAAGTATTTATGTGCTGTGTTCCATAGCATCTAGACTTTCAAAATCTTGAGAGTAAAGGTGCAGCTATACTGAAATTAATGAGCACCAATCTTTCAGACTATCTTAAGAATCTATTGTAATTATGAGGTACTTCCGACACTTGTGTGGATATAGGCGGTTTTTGTTTATAATTGTGACAATTTCTTTCAGAATATGTAATACATTTCCACAAATGGATCCCCTAGTAGCATTGATGAATTGGTCAGAGAACAGACACATGGACATGAGCACAGGATGAAGACAATAAATTTTAAAACCTTGCTTGTTAGCAGCATACTGTGGGGTTTGGGGTTTTATTTTATTCATTTTTCTATGCTGCATATTTTTGTGACTAGGGTTCTGTTAGACTTTGCCTTTCTGGTTTTAATTGAAGAGAAAATAAGTCCTTGTTAGCTCTGTTTTGTTCTTGCATGCCCACCATCAAAACTGGAGCCAAACTACTTGCTTGGTGGCAATGAGTGAGCAGAATCACACAGATTATGCCAAGTGTCATCAAAATGTCACTGTGCCCAGATTACCTTTAAACATTTTAGTATGGGCTGATGAGTCTGTCCTGTCTGCCTTTAGAGAAAAAGAGAAGTAATGTGGGATGTATGGAGGCTATTATTGTACTGGAACTGAGAGTTTTCTCATCTCATATGTAAAAAACTTATGTATTAAATTTAGATTTTCCTGATAGAAGGGGCCAAATGATTAAAAAATAGCATCGTCTCTCTCCCCTGTAACTGCTTCATTTTAGATTCATTAATGTTTTAAAAATATTTCTTTTAGGTCTGGAAAGATGGTATTTGGACCAGCAAACCTAGGAGAAGATGCAATAAGAAACTTCATTGCAAAACATCGCTGTAATTCTTGCTGCAGAAAGTTGAAACTTCCTGGTATGCAAAGTAAAGATTGATTTTTAATCTATGTATAACTTTATAAGTGCAATAAAGTGAAGGCCTCGATGGGCTACAAAGACAAGAACTGAAATTCTATTGAGCTGAAAGACTCTGGTAGGCGTGGTCTTCCAGTGCAAAGACAGATATAAGAATACTGCTCTTTTGCCTAACATCCATGTTAGAGTGGGAGTTCAGCAACCTGGTGTTGGCATTTGGCATGAAAGCTTCTTCCCATTGAATTGTTTCCCTTTCTTTGCTAAATGGGAGCCCATTTTTCCAGGTCGTCACTACAGATAACATCTGCAATAACTTTTAGAATGAGAAAGAATAACAGTAGAAAATTTGCAATGCATTAGCTGGAAAAAAGAAGACCTCACTGGAGGTCTTGTGGCCTTCCTGCAACTCCTACTTACGCTTAGTTGGATTGCCTGTTCACCTTATATTTGGTAGAATGTGCTTCTGTTTGATGTGTGGCAGATTTTAAAGACTGAAAGCCAAAATATGTTGTTTTCTGGAAAACTTTTCAGCCACTGATTTTTTTTTCTGTAGAGAAAACTCCTTCCCTTCATTGTCTACGTGGGGTAATAATTGCTGTTTGATTCTGAAACAGAAACTGAAGTGTTACTGGTTTATTTTTGTCTGTGGTAACTTGAGGTAATACAAGGGAAAATCAGCTGAATGGATACAGTCAGGGAAACTTGATTCATATGGGCTCACATCACTGAGTACCCCATGGCTCCCAACCCGCTGGTTCTTATTTGCCTTGCTCCAGATTTTCCTCTTCCTGAGAATGTCAAACAAGCTGCCATCAGTTGTTGGGTTGAACACTGCTCAAGGTGTTTGTGCTTTTCAGACATTTACTTGGATGCATTATTGAATTTGTTTTCTTGCTGTAGATTTGAGAAGTGACTACACACTGGAAACTGCTGGTCTGGCCTTCGGAATAGAAATGGGAACAAACACCAAAGAAGCTGATGGTGCAGATGGGCCTTCTGAGTACGACACACACTTGTAAAGCCGAGAGCCCCTGGGTTTGCATGTTTCAAAACCTGTCCCTTTTCATTACCAAGGGTTTGTCCAAAATCACACAATACAGATGACTGAGTGCAACATCTGTCTGCCCTGACTAGACCCTATGGACAAGGAATTAAAAAAAAATAGCTTTATTTACTCCCCTTCCATGCTCTTGTGCTGGCCCTTTTTTTACAAATTAATGAATTTCCAGGAGCAGGTCATCCCTTGCCTGTGTGAACTGTCCCATCAGTGCCTTTTTCTAATAATGTGGATCATGGTTCCACATTTCACTTTCTTAGGAAAATGACTGTGACAAGTTTATTTCCAAGTGGTAGTAATTTTTGTTTCTCTTTCATTCAAATAAATGAATGTATACACATACAAACCATTCATGTTCAGTCAGAGCCCACTCAGCCCCATGCTCACTTTTCTTCAGCATATGAGCAGGAAGCTGCAGAATTACTACTTTCTTTTTATTATTGATTCTGATGCAGAGACAAACCAAGAATACATGAGTAATGAATTCTTGGTTTAAACAGCAGTCATGACAGTCTGAAAAAATTTGTAGTAATTTTGTCTTCAACTCTTTTCACATACCAAGAAAAAGTTGCACAATAAAGCAGCAGATTATTAGACCCACAACCATCGATTTTTCTCATTTTGAGGTAATGAATATTCTGTGGTCTTTAATAAAAACATGTTGAATGTCATTTGACTTTTAGGACTTGCCTGTCTCTATAATATTTTATCTTCCAAATGTTTTAAAGTTACAACTGGAAGAAAGACTTTAGACATCACAAAGAATAGTATGTTCAATTTGGCATTTAACTTGTTGTTAATGTCAGGCTGAGTGTAGGACTGTTGCCTAACAGTGCTGCAATTATATTAGGCAGAATCCACATTGGTTTCTGTTCATGTCCTCTGATCACAGCTGAAGTTCAGAAGTAAGAAGAATCAATTTGCATAATATGATTTTTGTAAAGAGTGAAAAGAAGTTTTCAGCAGAAGTATTTCTAACACAACTGGTGTTCAAATACTGGTCACACCATTAAAGCCACTTTGTGCTTCTGTATTGAGTAAAAACCCCA
Organism: Prinia subflava; assembly: GCF_021018805.1. Lineage (NCBI taxonomy): Eukaryota > Metazoa > Chordata > Aves > Passeriformes > Cisticolidae > Prinia > Prinia subflava. Next base: position 35,126,027 of record NC_086283.1, on the reverse strand, counting down.
AATGTTCAAATGTCAGTCATTAGAAAACTTTACACTTGAATTAAAAAAAAAAAATTTCCACTACGGCTGACAGTAAATTTTAAGGTGTAAGGGTTTCTTTAATTATGATCTGTGATTTATTTGGTATATTTAGTAAGTGTTTACATATGTATAGGATTTGGAAGTTACATATTCCCAGTTTTTATATTGATTATGATATTGGTGTTGAAGTAATCAGCATTGTAAGCAGGCATAGAAGTAATGATCTCCATAATGATTAGCTGAGATGCCTTCAGTTGCTGAGAGCATTCAGAAGAGGTTCCTATTGAATTTTTTTTCTTTCTGACATAATTCTATAGAACCCCCACCATATATTTCCCCATCAGATTTTACTTCTCATTTTGCAAAATACAGATTTCCCTTTGGCTGTTTTATTTGAAAGCAAGTCAATATACCAGCAAACTTAGCTTCTCTGTGAAGGAAGTAGTTTGATTGCATCTCTGCAGACTGAGGGTGAATTTTGATCCATAGGCCTGTAAAGTGGTAATTCTGCTTCTTGTGATTATTTTAAAATCTGTCTTTAGGGAGATATCTGCTTATATGAATACATATATACTTTAAAGAAAGATCTTTCTCTCAAGGATCTCTAACTATTTGCATGCCTTTAAATTCAGTTAAGTTAAATGACACATAAATACGTCTTTAAAGTCAAAGACAATGTAACTCCTGCCCTGATAGTGTTGTTTTCCTCAAGTGTTGCCATAAATTCAGAACACATATATATTATGCATAAAAAATAAACTCTAGATCAGGCTGGGCCTTAGCACCTTTCATTTCCTTACAAGTTTTGAAGGTATGTACAAATCATTTTTCATATGATCGGCAATGCTCATATTGCTTGCAAGAGTGGGTAGCTCCTGCATTCACAGCAGAAATTCTTGTGATGTAGGGAACTCTTGTGAGAATTCTTATGATGTAGAGCTAGGTCAAGGTAGAATAATCTTATTCCTTGTTGTCAGTATCTGTCAAGGTAAATACTACAATACAGTATGAAACTGGGGATCCTTGCAAGATACTAATCTGTGTTAAAATGTAGTTTATTTAGTTTTGTAGCTATTTAATGTTGCTCAGCATGAAATATAAAGTGGATGAAACAAGAAAAACAGGCATTTCAAATCTTTCCACTGTATGTTTTTATTTTTGCACTAATTTTTCATGTGTGGAGACACTAAGAGGAAGAATTCTAGTAATTCTGCTGGCTGATAAATTATGCCTCACCTTTCTTTTTGCATTTTTTGGGGAGTGCTGATTCACATTTCACTAAACTGTAAATTTAAGTATTTGATTAAAGACCTTTCTCCCCTCCCTTTTCATAGTTCAGTAATAAATTATATTGAAAATAATTTAAAAAAAATATTTCTTATGAGCTCTTGGCGTATTTCTTATTACAAATTGTGTACATTCTTTAAATTTTCTTTTGATTTCTAAATACTGACCTTGGATTGAGGCACATGCCTATTGAATACATGAAAAAAAACAACCCCAACATCCATTAATGGAGACAGCAGTAAGCCCCACTCACACTAAAATTTGGGTTCATATGAAGTGAAAGGTGTGGTAGTCAGGTTCTTTCTCCAATTGCTTGACAACCAGAGTGGAAGAGGAAATCATGTGTGTCAAACCAAACCATAGGGGTTTCTGATTATTAGCTTCAATATTTGTTTATGCTGAAAAGCACATCCAAAGATTTCTTCTATAATTCTAGTGGGTTCAGGGAGAAAAAAAAAAAAAAAAGCCCTATTTACTTTGTTCAAATAAGTCAGGCAGTAAAGTTTTGAAAGAACAAAACAAAACAAAAAATGCACCAGAGTATTTATAAGCTCACTTTTTAATATAAGCTTAAAAGAAGCTTACTTAGGAATTCATTTGGGATTATCCACAGCAAATTTTTTTTTTTTGCATCTGCTGCATTGGAGATGTAGCTTGAACATATGAAAAATATTCAGAAATTGAAATCCTCATACTTAGGAAAGCTTTTTTTTTTTTTTTTTCTCTCTTTTATTCGGAGTTGTGGTGTATTTGGGGTTATTAATTTGTTAGTGCAATAAAATCAAAAGGGATATCACACATGTATTTTCTAGAAATGCATTTGTATCTGTTGTAGTTCTGTCAGTCTATTTCATATTATTTCTAAAGACTAAAAGAACACTTTCACAATGTTTCTGTTCTTGACAGATGTAAAATGAAATAACGTTTCTGAGCACTAAGGGAAACAGGTGACAGTAACATACAGAGAATAATGCAGTTATTTTTGTTTTTAATCTCAAAGTAATAAACATCTATTCTATATTTATCATGTGGTCTCCAGCTCCTCTTTTGTTTTAGTTCTGTAGTAGCATTAGTTTCTGTTCTTGTGGCCAATATACTTACAGCAAGAATACTTTTACCCCTGTCTCCAATAAGCCCAAACTTAATTTTACAGAAGAAGAAAGTAGATATCTTAATTTATCTATTAGTTTTTCAATAAACTACAGGGTTTTTTTAGTTGAGATGTCTACTCAGTTGTTAGAAAACCTGGTAAATCAAATCACTGCTGCATGTTTTAGAAAAAGGGATACAATTGCTTAAATATAACAGTCTTATTTTTTTACTATAATTTTAGTTCTCCGATGTGCCTGTATAGACACAAGTGTAAGCAAGGAGCAGCCATAAATGATTAGTGCTCAGTTATCAAATCTGCTACCCTTTATATCTATTTTCTGTTCTTAAGATGCTGATGCCAGTCACTTTTTGCTGAAAAATTATTCCCAGAGATAAAGAAAAACCTATCTGGACTGACCTGGGCCTTCTCATTCACTGTCACACCAGAGTCATCAGTGCTTACCTCATTGCTAGATCATTTGCAAGATCTATTATGCTTTTCAGCTTTTCTTTACAGTCTTTGTCATATCTTGACTTATCCTGGAAGACAGTTTGATCTCCCAATTCATGGTAACTATTGCTGGGGAAGAGAAATTTCAAACTAAACTGGGCAAAAACCATTGTCCTCTGTATCCTGTGGTGACTTATGATGCTTGTATCCCCAACTGTCTGTTCTATTTATGCTGGATATTGAGTTCTGACCTTAAGACTAGTTCCAAGAGCGAGGGAGGGGACAGAAGGAGCGAGCCATTTTTTTTCAAAACCTGCACTCACTCCTCTGCATTCCCTCTCACGGACTGTCCTGACTGCATGGACAGCGGGAGAGAGCTCTCCTTTGCTTTTAGTTAGGTTTTTTTTAGCTAGCTGAGGCAGAGAAGATCCCGGGACTGTGGTTTTTCTTTTTCTTGTGACTGTTTAACCCTGCTCTGAAGACCCAGAAAACCCTGGGAGCTCACAGCTGTGTCCCCCCGGGCCCTGGGATGTCATTCCCGAGTGCCAGAGGGACTGATGAGAGACTGAGCGAGCTGAGCCACACCCCACGACAAGGACTTCCTGAATTTGACACCTCTTCACAGCAGCAAGAGGCTCTGTTGTTTATTATTATTCATTTTTTATTCTTCTGAACACTTTGCTTAAATACACAGGGTTTTTTTCCCTTTTTCTCCAGGGAAATCTTTTCCCAAACCAGTAGGATGAGATGCTGCTTGCATCTTCTTTCTAGAAGGACCCCTTTGGGAGTTTCCTCCCAAATTTGCCCTAAACCAGGACACTGATACTGAAGAGTGTGAAAATGATTGTAGTGCTCTGTCCAGTTGCCTCCATGGTGTTGGTTCTATTCTGCAGAACAGAAAACAAATCAGTGTTTTAAAATGCCCTGGGTACTTTTAGATGTTAATATTCAGTTGTGATAAAGCACTTAGAGTTCAAGAAAAAGAAAACAGAGACAAGTTCTGCAGGGGAGAAGTAACTTTGCCTAAAGGAAGTCTGGCTGAGTTCTTTGTGTTAAAGATTTAGGCAAATAGCTAAAACCTTCCATTTCTTGGGTTGCCATTGAAAATAATACAATCTAGGTTTGATACTTTGTAGGTACCCCAACCTATGCATGGCTGGCAGAAGGGAGGAGGAGATAAAAGAGGAGGAGAGAGCGATGAGGAAGAGGAGGGGAGGCTGAGGCACAGAAGGCAGTTTCTGACTTCTGAACCCTTCTCCTGCTGTGTTTCCTGACTGAACTCTTGCCCACAGAGATAGTGCCAACGCCATCTTGTTTCTGTGGTATGTAGCATGAGGCAGTTTATACGTACTGAAACACATTTACCTTGTGTACTCAGGGTGACCTGTTTTCAACAGGTGTTTCACCTGATAACTGAAAAAGAGATGCTTCTCCTCAAATGACCCCTGCTATGATATTTGAAGTGTTAATTTGCCCTCTGAAAATGTCTGAGCAGGAAAGAGTAAGGTCAGCACCTGATCAAGGAGAACAAGGGAGGTCCAGTGTGGTCAGTTAGGAATGGCTACATATTCCTCCTGCTCTACTAAATTGGTATAAGGTTGGCCGCAAGTGACCATAAGGATTGTGGTCTGGATTAACTTCAGGTGACCTCTGTGCAGGCTGACCCTCAATGATTATTTGGTGTAGCTAATTGGAATTAAGATTGATATCAGATGATACATCTGCAGGTTAATTTGTTCTGAACAGGACCCTAGATAACTTGCTGAATGAAAACAAGGATCAGTGTGACCCTGGGCAATTTACTGGGTGTAAATCTGAGCCCAGGCATTGACCGTAGATGATCCCAAGCAGATCACCAGCTATCATATTGTCCCTTTCTTATCTAATTTGGTAGCATCTTGACCTCAGATGAGGTCAACATTTGAGCCTTGGGGCTCTGAAATGAAACTGGTTGGACCTTATGGTGACTCCTATAAGTTATTTAAATTCATGCTTACTTGAATTGACCTGTGCCATGACTGTGAGAGTTGATCTTAGAAGACCCTGTAGTGAGAGTTCCATCTTCAGTTGAGTTCAGATAACCTCAGACAGGAGTCAAGGATAGTGATTGACCTACTAGTATCACATGAGGGGAAGGTTGATGTCAAATGACAAACCAAAAAATTAATTGGATCTGAGGTTTACCTTGAATGACCTTTACCTTTACCTGGGCACTGATCAAAGGCTGCACTGACCTCACATGAACCCCAACAGGCTCTGTGGTTGACCACAAACAAACCTTGACTGCTTAACTGGATACCAAACAGACTTTAAATATTTGCCCCTCCTCCAAAGGAGAAGAGTGGTGACTTTAAATGTCACCACTTGGCTTCTGTGAAGGTCAAGGGTATGTCACATTGACCTCAGATGATTCTAGGTTCCAAACAAGAGCCTAGCTGACCTCAAGCAACACCTTGCATATACCCAAGTCTCATGATGGTTCGAGATGAGCCCTATTTGACAGATTAAGTGACACCTCAGGTTCACCTCAGATGACCCTACACAAGTTACTTAGCCCACAAGTTGACCTCTAAAGACCTTCCTGAGGTGTGATCATAGCTAACTGACTCATTTAACCTCTACTGACCCTAAGCAGTTACTTGGATCTCATGTTCATCTCAAATGATATTTAGAGCCTCTAACTGTAGTACAAGTTGACTTCCAATGAACTCTTAAGTGGAAATAAGGCTGATAATATGCCTAAGTGACCTCCTCTTGGAAGTTAAAGAGCACAGTTACCTATCTCAAACTCTGTTAAGGACACAGGAAAAAGGAGTTTGTGACAGAAAGGTGCTCCTTCCAGGCCTGGCAGTAGCATATCCTGGTTAATTTATCCAGAGAAATGTTACTCAAAGTGACAAACTGTGTGAAAAAACCCAGCTACTCATACCTGATCATGTCACTGATCAAACAAAGGTTGTGTTTGCGACCGGTTATGGGACAGATGCCATTTGCAACCATCACCAAAGCTCCCCAGATATGCCTCTGTGGATCTTGGAACCCTGGCTATGCAAAGGTGGTACTGTTGTCTGGGTGTTAAGTGCTAGCAGGAGGTCAACAACACTTGAGAAGATGTATCATTAACAGTGGGTAAAAAAAAGCAGAATTGATGAGGCACAAGACATTTGTCAGAACTACCAAGAAAAGGAACATACTAATAAATCCAACTCAGCAACTGTGCTGAGTCAGCTCCAGCTGGGTGAAAATTAATTCCCACAGAGGGATGTGCAACCACCAGCTCACAGAACACCAACCCAAGAAACCCACTGACTCAAAAGAAGAGAAAGACTGAGCGTGTGGACTAATTAGCATAAGAAGCAAGGGAATAATTTAATCAGTAGAAGATAGAATACTATTTAATACAAGAACTGTGTAGCTTGCGGTCAATAAGGATTAATACCTTTGTTTGTATAAGTAGTGAAAAGATTTGACAGTCCTTGGCAGACCTTATATACCCAGCATCCCTTCCTGCACTGGGTCCCTGCTCCACCAATGAGAAGCTGAGGGTAAAGATGGACTAAAGGGGCACTTCTGGATCCACAGGAGGTGACTATATTCTGCATGCACTATCTTTCTCCTTCCCTCTCTCTCCCTCTCGCTCTTTCTCCTCTCCACTTAGTATTACAAAACAAAGTTGTTGTTGTTAAAACAGCATTTTGTCTAGCTTGCACTTTAATTTGAGCAAAGTCATCTCTCACTAATGGCATCATAACACCTCCAAAGAGGTGATTCTCATGTTGATGTCAATTGGCCTCAGGTTGCAAAAGCCTGAAATTACCTCTAGTGACCTGAATGGATCTCAGAATCACTTCAATTGATTCCTATGCAGCACACAAGGATTTTGTTAATTTCAAATTATCCTCTTGTCAACTCTTTGTATTTCAAATTAATGTCAGATGACCCTGGAAAAAACACGTGGGATATTTTCATATTGAATTGATAATCTGGTGGACCTCAGACTACCCCAGTGAAATTCACTGAATTGACTAGACTTTAGATGCTAGGCAAAAAATACAGATTGTGATTGACCTTACATGACTTCTTATATAGATTATTGTCTCTGAATTTGACCTGACATCACCCCTGGTCAGGCAGTGGGAATGAGCTGACCTTCAATGACCTTTGTGCTAATTACATTTCTCACTGACCTCAGACAGTCCCTGTAGAGGAAATGACACACAGGACTATTCTTGGTTTTTGACTAACAAGTAGAACCACAGATCCTCTTTTTCACTAAAAAACATCAGCTCATTTCCTGCAAAGCTGCTTCTAATCCAGCGGGCCTCCAGCCTGTACAGATGCATGGAGTTAAGTCCATCCATCCCAAGCACAGGACTTTGCTTTTGTGTCACTTAGCAACGCTCCTGCTCATTCTTTTCCATCCTGTCTGTGTCTGTGGAATAGCTGATGCATCATCTGCTTACCCCAATTTGTTATTCTTCATTAACTGGGTAAGAGCACACTCTTGCCCAATCAAGATTGTTGTCTACCTCTAATTTCACTTTATTTTTGGCACAATTCCTAACATCTCTAAGATCCCAGCTTGTGTTCTTGACATGTGAGCTGAGGCCATGTGGCTGTGGGCCTGAGACCTATGGATCTGAGGCAAACTGGGGCTACAGCTGAATTCAAACACTGAATTGACAAATAAGGAGAGTGGTTTCCTGCAAAGGTCTGTGGGGTCTTAAACTGAGGACAGTAGTTTACTTTGGGCCAATGAAATGTGGATAGCACTTAAACTAAGAGAACCTCTGACTGGTAAATAGGGGTAGTATTCTTTTCTATATTGTATTTAAGAAGAAAGTAGAAAGAGAGCTCCCCTGCTAAGCATATGTGCTGATTTTGGCCCCATTTAGCTCAGTTTTCTTCAGAGTGGTTAGTATAGGGTTTTGTTTTGGATATGTGTTGAACATAGTGTTGATAATATGGAGATGTCATTTTTGTCATTACTGAGGATGCCTTATGCAGAGTCTTTTTTGCTTCTTGTACTGTCATACTGACTAGTGAGGCACATGGGATGAGACACAGCTGGGAGAGGTGACCCTCCCCCAATGGACCACAGGGATGTTCCATTCCACATGACATTACACTCAGTATGTAAAGTGGAGGGGGAAAAGAAAGAAGGCAGGAACATTTGGACCTATGACATTTGTCTTCCCAAGTCACTGTTAACTGTGATGGAACCCTGCTTTCCTGAGTGTGACCTGCCTGCCCATGGGAAGTAGAAAATTAATTCCTTGTTTTGCTTTGCTTAAATGTGAGGCTTATGCTTTCCCTATTAAACTGTCTCCATTTCATGAGCTTTCTAATTTTTCTGATTCTCACCCTCGTTCCACTGATGGGGGAATGAGTGAGTGGTTCTGTGGGGCTCAGTTGCTGATTAAGACCATGACAGCATGAATCTTGTCACCAAAACTGACAAAATAAACCCTATCACCAGTTTGTTAGGTTAGAAAGTTGACCTTATTCAAAGCTGGGGTATGTGGGAATCACTCCACAAAACACAGTTCACAGTACATCATACAGTTATCAAAACATTTAACTATTTATCAATTTTAGCAAACAAAGGGATTCATTGACTACTTATGTAGTTTTCTTTATTAATTAGTATTCTATCTTCTATTGCTTATTAATTTCTCACTTCTCATGACAATTAGTCCACCTCTTCAGTCTTATTACCTTTCTCTTGGATAGGGAGAGTGTCAGTAAATATTGGTTTCTTCTTCATCTCTGGTTCCTGTAACATGTGCTTATAAATTCAGTATTCTTGATGTCCAGGTCTCAACAAGAGCAGACAGCATGATTTCCTTTGTGTCTCCTGAGCTCGCCCTTGAAATTTCTTTCAGCTGTTTCACTGGGGTTGCTATCTTCCTAAGTGCTTTAACTCCCACTACAAGATTGTTACTGTCTTCTTGGCCAAACTAAACCTAAACTCTCTTTGAGGGGCAGTGGCAGAATGACCCATTGGCTCCCGTAAAACAGAGAAACACTTACCACAGGAAAGAAAATCCCTCTATTCAAGTGTCACCAAAACACTAAACAAAACATGAATGAATGTTTTTCTTTGGCAACTATCAAACGTTCTCTCTGTCCTTTATGGAATGATGTATCTCAGATAGAATACTTACCTCTGGTAGGTCTGCCTGTGTGATCTTCTTTTTGTCAAATCCTGTCTGGCTACAGAAAAAGAGGGGCAGAATCCTTTAGCACTGTCTGTTCCATACCACCCACATCACTGCTGGTGGTGTGGTTTTGGCAAGACAAAGACAGGGCCAGAAACTGAAAGTTTGCCATTTTTCCTGGCTCACTCTGGAGAGTGTGGGACCAGGGTCTGAACCACAAAGCTGCTTGGCACCAGGAGAGAGCCCTGCTGCACTGAGAGAGCTGCAGTGGGAGTGTCCTGTGGCAGCCCTGAGAGCCCCAGGCACTGCTGCTCCAAACTGCAGAGACCTGATAGGAGAACTCACACTGCCCTCAGCACTGGGAGACAGCCACCACACCAAGAGAACTACAGAGGACCCCAAAAACCCAGCTGGAGCAGAAACAGCTGAGTGGACACTGCTGAACACAGCTGAGCACAGTGGGCTGGAGAAAACAGTGGGCAGCATGGCAAAGATAATCTAAGCTCCCAAGGGGGTAGTTTTATCCTAGTTATTTTTATTGTTGTTGTTGCTATGGTTTGTTTTTAGTTTTGTTTTTGTTTTTTGAATGGGGAGTTTGGTGGTGAACATGCTTTTGAGGATAAAACATGCTCTCACTTTTTTATACTGTTGTTGGGGATTTTTTGCAATTAGTACTGCTGTGGGTATTGTGATTTTCAGTAAATTGTTGTTCCAATTTATAATTGCTCCTGGTGTGCCTCCTTCATTCGAAGGGACAGGGGAAAGGGAACAACTTGAGTGGGGTTTAATCTTCCAGATGGCTTTTAAACCACTAAAAAACCCCTTAAAGGAGCAGAACACCCTGTTCCTTCCAGAGCATGAGGGTAACCTGCACTCTCCAGGGAACATACTTTAAAAATTAAACAAACATCCCAGCAATAAACAATAGAGTGCCCATTCTTCAATTATTTCATGAACCTCCCACATGTTTATTAGCCACACCTCATTCCTTCTTTCTTTCTTTGTCATCTTCCCTGCTCTAAAGTTGTTGCAAATAAAACTTAAGGATCAAACTTGGGCTCTTCCTTCATGTAGAGCAGGAGTAACGAATAGTGTCCTCTGCTGCTGAAAAATATTAAAATGTGATGTTTTAATATTTGATGTGCTTTTAATCACAGGTAGCATTTTAATGCTGAAGGAAGCAATTGCTACACTCAGACACTTATGGTAGGACAAAGTGATTAGATTGTCTTCTGCTGGTATCTCTGCTTTGGAAAGGTAGACAAGCTAAACAGCCACATCTATAGAAATAACACACAGAGGGTAAACCCTCACATTTTCAATCAGAAAATTATTCTGATATTGATATTAATAGCATCTGGCAAAACTTCAAACCTTTTCATTTGACCTCTGTTTATCTGAGTGCTAAGCCTTTTTGTATTGTTTTTTTCAGGACCATGCCTGTAGCTTGCACAGCGGTTGCACTTGGTTTCCGTATGTGTGAGGTTGGACATGGTGAGAAACGAAGCCCACTCTTCAAAATTTTAAGAGTTTAATAAGGGATAATAAGGGACAGATAAATAAAGCAAAGTAAGAGCGCTGGGTGCATTGCAGCAGCCAAAGGCACCCCCAATTCTTTAGCAAGCAGTCCTTTACACTGTTGCATTGCATTACTTCCTCACATGCCTTTGCACATTTTTGGAGCCCGTTTACCACAGCTCCACCTGAGGTTGCCACAGGATTGCAGAAGTGCACAGATACAGTCTCTGAGTGTCCATCAAGGGGTGGTGTTCTGATGCCACTTTTGACTTGGTATTCTTCTTTAATGCTGTTTTGTTCTCAGCCTGTGCTATCTCATTTATACATTTTGCAATAGCAGTCATATCCTGTGATACATCTTTTGCAAGCAAGCTTACATCTTGTGATAGCCTTGCCTCATGCATAATTTTAGTTATACTACCCACAAAAGAAATTACAATTTGGACTACCTCTACAGAACTGGGTTACAATTTGTAATAATTTGCAAAAGCAAATATATAATAGTGAAATTTGGCACCTCTATTTTGCTACATTTGAGTACAAAGCCCGTCTTCACAGATTAATTCACCTACCTTTTCATGCAGTTCAAGAAAGTTTGTGGCCCAAAGACTTGTGGAAAGAGAAACTGTAGAAAGGGAAACACAAGTTTGCAAAGAGATCCTGATTCTCTTCTCCCCAGAAAATGTAGATCAAGGGTACAGAAGTGACATCCAATTACATCATACAGGGTCCATGAAGAAGAAGAAGAAGAAAAAAATGATGGACTGAGCTGGTGCCAGCTTTCCAATTAAGATATTGTAAAATCAGCTGCTTTTAACAACCATATGCATTAACAGAAAAAGGAAAACCAAACAAAGCCCCCCAAATACCACCTGTATCCAAAGCTCAAAACCAGAACAACTCCAAAAGTCCTTATAAATGTTTAGATGTTTACTATCCAATTGAGGAAAAGACCAACAAAATGAAAATATTAAGAAAGTAAAGTGTATGGGAAGACAAAAGGAGAAGATCTTTTATTTCCAACCCTGCAACATTAGGAAGCACAGCTAACTCCACCTGAACCCAAATCCTTCTTACCCTGTAAGTCTGCTGTTTCTTACAGGACATGCTAAAGTAAGTGGTATGATGTGGTGACAAAATTTCTGTAACAGTTTAAGTAATCAAGTATTCGTATTTTCAGATTACTGTAGCAGCCTTCAAATGGGGCTAGAGAGGAGTGTTTTTTTTGAGCAGCTAAAATTTATTGCTTGGTTAGTGAGCTCTGTAATGGGATGTATAATACACAAAATAAATCTCCTTTGAAGAGCAGCTGGTAGGTATGAAAAGTCTATTTTCTTTTCTTTTTCAGAACCACATCCATTACTAAAGCATGCCTGAAGCTGAGGATTCAGACACAATAGTTAAGACAAGTTTAGATGTCCTGTGAGAACATGCCTGCAGTTTGAATCCAGCCTGAGGTCCCAGAAGAACTGAGATTTTGACAATCTTCTTGATTTTGGTAGTACCCTCCAGGGCCTCTGACTGTCACAGCTTAACATCTGCTTCTCAGTGATTCTTGATGTTTGGAATTATGACATCCTTTGCCTCTCCTTGGAAGATCAGAACTTCCCTACAGATTGCAGAATGGCTGATGGAACTGCACGAAGCCTGTTCTAAATATTGTAAGTCTCCTCAATTTTCAAAGCTCAAGCTTATGCAAAAAAGTTTCCTATGCATGATGCTTTTCAAATCCATGTAATGAGAAGAGAACTCTAGATGATCACTTCTTATAAATATGCATAATTTATTAGATACAGTATTCCACTTATTTTTCTATCTTGAATTTGCATTTCCATGCACTGTACTTCATTACCTAGAGTGAAGTCAAAAAATACAGACACTACTAGTTATTCCAGCACTGTGCCCTCTGTTCAAATTATTAGGCAAAAGAAAAAATATACTGCCATCTCTTGCTGTTCTAGGCCACGCTGAATTGGAACATCCCATGAAAAAGACTCTTTTTTGTTTATCTCAGTCCTGAATTCCAGTCCCCATCTAAATGTTGAAGTCAGGTTAGTAAAAGTATTATGGTACTGAGTTCCCATGCTGAGTCTATGATAGCTTTTCTTTGAATTTCTCCATTATCTGAACAGCTCTGTTTACCAAACCTATTATCCTTCCCCCTTGGTTTTCAAGCTGAGAAAGAAAAAGCAACTTCTTTAATTGGCTCACAGATTGATAATTAACAATTTACATGTCCCTTGTAAGGCTGGTAAGCAAAAGAACTGCTTCTGGACAGTGAAAATACTGTAGAGAAGGAAGTGGGAGTCAACTTATGTGGTTAAGTTGTACTGCTTCATTAATCACGATCTATCTTTTATCACATTGCTCAAAGCCAAATCCATTCTGTTTCTTGGGAATGAGTTAGATTAAAATCAAGTGCTCTTAATGCATCTTTGACATCTGGCCTAGCAGCTGGCTATCACTAATATTGCTCTTTAGAAATGTCAGGAGCCACATTTACTGTGACCATTCTAGCCTTTCTGATTTAAGCTACTGTAGAGGGCAATGAATTACCTTAAAGGAGCTCCTCTGGAAAGTCCTAAGTTTTATGCTGGATCCCCTGCCAGCCTCACCACTTCATGAGTACGAACAATCATACAATTGAACTGATTTGACTTTGCTGCTCCTGGAGTTTCATTGCCTTTAACCTTGGGATGTAATGATGGTAATGCCATGCTAAGTGCCTCTCCTACCTGGGTTTGTCTGCTCAAGTAGGGCACCCATTCTTGTTAGCTGAAAACTGCACTGATTTGCAGTAAGAGGGGAAATAGGTTGGTCATGATTAACACCACTATGAATGCAACCTATTTTCTTGCAAGGCTTTTGAAGGTGGTAATCATCCAGACATATTTATTTCTTTATTAATTGTAAGCTTATGCCTAAAAAAGGCTGGGATTTCACACCTCCCCCTGATAATAACATCAGCCCGAAGCCCCTACTCCCTCCTTTCTCCAGGCAGACTTGAATACAGAGTGCATTAAATTTGGAAGCAATTGTTCCCCTCTAATGAAGGTGCAGTGGGAGGACAGTTTTCTTTTCCAAGTAGTGAAAGGCAAAGAAATTAGAGTTGGTTAGTGAAACTGTTCATCCCACAACTGAGAGGACAAATTAGAGTCCTCAGCTTTCCAGATACTATGTTGCCTATCTTATTTCCTAGCTGTTTTCCAGTGCCCTCTCTTGTTATCTGCTTCTGACTCTCTGACTTGGAAAGAATCTAGGAATTGTGATGAATTCAAAGCAGAATAGCAGTTGCAGTCTTTGTTATGTCTTGGCCATTCTCAGACTGAAGGCTTTTACCAGAGGCATCAACTTCCTCCACAGATGTTGTGGTCTGAAGAGGCCAACTGTTTGGATCTGCAGGAATCAGTTATTATTCCCTGGTTTCCAGCAGAACTACTGCTCATTGGGGCATCTGCATGGACATGATACACTCTAGGAGGGGCCTCTTTTGACACAGTGCAACCTAAGAGCTGTTCTTTCCTAGAAAATCCCAGTGTGAGAGATGATGAAGGCCTTGTTTTATTTGTCAGCCTGCCAACCACAGGTTAAGATCCAGGTATTAAAATCATTAGAGAGATGTCTCAGCCTGGATGAAAGTGCAAATGAGACCATATGCTGAAGGTCAATAGGATTTATATTTATTAATAAATGTGAGGTAAGACAGGGAGACACAGAAAGAAAAAGAGGGCAAGGGGGAGAGAAGTGAAGAGTGACAGAGTAAGTCACTACTCCGAGGATCCTGACGGTGTCAGTCTTGATCCTTCGGGTTGGGAGAAGCCCAAGAAACACAGAGGCCACCAGGTTTACATTTGTTCACAGTCAGGTGAAGGCCAGGTACATCCTGTGGGGTAGGGAATTTTTCACTAAATGATGTTAATACTTTGGATTATGGACACTTCAGGAACTTTTGATGGTTTATGACATTTTCAAATATGTGACAACTGCCTCTCCCATCAGCAAAGCTGAGTCAATTATGGCTCATCAGCAGGGATGAATAACTTCAGGCTACAGGAAAACCACAGTTTGTCATGGAATAGAATGAATCAGTTCAATGTGGAGCATTCCTACCTCCACTGCTTTTCTGGACACAGGATCAAATACACATTTTTACTACAAGTTCAAATATACATTTTTACTACGAGTTGAGAGTAATGTGTCAGCAACACTCTATGTTGCAATGCTGCTCAGTATTGAATGGAACAGCAGCTCAGAGATCCCAGTTCAACAAAGTAATGGAAACAGAATCTCTTGGAAAACAGCCTTAAAATATACTGGCAAAAGCTTTTAATGCTCTAAACTCAGCTGACAGAAACCAGTTCAAGAGATTCAACTATGTAAATTGAAAACAGAATCAGTTACTGTATGTGCTTTGGAGCAGGCACCTGATGGGCACATTTTGCTTTACACTGAGTAGTAAATAGTGAGTTGTATATAGTAATCAAATTATTAAAGAAGTTTAAACAAAACTTCTTTTTTTTCCTCCTCTGTGATGTGTGCTGATTCCTTCCATAAAAGACATACTGTTTTCTTTTACATTTAATGAAATAATGCATCATATTTATATAATTTTCTTTTACTTTCCAAGGCACTATTGCTCATAGGAAAACTGTGACCACAGAATTTTGAATACTAGATCCAATACTAAGTGCATTTTTAAAAATCTTTTGACTGTATACAATTTTACTTCAGTCACAAATGCCCTCAGGACCTTTTTTGGTGGATAATGTCTTTCTTAGGGGTCTTAAGGTTCAACACCTCCAAAAGCACAAAGCACACCTCTATGGCACTCTCTGAATGCTTCCAAATGAAATGAAAATTAACAAATTTAGATTTCCTATTTCACCCAAAGGTTTTTAAATCTATTGATATGGTTCACTAGTTGCAAAAGACATGATACCTCTGCTTTGCTAGCATTTGGAGAAAGTGTCAATGCTGTATGTTCTAGAACAGCTACATATCCTTTAGAATGCAGCACTGAAGGTTAGGAGCGAGGACTTTAAATCCTGATTTGCAAACAGCTACAGATTCTCAGCATATTGTTTGAGTGAAATCACAGGATTGCTGAATTTTCCCTTAATGTTGTAAAGGTTGTTACAGCTCTGACTAATCTGCATACAACAAATCTCTCTGAGACACTGGAACAATCACTGTCCTCAGAGAGAAGAGTGGATTTCATTAATAATCCAGATGGAAGCAAGAGAAAGAGGTAGTAAGTGCCAAGAAAACAGGTGTTTATGTGATAACATCTGAAAATCCTAAAGATGAAATCAGTGCTTATTCCTCTAAGTTGACAAGAAATAGCTAAATATATATATATATACAGATGTCAAATTATCTGTTTGCCTAGAAATGAGTAATCCATGATCAGAGTTAGCATCCCTAAAATACAGTGTGGTGTTGTCATTTACTAGTAGGTCTCTCAATTATCTATAGAAAGGTATTTTGATTTAGTTTTTGAATATAAAATGTAAATTCCTTAAGGCAGCATTTTTCCACACAACTTTTGCCTTTCAAAATGTTCTGCGCTTGACCAAGGTGCATGGGTCATTCAGACAGTTATTTAAGCACACATCTTTATTTTCATGGAGGAGGTAGTGATTTCTTTTTGTATGGTATGAATTTAAATGACATACACAAGATAATACTACTGACTTTCCAGGACACCATTTTATGATCTTCCATTTGATGTAATGGTGCTCCTAAATGCATTGCTCCAAGAAAAATTGGGAGAGGCATGGAAATTACAAGCCCAGTAAATGACTGACCTAATTTCTAAGCCAACAGTAAATTTTTATTGGTAAGAGAGGAATACCAGCACATATTGGCTAAAACTTTATGGTGTTAATGTACGACATGCAATCACAAAGCAGCAAAGAATACACTAAATCTCACCTGTGTCAATCACTGAGTCATTTAGAAGAACCATGCAAAACTGATCAACTACAACTGGAATTTTAGTGATGCTGAGTATAACTGAATGCATTTTTGAATGCCAAAATACAACAAAGCCACCAGGATGGAGGATGCAATTTTTAAAGCCCTCTGATAAAGCTCCTTATTAGTCTGAGGAAACTCCAGAGTAATTCAGCATTTTCTCAAATCTGCTCTTGATTAATTGGAGCTGGAAACATGTTACATGACACTTTATTAGGCAAGGGTGAGATCTACTGATCCTGGAAGTGCTCTCTTAAGCTCCACAATGCAGTTACTGTTGTGAGGATTTTGGAGGCAAATCACAGCAATTATTTCTAAATCACTGTTAGTGTCCAATCTGATTCCTTTCATACACCCAAAATTCCAGGCATTCATATTAAACATAGATGTACACATAACTTTCTATGGACATCTGAACACCAGCACACAGCTACACTGGAGTTGCTGTAGGTTATTCCAAATGTCCATTTATTGGAGAAAGCTACGAGGAGCAGCAGGAACAGGTCATGCCAGGCACTCAAGAGCAATCAAGCAGGACCAATGCACCTCACTGGCCCACTGAATTGAGCCCTTACAGGTAGAATGCACAGATGAAGGACTTGCCAAGATCAAAGCATACTTTTAATGAACATCTCTAGGGGGAGATAATATTTTTATTAGACCATCCACCACAATTGGGATAGAAGCTTTCCGAGATCAATCCCCTCATCAGGACTAACTGAAGCTCTTACATTTCCTATAAATTTCACTTCTCTCCTATGTGCAGATCATTAAAACAGCAATTAAACTCCTGTATGCATTCCTGTAGGAATGTAAACAGGCATTTTTCAGAAACAGAAGCTTGGTCTTTAGCATCAACATTACAGATGCATCTGCACCAGAACTAGTCAGAGTTTGTCCTCCCAAAGCAATCTGTAATCCAAAGGACTTTTTTCAAGATGTAGTAGGTATGAGGATGGGAAGAGAGATGAACAATAAAGGAGTAAGTAAGAAGAGAGGCAGAAAAATTGTTTAGCCAGATTTCGATTTACTGAATACAAATGCTGGACTGTTTTTAGGATATCGATCACATTTCATGACAGCTTGTGTTACAAAGATGTTGCCTAAAGTGCATGGTAAGTTATGACTCAATACCAATACATCATGATCCAGAAGGCTACATTTGCATGGATTTGTAACTAATTGAACACATGTAAGTAATTTTTCTGGGACTGACAACTATAATTATTTAATGTTGTTTTGTTTGATGCATTTCACCATTGCCTTTCTAGAAAGCCTGTATTCATTCATCTGTCTTCAAGAATCTGCAATGTGAAAAATGTATACAGTAGTTCTTTTGTAGGAGATCTGTTCAGGGCCTGTACACACTGGAATATTAAATGACACTTAACCAGCACAATACTGTAGTAAGTTATGCCCTGTAAGACTTTAATGTAACTGTGTCTCAAAATAATGTGTGTAAATGCAGCACTCCATTTATTTCATATGGCTAGTAAACTCTTCAGCTTCATCATATCTGAAATATAAATGTTTACATATTAACTCCCCATTACACTTGTCTGAAGTTTTTTCAAATTAATGTGAAACCTCCAAATGAGCCTTAAGTATCTGGGACTTGAAAATCGAATCAAACTAAGCTGCACTTGCAGCATCTCATAACCCAGACTTTCTTACCTGTATTGTGATGCTGTCGCATTGAAAGGGGAGATTTACTCAAACCCTCAGTATGTGATTATCTGTCAGTGCCCCAGGAAAGCCTTGGCCCTCATGCCTGACCAGTCTGTCAGCACCCTGTTGCGGGCACCCTTCACTGAGCTCTTGAGCAGGTCAGAGGGTCACTCCCCCTCCTGCATCTCCACACCTTTACCCATTGCTGGCTGTCAAACATCTTAGGCAGTGAGGGGTGGGTGTACCCTGAGCACAGATGGCACAGGACGGCACCCGACATAACCTCAGCATGGGAACCTGTGTCAGTGATTTTCCCCACAGCTGCTGATTCAAGAGCAGGGCATCTCCCTTTCTCTCTCTTGGTTTTAGGCTGCTGGGAGGGTTATCAGCTGGAAAGGACACTGAGTTCCTTCTTCTCAAGGGTTTTGAAAGAACCTGGCCATGGGGTCTCCACTCCACCCTCCATTTAGACCTGATAGATTGTGTTGTGTCTGGGTATGCTGATTGCATTCCACTCAGGAGTAGCAAGTGTATTTTCCCCTGTAATTTCTACACTGATATCTTCATAGTCTCAGTCATTTTCCCACAGATGTGAAAAACATTTAAACATAGCTGGCTTGAAGTGTAAGCACTGCATTAAGCCTGTTGAGGTCAGTACACTAATAAACATGTGCTTCTCAGTTTGCAAAATGAGCTCCTTTGATATTGTTGTTTTAAAATTTACTTCTAATTATATTTAGGGTCTGAAAAATTTAAGGTTTGTAAAATTGAAAGGTACTGCTCACAGCCTTGACAGCTAGACATACACAGACTTAAAAAATATTTGACGTATTTACCATTTTAAATACAGTATCTTCTTTTAAATAAAGTAACCTCCTGTTACACTACTGTGCAGTTTGCTGTCAGAGAATTGTTTACCTGTGTTGTTTTGCTTTCCTACTAGCTGAAGCTTTCCCCCAAATAAACAGAGAAATAAATTAGTAAGTATAGCAATTTCCATATTCAAAAGTCATAGCTGTAACTTAAAATGCAAAACAAAGCCACTGTTAGTATCAGTTGACATCACAACATGCTATTTACCTGATTGTACTGGTTACAAAAACCCCTGAAATTAAGTACAGGCACCTGATCATGGAATCTTAGAATGGTTGTGGGTGGAAGGAGATCTTGAAGTTGGTCTAGTTAAAACTCCCCTGCTGTGAGTAGGGACACATGATGTTAAGGATTATTTTCTGTTTTGAAAATGCACACACTGTACCTTTTCCTGACAGATACAGGTAATTTAAAAAGAAAAAAAAAAAAAAGCCCAAACCAAAACCCACAACAGAATTTATTTTCTTACAGGTTTTTTTTTTAATTTCGCATTAAAGAAAGGAACTTCATCAACATTGATTGTCATTTACAGAAAACATTCAAAAATCATGTGTGCATTATTATGAAATGCTAACAGTGTCTAACTAATAATTTACAGGTCATAAAATAAGACAAAGATCTATTACATTCTAAAGTAATATAGAACCTTTTCATTTGACAAGGATGCTGGTCCTACAAAATTCATGATAAAAAACCCCTCAACGGTCACTTTCTAAATGAATCAGTCTGTCTTTTGACTCACATACACATAAATTAGGTCAATTACATTAAACAAGGGAGAAAGATCAGAAGAGAATTGCGGATATAAAAATGCTGGATGAACTCCTGGCACTGTTGAAATCAGTGAAGGTATTCCTGCTGGTTTCAATGGAGCCACATTTTTACCCAGTACGTCATGATTCATTTGCAGTTCTGCTTTTTGAATCTACAAGCCAGTTAAGATACATCACAGTTATCACACAATTAAGCTAATTAAAAAAAATCACTGTTGACTCTATGAGGCATTTGATTTTAGAAAGGAACGTTTATTTGTCTTTTGAGAGTGATTAATTTTGAATGTTACTCAATATTTTATTAGATTGTTTATTATCATACTTCTTGACAGGCAATTCAACTCTTGTGTGTTACCAACACTGGTAAACATGCTTACCAAAAAAACCCAACACACCTCTAAAAATCAAATTAAATTGATTTACAACAATATAACTACAGCCAAGCACCAAATAGCTCAGGGCTTGGATCCTGGGTCTTAACATCTCATTTCACTCTAACAAAATGAACCAGAAATAGGATAAAAACATTAGATATTTGAAAGTGGGAAGTATATGAAAAATCATTTCTTCTCATAATCCTAAAAGCATTTTCAGGGATATTTCAAAAATATTAGAAAGCTTCATTTAAATCTAAATATCTATCTTAATTATGTTTTTATTTTTTTATAAATTGGTAATCACAAAATACTAGCCATTTAAGTCACATTTGGATGCCAGAAAAGCATCTAAATACTTTGCTCATTATTTATGCTCCTGCTTGTACTACATTACAGCTGTTGATAAACTGGACATAGTTTCTTGTTTCCATTATCATCTTTAAAACGTGCATTTGGTGAAGATCAATTATGGCTTCAGATTACAGCTAATGTGTGACCTGACCTCAAATCTGAGTAGGAAATTAAAGGCATACAAAAATATTTTGCTCATTGGAAAGAGAGAAACGTTTCTATTAATATAAGTCATGTCAGAAGGATTCATAAAAGTCATATGCTATAAGGAAGCATTATTTGCTTGAACAACTTTTCTTCAAATCAGACAAATGCAGTCCGCAGGAATTATTATAATACTCACTGAACAGACTTGCTGGGATCACGTTTCATGGACAATCCCACATTTTTTTTCCCAATTACGAACAGAAGCATACACTAAATATCAACGGCTGGTTGATCTATTACAATCAGTTTCCATAAAAACTGAAGAGTACATTACACTTACAGGAAGCAAGTACATAATTTGCTCTTCGATGTTTTTCCTCTTTAAAAAAACCCAACATTACAAAGTCTTATGTTTAAACAGAGACATAGAAAAAATCAGTGTATTCACTGTCCCAAGTTATTTACAGCAAAAATTACAGACAGCATACATAGTATTGGATCTTCCACAAGCATATATTAAAAGTAATTACATATGAAAAAATATTTTATTTTTCTTCTACATTTCTACAATACATACTCAGGTTTCTTTCTTCTTGTTTTGTTTGTTTAGTTTTTAAGTAACTTCTTTAGTGTTAATCAAATGAGGCAGAGAGTGCAGCTGTAAAATAAGGGATTTTGTTGCTATTACGATTCCTATATTCTTTATATTGTCCATTCCTTACAACTGAAGTAATTAGTTTAACATGGGAATTATCTCATAGCAATTAACATAAATTTCAAAATACCCAGTGTATCTGATTTAGCTGACTGTTGACAACAGCTTAGAGTTCCGTTGTGCTTTATTTGTTGCCACAAGTACAATCACAGAGCCGCTCTCCAAAGTGTACTAGAGGTCACATGGCAGTCACACAAGAGGCAAAGACTATCATGGCTAGTTCACTGGCTATGCTACTCAGTGGCATTTTAAAAATAAGTGCACGAATAAATCCCCATATACTGCACGAGAATGTGTGGTCCACACTCCGTAGGGTTAAATGATTATTAGCTTTTTTTACTAACAACAAAACACCTTTTTTGCCTGATTCTGACATTGAAGTGACACATTAAAAAAACCACAAATGTAGTGCATCTGAATCTGAATCCCCATAGTCAACAGCCTAATGTAGTTACTTTGACTTATTAAGCTGCGTGTCTAATCAAGACAAATATAAGTGCTTTTTTAATTTTTTTTTTTATTTTTTAAAATAAGCTGGTTTTATCTGAAACAGTTGTCAAGGTAAAGCCTGTCCTTTTCTGTTCTTGGTGGTTAACCATCTGCTCCTGCTTGTGGTTCAATGCAGTTGTATTCCTGTTGCCCAAATAAGGGCCAGTGTGTTCCCAATACTGAAAACTAGGAGCCACTTTTTAAAATTCTCTCCAGACAGTCTTATGTTGAACATACATTACTGCTGTCAATGTATAGTCACAAGCAAGGACCTCAGCATTTTCTTGAAGCACAAAAAAATTTTCTCAACAGCAGTATCTTCATTCATAAATTAGCAGCTATATCCAAAAGAATCAAAAAAATGCAAAATCACTGTGATATCTACATTAGTTGAATTTTTTCTTTATGTTATTGTACAGAAGACCACGTGCAAAGCAAACAATTTCTGCAAGTACAGTTACAAAGAAACACTTACAATTTACTTATTGCTGCTATAACCAATGCTGTTTTCTTTCACTTTCCCTATGTGCTGTGCTTGAATTGTGAGGATGATGAAATTATGCAAATGTAGTACATCATGTTACTGAACTCACTGTGAGCAGTGTTATCCTCGCTGCCTGCAGTAACACCCAGGAAATACCTCTGCTTTCCCAGAGCACCGTGTTCATTGCCTTATCCTCCCAACAGAAATGCAATGCAAGGATCATCTAGAGGGCACACACACAGCCGCCACTGGATGTTCAGCCTGCCTTTTTAGGAGAGTTGCTGATCTGTGAGCTACCACTCTGGAAGCTTTAGGCCTCCTCTTTCCACAGTGACCCTTGTCTGCAGACTGCATACACAAGTGGCTTTTAGAGCTGCAAACAACTTCTGGGGTGATAACTGACTGAAGTGTTGGGCTCCTTGTCACGGAGTCACGCAGGGACAACAGATGCAGGGACAATGCATGCAGGGACAATGCATGGGGACAACACAGCTAAGTGAAAGTCTGAGGAGGAGCTAGCTTCCTGCCATCTGGGTGGAACCTCCCTTGCAGGTTGCAAGTACAGATCAACTCTCTCAGAAAGAATGAAGATGAGTAATTTTTACCACTCCAAGCTTCATTCACTAGGAGCTTGGAGTAAAAGGAAAAGGAAAGAGAGGCAAGATCCTCTGACCATAAGACTGAATTTTTAAATGGGATACTATCATGCTAACAAGAACTTCAGTCACTTGGACATTGTTCCTAGCAACCTGAAGGATTAAAATAAAAATTGCAATGGGATGGTTGGTGAAGAATATGATGATGAAAATCCTGATGCATAGGGATGCTGGTCTCTCCACCTCCTGAAGCTGTCCATCAGTCTTCTAGGTGGAGAGAGTTCAGAGGATTGAGGGAGTCAAAACCCATACATACTAACTGTGATAACAAGAGCAATGATCATATTCAGAGCTGAGGAAAACCTCATGGCTGAAGACATGGAATTAACTGAATGACTGGCAATATAATCCACCGCAATTTATCCTTCTGTGTGTGTTCTTGTAATGATAGAAAATCCATGATGTAAAGCTAGGGATAAGCACATTTCAAAACTCTAGGAAGTGGGAGTACTTTTCACTAGCACAGTATAAAATGGGGTAATGTTTTCTTGATGTGAGAAAGGGACTAATCATACCACAGAGAAGTATTGCTACAGAGTCGTGGGCTAGCTATGATTTTGTGCATCCCTGAGAGAAAATGGTAGCTATTAGCCACTTGCTCATGTCTACTTGTTCTTCACAGTCCTTCTCCATGTCCTAGCTTGGTGCTCTTGTAATTGCTGACTATCACTTATTCCATGTCTTAACCTTTCCCCTTACTTGCCTGCAGCAAGTCTGAATATGACCTCACATTAATGGTACATAAATTTGAGTACTTTGAAACTTTGTCAGTTGTCTAAATTCAGTAATTCATACAAAGCTTGCTTGCATTTTGTTCCCAAAAGGACCTTAACATTATGAGCTGATGGGTCAGCAGGACTCTGCTGACTGTGAAATAACAGGCAAAATCTGACAGATCAAGCTGGCGAAATGCTGACAGTGAATTCAGTTTATACCAATGTTATTTCTAATCATCGGCTTGAAAGCCTTGTCTGGGTCATGTTCAGTTGGGCAGCTCAACCCATGCCCTTCAAAGCCTCTAACATTCTCTTCTGTATTATCACTGTTGTATTTGTAATGTTATTTTTAGTAATGAAACATCCCTGAGTGGCATAGAGTGCAATGTTTGCATCAAGCAGTGATTGTCATTTACGAAGCATGAAACTCAAAGAGCAAAGAAGAGGATCGGGCCTCCAGCACACTGTTCCTAATGTATGTCAGAGACAGGATTTCATTTCTAGAGTGGAGGCAGAAGGTGCTGGGACAGGCTGGTAGGTGTAAATACATTATTATTTTACAGCCAGGAAAAAGCAAGCTGTTGTGTCTCAGGGTTCCATTTCATACATCCTTAGACATCATGAACTGGACAAAACCCAGAAATCTTCCGTGTTTCTGTTTGATCTTATGTGCTATACTCCTGGGATGAACAAAAGACAATGACTGATAATAGGAACCAGCTTCCAGGCTGGACCTTAGCTCTTCTGGAAACAGCACAATCAATGCAGACTCAGGAGGGAGCCTGAACATCTTTCAAATGATGTGGAAGCACAGTTTCAGAAGGGTAGAAAAGTCAACAGGGAAAGGAGTCATCAGCTGCACATCTCTAACTAAGCTGCCTGACCAATTTGTGAGACTGCTGCAATCTTAGAGAAGCTTGTGCAGCCTGATGGTGGGAGGCCAAGAGGCTAGCACACAGGAGCAGCTTTGCATCCTCTTTGTGTAGAAGTTGTTACATCAAAAATCCTGCAAACTGTGCTGTCCCAAAGGGAAGCACACCCCCTGTGCCAGCTGCCACCATGAAATTGAACAAAGAAAATCACATACCAAAGCCCATCTTCGAGGGCAGGTCTGGTAGCTGCTCCACCTCAGCACCATAACCTGGCACAGGTATTGAAACAGCACTGGTGCCCAAGGTGCAACATGAAAATAAACTGACCCCTGTGAAACTGGGCTGAAATGAGCAACACAGAGTATGAAGTGAAAGCATTTATGAGAGTAACATCTGCCTTCTGCTCAACAAAGCTCAAGAGGGACCTCTTAATGTCAAGGGCCTCCAATCTTATGATTGGTTCAGCATCTTCTTTGCTGTAATGCCCAAATTTTTAGTAACTCTAGTTAGAGAGAAGTGTCTGAGAACTTGCAGAATCAATTCCTTAATTCTGTCGGTCACAAGCCAATCAAAAACCACATGCTGCTTTTGGAAACAAAGCAACCTCAACTGAGGTGCCTGCTACTACCATGTTTCTTTTCTAGCAATTTCCTTTAGAAGGAAATATGAATCTTGGAATTAATTCTTTATAAAAAGAGCAGGCAGGAGTGATATTTACAGCAAAATAAAGTCTTTGTGGTAGTATAATGAACACTGTACATCTGCTTCCTCAATGCCAAGGATAATTTAGCATAGTATAGTTGAAATACTGGAAAGCAATGCTGGAAGTAGTAGATTCAATACATGCTTTAAATATATGCTTTAAATATCCTTTTGTTACAGGTCCCAGGTTAATCAAACATTAAAAACCATGTCTCATTTGAAAAGCTTGTCACTAAAAATATCAACAAACATATCCAGTTACTACAGAAAGAAGATGTCACAAATTCTAGTTTTAGACACTTGAAATACATCAGATTCTACCGTGGACTACTGAAAGCAAAAACAAACTAAAATGAAAAACTAATATGGTAAATTATGAAGTTAGTTACTAAAATTCACGCTATTTTATCCCTGAAAGCCCATGGATAACTTGAATATGTGAAATCCAATATCAAGAATTTGAAATTTTGAGTGCAAGTGACTATGTCAGAAAAACCAAACACAAAAATCCAGGTCGTGGCAGGTGATCATTATATGTTATTCTGTGCTCAGTCAATAAACGGCAAAAGAGGTACTATACTTATGTGGCCAAGCCAAAAATGACAGAAAATTAAATAAAATCTAATTGCAGTTACCCCAGTCCAGTCCCATAAATAAATAATGTTTGAAAATGAATTTTCATTTTCCAAATAAACAACTACACTATTTGCTCAAATCCTGTACTAATAGTTACGAAAATGTGTTTGGCCATATTTGGAATTCTTAGTAGAAGTTATTGCCTATCCACGACAACAAAGATATTGTATGCCGGAGTACTAGAAGTTCTAGGACAAAAGCCTAAAGAATCCACTTTTATTTCTAAACTGGATATTTCTACCTTTGTGGTCTCTGACAAGTCATTTAACCTTTTTTCTTTAATTTCCACCTCTTTAAATTGTGGCCACAATCATTACTGATTGGAAAGGTCATGACATTGTAGATATAAGAATAGTGCTTTAAGGATTAAAGGCCCTGCAGATAATGATTAGTGTCTTTTTCAATGGTGACCTCCATTTAGATACCTTGCCTGAGAGGTAATTCAAAAATCCCAAGGAGTGATTAGCTTATTTGAGAAGAAAACAACATTTTCAACATGTAACACACAATTGTGAAGGACGATTTATAAACATGACAAACCTCTTTATTAAGCAGCACTATGAACAGTAGTATTTATCACTTATTCTATACTTCTATGAGTTGGATAAATATATACTTTTGATATACTGAAAATGAATTTATAAAATATTTCAAACAGTATGTGTGTGTTCCTGTGTTGGGAAATCAATGAAAACACGAATACCCTGAAACTAAAACTGATCACATCTAGAGTTCGGCATGACTTGGTTTTTTCTCCAATGAATCTAGATAAAGAGTATGTAGATATTAAGTTTTGATATACTTGAAATTTGGGATCCTTTTCGTGCATTTGCCATACAAGAAGGGCTGCAAACAGGTAAATCACCTTATAAAGGAATGTCAGTCTTCCAGTTAAGTGGTATAAAGAAGCATCAAGAGCGTTGCTTTATTATATTAATTGAAGACATTTTAATGTAAGCAGTAGAGAAATGTGCTCTGAATTTGGAATAATAAAGGTAACTTTAGTAATTGCTGTTCTGTAGCAGTTTTGACGAGTATAGCACATTTGCAACAAAATTCTCACAACTAAATTTGCTGGACAGATTTTTCTTGGTTTTTTTTCTAAGTTGTAATGGACCTGCACAGAAACATTTATTAGCTGACAGTTTTAACTACTCTTGTACCTGTTCTGACATTCCTAAAATAGAACAAACAAATTGTGATATTCTCTAGACTCAATACTGCCACAAAATGCATATGCAAACTTGCAAACTGACCTATGAAGGCAAGGGAGAGCTCCACAAAGTACTTGAAGTAGACTGTGAATTATCTGCTCATGCAGAAAAGAGAATCTTGAGAGCTGCACAAGGCATTAAACTATCACTACAACAGACTGATCTTCTTCACTCACCCTAGGGCCCACCTGTGTCCCTGTGGGCTCCCTGTGACACTGCCTCTCCATGAGCCTGGCAAATGGGCAAGTCCTTTGTGCTTCCCCTTGCCTTGCCTCAGATTGCACTGGCTTCTGTGTGGTTTGAAATAAAGAAACACATCTGCTTGTGATCCTGCCTTCACTTCCTTTCTTCTCTATTGCCTGCATCTTCTTATTTCTGCTCTATGCCTTCTGCTGGCATCCCAGGAGGAGACTGCTCTCAAAAATTCACAATGGGTAAAAGTGGTGGTAAAGAGAGATGTAGCAGAAACTGAATCCCTCTTTCACAGCTAAAACATCTATATTTTGTAGTACTGGCAGAATGCAGATACATTAATAATGACTGCTGATTAAACTTAATTAATCCACAAGATTAAGTCCATGGTAGCCTTCCACTCCCCTCTGTGTTTGCCTTTGGTTTTGCAAGCAAATGCACGTACACTCAATTCAGAGATAGATAAAAAGAAAGATCCAGTCTTTTGCTCCACTCCTGAAATGCATCTAAAATAAATCCTATATATGCATATATATACAGTTATATACATACAGATATATACATACTTATATGCATGTATTTAAAACATAAACAGATGTATGAGTGTAATGGAAACCATCAGTCCCATCTGGATGATCACTGTCAGAAAGAGTGACAATTATACTGTTCTTTGTAACCATGGACTTCATTCACTGTTGACTTTCCTCCTCCTTCCCTCCTTTCCTTCCTCTTCAGAGATACGTTTTAGGCTTGCTAAGGTTTTCACTGTCCTCACTACCTATCCTTCTAATGAGTTCAGCAAAAAACAAACCAAGACTTGAAGCTCATTTTCAAAGCAGTATATATAAAAAAAAATCATATGTGAAATCAGAAAAATGTACATATCGGATTGTCTACACTTTTCCTCCATGTTTCAGATACTTTACTGAGATCGGGTCCTACTATGTTCACTTTTATATATGTTCTATCTCTGTAACAGTGAGAGAATAAAAAAAAACCCCAATCCTATCCCACTTTTCACTAAAACCATCCAGACAAGGCTTTTGCACCAGTGATACATTCCTGATGTTTGATTTACACACAGCACACATGCACTACATTACACACATCTCAGAAGTGATCCTGTCATTACACATTGGCAGCTGAAAATTTAATTCTGGCAAAGCAAATCTTGATTGCCCAAAGTAAATCTAATACATTACTTGGAGAGTAAGAAATACATGACAGCTGTGTTGAGCATCCTTTAAATGTAGGCATGTGATTTTAAGTTACAGCATGTATGCATATAATGCATACATACATATATACATACATACATACATTTATGTGTATATATATATGTGAGTGTGTGTCTTCCATATATGCACCATAATTTCCAAGACAGCTACAAATTTCCACATGCAATAAACTATCTAAAAACATAGAACTAGGCAGTGGATAATAATAAGTGGAATTTTCTTAAATGATATTTGAATAATGAACATCAAGAGTAATACTGCAAAGTACTGCTCTATTATCATGTATATCTACAATAAAATTCTAGGAACACTTGACTCCCAAAACATCTCCCAATAAAAGTAAATTAAAAAAAAACAAAGGTAACACCCAGTGTCCTATATTTGTATATTCATTGTCAGTTCAAAAATGAAAAAAAAAAGTAAACAAAAGAGAAAAAAGACATCCCCACTCAGAGTTGCATATTTACATTCTTCAAACTGTAGCGGTGAAAAATATTTCTATTAAGTGCAGGACATTCCTAGTGTTGCAGTAGTGACATTTTTAATAATTTCTTCATGAAAACATTTCTTTTTGTCTTACTAGTGATGCATTCCATGACTACATGAAAATTCTATTATCCCCTTCACTTGCAGCCAGTGGTTGAGTCTGGATTGAAAAGCTCCTTGTATAATGGAGGAAACAGTGTGTTCACTATGTCAGGATGAGATTGCTTAAATACTTGCAGTTTCTCTCCGTGCAAGTTGCAAAGTGCAGTAATTGTTGGTATCTTGGCTATTAACTGTAAAACATTGAAACAATTAAAAAAAAAAGGAACAAAGTGGAAGCATATTTTGTATAAATTACACTTTCCAAAATGAACTATGATAGTGTCTTGCTGAGTAACTGAAGGCGATACTCTAAGCTCCATCAAAACCCATCCAAAGGACTTGACACTGTTCTCACTATAAGAGCCTAGAAAAAGCTGTCCCCAAAGTTTTAGTCAAGGGCCAAAAATACATTTAACAAGGAATAGCTCAACGAGCACTCTTTCAAGGCAGTCACATTCTATATAGGTTATGAATTAAAATTATTGGCATATTGAACAAAAAATGGAGTAAGAGGCAACAAGGACAAGAGTCAAACAAGCCTATCTTCTACACATGCCAAACACAAGTTGCATTTCTTTTAGCTTACATTAATGCGGCAATACATACAGAAATGCTGTGGAAAGAGAAGAGCCATGCTTGAGGACTGCTCGGAATTTTGTTTAAAGAACTTACCTTTGTCAATGTCTCCTCGTCGAGGTGGTTCTTCTGAATAACATGTTGAAGTGCAAAGTATATC
Organism: Prinia subflava; assembly: GCF_021018805.1. NCBI lineage: Eukaryota > Metazoa > Chordata > Aves > Passeriformes > Cisticolidae > Prinia > Prinia subflava. The sequence goes on along the minus strand of NC_086283.1, from coordinate 35,096,094 downwards.
TTTTCCTGAAGCTTCTGAACCTTCCTTGGCTCTATCAACCAGGCTCGATCTGAGAAAAAGGAAAACAAAAGTTAAAGAATGCATAGATGCGGGGCATGCTCATGGTGCACACAGGGTGCTGTGCGCACAGGAATCGTAATTCTCATGAGGAAAGACTGCATGGTAATTAAAGACATGGCTTCAGACACAAAGTGTCCCAACCCATTAAAGGATCACCTGAGCACTTAAAATTAACACATATAAAACATACAGGAACACAGTGTTGTTCTGCATCCCTTTGTTTAAAACAGGATGCTAGGCATAAAGATGAGAACAGAAATGAAACATGGTTCAGCATTTTATTATTCTCTGTTGGTATAATCAGTGTTCTAATTTCATACTGGCTAGGTGATAAACATGTCATGTTATCTCAGTGTCTTAATACATAAATAATAATCTTACTGATCAAAACAGTTATTTGAAAATAAGAATATAATTATTCAAAATTAATATATCTCTTTGTTTACTAGGCTAACATTTTGAGACAAAATATATTCTAAATAAAAAGAAATTCAAGAGCTTTCTTCAAAAGAATTTCTTCAATAATTCAAAAGAATTGCAAAGTGCAAGGTTCTCATTATTTAAACAGGTTCTCTTTTTCAACAACACAAAATACACAATTATCTGTAGGAATAACAGCTACACACTTGTTTTGAAACCTATGGCTTCTACTGGACTCAAACCCCAGGTGCAGGAGGTTGTCCTTACGATCTATAGTCTCACAAGTCATAGGTTCTGCAGATAGACACAGAAAGAGAATGAGCAGATGCCAAGACAAACCAAACCCATTAATGCAGGGTCTTTGCAGCACCACTGAAGCTTCTGTTTTACCATACTGCAAACTGTTTTTTTCTCCCTCAATCCAGACTAATTCTTGGGTATAGATTTTAGCTTTCTTACTTTCATAAGTAAGAAAACTTCTTTTCTCACAGGCATGAATCTTCATGTACAAATTGAAAAATTCAGGAAAAAGCCCCTTTCACTTTTCTTTCACCCATACCCCATCACTAAAATAAGTCACAGAAATGATTTAAGTTAACCACTTCAATGAGCACACATGGCACACAGGCTGGAACCAAGGAACATTTCATCACAGGAGTAGGACAACTCTGCCATTTGTCTGACTGTCTCTGGGGAGGGATGCATGAAAAGAGTTTATTGTCAAGTACTATGTAAATAGACACAAACACACCTCAGCTACTTAACAGATGATCAGGAAAAGAACACGGTATTTTGTAAATGTTAGAGAACTGTGGTCCCTGAAGGTAAGCCAATGGATTCTGTGCCATCAGTGGCCATAGAAATAGAATTAGCTGACAACACATGCACTTTCTACACAATAAGCACACAGTACTGTTTAGACTTCACAGGTTAGGCACCAAACTTCACACTATTGCAAAACCTGGTGTTTAAATAATGTTAAATTAATGCCCATTCTGTCAGACTGGAGCTAGAAAGATTTATCATGGAGACCAATCTCTTAAGGTTTACCCTTCTGTCACAAGAATAAACTTAAAAATAGACTGAGGTGGTTGAAGGACGGGTTCATCACTCATTTGTCATGAAACATGCTGTATATTACACAAGAGTTCTTAAATTTGTGACAAGAGCTAGGTAAACCTTTTTAATGGAACTTTTTAAACCAAAATGTGGTTTCTGCCACCTGAACAGCATCTGTAAATTTGGCTGGAATTTCACAGGTAACTCTAGCTATACTCAGGGAAGTGCAGGAAAAAGCCAATAGATCAGTGACTACCTTTAAAGGACATAAGAAGCAGTTATTCAATGGTGTTCTTTTCCTCTTGGGTTTTGAACTTATCAATCTTTGAAGAGTACACAGTCCACTAGGCTAGAGAATAGTGCAGGAAATAAGATAAGAGACCACTCAGAAACAGAAAAGATCTGCTTTTGCCAAAAAGAAGATGGAGAGAAGGAACATGGCAAGTCAAAGTTTCAGGAGAGGGACTTGTGCAAGGGAGCAGCCATGTTCCTGTCTTACCACGTGCCTCTTTTGTATGTTTGCAGGTGGAGATGCTTCTGCAGCCTCTACTGGATTTTTGTACATTTCAGCTTTTGAAATCACAAATCAAGCTAGAGAATCACCTTCAAGCAGTGTGGTTATGTCTATCATGAAATGGAAAATCCAGATTTGTGCTCTGAACTAGACGGAAAATGGATGTGACATTGGCTTTTGTAACCTTTGCAAAACTACTGACGGATGTTACTCATGGATGTTGTCAGATCCCCTTACTCCCAGTGGACCACTCTGATTTCTGTAAGCTGCCTAAACACTGAGATCAAGGCTGCAAGAATCACCTTTCAGGTGGTGACTTCTGCAGGAAATAAACCTGAATATGAGTACTTCCTATATGGAATCTTTTTAAGCCCATATTAGTCGATGAAAGGACTGGTGCAGCAACTTCTGTGAAGCAGTGCTTTATTTTAAAATTTTTAAATTTGTTTTCATGATGAAACTCTTTATTGTGAAGGAACTAGAACATCAAGTGTGGAAGAAAATATTTCTCTCTCTACTGTTCACGGTTACTGGTTTTGTAAGAAAATAAATGGCATATTTCAGTTTCAGTTCATTCTGGACTATTTTATCTGTCTTCCCACTCTCAAACATAGCAGCCCAGTTGAACTGGGATTTATTTAAACAATCCAAATTTACAGGTTTTTTATGGAAGAATGATAGCTTTTCTTGTTGCAGATGCACATGCTGCTGCAGTCAATGATTTCCTTCTTGTTGTGTCTTAGTTTCACATGCTTACAGACTACAGAAATAAGCAGTCTGCATGCACCAGATATTTTTGTTCCTTTTTAGATTTTTTTCTTTAGCTGAAGCAATAGGAGACATTGCATGTATCTTCTGGCTTGTGAACTAAAGGGACACATACAGAACTGCAGAAATTAATCAGATGGAATTAGATGGAATTTTGATTCCATCTGATTCTTCCAGCAGCTAGCACCCTCTGCCACCCATCCAGCTTTGGTCTTTTCAGACTGAGAGAGAAATGATGGGCAGAGACCCATCAGGACATTGCAGCTCTGGTGTCCCAGAGCAAGTCAGGACATCTGGGGTGACTATCACCCCTGCACACAGCTGGGACACCTCTGAGGTGGAAATGATCAAAGTTTGGAGGGTTGTATATGCAATATTTTGGCATAACCCCATGAAGAGTCACTGGCTCAACTGCTTCCCTTCTGAGCAGATGATGGCAAGAACTGCTCAAAGTGAAAAAAAAATGAGTAGAGTCCTTTTAGTTGATGTTGTTAATGATAAGAATGAAAGTGTTGACACCATCTGTGATAGTCTAATTCTGAATAACATAATCTCCAACACAGATGTGCAAAAGGACAAGGTGACCTAGAAGAAGTCTTCAGCAGAAAAAGTTGGAAAAATAATTAATGGTGTGGTGTTTTTTGAAAGGCTGTTTAAGAGGTTACCCTTCAATGAAACTGTGTGTCTGCATTCCCTGAGGTATATCAAAAAATTCCACACTAAACTGTGAGCTTGTATACTAGATCCACCTTCTGAGTCAATCACAAAAGTCTCCTCAGTGGTCAGCCAGCCATCACTCCCTTAAATACATGCTTGTCTGTGTAGAGTTGTGATACATGAATGCATGAAAAAGAGAATGTTGCACCTCTAATCACTACCTCTCACCTGGAACTAACTTCAGACAGGACTGGACACCAATTTTTACTGCTTATGTTCTCATTCTCAAGAAGAAAAGCCTGTCACGGTTATGGACTATATAATCTACTCAGGGTGGTGAGTTTTGTGGTTCCTGAAAAAGCTCAGAGGAACATGCACCTCTTGAGTAACATGCTTCTCTTCACATGGCCAGCCTGCATTTCTTGTTGCACAATCCTGCTCCATGTCTGTTACACTTTGGATCTACCTCCAGTATATGCAATTCCTGATGGTATATTTGGGTTATTCAGGTATTCTTCCACGGCTTAATACATTGCTTAACATTATCCGATGCAGCTTAAACAGCTATTTATGTATGTAGAAATAAAGGTGGATAAAGAGAGAAAAAAATTAGTGCTTGGAATGAAAAATTACCTGGTGATATTAGAACAGCAGATGAAAACAAGGCAATCTCCTCCTCAGTCAGCTGTAAGGAACATAAATTCTTTGCAAAGTCAAACGCTTCATTTACTAGATCATCAGAACCTGCAGACAAAGAGGACAAAACCAATGCTAGAAATTAGCCCTTCGACCTGCAGAGATTGTTTTGGTCTCAGAAAAAGTTGTTCCTGAATTTTTGTATTGCTAAAGCAACTGCTTTTAATTAACTATTAGAATTCCACCTAACCCAAAAATGGCACTAGAATATACACTGAAGCAAAAAAAATATAGAGAATCAGGATTGAGTACAAAAATTGCACAGACATCTTAGAAGAGACTATTCTTTTCCCAATGAGGTAAAAATTGGTATTTCTAAACAGATATTAAACCTAAGGAAGAGGAAGGATCAGCCCTAAATAACTTTCATATATGATCTTACTGATTACCAGTACAAGTGTTTATGAAAGTTTGCAAAATCATCATAAAGATAAAAATAAATCAACCAATACACATTCATAAACGCTTTTAACTTGTAAAGAAGTAGTATGGTTATGATACAGACTAAGTAAAAGAAAAAAGATAAATATGTACACTTGAAGGCAATATCTTACTTTGAGGTCCCGAATCAATTTCTGATAGCATCAGTCTGATGGATGCACAAAACCCAAATGTTTCACTATCAACATTTCAGGTACAACTCAATATCATGTTGAGAAACAAAATAATTTTTTGAGTACATGAACCTAAATGAGCTTACTTAAACATTTTATGCAAAACAGTACTTTCAGTACCTGTTCATTATTTTAGTGTCCTCATTACTGGGGCTAAAAATTCCCTTCTGCAGGACACAGTGGGAGGGATTTGATACATCAAGGGTAACTGAACAGTAAACAGCTTGGCTCCTGCCATAAACTTGCAATTCATCAGAACTTCAGAAAGCAAGAAAAAACCCTCCTGTTGTTCTTTTTTTATTAGAGAAGAACACCTATCATCGCTAGCAGCTAATGGAGTCACCTTTGTTTTTTTATTTTTTCTGTTGAAAACTAGACATTTGGAGACTTGGTGATTCAACATTTACTGGAGATTTCCACTGTGGATCACTGTTCTAATAAAGACAATTTTTTTGCTATGTGGTTCAATGCAATTGGTTGGAAAAAAGAAGAGCAACATACCCAAAGCTTTAAACATTTGCATCCCTCCATACTTTCCTTCAAACAGAACAGTATTGTTAAGTGGGTTGAAGGCACGGCACATTCTCACCAAAACCACTTCCAAGCAGCCTAGCAGACAGAAAAAAGAGCAAAGGTACCAGGTATTATTGCCTAACATCAGAGTACACGAAATCTCAAGAAGATATTTACAAAGCCATCAGTCATTAAAAACCATCAGAAGAACAGACACTCTTTGAAGGCATCTAGATTATACATCTATGAATGCGAGAAAAAATATTTCTGTCTGCTTTGAGTAGAGAAAGGGGCCATTTCTGATCCAGTCTAACCACCTTTTCTATAGGCTGACTTTTTCACCCTTTGCAGAAAATTAGCAGGCTGGACTGAATCTGAATTTAGATCTTGGGCAAAAAAAATCAGTTTGAAATACTTTATCCTAAAAGTAGGCATTTACTGAGGCTCTTTTTTAATAATTAAACTTTTCTTTTAGTAACAAAAGGCAGCTTCGCTCAAGGCATATAAAAATCCTAGCTTTGCCAGTCAAATGACATTTCCTAGGGGTGCACCGGTACCTGCAGAATTTTCAAAATTCGTACGGGATTAAAAGAAATATTTTTTGTGCTGTGACTCTCTTTTTCTAGGAGGTTGCCTGTGTGTTCCCTGCATCTCTGTATCCCTTCCCTTTGCAGCTGCACCCATCACCAGAGCCCATTCCCTCACCAAGCACAGCCATGGTGCTTGTAACGCCAAGGCTGTGGCTTTGGTTCCCCTGTGGGCTACTTAAGAGCTGGACTTGCTGATCCTTGCTGATCCCTTCCACCTAACGATAGTCTGTGATTCTGTTTTTGTCACTGAGGTTAGCTCAGTTAGTGTCAGTATGGTGCTAATAACACCAGAGTTGTGGGTTTTATCCCTGTTTGGGCCATTCACTGGACTCAATGATTCTGTGGGTCCCTTACAACTCAGAATAGTTTGTGATTTCTGTGTATGGAGCGCTGAATCACACAGGCCTTCAGCCTTAGTGAAGAGATCTCTCTTCAAATAAAAGCACTTCTTAGGTTTTAACAAGCTGCCTCACACAGCATTGTACCTTTTACACGTGGAGGGAGCAAGAAACTGATATGACAGGGTAAATGTAGTTAATTACCAGTTGTGGTTCTTGTGGTTCACTTAGTCATGCCATTTTGTCCTCCTGGGTTGGCAGTGTCATACCGCATAGTCATGATAAACCTTGTCAGGATTCTTCCAGAGGACAGAAATTACTGAGTCCCTTTATAAGAAAGGAAAGCCTTTTCCCCCTTGCCCTTATGCACACACATGCAAGCCCAGCATGCAGAGAGAGCATGGCTGGAGCACACTGCCATAATCTGCTCTCATTTACTCTGAAACCAACTGGCACCAGCAGGAATTTTCCCTCATGTGCATTGGCTGTAGAGTATTTCTGTAGTCTCATTAAAAAGATTAAAGATGACCACAGAGGAAGGCCCCAGTGAGCCTGTCTTTGTTTCATTAATGACAAGTGGAGATTTTACAAGGTGGCAGATGACTGATTCGACCAGCTCAATTTGCAGGCTCTTTCCACCACATGTCAAGTTGGAGACTGCAGTTTTTGCAATGGTTGTGTGTGCGTGTGTACTTAATAACCACAACTGACTGGAAAGGGGAAAGGGGATCAGAAGGCAGTAACATCATTAATATGGAAAAATATAGCCAGGTTAATGTACTTAATGCAACAGACAGAAATTAGAGCTCCTTCAAAATTAAAATAATTTGCAGGAAAAGACAGGAGATCACATTTCTATGGTGCTGGGTGCTAAGCTGGTCTCAAGCCTCTGGTGTTTACCCACCTGACTTAAGAAGGAGAATTTGGTCATTCTGGCAGAGCTCCATGAAGCCTGTTATGCGCTTTGCAAACTCCACCACATACTGGATAGCATGGGTGATCTGAATGGCACACTGCTGCCACAGGGCTTCTCTCGTCTTCCGGGAAAACACACGTGAAAAAGCAAAGTGGTGAGCAAGCAGGTACGTAAGTGTGTTAACTTCTCCAGGTGGCCTTGAAGATGGCAGGACTCCCCACACTCCATCCCCATACCCAGGCAGAGCTAGCAACATCTCTTTTTCTCTAGGTAACCATCTACTTCTCATTAGAAGGCTGTTTTCACAAACCATTGTCCTACTCATTTGAACTCTGGCATTGCCTCTTCAAAGGAGCAGAATGCATTGTCCAGTGTTAAAACGTGGCTCTAATGCTGGCTTTTGTGCAGGACAGACTAACAGCGGAACAAAAAATGTGCACATTCCACAGAACTCTTAGGCAAGAAGTGGCACAATGCTATTAATTTATTCAACAGAATATTTTTCCTAGTTTGAAACTTAAAATATATAACTGAAGTGTCTGAATGCAGATGACATAAAATTTTTGACTTCCTAATAACAATTTTCCTTGCACACAGGAGTAAGTGTAAATGGATGTTCTTGGTTTCACCCCACAGCTCTGCAAGCTGTGGTGTGTTTTTGTTCCTGCTAATACTGCATAGCTGCTCAGATTTCAGAGAACAAGCTGGAGTCTCTCCTGTGTCTTACAAGACCAGCTAATGTGCCAGCTGAAGCCTAACCAGATACTCATCGCTAATGAAGCCAGTGCAAGAGGCACAGAGGTTTTTGTTGACTGGACTACACCTGAAAAGGTGCCAGTGGACAACAGACTGAACTTGTCCTGAGAATCACAGAAGCAGAACAAAAATGTAGTGTAATGAGATATTTTTTCCACCTAATATTGAACGGCTTCAATTTAAGGAGTACTTTCACTTTGTTATTATTATCTACTGTTGTAAATCACAGGTGTTTGTCATTCACCGAAAAAGCAGATGTGTTTTCAAAATTGCAAGGAAACAAGGTTACATTGTCTTATTCTCTTAAAAGCCTTACAACAGAGGACCCAAACATAATCATATTGAAGTTAACTGAATTTGTGCATGAGGTTAAGAGCTGTGATAACAAGCACAGAAAACTGGATTCCATGACCATACCTAAGCTTTAACATTAGCAAACAGCTCAATAGGCTGGAAAGCTACTCCTTCTTTTTATGAAGTGTCACTGCTTGGTTTTCAGTAACCAGTTCCCCAAAAGATACTGAAAAGTGTATTTTGACCTATATGAAACTCACCAGTGTATTCTTGCAAATAAATTACTCTGTAAACAATTTCAGGCAGAAGAAAAAGTGTATTACAGGATTGTACCTTGCTCTGGTAAACCTTTATTTCCTCATATGTGTGGGTCTGCCATGCTAGCTGATGTAATTCCTCCATTGTATATTGACATGTCTCCAAATGAGATTTAATGATATTCTGTGCAATTCGGTCTGTGAAAAAGAGAATAAAATACAACTTGCATGAAACAGTGAACAGTGATCTGCAACAGCAAAAAGTTGAAAACATTGAAGTTGTCGGAAAATGTACATTTAAGAAAATTAATCTTTTCAATGTCACCTTTCTCATTTGTTTTGAATTCTAAAATTGATTACTGAAAAATGTTTCAATATTTAACTCAAAACAAAATGATCTTGATAAACAGTGGATCTGCAGATGAAAATAACAATGATTTTTGTGAAACTATACAAAATCTTTGCTCTGAAAGTGATTTAATATGTTGAAATACATTTTGTTTGGAGACCCTGTTTATGCAATTGCTTTTGTCTGCCCCAAACCTATGCAGTAAATGGTAGACTCTTACAGCCTAGAGAAGAGAAGGAACACTGCTGTTGATTATCACCCCAGCAGGGTACCTCTTCAGGCTTTAGGCCACAACCTCTGCATGAAGGCAGTATCTCCCCTCCTGCTGAGTATAGGTGTTTGCTTTCTTTCCTTGTTGTCCATTTCTCCCTAGTTCTACTAAAAGAACTGATCTGCTGAACTCAGTGGTCAGCATGTTTCAGGGCTTCCAAGTCCCTCAGAAGTTGACTGACTGCTTGAATTTGCCACGAACACTTGCATTACCTTGGCTTGATTCATAAGAGAAGAGGAAACAGGTCTCTCTTAAGTTAGTTTTAAGCTGGATCATTTTCTGATTGAGCAAGAACATGGAGACTGGGTTTAGCAAGGGGTGAAAGCTAAAACTAGTGTCCTGGGATTTAGAAGGAGAGATGGAGGACATAAATCTCACACATAGCACAAAGCTACCTTAAAGCTGTCCTGAAATGGCAGCCTTAGAAATGACTTCATAACATGGAATGCAGGACGCAAGCAGAAAAGGAAGCATTCAATGTTGCCCTGGAAACCCACTGAAACTGTGAGTAAATTCTTAGACAAGTACTTTAAAGCAGACCTTTGCACTTAAAGCCACTTGAGTGGATTAAAAAAAATTCACAAAATCTTCCAGCATGAATTCCTTAGCATTAGGAGTTGAAATGTTGTGATAAAACATGTTACAGAAAACTGATGATTTCCTGTTTTGGAACTGTGGGACCCACACATCTAATGAAGCTCATTGCTTCAGCCTGAACACTTTGCTTAGGCCAAACAAAGGAACAAAGCTGAAGCCACAGAAGTGAACTGAAGCAGTTGCAGCAGAACCAGCATTGTGCAGAAAACATTTGTCAAAAAAGAGAAAAGGATATTGACAATGCATTTGCCAAACCTGAGCACAGGAAGTAGAAAGAACTAGGTATACCATTGTTCACTTTTTCAGATTCTCAACAGTTTGCACAGAATGTAGGGATCTGGAGCCTGGAGTTCCAAAATAAGTCTGCTTCTTTGGCCAAATACTGACTGAATTTAGAAACACCAGCAAGAAGGGAAGCTGAAAAAAAAATGTAGAAGTATATGTTCCCTGTAAACACTGCTAGAAGAATGCTATTTGAAGGTCAGATGCCTGTGCTGCTCTCACAGTTAATAAACTGAGACACAGTAGAAAGGCACTGAAGACAAAAAAGTTGCAGGTTCGTATAGGAAAAATAAAGCCTGCGTAATTGAATTTGTGCAGGTATCCTTTTATAGGTCAACACTATCTTTAGGCTTACTGATGGAAGAACTGACTCCAGCCTAAAGTTAACTAAGAATCTATATTAACAGAATGATCTACCTATTGTTCTTTTGTGGCAGGTTAAATGGAAGTCTTAACCTTTGATGCTCAGATGTTGCATTTTATAATAAAAGCCTTGAAGATAAGTGGACATCTCTCCTACAGTAAATGTCTTAGATAATCTCATATTACTGTGCAGATTTCTAATCAGATAAAGTGACCTGACGTCAACAATCTGAAAACAAGACCTTTTGATTTCACTGACTTCAAAATATATTTGATCAGCAGTTCTACACTACTGCAAAGCTCCTCAGCTCTCCTCCTATTCCTAACATTTATTTACCTGAGGAATGGAGAGCTGAGAAACTCTCCAGGGCTTTCTAGGGATGGCATCCTGTGTTTTACCCCATGCATCTCTTCCTTACGTACTGATGCTTATGTTGAACTGACATTAAAACCCATTTAAATGTGGAAAGGCCTGGGGCAATTGCAGCAAGCAGCAGCTCTGAATGCTGACATTCAAAGAGGAATCAGGTGCAAGACAGACTTGAAACTCTCGTGCTGCAGGCTAGGCAAGGCTGAGTGTCTGACAGGAAGGGTTCACTGGGTCTCTGAGGAGAAGGGAACTGCTCATTCAGCAGAGGAGACTGCTTGCTTACATTTTGTGCTGGAGTCCCTGGAAGGAGCTTTATGCAAATTTAGCCTACAGCTGGGTGGCAGAGCTGACATAATGCAAAAAGTAAAAGAAGTATACACTGTCTGGGCTTCTCAGATGGTCCAGCAACAGAAGATCCAACACAGGCAGAGCAAAGAATGTCACTCTTCAAAGGCTTCACAGATCATGGCCTTTTTTTCACCCTGACATTTTCAGATTTTAGCATCTTTTTGCTAATGAAGTTGGAGTCAGTACACATCTTGGCAAACCCCAGGTAGAATGATAAGGAGATAATGACAAGAATGAATGACAAGAATCCCAAGGAGATTTGTAAACCACTGGCAACAATATAAATGACATCTGATGTAAACCTGTCCTATTACAAGTACAGTCTTGTGGCCAAAACATAGAGATTTCTGTGAGACCTGGCAGCTCTGAAATACTGACCACCAAGTTCAACAGATTAGTTCTTTTAATAGAACTAGAAAGAAATGGACAACAGGGAAAGCAAGAGAACATCTACACACAACAGGAAGAAAGGTACTGCCTTCATGCACAGGCCTAACGCCTGTGGAGATACACTGCAGGGATGATAATCTAACAGCTAAGTTCCTCCTCTTCTCCAGGCTAGAGGAGTCCACTACAATTCACATATCAAGCCTTGACTTTGAGTTGATTTTGTTTTCAAAAATCTTAGACCATAGATTTCAAGGGTTACCCTGTCACTGGGTAACTGCATGTGCACAACAAGAAATCCTGTTTGGATGGACTCCAAAAGACAACTCTGTTCCTGTGACTTCAATGTGAACTGCATTTCTACTTGAAATATTGTCAATCCCATTTTGCATAAGTTACAGCAGGTTTGCTGCATGAAAATGAAAACAAAAGAGTCAAACAAAGTTCTGGCCACACAGGTGTGAGAATCAAAGTCTGCAACATTTTATTTTGCAAGGACCAACTACTCCAACTATTGAGTGAAAATTAATAATTCTAACAGAAAGAATTCCTAGGCCTGGATGACCATCAGCCTGTAAATTGCAGGATTTTTTAAAGCTTATCTATCTGCCACAGTACATAAACACAAATGTAGACTAGGTCCTTTACTCCTCCCCTTTTTCCTCCATACTGGGTTTATTACACTGGGGCTAAATCTCCTTGATCACTTGATACATGAAAATTACAGCATATCCTGGCAGATTGACTCTGTCTTGGAAACATGGTCCACAGAAAATAATGTTCCCAGTACCCCAACTCTGATATACACTGGGATGCTGAAGCATTTGCATTAGGCAGCTTGATTATAAATTTGGGGTTTTCTTAGTATTGGTATCTTGAAATTTTTTCTTGAAAAGCAGACACTTTTTCTACAAATGCTCTGCTTGATTAAAAAAAAAATCTAGAAAGAAGTACTTGCTACCAGAGAGGTAAGCCAGAAACAACATATTCATTCAAGGAAACTGTTAATAATTGTAACCAATGGTTTCAAAACCCAGAAATGTTCAAACAAAATACATCATGGGGTATCCACTTGCATTTCATTAATGTCCTGCATGTCTCTGACTGGCTTTCTATAATGGCCCACTATCCTAGCTATAGAGACTCATGTGTTCTTAGAGGACAAGGAAATCCAGGTGGTATTTGTTGGCACAGCTAGAGAGCAGAAACCTGAGAGGTCAGGCTGGTCCCCACTCTGCGCAGCACAGAGCATGCTGCCCTTCCTGTAGCAGGGCCCTGTGAGGTCTTGAGAGGCGCCAGACCAATGGGTAGATAATTTAATTGGACTTTGCGATTACAGCAGTTAAAAAAAAACAGAAATTGAATGTATAGTAGGAGAAGTCCAGAAGAAGCTGAAAATTGTACATCACGAAGCTGAAGAGGACCATGAGAAATCAATGCCATTTCAGGAAAAGAAATGGTTTTTACATTTGCCCTGGAATTTCTAACTACATTTCAACCTAAAATAGAAGACAGAACCAAGAGACTTGATTCTGTGAGGATTGCCCAGAGAAGTAAGCTACACAGCAAAGTGAGTACAACAAACCTGGATCTCTATAGATGCATCAATTGCCACTCAATATCAATTGCCACTCCCCCTCTGACCTTCTATCTCAGCATCTGGGTGGGTAACAGGCATTGTGTATGTGCACAAGGGACTAGTGTGCTCAGTTTGACTGGTCATCAGCCACTGCCTTCGGGGGTGAACAGGGAACTGGGTTGGAGCTTCTGCCTTTCCCTAAAGTTGTCTGTCTCCTTTGCTTACTGAGTAGTTGCTTCTCTAAAACTTGTAGGAACACAATTGTCTGAGACTGCTCTTTCATTTCATTAGAGCTGGAGAGTAGCTAAAGAATCATTGCACGGCCCTGACAGAAGGACTGGGGAGACAGAAAGACTGTAAAAGCCCTGTTTCATCAACAAAACAGGACAAAAGCATATGTTGCAAGAGAAGAACAACTGCATATAAGCTTGGGACTGCAGCTCATCACTTCCAGAATGACCCTTTGTGTTTCCAGTTTTGTTTGCTTTGGCAGGCTCTTCTCCTCCTTCCCTGCCCTCCTCCTCCTTCTTTTTCTTTTTCTTCTACTGTACTTTTCTATTGTAGATTTCAAGAGTCACCTCACAAAAGGCACTCTCCAAAGACTACAATTGCTCAAACATTTATTGCATCAGTAGAGTATTGCTTAAATATAAGTACATACAGAAAACTGAACATTGTGACCTAGATAGCAATCAAAATCAGCATACCACAGACTCACAGGGGTCTACTATCAGCTGATAAACCAGCCCTGCCTTTTTCAAGCACTGCCTTGCAATATTCAGAGATCTCCAACTATACTAGTGAGGAAAAACCCCAACTTGAGGTCAAGTACAATGCTGGTGGGGATGGATGTAATCCACCAGCTGTGAGTTTGGCCTGCTGAGTGGGAATTATCCACAGCAGCATTTGTTTCCTACAGGCTCCTTAGTTCTTTCATTTGTCTCTCTTTTCTCAGGAGAGACTCTAGTTTTTCTCAGCATTCCCCTCTTTTGCACAGGGAACTAAAAAACTTTGAAGTGTGCCTCCTAAAACACTGACTGATAATCTTCAATTAAAATGAATAATGAATCTTACCCTTAGGATCCAGTTGGGTAGCTAAGAGCTTATCTCAGCTTACATCCTAAGTTGAGCTCTTGCAGGGATCCACTTTGAATAAATTCTGCAGTAACATCACAGCTTTGGCTGGCTGCTGTAAGCACACATAACAAATCTCCAGCCAGGCATTCTAAATAAAATCTCTGTTCTAGGACCTAAAAACTTGGCATGATAGCATTGGATCAACATTTTTTTGTACGCCAATTCAAGGGTATTATGACTACAAAATGAAAAAATTTGAAAACTGAATCACCAAATTCATTGAATTGAGATTATTCTTAAATTATTTGACAGTTGTAGAGACAGTGACACAGCTAATAAAGAAAAAATATCTCTGGTTGCCATAGAACATGAATAATAGGTCTCAATTTTTTTACATGAACTGGATGAAAAGTCTGATTTTTTTTTTTTAATTTTTTTTTTCAGAAGAATGGGAACATTTTTTCCTGAAAGTGATTACAAAATGCTCATTCCATTTTTCATCTGCCTGTGGCATTCTCAATGCCATAAGCAAAAAGTATTTCCCTTTCAAACACAAGCTAGTTTCATAACCTGTATTTGTTTAATAAATTTGTAACACTACACAACATGCAGCCTAGGAAAATAGTATGAAACATAAAAACACTCATATGAGACTAGAAATGCTGGAATTTAGTTCGGGAATAACCTTTTCTTAAGGTTTCCTTAAGTTACTGAATACTTAATGTCACTAACGGAGAGCACAAACAGTAAATGTTACGTGTGTGAATTCTCTATTTCCTTTCTCTCCTTCAAAATGAATCAGTGCTTCATTTGCCTTTACAAAAAATACTAATAAATTAATAGAAATGACAATACAATGGAATGAAGTCCTCTTCTTAAGGAAGCTAGAAGATGGATCTAGAATTGTTACATTCTAGAGGATTTTTATAAATGCTTAATTGTCTCTTCTTAGTAATACTTCTCCTGGGACTCAGCCAATTTAGCAAAAATTAGAAATTATCTAACTGGCAGCAAAAGCACTAACCAAGGAAATAGCTAGAGTTCAAATGGACTCTAAAGGCACTGTATGACTACCACAAATTTATTGAGATGAGCTGTTTCTTAGTTTCTTCCAGCATAGCTTGCATAAATAGACCTTTATATTAAAATGAGACTGTTCTGAAAGAAGAAAGTGATATCATCTTTTACAATTGCCTGAAGTGGATATTGTTCTCTATTAAATTGAGAAATATATATAGAATAGTTAGAATATTACTGGTTTTAAACCATGTTTGTGAGGGTTTGCCCTGTAATAGCCTGCAAAAAGCTGGCAGAGGTTAACATATCTTCTAGCATTTGTGTCACTGCCACAGTCTTCGGATTAGAATTAGCTTTCCATAAAGATTTTAAGCAATTTATTTACAGAAACATGTTAAAAAGTAATGACAAAACATTCTACAATGGTTCTATTTTCCTGTAGTGTGGCAAATGAGTTGGATGAAAGTGATGTGTTTAGTGTCAGAAAGTAGAACAACTTGGTTATCATAAATAATGACAGAATCTTCACTGATCAAAAGAAAAGCCATCCATGCAGTCAAAAAGGAACACAAGAAAGGGTGCCATGCCTTAAATCTTGTACTAACTATTCCCACTTACATGTGACTTTCATTCCAAGATTACTGCACTATAAAATCTGCGTTCTGATAATCAGTTTCATTATTTGTCTCTGAGCCCTATGTCTTGTCACATTGAATTTTTCCACTGTGCACATCTATGTTCCTGTCTCATGCATTTCACCTGAATTCTTTCTCATATATTTCACTCTTGTATAAAGGAATTGTTGCTGTTGTGTGAAATAAAATATCAAAAGCTGAATGGACTGATGAAAGACATCATTACCTACAAAGCTGGAAACAGCATCACAAAATGCAAAACAAGCAGAATTACCTTATTCTCAGGAATAAAGTGGAAAGTAGTGAAATGCATGAAGTGAGTGATGAAAGCTCGCTGACAGAAAGCACACAGTGTGAAAAACTGGACTGTAGCCTTGGAAAGGCAAACTTAGAATGCTGCATGTGTCCTGGGAAAGGAAAAAATTGTAACCCCAAACTTCTGATGCCTTCCTTGTGCCTTAGGATTAAGGAATGATCAACCACTGCCATCCAGGATGATGAAGAAATATAAAAGGGACTCCAGGTTAATCTCTCACAAAGTACAATTACCTTGTAATTATTGGGGCTGACTGCCCAGAAACACTAGACAAAAACACTGATGGGAGAGTTGACATTAAGTCCATGAAGGGGTTACACAGATGAGGACAAAAGCAACAAGTAATCACTAATTCAAACCATACCAATTTTGGCAGATAGCATGCCACTTCCATATGCAACAGTGATTGCTAAAGCGTCACTGCCTTGACCTCTCGATTCTCATCTGCAGTTTGCCTCTTTGTGAGCTGTGTGTGAGTCACAACCCTGGAAGATAACATACTTCTTTTACACATCCCAGGCCCTCTGTGCTCTGGCACCTGCTCCAGTCTTCTTTCTTTGAGCATTACTTGCAGGAAGCCATTTCTTCTGCTACTGACATTGCTGCTCCAAAGCATATGACAGGGAACCAGCCAAAAGTCTATTCTTACAACTGGCAGTAACAGCATGCCTCAGTACTTACCACATCATTGGATTTACATTGATTTTTATGTGTGATTTGTAACCCGACAATATTCATAGCACAATGTTATTCCTGAGAAGATTGCCATGATATATGGTAATATATGGGATATATGACATGGTATTTTACATATTTTGACTGCTACAAATGGCTGATTTCTAACTGCTTTCTTTGGAATCTCAGCTGAATGAATATATTTTGCCAAGTTTGGCCATGGAAGTCAACATTCTTGTCTTTGGAGAAAAGGAGTAATTTTATAAACTTTAAAGGATTAGAAATTTGATTCCTTCAAAGAACTATATTATGATGCTTAAAAAATGTAGGCTATAGATAAGGTTGTTTTTAAAACCACTCTGTGCATATTTTTAGCTCATTTGTAAAACAAGATGAAGTTCTAACTGTGGTCATGTGAACTGAGATGAGAGCAGAATTCAAATATGAACATACTCTCATTGTCATCTTTAAATAGGTAACGATGGTAAGATACAGTGCCCTGACAGCGTGTGTGTAAGATGCAATGTTGCATATTTTAAATGCTCACTAGATGGCAACATTGCTTCTCTTAAATACAGCTGCCAGGGTGTAGACAGCAGTGCTGTAAAATTTTGACCGTCATGTTGCTAGAAGGAATATTAAACCATGGCCTAGAAAAAGAAGCGGAAGAACATTACATAGGACTACAAAAACTTAATCTCTGTTTCATTGTGGGGTGGGTGGTAGCTTTGAAAAGGGAACATAAACATAGATGCTGTTGTCACCTTAGGCATGGGCTTTAATTAGTGAGGTCACTTCATTCTGAATCTGGTTTGGAGTGTCCCTTTAAATAGCAACTAATTGACCAATACACCATGCAGAAGCTGTCTGTTAACACTTGATCTGGCACAGGGAACAAACCCTGGAGATAAAGAGAAGGATGTTAAGGAATGAGAAATACTTATCATATCGGAGAAGTGCTTTTGCAAAGAGAAGTGCTTATCACATGGAGAAGGGCTTTCAAAACCAAAGCACAATGGACTTTTTAAGATAACAGTCTGATGATATATATTTGCATATTGTATATCCAACATTAAGTCTTGTGGACATCTATTAAGAGTATAGACATAGAGGAATAAACTAAATTCTTCTAAAGTTAATGAGAAGATTTCTGCTGAAAGGAGAAAGATATGAGACTGGCTTTCAAATAGATCTTCAGCAGAGGACTTCATAATGTTTACAGGTGAAGATCTGCCTTCGAGAAGAGAGAGTGAAATAACTCCTGCTTGTACAATATTGCAGCAATGGAAATTAAATAACTTTGCAGAATATAAAGTTGTTCAATGTGGTCCTGAGATGAATGTATGAACCCAGCTAAATGATGACTGAATCACAGAATGTAACTTCTGATCACCAAGAGGACTTTGCTTTTACATACCTATCCTGAATAAGTTAAAAAGAACAAATTAAGGCTTTCCTTTACTATAATTTTTTCAGTCTATGTGTCCAGGTCAAAGAGTTGTGCCTTACAATATAAAGCAGGTGATGTCTCCTCCAATCCACAGTAGACATTTGTCCTAGGGAGTTACTGCCCACTCTAAGATACACACAGCAGCACAGGCTTATAAAGACTGGGAAAGGGGAGAACCAAACCTAAGCTCGCCAACCTTACTTTAATTTTGGTAGAAATGTAGCTCTCCAAGCCATTTGGTACCTTCATACAGGCCTGATGTTGAAGCAGTGTCACATAAATATATGCACACTTTCATCTGTAATTATAGAGGCTGGGTTATGTGATCTCCTGTACACTCTAGAGGTGTCTTACTGACTACCTACATGTACACAGCTACAGAGCACCCTTTAGTTTGAGTTGCAGTGAATGTTTAATTGGTCTGTTTTCTCCACAGCAGTGTTGGCTAACAATTTTGTCTTGTCTTAAGAAATCATAGGCTGGCAATCTCAACTGCAGTTACGGCAGGGAAGCCTTTCTATTAACTTTTACCAAGACCAAGATTGGAGGCACATTATTTAGTGAGAAAAATGCAATGTTCAGCTCAGTGGCAGGTAATATTATGCACATATATTTAAACAGAACAGTCTTTTAATTTCACCAGGCCTAAAAATAAGTCTTAAATGCCTCCTAATTTAAAACCACACTTGGGAGCAAGCACTGAGAGAAGGAACTGGAGGTCCCTTTTCACTTTAGAATTTCCCACCTACCAGCTGACCTCTGTGATTTGCTGTGTGAGGAGAACGCCATTATACAGATGACCAAATTCTTGCTTTTGACATGGCAAGCAGATTTCACCCTATGGTTTGACCTCTCACTGCATCATTTCTGCCTTCCCAGATGTGCAGATGGCACAGTGGAGAAACAGGATCATGCTGTAAAGTCCCTGGCAGTATGAGTCCTCAATACATGAGTGTCTCCCACACTGGCATCATCACTGGCTGATGGAACACACCTGAGTCATGTCATCCAGACAGCAGGACAAGCAGTGACAGAGCCTGCCTAACTCATCTGGTCACTGCACCTCACCTATTTTTTGTTCTGCCCACCCAAATCCACATCAAGTGTCCAAGAAGATGCTTTGACTGAAGGACAAAAATACATCCCTTTAAAGGAAAGGGATCTGGACTGGAAAAGCATTTGATGCCAAGTTGAGGTTCTGTACGTGTATTTATGAACTTTGGAGTGGTGTCCTTATGCTTTGAGGTTTTATTTGTAACAGGAAGTGAAATATTGATGAAGCCTATGCCTAATGGGGAACTACCTGATTTTGTACGACTTCTCCCCATTATAAGCTCTAACAGTTACATGAGAAATTTGTGACTGTATCTGAAAATGCTTTTTTGTTATACTTAACCCTCTCTTCCATAGGAGGTATTGCCTATCCTGCTTCTTATGGATATCAGATAATGTGCTGTTGCATCTTGGTCTACTTAACTCACTTGAAGAAATATAATAATACTAAGTATGTGCAACAGAGCCCTATACAACTTCAATCTGTAAGCATATCCTTCTCCTACACCTATTTGCTAGCACAGAATATAGATACCAGTAAGCATGCAATAAAAGATAAGCTATATTTTTCTTGCTGTTCCATTCTAATACTATGTGTCAAAACAGTTGCTGTGAAAAAAATTCTGCATTTCAAAACTGTTAAAAAAATTTTGCATTTCCACTACAAAGTCTTCTGTAGATGAATGTATGCTTGTGAAAAAGAACACTTTCACATTCAAATTAAAGCATAGAACTGTTAAAGATCAAAGTAGCTCTAACCATTTAGATTACTTTTTGGTGGAACTAGAAAATTAGCATGTGAAGAAGAGCATGTAAATGATGTGTAAATTATGTCATAGAGTATCTTAGAAAACATTATTTCATTATTTTTGTAACTGAATCAAACTGACAGGGAAAGGAAGACTTGTTACTTGAATTTTACAGAGAACTTACTGTTAGATAGCAAACCAAATATAAATACTAAAGTAATATATGCAATTGCAGCAAGTATTTTATTCAGATGCAGCAGGGACCATTATTAGGACTTGTTTTACAAGCATTTAACATTTTCATAATAATCTGAAAGAGAAGATTCATAGCATGCTAATTTAAGTTAAGAGACAATTCTAAACTGAAAGAAGTCACAAAGCATCAATGAAGACTGAGACATAATGTGACAGGATTGAAAAGATTAGAAAAATAAGAAAGAGAAAATAAGATTCAAACTTGGAAATGTACAGTCAACTATATCTTAATAAAAAATGCCCTACCCAAGAGAGAAGTGAGTTTGAAACAAGCAAAGCATCAACACCAAAGGAGTAACTGAATTAGATGTTGGTTGACATGTAATGCAGAAACTGCACAGACTGCTTTTATTCTGAGTGCTTGTGAAGAAGTCTGCTCCTTAGAGAGCTTACAGCAACTTCTAGGAACTCAAGGATGAAAGAAGTTCCCACACATTCATTCATGAGGAAAACACATAAGATGATTGCACTCAAGATCAGGCAAGTGGCAGCTGAGGTTGTGCTTATATACATATGTTTATTTGAAGAACGTAAGGGCCAGAAGAAAGCTAAGACTGGAAATTTCTACTGGTAGAAAATAATCAGTGCAGAAAAGGACTTTCATGATCTGGGATACTTAGTGTTTCACTAGATCACTAGACAGGTTGGTATAAAGAAATTGCCATCAGCCACAACAGTCAATACAGTGTATCTTTTCTACTCCTATATATTCTGTATGATTTCATCTAGCAGTTAAAAGTGGTAATGTCTATTTAGCATAAGTTGAGTTTATTCCTAAATGTCACTTGTGTGAGATGCAATTCTGCAGTGAAATTTAAGCATACTATAATACGAAATCAGTATATCCCAGGACAGCAAGACTGCAGCTTTACAGATGGTCCGACAATCCACTGCAGCATTAAGAGGCATTTTCTACTTCTTTTTGAACACTGAAAATATAATTTGCCTGTGCACTAATCCAAATATTTTATGGTGCATCTCTTCCAGTTGTGTCAGCTGATTTGTTTATATTACATTATCTCTCACTGTCACCCTTAACCCTCTGCTGTAGGTTCCACAAATGATAGACGGCAGTATTTGTGTAAAATCGTAGTAATTTAGGAGACCTAGTTTCAGTTTCAAAATGAAGAGAGCTAAATCCCAAAGCCTCTGAATTTTGCTGTCAGCTCAGAAATAGGCCACTTTCTATGTAGCACTCCCTCTGCTCCGGGTTTTTTCCTGCTTTGTGTGCTTCAGAAGAGGATGAAAAACTTAGAAATGTGGGGTGGATTTAGGGCTGGGTGTTTTAGAGCTAGGAGAGAAAAAAATGGTTGAAAGCTAAGAATGATGCATTACTCCTAAGTGAATCTGCAAGAGATAAAACTTAAATTGATTTAAGTTAAAAAGACAAAATTTTGATTCTCTGAATTCAAAAGGTTCCATTGATTTCAGGGAGATTCTGTGGCCACTAAGGATATAATCCCATGGCCATATTCTGCCTTTGCACTCATTCCTGTAACTGAGCACAAACCCGAATTCATGGACTATCAGAACTCCTGCATTTCTTGACCTCCTCTGAGTCTCTCTGGAAACAATCCCTGTAGGTCCTGGGTCTACAGGGAAACAGCTTTTAAGGACAGTTTAGATTGCTCCTCAGCTGGTTTGCAGTAGTACTGTGATGCACTGTTGCAGGACTGATGCACAAGCCACATGTGAGTAACATTCATATGGCCATGAGAGCTGAGAGGGAAGTTGGAGCAAATGTTCATCTCTAATCCTACACTGTGGGAGTACAGCTTTACTGGATATTGGTCTAGGCCAAATGTGATAATAAAACATGCTTAATAAACAGAGTGCCAGAAAAGTTTAACTTTCTCCTGGACAATTTGCAACTAAAGCAGGCAATGTATTATAGAGACCCCTACACATGAGCATGCATGGGCAGAAAATATGCTATAAATTTTAGCTGCAACTTCACTTTTTTACCAGACAGTAACTAGGATATATCCCACTACTGCAATCCATATTGAGTGGAGGCCACAACTCCAGGATCCTCAGCAGGTCTGAAAACACACACATATTTACAGATCTCAGTGTACATCCATGTACATGAGACAACAAAGTTAGGCCAGAACTATAGAGGTGTTTTTTCATGATTTGAAATTAACTACTTTGTTAGGAGTCAAAGACAGCTTTTCACCCTTCTTCTTTCTTTTTAATTAAATTCCATTAACAAAGTGTTACCTTTGATTAAGTTCTCAGCCACAACAGATTCAGCATATTTCACTTCTTCAGGTACCTAATTAGGATGCAAATCTTTGTTCATGTTATTTCTTTGTAATGGAAGCAGTACCTCCAGTGGCTTTGGTGAAATATAACTAGAAGCATTAGATGAACAGAAATTCTCCTTAGACAAAAATCACTGTTAGTCATTGTGTTTCTTACAGTCTCACCTCACAGAGAGGTCTCTGTCACTCGTCAAAGATGAAAGCAAGGGTCAGGCTCTCCAAGGCCTTCAGGCAGGGAAGCAGGGATATCCACAGAAGTACATTCAGAGTTAGTGCACTTCATGAATTTGGTGAGCTTGCTCTGGCTTTGACATGCGTGCAACCGAAGTATGAACTGGTACTTTTTCACAGTAAGTACCCTGGAATTAGCTGCTATGGGGATTCTGGGTGTTGACAAGAATACGGATGGTTGGCTGAAGAGATCATTTAACCTGCCAGTAATGAGCTCATTTGAAACAAACCCCTTCCTAATTATCACTTGCTTATGATTGATTCATCACCTGCTTTGATGCTCCTATTTAATAAACAGAAATGAACTGCTGGGTTTAAGAACTGCATAATTTTTAGTAAAAACAGAGCTGCCTTAATATTATGTCAATTAGTTCCAGAGTAATTTTCTTTCCTTTACTCTCTGTATGCACACACATGTGTGAAGATGTAACTATTGTGTACCTGTGTATGGAATGCCTGTATGGCACTTTAATGCAGAAAATACTGGACCTTAGCTTATATATACATTGCAACACAGGAATAAGAATTTTCCTTACCAATTTCACTCATGGATATCCCTGGAGCTAATTGCCCGTTGTTGAAAGAGCTGTAGGTAAACAAGTTTGGTACAGAGGTGAGGTCATAGATAGGTTCCTGCTTTATCTGCTTGATTCCAGTCATGTCTAACCCCGACTGGTCTGGGGAGGGCTGGGCAGAATCCACGTTGTAGTAGCCCTCGGACTTCGGCAGATCGATGATGTGCCCGTTTGAGTAGGTGCTGCCGGTTTCGTTATTCAGATTGTTCAAGCCATTGCTGATGCTGCTGCTGTAAACCCTGGTGAGGGCTTCTGCCTCACCACTCTGCTGCTGCCGCTGCTCCTGCAGCCGCTGCTGGTGCTTCTGCACTTCAGCATACAAGCTATCTCTCTGCTTTTTGGACATTCTTCCAAATTTCACAGCTGAAAAAGCAAAGCACAAAGAGAACCATTGTCGTCTTTAAATTTTTCTCAATTCCCTTCAACCCCACCACTCTTTTGATATCAACTTTCAGGGTTAATTTTGCTGTGGAAACATCTTTTTCTGTGGAAATGACAGAGGACGCAAAGCTTCACATCACATACATCTCATAAAGAAAAAGATATTGAGTACTTGAATTTACCAGGTGACAATGACTCCTATTTGACAGGAGGGCCTCAGTCAAGCAATTCACTTCCTACTCTGAATGTTAAAAAGACTATGCATCCTTTTATATCTCTGTGTTCACTGAACAACAAACCCGGAGCTGTATGAAATGCACAGTAGGTAAATTCATATCCATTTATTAACTTTCCACGAACCTTTACACAGTACATTAACAAGATTAGTATTCGGGTGAAAACAAGCCCTAAAGCCTTATTATCACATCCTTTAAATGGGGTGTTATCTTCCTACTTAATAAAAATAATCTTACAGGTTAGAACCTAGAGGAAAGTAACAGATTTGAAGGTAAACAGAACAAATGAATGTCATCTTTTCCACTGGGCAAAGTCTTAGGGATTTATGCAATCTCCATTTTAATAACCTCCATGCACAAATCCATGCACTCCTTCTGATGAGAAAGAAAGAAAAAAATATGAGAGGGTAAACCATTTCCCCCAGAAACTGGGTTCATTACACCAAGATTGAAATTTTCAAAGGTGACAGGCTGATTGCTGTGGAACTAGGAGGAGTAAATTCACAGCCTGTATGTACACTAGATCACAGCTGATTATCACCCTCCAACCCCCTCTCTGTATAAATTCTGGTCTTCTACTGGGCTAGATCTTGATTCTACTGGGCTTGATCTTGAGATCTTGGAGCAGAAGCAATTGTTGATTGTGCTCTTAAACAAATGAGAGATACATTCAGCAGAATTCATCAGAACAGGTAAGGGGACATAGCACCAGAAATGCAGACTTCTGCATACTATGAGGTGTATTTTCTATATTGTGTATTTCCAGTCCATCTGAAACTTTGATCAATTCAGAATCATATTTATTAGCATGGGACTCTCATTTAGCCTTTGAGAAGAATTTGAACCTATATGTGGAAAATGTGAAATTCTTCCATCAGGAAAAAGAACAGAAAAAGTAGAGCATAATATGAAAATACAGTGCCAGAGCCACAAGGTAACAGCTGCTTTGATTTATTTTCATTTTTTTTTTACACCAAGAGGGTTTTTTTTCTTATTGCCAACCTCAGTTTAGTTGCAGCCCTACACTCAGCCTACATGCTACCTCACAGAAGTCAGCCTGCCCCTGGAATCAAGGCATGGTATGCTGCATGCTCTCATGGACAATATGCAGTGACTGTACTTTAAATATTTTTGAATAATGCAACTGTGTACTTTCTTCAAATTTAGGGCCTCAGTAATAAACCCAGATATCCACTGTTTATCCTCATTATATATTCATTAATTGGATTCTCCAGCTGCTGTCAATTAGCATCCTGCCTCTGCTTGATAAAATGAATTTATTACATGGCTGAGAGGTAAAAATCAAAGTTTTCTGTCAAAAAATTCACACAGCCAGTTTTAAATTTGCAAGAGCTCATAATATTCTTAATCCTAAACAATCATAAAGATCCTTACATAAACTATGAAAGAACAAAGTGGTGCTGCTGGAAGAATCACTCATTTTGTCTCTCTGCAGTGATCTCTGAATTACTGGTTGGGAAGATGAAGTCAGATTAGAATGCCTCTGTGATACCTTAAATCATTGGAAGATACCATTTTCAGGAGGAAATCATGCGCTGTTAAATTGCTGAAATGTTACTTCTTTATACACCATGGAGAATTAGGAGCTAAGGTGTCAAGTAAACTGGATGCTAGGACCAGAAAGAATTCATGGATTAAAGCCCAGTTTGCAAAGCCCCTCCCAGATTGGTGAGACGGGTAAACAAGTAATTTCCGTGAGAGTTTAAGACACTCTGAGGTGGAAGAAGACCTATTGTGATCCAAATTTAAACAAGTTTATAGTCTGTGGACTGTCTAAATAAATAGCTCTTTAAGTAACTTCTCCAAAAATAACTTAATTTCCAAATACACATTTTATGTAAACCTTGTAAAAGAGAAAACTGCTTCCAGGAAATGAAATCAATATAAACTGCTTTTATATATTAGAGCATTTTCTTCTAGTATTTTCTCACTATGTAAGACGTTTTTGAGCTGGAAACCTTTTGCATGAGGAGTGGTGCTCTGAGCATGTCAGCTGTGGGCAACCTTGCCCAAACCTCCCATTGTCTGCAGTGTGATGCATGTTCTCAGCCTGCTGATCTTGGCTGATCAGCAGGCTGATCAGTTCCACAGTTTGGAAGGAAGGACCACAGGATCCTGAGATTGCATAGACCATGGAGCTTTCCTCTGGCATAGGATCCATTTTCAGTGCTAAATTAGGAAATTTCTTCTACAGACCCAGATGGGGACAGGAGGCAACATGCAAGAAAAAGAAATGGTGTTTCTACCAAAGCAAAATAGCTGGTCAAGTGCTCTGAACAAAACAAACAGAAACCCCTAATGCTATCACGATGTAAATTTGTGTAGGGTTGTGCCTCGTTACTACCAGACCTTTAGAGATCTCAGGGAAATGGATGCTTTCACACATCAATATTAAATGTTAAAATAAATGCTGGTGTTTAATGTAATGCTTAATACAAACCCACCTCTCCAGAGGCGACTTTTTTGTGCTCTGTGCTTTTGACTAGAATAACATATTTCACTTCCGACTCTTTCTGTTCTAAACTAATACTGCTCTCCATTTTGTGATTTTCCCCACCCCTCTCCATGAAAATAGCCTTCTTTGTTAACTGGATGGCAAAGATCATCTCACAGTGCATGCATTACAAAGCACAGAGCTTCTCCTGTCTCTTTTCGAAGAAATCTACAGGGAGTTTAAGTAAGTCAGTAGTGAAGAAAAGTTTCAAAGGGCTTAGATATGAAGAACAAGTTTGACTCCTTACCATCTCGAGACATTCCCAGGGCAAGACATTTCTGCAGTCGGCAGTGTTGGCAACGGTTTCTGTTGGTTCTGTCAATTAAACAGTTTCTCTGTCTTGGACAGGAGTAGGATGCATTGTTCTGCTGACTCCTCCGAAAGAATCCCTTGGGGCAAGAGAGCAGGAAAGACCAAGTATTACCACGAGCACATTTCTGTGCACTGCAGACACATACATACACACACACAGAGAAGCATGCAAACAACTACAGTAAACCCGTACTTAGTGCACTGCTCCTTATGTTGTGTCTCTGCAGATGTGGTGGCAGTGTACTAGAGAACATTTAATTATAATAAGGAGAACTGTGTATTCTGTAAAGAATATAATTTTACTTTGTTAAAACCTAAATAATGTTATAGAATGCATTTTTATTGTTCAATAATGACCCTGTATCACCTAATACTAACTCCTAATAGAGGAAAAATTTGTCAGCATTTGTAAGAGATGACTTCAAAGTACTTGTTTTTACATTTCTCCCTGTAATGAAGAGACTGGTAACTGTTACTGGGTACAGATAGCATAAGAAGCTGAAGTCTGCTATCCACTCTAACTTGGCAAAGCTTGATCTGATCTAGAGACATATGATTCAGGAGTGAAGTAATTAAAATTCAGTCTTCACAAAAGCACTAGGATATAATGACTTTATCAAGTAAAGCCAACACACAAAGGAGAAAGCAACACCTTTAGATACTACCATGAGAATGTAATGGCATTTTCCACAGGCGGTTTGTCTAGAGATCTGAGGGCTGGAGGGGAAGTATATACACCTAAGTCTTTGTAAGCTTCCAGCTGCTATGAAGTGGTGCTAAGAGCATCACCAAAAGTTGCTGTTATGGTAGACATGAAGCAGCTGAGGTGACAAGAGGAATGAAACCAGGGAGTGAAGAGAAACAAAAATAAACAGATCTATACTAAATAAATAAATAAACAAATTAACAAACAAGTAAGTAAAAATAAAGGAGAGGAGTATCTGCAAGTCCAGAGAGAAAAAAGCAAAACAGAGACGTTCCCTCACCAGTTTGGCAACTTTAAATGCAAACAGCTGCAGATTGCGGTGGGAAAGCTGAGGGATAGCCTGGCCACTGCAGGAGGCTATGAGTAGTAAAACAGCAGAAATATTATTACTGCAGTTACACCAGTCACCAGAAGTGACATCTAAGTGCTTGTGCCTTTCTGGAGTGACTTGCAAGCATGTTGGAATGAAGCCAGAAAGCAATAGCTGATTTTTCATCAGGAAAAAATAGTGTATCTCTGCATATGTTGATGGATGTTAATAGTGAGCAATGGGCAAAGTCACAAGGTGACAGTGCTACAGACCTCAATTCACTTGCTGCAGCTTATGCATGAACCCCCTCTCAGGCCCTGGCGAGCTGAATGAGGGTGGTGTGGGGTGTCAGTAACAGTGACAGGCACCAAGGACACTGGCAGTGCTAGTTCTTGAAGTTGAGCTTAGAGACCCACTTGAACTGGCTCGAGCTTGTTCTATCAGTGATTACAGTGTATCTAAAATTAAATTAAATTTTATGATTCATACTTTTCAGAAAGTAGATGCCTTTTGGGGGAACTCTCCGAAAAATTCTGATGGAAACTTAACTGATCTTAGCTGACCAAAACCTTCCTGATATGGTAGAGATGCCTTTAACTTAAGACTAAATGGATGCTAATTGGAGGTCTTTGTTGAGCTTTATAGCCAATCTTGGTTTTGACTTGTGAAGCGTTTTCTGTTTTCAGTTTTAGATTTTAGCAGCCTCCATGGATTTCAGAGAACTAATGAATTCAGCAATGTTAAAAAATCCCCACACAACCATCTAGCATTGACAGTGTCTTCTCCTTCAGTACTTTATGTTTGCTTTAAGACTGATCTTATCAGAGGAATTTGTTTTGTCTTTGCCCTCCTTAGGAAGAAAGGACCATATTATGTTATCAAGGGTTACACAAGAAAACTAATTTACAGCAGGTAATTAATTTTTCTGAGGAGAATTTTATGTTCTCATTCTCCCACATAACATCTAAATGTTGTCTTATAATGTAGAGATAATACTTTCATTTTATTTTTATGCTATCTTTATATAGATTTGGCTATATTATTCTACATCAGAATAATTCCATTTTGTGTAAAGGAAGATGTATTTCATCACTGAGGAGCTAAAGAGTTAAAAACAGATTTCCCAGTACTTCCAACATGGACAACAAGTCTTTCTGCACCTTGAGCAAATCACTTCACCCACCACTCACAGCCAATCTAAGAAAGGAAATTGCTGAATTAACTGCTTTCTAATTCATGACAAAGCAGTGGTAGAAAATACTTTGCTTTGGGGCTAGGCACAAGAAATGACAAAAGGCTTCTTAGTAAGAAGAAGCCACAGAGATACATGTGATGCAAACTCATCATCAGGTTTCACCCTTTCTGTAAAAATAGTGTCAGAGAATAGTGTCAAATTTACTCAGTGGGTCTGGCAGGTCCACTGCATATGCACATTCAGCATAAGGCATGCATGCATACAAACCAACCACAATATTTCAGACGGCCCTTAAGCACTTAGAATATGAATTTGCAGCAGCATAGCTAATCTGTGGACACTGAGTTAAAGGATTTTCTGTTCCTTTAAGTTTGTAGCACTGCCACTGGCACTGTAATATTTGGATGTTGTATTCTGAAATGCTGTGGCTGCCTGGTGCCTGGCTCAACATGTGTGCACGCTTATGGAGTGATTCTACCCTCTTTATTCCATGCATGGTCTCCATTCTTAATCATTCCAGGTTTCCAACAAACTGAGGCAAAAAGAACTGGAAATGACCAGTATGCAGGCTGAATGAATAGCTATTTAAATGCTGGGCACTTAAACGGATAGCAGAGCTGCACTGCCAGGAACAGTGCTTACCTTACCAGGGAGCTCTGACAGACTGAGATGCCTCCCAGTGGAACTGATGTGAAAAACCGACACCTTTTTTTCACACAGGCTCACAAAACAAGATTAGACTAATTGATCTGATGCAGCAAAACTGGCACAAACCCAATAGGGCTAAAACTGTTATAAGTGGAAGAGAATCTCCTTATCTCGGTAAGCAGTCTACTCACAGAGCACAGTGGTATCATCTCCTCTTGAGGCACACGCAAGGGCCAGCATTAACCCTAATTACTTCTACGGGAGACTATGCTCCTAGACAGTCTGCGGGCTCTGAGTATTGAGAGAAGACACTCTTTTCCTGCTTAAAGTGACTTATTTCTGTAGCTTTTGTGCCAATTTTGAAGTAACAGATCAATTAGTTTAATCCTGTTTCATGTGATCGTCAAAAGATGATGCTTAAATCTAGTCCAGTGCCACAGTAAGACAAAGACCGACTGCAAATTGTTCTGCTGACAATTGTTAAATGTTCCTGAAAAAATTCCCGATCTTTACCAGTATATTGGTTCCCAATGTACTGGCATTAAAATATTTCTTTTGCAAATGTGTGCACCTAAATTTTCAGATTTTTGAGTGGTTCTAATAATTTGTAAAGCATTAGGTACAGACTTGTGATTTCACTCTGCAAATAGGCACCCATTTTCAAATGTCCCAGTTAGTGTGTTTCCACATACAAGAAATCAGAGATGCTGCCTCTCCATCTTTGCAATTTCCCATTTACAATTAACACTGAAATACCAACATGTAGTATGAAATTCTGGTTTGTCATGAATAATAATTTAATTCCTTAGATAATAACAATTTTTAAAATTGAAAGTTGAAGCCCTTCTTCTCTTCGCTTGAGTCTGATTTGTGTTATTTGAAGTAATGTCTGAGATAATATGTGGATATATCTAAATAGCAAGTCTATGCATCTCCCTCCTTTGCCCTTTTTTTCTAGCCTCCAGTTTCCAGCAATTGCCCCAGCACTAGAGCCTATGAGGAAGAAGACAAGGGATCCTTTTACACTGGTCATAATGTAAGGCATTCTTTCTTTTGGAGATTATAATTTGGTCTGCAGATTGTGCAAAAGAAGATAAAAAAGGACCACATTCACACCTGTAAGCTCTTAAAAAAGGCTGACCTGCAGTAACATGCCAATTGTAATGCTACATGGGTTGTATAGGAAACAAGATAAGAAATCCACCTCTTTCAAAGCTGATTTAAGGTAGAACAGGTGTGACTTACGGTTGCTAGCCTCTGTTGGTGTCAGTAGTTACACTGCATCAGATGTAATTAATTCATGTTTCAAACAAGGAGGTAGCTCTAAAGACTATTTGATAAAATGGAAAGCAACTAGGAAAATTAGGCATGAAATGCGTCTTTATCAGCAGTAGGCTTTACTGCCTTTGGCATCACTTGTTTGAAAGCATGTAAGAGTGTATCATTGTACATAGCTCCCTGAGGCTAATGCAAATAACGATGACTATGCTGTATTAAAATCTCATACCTTGCAGCCTTCACATGTGATGACTCCATAGTGTATTCCAGAGGATTTATCACCACAAATTTTGCATGGTATCACTTCAATTTGTGCTGAAAAAGAAAATAAGAGAAATTTTTGGTACATAACTGTATTTAATATCTTTTTTTTCTCTAAAGGGGATCTTTGGAAATAGAGAGCAGATAACCAGTTGAACCCCAACGATACAAAAAATGCCTTGTATTGTATGTCTGTTTCTGAATGCTTTGGTTTGGCAAATTTTAAATGTTCCACGTCATGTAGTTTCTGCCACATCCCACAAAACTCTTCAACATCTAAAAATGTCTCACAATTAGCAAGTTTTTTCTCATATTCCTTTTTAAAGTTTTTTTCTCCACAGGTTTATTTAATAATTATTATTGCTAATGACAGTCATTAGGGGTCCTAAAAAATAATCTGGATTGTCCTTTCCTATATACTTCAAATATTTCTG
Source organism: Prinia subflava (assembly GCF_021018805.1). Lineage (NCBI taxonomy): Eukaryota > Metazoa > Chordata > Aves > Passeriformes > Cisticolidae > Prinia > Prinia subflava. The sequence goes on along the minus strand of NC_086283.1, from coordinate 35,064,520 downwards.
ACTTTTCATTTTTCTGAGGTAGAAATACATGGTGTATTTTGATGTCCAAAACAGAGAAGAGATGATGAAGTTTTCACCTCCTTAAATTACATTCAAGACATGAAGATATTAATACCACTGTCAGAGACAGGCTGGTGAATGCTTGCTTAAACTTCCTGTCTCTTCAAACTATTTGTTTTAACACTGGGTCACTGTCAGACAAGGCCCACAGATGGAGTTTAGGTAGCCAGTGGCTGTGTACTGGCAGAGTCAGGCACAATGTGAAAACGTTTAATATGGATGTGCTTCAGATCCTTCTATAAACATATTGGTCATCTGATTCTGAGAAGGAAAACACATTTCATTATCTCCCTTTTTTTTTTTTTTTTTTTTTTTTTTTTTTTTTTTTTTTTTTTTTGCTAACACAGCTGTTTGATTTTCTCAATTATTTTGAATCCCGTGTGTTTCCTTTGATGATGCTGTAAAAGCACATACTCAGACACATAAAGAAGAACTGTGCCTTTATTTTAGTCAGATGAACCAAGAAGAAATGCGAAACTTATTTTCTCTCAATTTCATTTGTTCTTCTGTGTAGGATGCATGCCTTCCTATTATTCTCCTCCTATTCGGAAATAGCATCACATTTGGAAAGTACTCTTGGTGATGCCTTGAGAAGGCTGACCTGGAAGAGAGATTAGACAGAGCTAAGAAAATAAAGCAGGTTTTTATTAAAAGGCCTTTAAGGGTACACCTTGGGCAGTTCAAGAGCCTGGCCAAGGCTACACCCAAGGTGGACTTAAAATGGTCACAAAATGGATGACCGGTCACGAGGTCTCACACTTTTGTAAGTTTTGTCCATTTGCATATTGGGTTCAATTGTCCAACTATAGCTTCAGATTATGAAGTCTCATCCTTCTTGTCTTCTCTCTTCAGTCCACCATTGTTTGTGCTTTTGGGCCTGAAAACTTATAACAGTTGTCCTTAGTCTCCATCTGGAAAAGGATTTGTTTTGTCTACCTATTCTCTAAAGAGAGCTCACTAGCACTTAATATGAGGCTCAGAACTATAGCCCTAGGCAGCACAGAATCTGAACAACATGAAAGCTAAAACTTAAGACATCACTGGCAGATGTTTCTCCATGCCCAGGGCAGAAACAGCAGCACTTCTCTGCAACTGAAGTCACCCATCAAATCCTTGAGTAGAAAAGCCTTTTTTAGTAGAGCTAGCCCGAGCACAAGGATAGGTAACTGTTAGTACTTTAACAAGACACATTTAACTCTAAAATGGATTGAGACAGGGAAACAAGCTTATTGTCCAAATGCTAATCCTATGAAGAGCATCCCATTTCAGACTTGTGGGCTGTTGAAAAGATTTAAAAAACTGCAAAAAACTTATGCTTAAAATTGACTGCATATTGTCAGCTAAGCACTAAATATGCTTGCACAGTGAATACTGTGAAAATATAATCATATAGCCTAGATTATGCCCCATTTCTACTTATGTATATAATTTCTCTCTTTTAGCAGAAGCCAGGAGTTTCCTTCCTACCGCTTCCTTCTTCCCACCACTTTGTAGTTAACCAAAACTCAGTACTGTGTCCCAGAAAGCCACCACCACACTGCATATGAAAGGTGCATTGCATATCCTACTGCTTTATCTTCCTATTTAGTGTAGAAGCTTACGGGGTAAACTTCACAGGGTGAACACTAGCAGGCCCTCTACTTTGGAAAGCCAAGTAACTATTCCCTTGGGCCAGCATATCCCAAGGGATCCAGACGAGAGGAACTTACATGGATGGCTGAAGAGACTTTAGTTTCCTCACTGTGTTTTCCTGACATATTCTTTCTGATCTAGCATAATTTTAGGCATTGCTCAGGCAAGCAAACCAGTTTTAAAATTGCTCCTAATCCATGTTGTAGAGAGAGAACTCCTTAACAGAGAAGCACCTGCAGTTCTTTGGAAATTTTTCCAGGTTGATCCTGCTCAAAAATTCCTCTGCCTTACACCCACTGGAATAATAAAAACATTTAAACATGCGCCTCCAGACACTGCTGTTTGTAAGACTCCTTTGAGTAACTGCTCACAGGTCTCTGCTTGAGAGTCATGTGGATGGAGAAAGTCTCAGCTCTGGGACCATGTGCTGCTTTATGTTTCAAAGACATATGTCAATGTCAGAGGCAGGAACTACAACGACAATGGAAAGAAATCTGCAGGAAAAGAGAAGACAGAGAAAAAACCCCACAACTAAAATAGCAAAGTACTTTTAATGTGACTTGCATTTACCATTTGTAACTCTGATAGAAACAGAGAGAGAAGAATTGATCCTGTGACACTGGTTACTTTTGGTACAGTACTTTTTACTGTAAGCAAACTATAATTTCATGCATGAGTTTCAATTATAAGCTCCACCTTCACAGTATTTGTGGATCAAGTCCCTAAATGCTAAGGCTTTGGGTTTTAATTAATACATAAAAATATTTTAGACTTGAGATTCTTCAGTTAATGCAAACCTTTATTTGAAAATAACCATTCTATAAATTAGTAAATGCAGGTTTGTCTAGAAATTTGCTACTATTTCTTCTTAAGAGAACTCACAGCAAAGACATCCTTATGACACAGAAGGCATTAGAGTAAGTTTGTTTGGAAAAGTGTATTTTGCTACTGTCCTTCAGACATGTTTTTTCATAAAACAGCAGAACAATTTCAGGATTCCTAATAGAATTCTTGATTGCACAGGCCAGATAAAAAAGAAACCATTGTATTCCCAGAAGGATCTTGAAATAATGTAATGAACATACAGTGTACCATGTTTCTTTAGTAGATGTAATCACAAGTCAGATTGCAGAATATTCTGAGTTGAAAGGGACCCACAAGAATCATCAAGTTCAACTCTTAAACGAGTGGCCTGTATGGGGATTGAACCCACAGCCTTGGTATTATTAGTTGACACAGGGTAGTACACTTTTTACACATTCTGTTTTTATTTGTCCACCTATGATCTTACATTGTTTTTCTTACTTCTTCACCTGTTAGACCAATAAATAGTTCAGGGAGCTGTGTAGCTGACTATTCTTACAGCTATTATAAAATTAGCAACTTTCTTCTGAACTCCTTAAAAATATAAAATTCACTGACTAAGTGCCACTTCCTAAATATTGAGGCAAAAATTGAATGAACAAACAATAGTGGAGTTGCCACAATGATAACTTTCACCAGCACCAGAACAGAACTTATTTTCTCCCAATGTAATAAACTTGAGGAAGGAATTAGAGCAAAACTACTTAGCTCCACTTCAAAAGCCTTTCCACTTGCCTTCTCTCTTGCATTTTTACTCTTATACTATGCACAAGAAAAATGGCTCCTGCCTCTTTTCAAGCAAGTCTCAACCTGAGCCCACTTGTCCAATTTTTCAGTAAGCACATTGAGAAGTACCACTGAACAAAAGACTGCAAAACCACTACCACCCTGATGTCTAAGAAAACATTTAAAACGTTTGGATATATGCTGCATAGTGTTTGTCCCCTACCACGTCTTTCCTCAGTACCACAGGATCATATCTCTGCAGTATTCATCTCTTATTTTATACTTTAGTTGAAAGTTCTTTAGGAACGGGAAACTGCCTCCAGTTCTATGGGACAGTCTACAAACTGTAATGCCACAATGGAAATTAATTAATTCTACATAACTAGTAATTATAATCCACAGATGATAGGATAACTACCTGTAATCTAATTCATTCTCTCATGACAACAGAAAGCAGGGTGGAATTCTATCAAGGAAGCAAATCCACAATTTTTTCACATATCTGAAATGAGCACTTAATATAAACAAATAGGTAAATAGAAACATCTTCAAATAAAGCATTTGCTCAAATGTACCCCAAGAAAAATCAAAAGTACATTGAGCTGCCTTTTTTTTTTTTTACCCATAGAACACTTACACATGGGCACAAAATTCATTATCCTAAAGGCAGGAAAATAATTAGGTTTGAAACGTTTTTAAATTAATAAAATTAGAAATTAATCTGTAATGGGAGAGAGTTAATTCTCTGAATTCCTCTTGAAAGAAAGGTAAGAGTCAACAAGGCAGCTAATGTGTCTGATGTGTATTTGTGGAGATTGTCACTCACGTGCATATGATACCTAACAGAGAAAAACAAAGCTCACATTTTATATAATTTCAGTTTAACATCTGAAGAAATCCACTTGAGAAATACAGGATATTAATCTCACAGACCCATAGCTTTGATTTAAGCGGGAAAAAATACTTGAGCTTTCAGTATTTAGTTCTTCATCAAATAATAAAGCATGCCAGGCACAAACTTTGAAAAAGAAGTCCATTCTCTAATTTGTAGATCCAGGAAGGGTTGTACTTGGAAGCATCAAGGCTAATCAGAGAACTGATAGTGAAAAAACGCAGTTGCTTCACCTTTCAAGAATTCCCATCATCCTTTTGTTGGAGTTCCTTGAAAAATTGCTGGTAGATTAGCCTAATTCACTTTCATGTTTCTATTCCTTACTGATTTCAAATTAAGTATATTCAGCATTTTTTATCTCCTTGCCAACTCTGCCTTTTTGATCCTGACCTCTGTGAGCGGGTAATGCTTTTTTTCCTTGCACATTACTGTCAGTAGAAGTTTCCATGCTAAGTTAGGCTGGCAACAAGAGCTTGGCATTCCCTTTGCTACAGGAATAGAGGTTCTCCAGCTTCTCAGCAAGACTTCAGGTGATTTGCATTTAATAATCTGAAAATATACAGCTGAGGATACTACTTATGATTACAGCTTCTGTCATATCTCATGCAGTGAGATAACATGCAGAGATAACTAACTATATAGTTAGTAGTATCTCAGCAAGGTAATTAATTCCAGATAATGTTACCATCTGTAGATACATTAGCTGTGAATCATACCCCAAAATGAGCCATTACAGTAAACCAATATGGTGCAGTTCACCCAGAAAAGTAATGTTTTCATAAAATCTTAGCCCTTTTGTGCAGAGGTACATTAAACTCTCAGTGTGGGTCTGGCCCCTGGATTTGTTACAGCAACAAAGACTCTCTGCAAAGCTGATGGCTCTCAAATAAGCCAGTCCTACATCTCATGAGCATAGATATACAAATCTCAAGAAGCAGCAGTTCTTGTATATTTGTATGTCACTGGGAACAGATATTAGATGTCATCTGTACATAGTATAGAAAAACATGTCATGAGTATGAAGGTAAGCAATAGCCCTAGAATTTGGATACTGAGAAATCTGATAGATTTCTCAAAATAGAAATGGGGTACATTAGTCCAAAAAAAGAAGGTTTTTCCAATAAATGCAAGCAATTGTCTTGTCGGGTTTCTTTCACTGTCTCACATTCTTAGCTGAAGTTCTTTTAGTTTACAACCAACGTCACTTGGAAGGTTATTTGGTCATATGTTTTCTTTTTTCACCTTCCTTTTTCATGATTTTCAGTGGGGGAAAAGAATGAGCAAAAACCCCTTCAAAACAAAACCAATCCAAACCATACCAAAGCATGCTGAATTGTATACCAACTCTCCTTACAGATCAACTCTGCCTTTTATTGCATGCCTATTCTAAAGACTATAGGACCAAGGTATTTTAAAACCTAAATGTTTTTTAGTGGCAAGTTTTTATTTAATTACTCTGTGCATCCTTATTGAGTGCATTTAAAATCTATTAAAACAAAAGATCAAACCTTAGAAATATGTGTGAAAATGTCTGTAGAGTGATGAAAAGTTTTAAAATTATGTGCTGCATATTAGCCTTTTTGCATATGAAGAGATATGCTTATATATGAACTGTAAATACATACTGTGGAAGATGTCTTTTGAGTTCCATGGCCATAGTAATGTTTACTGAACCTTGTCAAATGGTTTGAAACAGATGAATATGAGTTCAAATTATTAAGGCTGCTCCACAGCTAAAGGCAATTTAAAACTGTTCATATTATCTCAACTTCATTGGGTTATTACAAGACAACAGCGGTGATAAGATTTCCCGGACTCCAGAAAAAATACTGTACAGCTTTGTTGCCAAGAATGCCAGCCCAGTACCCAGTGAAACGCAAAGAGATTAGGAATCTGACAATGGTACACAAATTCCTATCTAGAAGTTTGTTTGTTTCCTTAATTTGGACAAAACAGAGAGGCTGAAGTGCATACCAAGCACAAGTGTTCAGGATTTTCCCAGATGTTTTGGAATGGTTCACAGGCAAGGAAGAAGAGCAGAAGAAAAACAGAACTGCCTGTATCCTCTGCTGGGCAGTGATGACTAATACAAAGTACAGCCCATTATCCAGACCCCAAAGGACAGAACACAGGTGCCTTGTCAGAAGCTATGGCTCAAATGTGATCCCTGAAAGTCTGTGCTCATAGAGGACAGAAAGTGTCAAAGGATCAGTAAACTTTGATGGCTTACCCAGCTCTCTGTAAATTCATATAGAAGCATTGTCATTGCCTCTCAATGTGGACTTCTCTGTATTAATCTATGAACTGTTTTCGCTAGTAATTCAAATTCATGGAAATTATGTGTATAACTTCAAAGGATAATACTACAGTAACACAAATTGTTACACAATAAAAACATGTTGATGATTTGGGTTCCAAATGTGACTTAAGTCAGAGTTATTTACTAAATAATCAAGACCTTTTCCTGGCCCCCCTAAAGAGCTCAAGAAACTTGCCATACTCATAGGGAAAGATTTAAGTATATAATATATGCTGAATTACTACTGTACAGTTTCTGCCTCCCTCAAAGACTCAAGCAATGGTTCTGCTGATACTGCACACTTTCCCTAAAGAGATTATTAAGCTAATCCCAAATATTATACTATCCAAGCTATCCTATATTTGACCTCATCATATCCAATGTTCTGCAAATAATCTCTAGCAGCTTTAGCTAATGCTTATATAAGCTGGTCAGGATGACTGAGTGGTGGTGACCATGTTTTCCATGCAACACTCTTAAACAGTGAAAGTGCATTCAGTCAAAAAATAGCAGCCTATACAGAAAATACATTGCATATGCAAAGTCCTTTCCCATAAGAATTATACTTAGTATTTACTCTGACATACTGTTTGTCAGAACTTTCAGCTGTTTCACTTACAATATTTTAGAATATATCAGGCATTTAGCAGGACATATTATTTTCCCTCCTTACTTCTTACTCAGAAAGCTACTTGAGAGTCTGCTGGGTATTTCTGACCTATGGTTTCCTGAAGACAACAATCCACAGCTGCATTCTTTTCCTTCTGAATAAATGGACTAATGAACTCTGCAAAGGAAGAGTTCAGATAACATGATAAATATTTACAGTCCGTTTGGCCTGTTGAAGCTGTCATGAAATGGTCATACAGTAGTCAGGACCTTAAAGTTAATTATTTTTGTTAGATATGCCCAGATCTCTGCTGTACAGTTACAAAGCTGAGCAACAGAGAGAGAGATGCTGCAGGAAGTGCTGTGAAGACCTGTTTTCCAGGCCGTGGGATCACACACAACCTTATCTTTCCTCACACCCAACCAAGTGTTACTGCTTGCTGGAGTGGGATGGAAATGAACTTAAACTTAATTCATCTCATAGTAGGAGGGTGTAGTGGTTAAAACTTAATTCATCTCATAGTAGGAGGGTGTAGTGGTTAAAACTTAATTCATCTCATAGTAGGAGGGTGTAGTGGTTAGAACTTAATTCATCTCATAGTAGGAGGGTGTACTGGTTATTCTTAGCTCTGTCTGTAGCAGCTCTGTCCTTCTTCTCCAGATCTTTGCTACTGGATTGCAGCTGCAGCACACTGACAATCGCTGCATCCCTCCTCTCCTCCCCCCTTTACCTGCCCAGATTCATTTGAATGTCCACAAACTGCTATACTTTCAGTGACACTTAAACCCGGAAGTTTACGCCATGCAAAATCTTAAAGGAAAATAAGGACTGTTGCACTGTTCGATTATAGCATTGCAGCAAAATGAGGGTCTAACTTGCATTATCTGGGACTTCAAGCGGCTGCCATCACATTCAAAGAACAATTTCCAATCTACTTTCCTGGACCAGTTTTCTTGCAATACCTTACTTTAGACACAATCTAACTCCCACAAATTAAAATTATGAGAGACACAGGCAATAAAAAACAAACAAGAGTGATTTCAACCTGAAATTAATCTGAAATCATTCTGATGTTATCTTCTTAAAACTTTCTGGGCTTCTTCATATTTTTGATTATCATTATGGATTTTCACTTTTGCACATTCCTATTTTAATCTTTGCTCCATCTTTTGAAAAGCATTTAAATCAGCTGGAGATATTCTTGGATTTGCATCTGTTGGTGTTTGAAAAAATGTTGTACTTACCAGCTGTCTACTTACCAATTTAATCTGCCATCTTTTAAAGACAGTAGGAAAAATTAATCTTAGCAAAACTCCATGTACAGTTGTCTCAAGGGTAGACTTGCACACCATGTTTAATATTTCCCTCTTTATTTTTCACTGTAATGTCCCGTATAGTTAAGGAAGTGAAGAATAAAAATATTTCAACTCACCAGTTGCATCAGGTTTTATTTTGGTTTAAATATCACACATTTTGTTGTAAATAAATAAGACTTCCAGGAGCAGACAGTAGTCTTCCTGCTAGCCTACTTATTCACAGTTACACCTGTGCTGTTGCAAAAGTGGAGTCTTAACAGACTGCATTAACAAGATTAAATGGAAGAAGTAATAAGGCACAGACTATTCCATTTCATCAAAAAAGGGAAGAAGACTGCTGGAGGCACTAAGTAATGAAACAGTATTTTCTTTTGATACTCTATTAATGTATGCATTTCCTATTTCAGTCCTATTTCAGTGATATAATTTTTTTTCTGTAAATTCTGAATAAAGCTTAGCTTTCATTTGTCATCAGTTTTTGTTTCAGATATATATATAAAAGACATGGAGGATTAGAGTGGCAGATGTAAGACACCAACTTATTACAGATAAAATGCCCATGTTGTGAAATGTCATCTACATTTTGCCTACTTTCAGCCAGAGCTAAAAGTAAAATTTCTTCCAGTGTTTTTAGATATCATGTGACACACCTGTCTGAATTGTCCCTGTTGAACATTCCTTACAGAAAAGGAATATTAACTGAATCCCAGTTACCCTTAGGTTGTACAGAAAAGAGGAACTTAGGGGTAAGCTCTCAGTATGAATCTCTAACAGAGCTCCTCAGCACCTGGAACTACTGCATTTTTCCCCCCTAGGCTTCTATAATGGCTAGAATTGCATTCTGTTTCATATGTCACACTTGCAAAGGCATGCAGTGGCTGTTATGCACCAAGTGTGATGCAGCTGAACACAAAGCAAGATTTACACAGGCTTCCTGTCAAAAATAAAACAATACAAAACAGCACATAAGAAGAGAGCATTTCTACAAGACAGGCAATATATTACATGCATTGCTTCCTACAAATTCACTTCTTCCTTTTGAGTCTTTTTGGATTTCCTGTGCTTTGAAAGAATTCCTATCATCTTCCCACAAGATATTCCCAGGCTTTTCTGTGGCATTGTTACTTCACTTCCAGGAAATCTTTCCTTTATAATCCATTTTCTCATGCCCTAACCTTTTGCATAAAGAAGTTGTTGGAATAGGGGATTATTCAGATCCTAACAGTTCTGTCTTTCTAATCCTGCATATTAATTTCCTTGGAATTCAATGCCAAAATAAAAAAAGAAAGAACTTAACTTTCAAGATTCAGTTAGCCTGATACATGCAGAAGACTGTTAATCATACATATTACTGGAAAAAAAACCCAAAACCATTCAAAATTGCTATCTCAGCCATCTTTGCTTTGAATGTTTGCTTGATTTAGATAAAACAAGTTGAGGAATTTTCAAATCAAGAAACCCATGCAAGAGGAAATATTACAGGAGAGTTCTGAAGTTTATGAAAATAAACAGAATTATTGGAGACTGGGAAAAGTACAGAACACAATCAAATACATGAGCTGGGAATAGTCAGGCTGAAAAAGATATTTTCCCAATCATACAGAAACCATTAATTAATGGATAACAAGGATGAGTTAACTACTTGCAACAACTCATTTAAATTTGCATAAGCATTACACAGCTATTTTTCATGTCTGTTCCTAGAACCAGTCACATATAGTCACATACATGTGTTGCTCTGGGTTTATAATCTTGAATACAGTCTCAAACTCTTGGCCTGTGGCATTTTGATGAATAAACATTTCCTGGCTTGGTAAGAAACAGTTCACTCTCTATTATTTCATTAATTGAAGCCCTTTGATGTTATGGAGCATAATTTTCCCTGACTGGGTAAATAATTGGTGTATAATTTTCCTTCTGTGGCAACAGTGTTTCATTCTGCTGAAGTACTTACTGCCTAAGAAGATCTTTAAGTCTCACTGTTTCATAACATATTAGAGTTTCCCATTAGACACACCTCTTTCCTCTCAGATAAAAAACATGGATCAAAGTAAAGGCCAAAAGAAATGGCAATATTTAAGTGGTTTTCTTTTCCTCTCTTTTCCCTCTGTAATTTGTGTAACTGAAAATCAGTTCTGCATGAGTAAGAAAGAAATCAGTAGGTTGCTGCCAAACACTGCATATCCTTCTGATGCATGATTTAATATCAAACTGGTACTGAGCAATGACTCCAGACACACCAGCTTTCAAATCAAGAACTATCATTGTCTAGTAGCCTAATAAATCCCACTGTATGTCCTGCTGGATATGCTGTCTCTACAGGGATTAGGGTGCAAGGACTTCAAGAGCACAGTGCCTCAAACACTGTCAGAGAAGGAAGTTCTCGTAAGATAAGCCACCACAACAGGAACTTAAGAAAAGCACAGACGGCAAATGGAAGGGATTAATACCAGGCCTAAATGGAGGTGAAGGTTTGGAATTAGCACATTGGACAAATTCCACTGTGCAGACTGCGGGAAGAGTACAGATGGAAACAACAGGAAGATGCCAGGCCAAGTGAGGCAGATTGGGGTAACCTATCTGGACGAAAATTCCCACCATGGCAAACTGTGAGAAAGGAAACAGCTTCTTACACACATGCCATTCTAAGTTATGGGAACAGCATCTATGCCTCATGGATAGTGGGGACCTGGACCTGGAAAAGAATCATACCTCCAGAAGAACACTTTGGGACTCCCAGCACTGAGGGAACCAGCGTGAAAATAAACAAGCAGGAGAAATCCATGCGGTGGTATCTTTTGCTGAATCTGTCACTCTCTTAGTCTTACCCTTCTTCATCCTATTCCTATTTCTCAACCTCACATTTAAAATTAAATAAAATCTGCAATATTTGTTTTGGTGTATGGGCTTGTTTACACCTTAATTCGGGCAGAGGCATGTCTTAACAATCAGATCCTAACAGAGAGCAGGAGAACTTGGATGGAGAAGTCTATGCAGTATTTACTTTCTGAAATGAGACCTGAGTTCCAGAAGAAAATGGAAGTATTTTAACTCTTACAGAAATACGATACAACATAATTTTCAGCTCGTATTTCTAGAAATGTACCCCACTGACTCTCAGCTGAAAAAAACCCCTATGTTGAAAAATAATTTCAAGAGCCAAACAAATTCAAAATGAATATTCCACTCATCTACAGCACAGGTTACAGCAAGCTCTGAAACCCATGAATCCCTTTTGACCATGAAGCTGTCCTACGAGTTGGCTTAATAGCCTGAACGAACAGACAATCTCACTAAAAGGCATCACCATGCACCTAGCATTCTTTTTAACTGTTTGAACACAAAGAGATCATAGAATCATGCAATAGTTTGGGTTGGAATGGTTATCTACTTCCAGCCTTCCTGCAATGAGCATACAAAGGTCATATTTGCACATTCATGACAAAATATTGCCTGATTGTGTTCAACAGGAAAGAGATTTCCTTTTTTTATATGGTATATATTTTTGAGGTAAGGGGTTATAGGGAAATGGGGTGGGGTTTCCAGTGCTGCTCAATTCTGTGCCACCCATATCGTGGTGGGGGTATGGTTTCAGGAGGCAGCCAAGGCCAGCAGCGGCAGGGTTGCCATCTTTTCATGGGCTCAAGGGAGGAGGTATATATGCAAGTTCTGGGATCAGCCTGGCACAGCCAGCCCCTCTCTGCCACTGGCAGTCTTTTCCCCCTTCCTTTGAGCTGCATCTTTTCTGGTTTGGTGCTGAAAGACACAAAAGAAAGGGAGCAGCAGTAGGGCGGAGCAGAGCCCAGCCCAGCTGGGGAGGGTCCAAGCTCCAGCCACAAACTGCCAAGAGCTCCAGTCCTGCCCCCACAGGAGAAGGGTCCCGTGGCCTGCTTCAGAGCCCTCTCAGGTCCCACCAGGTTTTGTCTTATCCCTCTTCTTCCAGCGCTTTTGTTTGCGCTTGGGGAGGGAAGTGAAGCTGTGACTCTCCCTGACAATATACTGCCTTTGTTTTCCCAAAATCCATGTGGTCCAGAACAGGACCAGCCACCATTTTTGCCTTTGCCTGGGAAAGTGTCTTTGGGAAGTGTTTTTCTTTGTTCAGTGATGAACACCCTTTTTTGTGCAGAACACTCTCTTTTCTATACTCTTTTATTAATATTTTTGTGGTTATTGTGGTTTTTTACTATAGCGTGACTCCAGTTTATAATCTTCCCCAGTGTTTCCTCCACTGTCAGAAGAGGGTGGGGGAAAGGGAGTAGCTTGAGTGGGTTTAATTTTCCTGCTGGTCTTTAAACTAGCACATTAAGAAAGGAAGGAATTTGACACCACTGAACACTTTGTAATAGAGCCTTATTCCTAAATGAGTTAATTCTCTCATCAGTCTAATTTGCTGAGCAGTTAATAGCATCTTATAACACCCACAACCACAGAACAAACTATGGAAATGAGGAATGTAAACAGTTTATCCCAGTAATTTAGAAAGAAAATAAACTATAGAAATTTTTGCACAGAAACTGTATCAAAGTACAGTAAAAACCACTAAACTAATAGCATTCTCCTGAAAGAAAAATATATTAAAATTCAAAAACTGATTAGATACTATTTTTTTTTTTTTTGGTGAAAACTACAAACACTCAACTACATGACTGCTGAAGCTACCCTGTGCAGTATTATAACCAAAGAGTCCTTAAGCTTCTTGTAAGTAAAATCTGGTTTGGTTGATAGATGAGGTAAAAATTATTTAGCTAAAGCAAAGAAAACCTGGCCATCACTTTAGAGATAATTAATGTGGAGTGCAGGATGGAGGTGCAGAGGAATTCACTTCCACCTAACAACCTTACTCTCATTAAGAGCAGACACAAGATGCACCCTGTCTTGGTTCTGGCCAGATTGTTAATTTTTTCAATAGACAAGAGGAGCCATGGGTAGGACATGGAGGTTATTCTCTACCATCCCACATTATTGCTGGGTGAGGATGAAAGGGAGTCTTCTTTTGGGAAGAAAGGGCTCCTTCTGGTTGAGTAAGTATGGTAGAAGGAGCAGTCAGGTAATGCTGGCTCTAAGCTGGAGCATGCAAATGGGAAACACTTTCCACGCAGTCATGTGTGAATCCTTTGCCTATCTTGTACATTTTGATATTAATATTGATCTCATTGCTCTTTCCAGTAAATTGCTCTTATCTTGCTGTGCAGTGAGGCAGCCTCACTCTAAGTATTGTGTGTAGTTTTGGGCACTAAGCTGTTAGAGAGCATCCAAAGAAGGCAAAGAAGGAGGTTGAAGGGTCTTGAGGGGAAGCTGCATGAGGAGCGGCTGAGGTGCCTTGATTTATTCAGCCTATAGGAGACTGAAGGGAAACCTCACTGCAGTCTCTAACACCCTTATGAGAGGAAGTGGAGGGACAGGCACTGATCTCGTCACTCTTGTGGCCACTGAGAGGACTCAAGAAAACAGCACAAAGCTAAGTCAGAGGAAGTTCAGGTTAGATATAAGGAAAAGAACACAGTATTGAATGGATATATCATATTCCTTATCATATACTAGCCTCTGGAAAAGTTGAAAAATATAATGGACTGCTAAAACCACATTGAAAGCAATGGGTAAGGGGACTTTCACACACTGGGACCTTCATTTAGCGAAGGCCACCTGGTCAGAGGCTCCACCAACTGAGCTGAGCTGGCCCTGCCTGATCAAAACCTTCATAGATCATAGAAAGGATAAAGTCCCTGTGTGGTCCATCTGATGAATATGTTAGGGGGGATAGTTTGGATTAGTCCTGCTATATAAGTGGGACTGGTTTTGTTCAATGACCTGGGTGCACTTGGTGTCTAATGTAGCTGGATGGGGAAACAATGTGTACCTGAAGGGGATTTGATTTTTAGGTGAGAGCAGTCTATAATGTTTTGTTGTGTAATATTAGTAGCTGAATGCCATAACTGTCATGGACAGTGAGTCTGGACTGCTCCAGATACACCAGCCATGAGCTTGGGATGCAGCTTGCAACCACCTGACAGCACACCAGCCCTCCTGGCCTGGAAGACATCTAGGACAGAGAACCCACAGTCATGGATTCAATAAACTTTACAGATATTTTGGAAGGACAGATATTGACTACAGGAATTGTGCTTGTGCATATATATATCTCTATGTAATTGGAAGGTGTAGGATCAGTGTATGATATTGATGGTATAGGGTAAGGGCTGGATAACATCTTAGTTATGGTGAGGACAGGGTTCATTATTTGCAGTAGCCAGGAGGGGCTATGGCTAAGATCCAGAAGTTATTCTATACCACATCAAATATGTGTTCCTTCCAGTCAGGTAAATGAGGTAGAAGGAATGGTCCTGTACCTCTGGTTCTGACGCTGAGAGTGGTTGCATAAGGTGCATTCTGAGCAATCATGTGTGAATTGTTTGCCCGTATTTTACTATTGTTATTGCTGTTACTGTTCATTTTCTTATCACATTGCTGTTTCCAGTAAATTGTTCTTATTTCAACCTGTGATCTTTACTTATTGTGCCTTCAATTCTCCTCCCCATCCTGCAAGGGGAGAGGGGGGAGAGTGAGTGGCACATGCAGAGTCTAAATTGGGGAGCACTAAATTGGGTAGTACTATTCCTAAACCATGCTGCACCCACAGATGGAACTCTTTTTTTTCTGCTGTTCTTGGTAGTTTTATCAAAAAGTATCTAGCTGCCTGGATAGCTGTCTGGGGAATGATAGAAATGGGGGAAAAAAAAAAAAAAAGTGTGTTTATCTGTGCACAGGAAAGACTACCGGTTCAGGACATCATTTCGTATGGACTGATGCTAAGTTGCCAAAGTCAGTGAAGCTGTGCCAAATGATATTAATTATATTCACTGCAGGTCAGCTCCTCTTTTCATTTATTCTGATGTCACACAATAGTTGAAAATAAAGTAGAGAGTTATAAAAAGGCTGTAAGTAATTGTATGATTCTCCTTCTGAAGGCTGCCTATGATATATACCCTGGTCTTAACTGCCAGAACTGTAGAAAATTGAGCAGCAGCTTCTAGATTGTGGCCCTGCACAATCATGAAGAAGGTGCTTCTGTTCATTTAATTTAGGAAGTAGGTATTGTCCTTGGGGAATGGGATCAGATGAACCACACTCTGTCTTTTGCTTTGTAAATTCTTCAGCCATGCAAGCTCTGATCAACCTTGCAAGTGCCCTTTTGGATGCTGGCCTTCGTCCTTTGCAAATATAGAACAGAAAGAAAAGTCTTACTATATCCTGAAATCTTTGTGATCTGTAAATCTAAGTCTCTGCAGCCCTAGGAACACTTCAACAATGTGAATCAAGTTCTATTCCACTTGTGAGCTAAAAATACAAAAATGGTGATGCTACGATCTAGTTTAAAGAAAAAACAATAGAAACTTATCAAGAATGCTGGTGCTTTAATCCGAGCTGCTGTGTATGATAGAATACAGATGGCATAATATGTATGTGACTCTCCCAACCGCAACAAAAGGATCAGCACAAGAAACTGGTAGCAGGATTTTCTGTCACCTCCTTTTTATTCCATTTTGTCTTTTTTCTGGTGAAAAGTGATCCCAGCAGACTGCATGAAGGGGAAATTGAATCTAAGAGAGCATGCTCTAAAGGTCTCTTAGTCCACTATGCAGTATATTTTAAGTTAAAAGACTTCAGAAATTATAAGAGAGGCCATATCTCTATGTACAGAAAATAAGTATCTTTGGACAACCTTATAACATTGAGGTGACAGGCTTCTTCTGTTGATATGAACTCTTTAGGTCTTTGAAAAACACTGAATGAGTGTTAAGAACTAGGGACCAGAGTATCATCCATGAAAAAACTGGAAAAGAAATTATGGACATGTATGATATAGTATCTTTGAACTGCACTGGAAATGGTGAGCTAATAATAAGTTGGTCTAATAAAACTTGCAAGACCTATGTGGCTTGTTTTGACTGACTCTTTGTCTCACACTTATTGTTTTACCTCCCAAGGAGTGACTGAACGCTCTTGATAAAAAAGTCCCATCCCTAAAAGGGATGACACATGTCCCTGACACACATAAAAAGACATTCACAGCTAAATACATTCAGGAGCGAATCAGGTATTTTAGCCGCCTACAGTCCAGATGTTCACACATCACCTAATCAGGCTATCTAACTTTTGCTGTAGGAAACTACTGACTTCCCAGAAAAATTGGTGCTGTTTTCGTTATTTCAAACCTTGTGTGTCACACATTGTGTGTGTCAGTATGTTGCTACTGGATGATAGTATTGGAAGAAATTGTTTGTAATGGCCTATTGCCTGGGAAACTATTGATGATTTCTGAAGGTCAGTTTAGTTCTTCTAATGGCCAATATGTTTTGCTCCAATCTTCACTGGTTGCCTAATTTATTGATATTTTTACTACGATTTAAAAAGCCAGTAAATTTTTACATTGCGAGTCACCTTCTGAGAAGGAATACTGTGATAGCTGCTTCCAAGTTGAAAGCACTGATCCATATTACACACTTTGTGCTCGATAGTCTGAATATGAATGCCACAGTTTGGACATGTAGAAGTACATTTATTTGCTTGCACAGGATAAATAGCTACAACCCAAATTTTGAATGTTAAGGGAAATTATTTTGATACAGCTCTTTTGTGTGTTGACAATAAATTTGAGTTTTCTGCAGCAATAGAACCATTATCTCCTGAGCACTTGGTCTGACCAGTTAGGGAAAGATGTGCTTTACAAAGACTTATGTCTCACAAGAGAAACAGAGATAAATATAAGGTGGCATTTTTATTTTTTTTTTCTTTAAGCAAGAGTAAATGGCATTCTATAGTTTTTTATAAACTGGAAAAATCAGCAACCTGAATATTTTTCTATAGTTACTGATCTGTCAAGAAGAGTAGTGACTACACATTGAAAACAAAACCCAAATTTTCAGAAGGGTTTATACAAATTAGGTAATTAAATAAATTATATTAAATGGAAGCTTTTTCAAGAGTTTTCTAGTATCTAAATGTAAGCCTTACTCATTTATACTTCAAGCAAAGTATGAAATGAAACCTTTTGGTTTTATTCCTATAGATTGCTGTACCCACACTCTGCTTGTTATAATGTGCTCAAATTTAAGCTCTAGATACCCTGTAACCACAGTGTCTTGTTGGAAACCTAATAAAGTGGGAGGATTTATCTATCAATGATGACAATCACTATGCATAATTCAGTGTGAGACCTCTGTATTTCCACTCTTTTCCTTCCACTTTGTAACGAAACAATAAATTCTCTCTGGGACCTCTTCATTATATGCATTAGCAAATGCTGTTTGATTGGTAGTAATGCTGCTTCTGAGCTGTACTCGTATCATGTCCCTTCAGTCTGCCAAGCCCAAACACTGGAAATGGAGAGGTGAAATGACAATCACATCAGAAGTATTTCAGCAGGCATTATCACCTTATGAATTTGTGCTCCATCTAGCTGGGAGGAGAATGGGGATCTTGTGTCTTACATAAAACTCAGGTAGTTTTCACGACCAAGAACACTGCCTGCTATATTATAAGGTCAGTCACACAGAAAGCATCACTTCTGGGTTTCTAATCATGAATCTCATGTTCATTAATAATGCACAAAAGAACATCGAACCCTTCTAAAACAACAAGACCAGAGCTTTGGTGCCATACCTCTGCCAGCACTGCTCCTCTGGACTCCTGAAGACGCATATTATGCTTTTGACAGAAAGAGTGCTTTTAAGCTACTCTTCTAAATACTACTACCAATTCCAAACACAGCATGTGAATAATAGATGCAGAATTCAACAAATTTAAAATAGTGAAAAAAAATTATTAACTAAAGATCATCATTGCAGGCAGAAGACAGGTGATAGAGTGAGCATGAGCCACTCAATGTACTGTGCTGCTATTTTAGGTATTGCCTTCAACAGAATCTTCAAGCACATGACAAAGCTTGTGGCATTGTCCTTCAAAGTCCTCCATGAAGGCATGAAACGGAGAGAAACTCTAGTCAGTATGACAGCTTTATTCAGACTGGTGACGTGAACAAGATATTCATCCACACTGAGATATATTAGCTTCAGAACAAAAAACCCCAAAGAATAGAGAACCCTTAGAATTTGGTACTCAGACACTGGTCTCTTGAGACACTTAAAACCGGATTAGTCAACTTTTATGTGTTTAAATGTTTCTACAGGGTATAGGCAGTCCAGTGATTTGCCATTGGGTCTGGATTTGTGAACCGCTAAAACAAAAATGCTGGAGAAGAAAAGACAGTATCTTAGGTGCCTTGGGCAACATAACTAAGGATGTATTTTGTATTGAAAATTTGCCCAATTTCCTTCTCAACAGTAACTAATGAATAAAACTGTGCTTGTGACATTAGAATATAGGGGAAGCAGTGAATAAGCTATTTTTATACAAACATTAGATACACCAAATACAAGCATTTGCCTACAGTGATGGTTTTGCCTCTTTGCCCAAAGTACCTGAAAAATCGGATTTTTTTTTTTTTTTTCTGACAAAACTTTAATGAACATAGCTCTAACTGCATTAAGGCTAACTGGAACACAGCTCTGTCATCCTAGCTGTATAATACACACTGGGTGGGGTTTTGTTTATTTGTTTCTTTTTATTGCTACAGGCAAAGAATAACCTAGTCTGACCTAAATCGTCTGTAAGCCTATACCTAGCAGCCTCTGGGATATTGCCACATCTGAGGCAAAGCACTGTGGCTTGTAGGCCCCGAACCACGATGCAGAACAAGAAGTGTAAAATGTTTGAGCCACACAGAACTTCAGGGACACTGAGGGAATTAGGCAAACGTGTACTGGTGTAAGAGGAGCAATGTATCAGAACACTTTCACAAGACGTGGCGAGAGGCCTCAGTAAGAGCTTCCCTTTCATCAACTGATAAACCCTATCACTAGCTCTGGAACAAAGGGAAGGAGTAATATCAAATGAATCACAAATACAGCTTCCTGCCATGCTAGTGAAATAATACATTCTTGTCAGAAGCCTTTCATCCAGACATTTTAAAAGAAATGAGGACAAGCTGTAAGAAGAGAAGAGACCACTAGGAGAACAGTGGTGTTACTGTAACTTTTTATCGCTGTCACACTACTCCCTCATTATGTTGGGTTCACTTTTCTGGCTTCCCCTTCCAGGAGCTGCCAATGAATTTAGAGAAGTGAAATATAAACTTTTATCATCTACTTCTTAGATTCATGAAACCCCTCAAAATAAGCAAAGCTAAGGACAAAATATAGTTGACTAGCAGTATTAGTCATCTCCATAAATGTGTACAGCAAAAGGATTCTGATTCATGTTTTCCTAGGCCATAAATATAACCCTTTTTCACTGGTCTATATTGATTGATGTTGGAAACAATACAGGATATAACTTCCTGATGAGGTAGTCTAGCTGATAAACTCTAAGAATCCAGTTAAAAAAAAAAAAAAAAAAAAGTATTTTTTATTCTGATAGGTGTCCAGAGAAGACATATCTACTTGAAAGTGAAAGATTTCCCACTCTGTGCTGAGACAGAAAACTTAATTTCCTTTAAAAAGTTAAATGAATGAATGAATGGTACAGCAGAACAATCATATTTATCAATGTTACATACTCAATACTGTCTGTTGCACTCTTGGAAGTACAAATCTGTTGCAAAAAATGGAAGTACAGTTGTGTTACAGATGCCAAAAATGGAATTACTATTAAAAATGTCTTAATGGTACCACATGCTCAGGCCTGCCTATAATCATCTTTCTACCCATTTTTTTTCTCCGCACAAATGTGCTATTTATGGGGAAAGAAAAGTGTGTATCATCTACCCCTTTGCATAGGTGTCATGCATAATGTAATTACTATGATTTTCTGCAACTAAAAAGTGCAACTATTTCCCATAAACACACTGAGGAAGAAAATGATCCTAACTCAAATTTCTGTACAAGAGACAGTCCTTACAAATATAGCCCTTATTAGCTGACATTGAATAACTATGGATAGCATTAGTATTTTCGATTCAGGTGGTTCTACAGTCAATTATTAACCAACTCTACCTCATGTTTCCTTGGAAACTAATAACTTCTGACCATGTGACTCAGGAAATCTCAGCAAAACTGTAATACTGGTCCCACTGAGAACTACCTACCTAGGTAATGGGGGAAACAATAAGTCAGGGATATATGCCATAAGCGCAGCCTATGCTAACATTTTACTCACTGTAGCTTTAGTTATTAGAGCCAGGCAGGCAAAAGAAACAAAATTCTGCAGCATTTGGAGGTTTTCCTTACACTATCTTAGCAAGCATTACCGAGTAAATCTGGCATTCAAACTAAAACGTTTTGCTTTGCAAAAAAATGCTGAAAAAACATTATTAAAAATCTCATGAAGATTGTTATATCTGGTAAAAATCATAAACATTAAAAAAGGTAAGAAAAGCAATTCAAACAAGATGTTTTCAATATGTCTACATGAAACATTTTGTAACAAATTTCTCTCTCCACATCATAGGTTTAAAATTTTATTTGGCAGACAGCAAAGTCTGATGGGAAAATAACAGTCTTTTAAATACCTAGGAATGAAAAGCAAAATTGAGTTAGCACAGTGTAAGATGCAAGTAATTATACAATGCCAATCCTGTTTTACAGAGTTCAGTCTTTAAGCAATATGTCTAGGAGAAAATATGGATCTCCTTTCTTCAAGGGACTCATACTCTTTTCCCAAAAAGTAGTCAGGGCTGTTACACATAACAGAGGGCTTTTTGCTTTAGGGTTTCTCACACGTGGATGATGCTAACAGTTAATATACAACTACATACAATTTCCTCTTCGTCTCGTCAAATCCAAGTACCAGTAACTAGCTATGAGAGAACAAGCCTTTGCTGGGTAAATTTCAAAATTATCTTTTCTGCAGAAAAAAATTCTCTTATCTCCAAGAAAATGCCCCTACAAGGAGACATAAAAGACTGACTGAAGTCTCAACAACACGTACTATGCAACAGTCTATTTTCATTGATGTATTTAATATTCTGCTGAAATGCAACTAGATGCTGAAAAGAAAGAAAAAAAAGGAGTTTTAGATGGCCCATGTCACAGTTCCTGACTGATATAATTTCCTGATTTTGCATATCTGCTGTTTTTGTAGCAGCACTTGTCCTTATGACAAGCAGTACACTGCTTCAGCAAGATGTCACCTAATAGATTCAACATCAGAGAAGGCGACCAAAAAGGGGGCAAGACGGGAAGCCAGAACTTTCTCTCTACACCTACCTGACAGGACGCTGTAGTCAGGTGTGAGTCAGCCTCTTCCCCAGGCAGCCACTGAAAGGATGAGAGGACAAGGTGCACTAGGGCTGGACATCTGGAGAAATTTCTTTATGCTCCAGGGTTGTTAAAGGTCAGATTCTCCTGGGAGTGGGTGGAGTCACCATCCCTGGAAATGTTCAAGAGATCACTGTATGTGGCACTTAGTGTCGTGGTCCAGTTGACAAGGTGGTGGTCATTTAAAGGCTGGACCAAATGACCTCAGAGGTATTTCAAAAACTAAGTGTCTGTAGCTCAGTGTCAGGTAACAACTAAGTTTTCTATGAAAATGGTCCTGTGATACTGTAAGGATTCTAGGAAATACTACCTATTCATTTAACTTTGACTAGTGTGCACTTATTAACTTTTATCTTGTATCATCCCAGGCATAAAAATTACCCAACAGCAAACACTCATCTTGATTCTGTGCAGGAAAGACAGATGATCCTGGTCCACAGTGGTACATTTACTTGATTCAACTCAGATTATCTGTAAAGACATGGCATCCGAGTCTGTCGCGTAAGTAATGCATCTAAATACACTCTTGGTAGGATCACAGACACTGAGCTCATAAAACAATTACTTGACAAGAGCTATTATGAGCATTACTATCTTTTGTTACAGGCCTCCACTCTTATTCGTAGCAGGGTACATACATTTAAGTTCCAATGTACCCTGTATTTCAAATCTTTGACCACTTTTCCAAAAAGGTATGGATTATTTGTTTCTTCAGTTTACGTTGATGGTAAGTTTCAGTATTTTCTTCTGTCAGGGCACCTACAAGTGTCTGGAAAACAGTATTTGGGGCTTCTTTTGCTTTTTCTTTCTCCTCTTCAGAAGAAGTGAAATTAGCACTGTTGTTTGGTGTTCAGTCTCTTTTCCCAAAAACTGGGTTAAAATGTCTCCCTGCTAGCTTCCCAACAAGTTAACTACTCATCTGATGCTCAAATACTACTTGCTAACTTCTTTCCTGAAAGTACTCATGGATCTTATACAGCCATTTTAATAACAGAGTTCCTCTCTGCTTTCCAGTAGAAGTTGCATGCATGAATTCTTTCTTTCAGTTCCCTCTTTCTTGACTAGAGCCAGAATAAACAAAAGGGAGACTATCTCCATTTGCCTTGTTACTGCCACCTCTGGCTCCTCACCCAGTGTGCAGTTTAGGAGGTGCATGGTAGGTTCTTACTGCAAGGATCCCCTGACTGCCTACCCACCGCTGTGACAATGATCCGTTCACCTGCCCTACGCACCGGTCACGCATTGCACATACGCTACATCGCACGTGGCGGCTTCTTCTGTACTTTCTTCAAGTGTCTCAACAAGTTTCGTAAGTTGCAATATTTATCTGTGCACAGCAAATAACTGCAGTATCAGGGCCCAGATCTTGCCAAGTGGCACCAGCACAGAAGGAGTACTTGATAAATATTTTCAAATGAAAATTACTGAGCCACAGCCAGTTAGAACAAAAACAACAGGCTATGGGAAGATGTCAGAACTGCAAAATTATTAGCATCCACCTGTGGTGCTTTAGCAATCAAAATGTATCAGAGACACTTGTAATAAAACTCTCTATAACAGAACTGCTTCGGACTTCAAATACAATTTATTTTGAATCAAAACTAATAATGAAAATCACATAAAATGCAAAAATGGCATGAATGTCACGTGTTGTGAAAGACAATTTTCACCAATCACGCAGAAGAGGTTATCTTGTTACACAGACTCAAATGAAGAGTTAACTAAGGGATTTTGAAGCAGCAATCATGTTACATTTGATAATTATGTTTTTGTTGACCATAAGTACCTAAAAGGATTTCTTGTCTACAGCTAATACATTAGTTATAGCTTTCCTTTATAGAAACTTCAAAACAATGCAAATCAACCAACTGAATAACCCTTTTACAGCAGAACTATGTTTCTGTGGTACTTAAGTAGTAGTTACTGACATATTCATGAGTACCTGAAACTGTCATGTAATCACTCTAACTATTTCAACTCTGTATGTGTCCAGAGTTTCTGAAGTGTGTTGACGTAATATAAGACATGCCTGCTTCTCCTGATAAAGACATTTGGACTGTACAAAAGCAAACCTATTACAGACAGGAGTATATTGAGGTCCAAAGAGTTTGCAGTTTAGACTGCTTTCCCTGGTACATAATCAAGACTATATTATTAGCAGTACTAGCCTTTCATTACACAAAGAAAATGGGATCTCTTCTACTTGAGGGTTCTTGCTTACTAGGTTTTTGTTTACTGTAAGAAACCCATTCTAGAAGCACAAACAATTATTCCCTCCTAGGACAAACTGTTTATGGATCTGAATGCAGAATCAGCAAGGAAATGGAGATGCTGACACTTCCCTTTACCCAACAGATCAGTTAATGACTGTGGCAGACTAAGTATTTCTTGTTGCCTAAGGGATTTGAAGGCACATCTGTTTTGTAAACTACTTAAAACGCCTCAGCAAAGTCTAAAATGGGATTTCTATCTCACTCAGAACTGAACTGTACAAATTCTGGAGCTGAAAAAGCTTTCTTCTATTCCAGGACCTGTGAATTTTACAGTATATGAATTATACAGTATATGGTCATATTTCACATGACCAAAACCACCAGACACAGGAACAGTAATCTACTTGTATTTTCTGTAAGGAAATTACAGTTCAGAAGACGCAAGTACATCTAGTACAACAGACTGCCTTGGAGTGCAGAGTGCCTTTAATAAGTGTGGATACAGAGGAATCATGTGCTTGAGTCACTCCTACCTGCACTCCATACGCTAAAAGAGAAGAAGTTGCAATCAGAGTTCAGACAATGCTTAAGTTTTGAATATTTAGAGAAAGAACCTTTTTTATTTTTGAAAAGCACATTATTAAGTTTAGCCATTTTGAGGTTAATGAAGAACCATCTCATTCAGAGGTATTAGCAAATCACTCCAAATTGTTACTGTTGTCAATAAACAGGGAGTTAGAGAAAGCTAAGGAGACTCTGAGCTCTTTCTGATGGGAGTATTCAGAACGAAGTTAAGAGAGATAAGGCCACTGGAGAATATAATGGTGGTGGTTGGTAGAGGAAGGACGAGATTTTATCTTAGGGATGATGCTAATACACAATTTAAACATTTCTCCTGAGAAAATTCCTTATTCAACCATACTTTTCTATTTAATTAGATTATATAATTTATACTGGATTATACTATCTTATTCTCCACTCGAAGCCATAGTTTCAGCTTTTCCTTTGCACTCCTTTAACAGAGGCTTCTATGAACTTTCTGATTTACAAGTAAGCTTATCAGGTGCTATAGCTCTGTGTGAGCTCTATCTCTCCTTTACTGGCCATGGCTCACTGGGAAGCTTAACACAGTAAGTAGCAGGAACTGTAAGATACCCTTCTGTGGGATTAAGGGAAAAATCCTATTTGTGGCTTCAAATCTATGGTACATATGTGTACAGGTCCCAACCAGAAGGATAACTCCTTAGATCTGTTGTTGGTACTTCTATTTATTTTACCCCAGAGGATGACTTCAGAAAGAAACAGATTTGTGAACTATAAATGAATAGGAAACCATCAGAAATAGTGTAATGTTCAAAGCTGTGTCCCATCCAATCGAATGTAGGAGGGGGGACTAGTTGTAGGATGTTTGGAGTATTTAGATTTATTACTTTATATACCTGTTAAAAGGGTTTTATGAAACTGTAGAAAAGCCCTCAAACCCTGCATTAAAAAATTCCTCTTTCCTTTTTCATTGTAAGAGGACTTTTTTTCCATTTCTTCTAAATGTGTGACCTGAAATGACAGCACCTGAGAACCCAGCAGATTCTTTTTCATTCCATAAACTGTACCTTTATCTGAAAAAATAATCTTTATTTCTGGCTCCAGTGCCTTGTGGTCAGTCTTTGGTGACACAGAAAATGCAAACTCCTTACCCAAGTGGCTGTAACTATTTGAAATTTAACAATCAACCTGCTGAAACATAAAAACAAGCAGAACATAATTAACCTCCCCATAATTAACCTGGTTTGTAACTTACAAGTCCAGCAAAAGCATAAGTGCTTAAAATGTTTCAAACTAAACATTCTTTTGGACTAAAATTACTATATAATTTGAATACATGAATTTCAGTCTGAAATTTTCATTACAGAGGTTCCAATATAATGGTATTATAAACAAACCAAAAATTACAATGAAGAATTTATTACAAGAAAGAGAAATGAAAACTCAGAACACAAATAGGTACCTCTGAAGACTGTAAAAAGTTGACCTAGCACCATACATTACCTAGACCTATGCTATTCTGTTTTTATCCACAGTGAACCAAAGGTAAATTTTTCCTAGATTCAGCCTGCTGAGTAAACCAATTCTCTGTGTTAATCTTGATACAATTATGAAATAATTTGTACCACAATTTAAAAATGTGTTTTCTGTTTCAGGGGAAAGTTGATCTTTCTAAAACACACTGCTTAGAAGTAGCAAATCCCAGGTTAATGTCCTTGTTTTCTTAAAATATATCCCACCCATAACACTGATTAACACTGCTGAAAAGCACTGATGATTATTTTGATCACTAGTTGCTGATGTCAGTCCACCAGTGGGCTTTTTGCAGTTTTATTGTGTTGTCCCTTTACCTTGAGAAGGATTCAAGATCTGTTTAAGTTCCTGAGTCACACATCGAGCCCAAGCTTCATCTGATACAACCCTGGTGACAGTTTATGCCTGTGTCCCTTGAGGCAATATACCTGAAAGCTGGCACTAGCCAATCAGATACCAGTGATGTGCAAGGCTGGACACTCCTTGTGACAGTTTAAGATTTTCACCACTGTTTCCTCTTCTCTGGTTTCTAAAGTTCTAGTTCTAGTGGGAGGTGTCACTGACCATGGCAGAGGGAATTGGGACTAGCTGATCTTTAAGGTCCTTTCCAAACCCTTAACATTCTGTGATTCTCTAGACCAAACAGGCCCAGCTGCTGTAGTCACTACTCACAGGAGACATACTCTAGACCTGTCACCAACTTTGTAGCCCTTCACTGGACCCTGTCCAATAGTTCCTTGACTCCTCATCTCCCTAGTTACTGAGGAGCCCTGAACTGGACTCCAGATGTGGAGTAGTCCAGATGTGGGCTCCCTAGGGCTGAGGGAGAGGATCACCTCCCTTGACCTGCTGGCCACACTCCTCCCAACGCAGCCCAAGATACCACTGGCCCTCCTGGCTGCAAGGCACACTGCTGACAAGTCAACTTGTCATCCAAGTCAACTTGTCATCCATCAAAACAATCCATCTTTTTCTGCAGAGCTGCTCTCCAATAGGTCAGCCCCTGACCTCTACAGGTACTTGGGGTTACTGCTCCCCAGGTGCAGCATCTGCCCTTGTTTATCTTCACTTGACCTTGTTTAAGCTTCCTAGGTTTCTCTCCAGGAAATTTTCCAGCCTATCGAGGTCCCACTGAATGGCAGCACAGCCTTCAGGGGTACCAGCCACTCCTCCTAACTTTGTATCATCCGACTATATGGACTTTTCATCCATTTAGGAGACCCAAATACAAAATTCACTGCTCCAAGATATAATGATATAATGGTTTCTGAGCATCCAAAGTTCTTTTTACTTATAAATGGATGAATGCCATATGTTGACATCTGTAAGTAGTTTTTCATCCTTGACATAAATAGACGGGCACCTTTAAAGAGGTAATTAAACTAGTGTCCAATGTAGGTACCTTACATAAATTAGAAACATTACAAATGGAAAATTTCAGCTTCTGATATACCTTTACTCTGCATCAACAGGTATACCTTATGTCTCTCTGGACATCCTTAGTGTAAAATTCTCAATTAGACAGAACATCAAGCTTACACACTGTAATTTCTAAGTACACAACTCATGAAAAAACACAAGCAATGAAGGTGAAACAAGTATTATATTGTTTGAATATTGTGGTGTCACATTAAAATAATGTACTTCTACTGGAATTACATATTCAATCTGCTAAAATTTATCAGCCCTGTATGATACGATGGACTTAAATAACATACAGCTTAGGGACTGTTTGCACAAACTGTCAACAAATAATAATTATATTCATGGGATAATCTTTCATCTCTATGTACCTGAACATTTATGTTTTTCCTCCAAGCATTTTGAAATAAACACTTAGTGCATTTGGACAATAACTTGTGTTGTGCTTTTGAAACAGTGTTCTTCAATTTAATAAACCCACTAAAACTCCATGCTGCTTGCCTTCTCCCCTCCCTTCCATCCTGAGTGCACCAGAGCAAGGAATTCGAGGCAAAAAAGGTAAGGACTCTGGGCTGAGGTAAGAAAAAATTATTGGAAACAGCAACAAGATAAGAAAACAAACAGTAGCTGCAACAATACCAATGTCAGATGGTATAAGAAAAGTAACTTCTCCCAATAATCCCCCTACCCAACAATAGTGGATGTCTCTCTGCCATGTTTATTTGTCTGAAAGAAGCCCCTTCTACTTCAGAGACGGTCCCTTCCCCCAGCCCTGGAAAGTTTGTGAAGTGGTTCACAATAACCTCCGTGTTCAAGCCATGGCCTCTCCTGGCTACTGCAAAAATTAACCTTGTCCTGGCCAGAACCAGGAGAACTTTCCATTGATATTGTTAGGGGATGCAGCAAATTCAGCACCCAACAAGGTATACTGTATGACAAACGCATGCCTCCCATGCCAAGAAATTGCTATGGCCCAGTTAATTCACTTTTTCTTTAAACAAAGACTGTGACATAAGTTTGTTGGGTCCAGTGACCAAGACAAAAACAGGAGAAACAGCACTGTGTAAATGTTTCAGCTGTTTTTCTTAGACAAAACAACAGAGCAAAGGGAAATACTAATAGCAATTAAAAAGAAAATTGCTGTGAATGGGTTTGAGTGGTTTGCTCAACACCAGGGTACCCAGATGGAGTGTAAATGAACAACATTTTCACAAGGAGTATGTGCCCAATGTTTACCATGGGAACCTGGCTTTGGACCAGTACAGAAAATTGACCCTAAGGGAACAAGTCCACAGAGATGCTCTTCTGTTATCTGAGACAGTATTGTGTGACTGGGATTGATGCTACACAAAGCTGGAAAGTCAAGGTTTTAGAAATATGCATGCATAGCAACCAATAAAATGTACCTATCATGAATGTTTTCTGCAATATCATGAAGAGTCATCTACTTAACTGGTCCTGCATGGCTTAAAGACAGACTTTACAAATAAACTATCTTCTGAAAGAATGGGTGACTAGTGACAAAACTTGATTTGCAGGGAATATGGATGAAGCATTAGGTTATCCAGATTGAATAAGATACCTTACTAGAACCCACATGAGTGGGTATATTTTATCTTTTCCCCTTAGGTATTCAAAAATAATCTTCTTTACTTTGCTTTGCCATTTTGTTGCAAAACCAGCAAAAGCAACATGATAGAAACCAAAGCAAACTAATCCAAAAAATCCCACAGTACAGAGTGGTAACAGTAACTGCACAGCTTCCAAAATATTCATCAGCAGAACCTGGCTCAAAGGGAAGTAGATTGATCTGAAACAGCAAAAGGGAAAAAGTGGTAATTAAAATCATCACTGCGTAAAATCAGCTTGTCAGGGAGAGATTGAAAAGTCCCTGTTAACGATGACCTGAAAATTGACCACAATCTATTGATTTTCTCTTAAGATAAGGCTCAAGTGAAACATTTTATAAATTATATTAATTATAGATATAAGTTTTCATTTACCCTATAGCTAAACAAATGGGAAGAAAAGCCCTCCTGGTGGTGTTCAGCCACTCTACTTAGAAACTTGGAAAAAAAATCAGAAAGTTCAACACACCTGAACAGCAGAGGAAGTATGTCAAATGTCTTTTTGAACAATTTTTTTTCAAAGAACCTCCTACAAGGCTTCATTGACAGTGGATGCTTCTCCTAGCATAAGCAGTCTATTGTAAGTTGCTTTGAAATGTAACCTAAATCATCAAATAATAATTTAGTCTTCTGTGATTTTTTATCAAATCTTATTTTGAGTAAACAGGTATTTCATAGAGAAATATTTTTGTGAAAAGAAGCTTAAGAGTTTTGAAGACTAATCTAGGAGATGAGGAAGAAATGCTACAAAATCCACAGCAGGGGATAAATAAGATAAAGAACAGTCTTAAAAAAATATATATAATCCCTAATCCACACAAAAATGAACTAAAAAGACCCTACCATTTAAAAAACACAATACCCATAGTCTGTGAGATTTCAGTCCTAAGAAAATGAGTTATAACTACTTAAGACTTTCTTTGAGTGAAACAGAAGGGATCAAGAAAAGATTCAAGAGAAGGCTCAAATAATTTACTCTGGTAAACAATTTACTCGCGATTGATATAATCTACAAATATATTTATGCTGTGTATTCCAAAAGACTTCTGAGAAAAATGGGACCTTTGCAAAAATTGCAAGTTGCTATTAAAATGCTATTTAGGAACATGCAGCTATTTATATTCAATGCTATCTCATCAATAAGGTTGTGTCCTAGTTACTTCTCGAAGAGATAGAGCAGGCATATTTCTGTAGCAAGCAGACAAAAATATGTATTTCAATATAGATATTGAAGCATTACATTATAGTATGCATGACATGAGAATTAAATACTACCAGTGCCTGCTAAAAAAGTTGCCCAGAGCAGTTGTGGATGTCCCATCCCTGGAAGTGTTCAAAGCCAGGTTGGAGGGGGTGTTGAGCCTCCTGGTCTGGAGGGTGGGAAAGGTGTACCTGCCTGTGGTGGTGGGGGGGTTGGAACTAGATGATCTTTAGGGTCCCTTCCAACCTAAAGCACTCCAGGATTCTGTGCATTCACTTGAGACACAATGCAGTTATTGGTCATAGTCAGCATGGGTTTACAAGTGAACGTCCTGCTCAACCAATTTAATTTCCTTTCTGCATTAAAATTCAGTCAAAGCTGTGTTCTGATTTTATCGTTTAAATTTATTAAAAATGCATAGATATCTCTAAAAGTATACAGCAAAGAAAAATCTAGTCCACTGACAACATGGAAACACATTAATTACCCATAGTATTTTTTTACCCCAGTGCAAAACCAAAGGGGTGATGGAAGTCAAACACAGGTCACAAGTGAGCCTGGCTGAACAACCTTATGTGTTGTTGTTTAAATTTTTTGGGGGGATCCCGGGCAGGGTACCCCGGGAGCTCCCCAGGCTCTGGGGCCGTGGGTGTTCCTGTGCTGGCAGGCAAAGAAACTTCAGATGGCTGCTGAGGTGCTGATGGGATGAGGGTTTATTCACTGAGGGAGAGGGGAAGGGAAAGGGGGGAGGGAGAGAAGAGGAGAGGGATGGGTAGGAAGCAGTCCTCGAAGACCACCAGGGCAAAAGAGGAGGAGCCCTCCTCGTTTGCACCCTTAACACCGAGGTTCAAGGTGAGTGCGGTAAGATTCTCCAGTCAATAGAGTTACAGATACACGATACTGCAGGGAGGATACAGACTTGGGATAAACCATACATTTTCCAGGGGTGAGCCAGAGCAAACCATTTCCATAAAATGCAATTCCACACTTATGCATTTCAAAATCTTTTTCCAAGTGTCACTACTCCAGGGAGAGAAATATAGCAAATGGGAATAAAATTATAATGACAACAAAATATATTCTAGACTAGCTTTATACCTTGACAGTTTCAGATAACCTTACAGGACTGCACTCCTGTGTTCTCTGTTAAAAGATCAAATGTTCTGTTAAATGACAAAATACCACCTTCATTTATGTTCAGTCTTTGATAATGTCTATTCTTTTGCTGTCATAGTCACATTCAAGGTGATCTTTATGAGATCCTTTCACACAGTATATTGATGCCATTCTCTACAATGTTTTAGGCAACCTTAAACACTAGTCAAGAATAAACACAAATCCTAGTCACATCAAGGCCTTTTAGATAGTAATTTTCTTTTTCCTCTGATCTGCATGGCATATCTGCCTACAATATTTTTCTTTTATGAACTTGGCTCTCAGCTATGATGTTCATTCATGGATAAATGCCATCCCCATATATTTTAAGTAACATTTTCTCCTTTATATATTTTCTTCCAATGAAAATAATCACTGCTTCTTCAAAGGATGCAAGTATTTCTCTAGCATGAAACTGAACCTGGTTTTAATCATTGTGTCAATGAAATTCTGCTTAGCAATGACAGAGATCTTGATTCCCCAGTACAGTTACTGATTATTACCTTCAGACTGGGTAGCAAAGGAGAAGTTCTGATTGTGCAAATATCAATGGTTACAAGAGGCCCATATTGTAGATCACTGTTTTAAAGTGAGGCCTGATTTAAGAGACCTGAATTTCACTGGAATACCTAAAATAGCTTATTAAAGGATTTTAACTGACTGGCTTAGACTGCACAGCTGTGGACACATGAATGACTCGAAGAGCAAAATGCAACCATCTTTATTGTCTGTTGTTCATCTATTTCATGACGGGTGAGTGGAATGAGGAGAATTTGGTGAAACATTAGTGCTAAGCTGCCTTATCGTCCCTTCCACCCATAAACCTGTGCCACAGTAAGAAGCAATCTGTATATACTCTGCTATTTAGCATGACTTCCTTTGCTATTGGGTACCTCCTGCCACCCTTAATCTTCTGTTCACAACAAACCTTAGTAGCATTCACTGCACTTGCCAGTGTTCATATATAAAACTATTTGAAGCTCAGCCTTTGTTTGCAAAAGGTCACTAAAGATAGCATTGTGAAGCTCCACATGCACTTTTTCTCACAATAATTACCGTTCTAGATGCACTCAGTTTAAAGTAAAAGAAATGAGTTTGTTTTCACCATTAGCTTTGAAAACACAAACACCCACAGTGTCCCAATGAGTCCTTTTTGTATTGTATACCATCACCTGGATAGTGCCTTTAAAATAGGAGCTTTGAAAGCCCTGGTGACATCTTCTGTTACAGTCATATCATGTGTTCCACACCCTCCCTCATCTCATTGTGTCCAGCCCTTCGCATGAAATTCTCAGTACTTATGTAGGTGACACACAGAGATCAAGAAACTGTCCTCCAGAAAATGGAATTAGCCACCTAATATCTAGCTCTCACATTTTTCTTGATAGCAACTGCAGGCTTGATTGTCAGTGCAGTTTTTAACAAAAGAATTTTAAGTATCAGTTGCAGAATATGACACACTTTTCTCTCAGACAGATGAAATGCAGCTAGAACTATATGAGGAAATCTGTTCTTATCTTGCAGAAGTACTTTTTCTTTAAAAATTATAACTGTAGCATTTGCTAACAAAATGCCTTGCATTTGAGCAGTGACAAAAATAAACTCTGGAATTCCGAAATTCAGCAACAGTAGTGATAACTACAACAGCCTTTTCTACATCTCCTCAGTCCTCACTAGATGGTTGCTTTTTTATTGGGTTGTCCCTAGGTCTACAATGAACAAAGATCTCATTAAAACTCACAGTGCATAGCAGAAGACTCCAGCTTGGTGGGCATAATCTGACTTTTGTAAAAAATTATATCACGAAGTGTACTTAAAACACTAAAAGATGAAATTTGGAGGTTCTTTCATGCAGTGTTACATCCTGTGGAGAATTTAAAAAACACAAGATGTTTGCAGACTCAGCTTTTCAAATATTGACAATTTTTTATTTACTTCCTTCTGAAATGAGGCCAAATCACATATCTACAAAAAAAAAAGTTGTCTTATGCTCATCACAGAAAAACAGCTAATTAAATGTTAAAAGCAGAAGTCATTCAACTAAATGGTAGAGTGCATTGGTATGAGGACACATGCATTTTTATTTCTTGTAACCAGTCAGATGTACTGTAAAAGATTATTATACCACAAAACCTGCAAGCCATGACAACTAATTATACACTGTTGATGAGCTGCTATCAGACATCAAGAGTTGCATATTGAACCCAAATGATGCAGAAGCCATCCCCAATGATACTAGAGTTGGATTTCCACTTGTGCCCATGTTCCCTCCTTCACACAGGATACGTTTGTGCATATAAAAGTGTAAATACACTGTGATTTGTCTGTATATCCCTGTGACGACAAATTCAATTCTTGCAACCAATTGGTCAATAATCCAATGATTATTTCATTGCTTGGTTGTTACTTATGATATCATGCACTCAGAACATATACATAAAATGAAATTAGGTGGCAGGCTTGATTCTTTAAACATACATATTAAGGATACTTTTATGGATTCATTACATGTCTTTTGGCCAAGTTCTGAGAAGTTTTTATTAAAATATTGTGAAAAGAAGGCCTGTTCCTACTAAATCATGTGAAAAGGTAGTGGATGAAGGATCTTTATCTGCTTGACCTATGGACCCTCAGGTACACATCTCACTTTGTGAACAACAGTTCCACATGTAAAACAGATCATCACCTGTTTATTTTAGAAATTCTTTGAGGTACTATCATGTAAAACAAATAAAATATCCAAACATTGAACCCACTTTATTTTGAACTGACATAGTGACCAAGCACAACAATTTAATAAATTAATTGTTTTGAGGGCTTCTCACATACAAATGGCTACATAAACAAAAAGTTATCTAAAGAAGAAAAAGTTTTAAGAAAGCAGTAGGAGAAAAGCACGACAATTATGTAGTATGTTACAGATTCTTGGTGATATTTCAACCCATCAAATATTGCTTTACAGTACTTCTCACTCAATTCATTCAGTAAAAAATTTCAGACCCTGCATTTCATAAAGAACAGAGGTCCAAACAGCTACTTTTGAACAGTTCTTCCATTTTCAGTGTCTTAAGAAAAAAAATTTAAAAACTATTCAGTGAGCAATACATTTAATTTTAAGAAGAGTTCACAACATCCAGGGCTTCCTGTCATTCTGCAGAAAAAATACACCCAAAATCACTCTCTAAGACAGAGTGAACTTTGAGGATTCATAGTATTTGTACAATTAATATTTTATAGGTGATAAATTTTAATAACTCCCACAGACATGATGGCACTGAACACTCACCAGAGGGTGGGCTCAGTCATGCCTACAGTAGTAGACAAATGGGCTCAAGCTGCCATTCCACATTTCATCACATTTGACTTCCTCAACTCAGATTCCATTTTAATGCATCTCAAGGTACTGCTTAATTTGCTTTTTTTTCTAGCTAAGGAAGAGTTCTGAATTTGGAAAGGCCAGTAAATATGAATTTGATAATCATGTTCACCTAAACATCTCTTTCCTAAGAGGGATTTCCTGTACAGGAAGGAGAGGATGCTCTACATTCATCCCTAGCTCTAGGAGCACTCACAGTCCCTTTTGGCAATTTTTTTGGTAAGTGTCCAACAATCTGCTGTATCAGATTTTCAATATCCATAAGTGGTAATGGAGCCATAGTGGTCTGCCCAATGTCAGCTAAACAAGTGCATGTAAAAACTGATTTTAGGCAGCACCTAAAATCTCTCTTATCATTCCTGATTTTGAATACAGAGTAACATTTGGAGCGTCTAAAGCACATGGCAGTGCTTGATAACCACGAGGAAAGGTCTAATCTTGTCTGCCCCACAGTCCTAGCACAACAGTAATGCAAGAGGGAGCTTAGGAGATCTCCTGTTGCACCTTTCCTCTAACAACTGTGATCCAGTCATAATTTACCTACCTATTTTTACTAAACCTCAGTAGATTGCTTCAGCTTCAACTGCCCAGAAAGTCTCCTGCCCTATCCTCTCTCCAGACCCCATGCTATACTGGTATTCAGGCATGCAGTCTCAGTGGGAAGTATCCCCTTCCCATTTGCAGTCTTGTGTGGATTCAACCATAAAAAAGCAAAATTCAAGTGCCTGTCATCAGCAGTACTAATAAAATACATCTATTGGCCAATGAATTTTAAATACTTCCACAGCTCCTCAGTCACAGTGTTCACATACCAAAGCCTTTATTTAGAGATGCAAGCTTTCTTCCACAGAAAAGTAGGTCAGGTAGCTAACAGAAACAGTTTAACATCTGAAAATACTTAACAGTGAAGTCAACAAGTTAAAGTTCCATTTTGGAATATGGACCAAGACTGAATTAGTGATTTTCCTCAGGTCATAATAAAGAAAAACTTGGGAAGTGTTTTCACTTAAGCAAGAAACTATACTCTCTCAGTCTGTCAATTCCATCCCATTATCAACAAATCTGTTACTTTGAATTTGTTTCACAATAGGAGTCTACTTGTTACTAGCATTTTAGGTAAAAAGAATCAAAGCAGATAAGAAAAAAGCCATACATGGCTTGTATGAAACCCCGGTTCCCCTTCAGTTCTGGGTAAGGAAAGAAAAATTGCTTTATTACTGGTATTCACACTGCTGCCTAACTAAGATCAGGTTAAATACTACTACTACTACTACTAACTTAAACCTTCAGTGTAAGAGGATTTAACAGTGAGAAAAATTCTTGCTAATTCTCTTAGCTCTATAAATGACTCCAATGTGCTTAAGGAGGAAGCTTTCATCTCTTAACCATGAGTATGCTTGCAATCACATTAATTGCTCCACTTCTTTCTGCCTTCTCTCACATTGTTACAGCTTTATACTCACTCAAAGTATTTCTACTGCAATTAAAACTTTCTGCAGGGCCATCTACTTTGCACATACCTGTCAATGTTCTAAACAGAGTGGCTAAAAAAGGCTCATAATTCATGATTTAATTAATTTGTTCTCTGGATCTTTTAGATCCATGGGGGCAGTGATGTAGCTAGATCTGGAAACGGAAGGCAAAAACATGGAATGCCTTGCCACTTAAATGTTTACATTATTTTAAGTGTTAATTATCAACTAAATGTATTTTACTCCTTCAGGAATACCACATGACTTGCTGCAGCCCTTTCACAGATGGAAGGCTTCCCCGAACACGGAGTGTAATCCCAGGTTACAATGCACCTTTCCACAAAGTCTACAGTAATCACTGCATGAAAACAAGATGCAGAACTTGGGCTCCAATGCAGCACGTTCAAAGATGGCAAGATGTTATGATTTAATGGTTTTCAATACAGCAATTACACATACCACAAACAATTCTCTCAGTAGAACAGATGATGTTTGAACGATTATCTTTGAAAAGCTGTTGCAACAGGAAAAACAATACTCCCTTCTACTCCAAAGCTATTTGTTTTGCTGTCTTGTAGAAGGTGTAGGAAATGAATACATGTTGCAA
This sequence comes from Prinia subflava, assembly GCF_021018805.1. Lineage (NCBI taxonomy): Eukaryota > Metazoa > Chordata > Aves > Passeriformes > Cisticolidae > Prinia > Prinia subflava. The sequence goes on along the minus strand of NC_086283.1, from coordinate 35,027,658 downwards.
CTTAAAAATAATTACAGAAATTGTATGAGGACAATAAAAAATTTATAATTTCAATAAAACAATAAATAATATTTATACCTCCTCTAGCTCTTAAACTGCACTTTCAGAGTGGTCATATAAATTGAGTTCAACTCCTTTGTTTTGGATTGAAATTACTTCAGGCCTAGCAGTACAACCAAGATCAGAGGCTGATGAAGTGGCTGCCCCAAGGCAATCATGAAAGCAAAACACCAGAGAAGGAATCAAATCTCTGCAAATCCAGTCTCCTCTCACATTAGTTGTCACTAATGGAAAATGCAGAATATCATCTGATTCACAGATGAAGCAAATTACTGTATTTTCAAAGTGTTCCTAACTTAACATTTGGACCACATTGAACTATCCCATGGTCTGACAGTGTCACCATTCATGCTACAAAATGTGCACACAAAAAGGTTCAAGCTATTTGAAGATAGGAAATAGCAGGAACAATTTTCTCCTCTGGTATGCATGCATTATGACACAGCTGTGAATCAGATGACTCAATTACTGTTCTCTACAGAACTCTACCTTTCATAATACACAGGGTGAGTGGTGCTCATTGAAAAACAATGAATCAATAGCTTGTTTTCTGCTAGTTGCTCAATGTTTGTCCTGGAGTCTTATTTACTATACATACTGCATGACACTACTCTAAAAAGAGAATTCTTTATCTTCTCAATAGCCTTTTTTTTTTTTTTAATATTCACTGGTATTGTAATATTTAAAATTACAAATATACTTATTTTTACAGTATATTAATTAGATAAGCAAATGTCAATTTTTGAGAGCAGCAGCTGAGGAACAGGGAGACTAAAGTAAATGAAGTAAACTTCTTCAGAAGTTTCCTTAATCAGATGGTTTGCCTTCTAAGATGCTGATTTATCAGCTGTTTACGAAAACAATTTTGATGAAACCTGAAGGATGTGTTGATTTCAAGATGTTTTCCATTTCCTGGCCATCAAAAGCTACAGAAAAATTCACTACCAGGGAAGAACGACACTCAGCTGCAACAAAAGAAGTGATCATTTCAAGCCTCTCACAGATCTCAGGCAGGCAACAGCAACTGCTGACAAAAATTCCAAGCAACTAGCTATCTACTAGCCATGAAGCAGTTGTCTCTACAGCAGCTGCCAATGCACACTCCTAGGATGTGCAACGCCCACCAGCTGAGGGAGAGGAGCAGTGCCCCTGGGCCTGGGGGCTCACAGGAGGTACTGCCCCATGCCATACTTTGCTCAGCATGCTGTTATCTGCTGCTGCAGTTTCCACTGCTCACTATGCTGCAGAGTGGTTTTATAAACCACTTCAAGAGCACTTGAGGACAAAAAGGCTTGCATTTTCTCTCCTGTCACTCTCATTCCAGTAATACACAACACATTTGTTCAGGGATTCATTACCAAAATGTTCTTTAACATAAATCTAGAGAAAAAAAATCCGGCAGTGGTTCCTTAAGCAATTGTTCCATTAACATTGGGAGTAACTAGTCCGCAGGCTGGAGATTGCAAAATGCTTTGTCCTTTCTACTTTGCAAAGCATTATAACTCATTAACAAGCCCCTGTTAATTGAATTTGATTTAGTGTCAACACTGTCACAATCACCCAGAAGCACACCACTAAAATTTCAATCCTGCTTGCTGTGATCATTAAGTCCCATTGTCAAACAGAAGCTCTGCCTCTGTGGTGAAGGTTGTCAGATCAGACTCACAGGGGCTCTGCATTTCAGCTGCTAAGTGAAATACATAAAAAGTGACAAAGCTACCACTTAGAATGTACAACTAATAGAGAAATTCATTAGTTAAAATTACATGAATAAACGCTGCTGTTGGCTGTTCCATTTCTGATCTCAGTTATCCTCTTCAAAACACAAAATCCTGTAGACCAACAGATTTGAAAGAATGAGTGTGACAGGAAAATGACTGGATTTTTTTCCCATATAAATCTCCTTTCAAATAAACAGAACAAAAATATGGAAGGAAAAGGTAGATTCAAACTACATCACTGATAACTACAGATTTTTTAATATACTGAGCTTGCTGGTAGATTTAAGCTAGATTTTTTTTTTTCCCTCTTTGTCCAAATCAGATAGATAAGCAGCAAAAAATTGTTTCAAATACTCTATCTAGGGGCTTCAGGTAAACAATAATACCATTACTAGTAATAAAATGAAACAAAAGAAAACGAAATACTAAGAACAAATATTGTTTAGATTCTGACCCTTAATGAAACCTGAAAGAAAATATTCAAAGTCTGAATGTTCTATCTAGAGTTGCAAGGAACCATTCAGGGGACTGAATAGCTGACTCTTCACTTTGGCCAATCACTGGCCTAAGGAAGCACACTCTTGCTTTTTAAGACAAGTGAGTATTTAATCACTCAATAAGGCAGAGTTTCTTCTGTCTCCAGAGGGAGAAGTTCATGAACCACCAGAGTTCATGATACTCCATCACATCTTTTTATTTTAGTATTTTACATGCAGGCACAAATCCATCCCCCACCAATGTGTGTGCTTGGGGCTTCCCTACCTGAGCAGCAGTGTCATTAAATGTCTATCTCAAAGATCACAGTAAAGTGACATAAGTACTGAAATACTAGAAAACTATGAAGTCGTACTCTTGCAGTTGGGGGACACCAGCATTACTGGCAATACTGTGAATCCATTGGATTCATCTCTGGAATCTCACATCTCACCTGAAAACCAAAACCAAAACCAAAACCAAAAAAAAAAAAAAAGCCCAACAAACAAAATAAACAACCGATGAAAAACCCAAAACAAACAAATAAAACAAATAAAAAGACTCCCCAAACCCACAGTGAAAATACTGAGATCCGATGATTTACCACTTTATGTTGATCCTGATCTTTTTCATTTTCCAAAGCAAAGTTCCTGTGTTACAGAAATTCAGTCATTATATCCTCAATTACAGACTATAAAATTTGTATTACAGAATTTCACTCCATTTTTATTCTTATTATGGCTGTTTCTGTTTTCCCTGCAGTAGACCCCAAACATTCTCCAGATTAATAATGCTTCTCATTTTTGCACTGTCAGTGCATCCCTAATAATCATGCCATAGTCATTAATGGAAATACTCAGTAAGGTTAGCACAGAAACTGATACCCGAGGAACTCCCCTAGAAAAATTACTCTATTCAGTCCATTACCATGTGTCCCTGTCAGCAATATATCACTTTGTCTTACGTGGAATCCCAAAACCCTGAGATTAAATAAATCCAAGCTCATATTCCAGATTAATCCATTTTTTCCTCTGATAATTGCCTGTTTATTGTTTGCTTGTGCTTTGAATCCCACCTATCAAACACTCAAAATTAAGTTTAAAAATCCCAAATGACTTCAGGGAAACGCTTCTCTCACAAGAATACACTCTCAGGAGTTTTCAAGAGCTTTCTGTGAAGAGGTGGAGGCAAACCAGGTCTCCCCACAGATATACTCTGCCACACTTACATGGGCAACCTAGCCCTCAACTGAGCTCTTGTGGAGCTGCAACCCAGCTTCATTCTGAGCAGCCCAGACATAGCCTGAATGTCCCCACTATGAAAAGGTAGCTGACTGATTTTATAAGGTTTCCTTTCTAATATCATTGTTCATTGGTGTCACACGGAGTAATTTTCAGTTGTGTAGAATTTCCTCTGGCAAGTTACAGTCTCACTTTTTCAAAAGCTTTGGTCTTGAGAATAGTGTAGTGAAGTACTGAGGAATATTTTTATATTCAGAGGACAGTCCATTACATTACATGTATTACATGCATTACATAAGTGTGTCTAAAAATACTGCTGGTCCAACATAGTATATATATATGTATATTCGTCTTGCAGAAATCATGCAAAACAACACCTGAGCAGTCTGCATGCTTTTCTGTCTTGTAACTCAAAATCTCTGGGGTTGGCTCATTTTTTCCATTGTTGTTGCTGAAAGGCTCTTATGTGTGGGGTTTTTTAAATGCAGAACTCCCCCACATCCTAGGAACTTGATAGTCTTCTTCTTCAGTCTAAAACACATATTCTGATGATCCTGCAGTCTGTTCTTTCCAGATAGGCGTACAATAACTTGTCTGTTGGAAGTTCTTTGTCTCGTCTATCAGATTCCAAATTTCTTTCTTCCCTGCTGGGCTGGAAATGATTCAGCTTTGATAAGGGACAATATTATGCTGCTTACAGACTGCTTTCACCCAGGCTGGCCATTTCTTTCCTCTTTTCAAGAATTCTATGGACCCTTATTCTGTCTGTGAGAACATCCTTCCCTATCAGGGTTTTCACAACACATTGCTGTCACTTCTCCAGAACTGGCTTGTAGAAACCTACCAACCAGCCCTCTCTGTGTTCCCCTTTCCCTCTGATCCAACTTGAGTCCATGAAAGTGTGCTCTTACTATCCAAGGTCAGAATAACGTGATTGATCACTTGCTATCTTCCATCCCTATCCTACCTTGTGCATAGAGAGACTCAAGATCCTTCTCATTTTTTTTTTCTTTTCCACATCCAAATCTCTGGGTGGGAGAAGAACTCAGAAACCTGTTTTAAGCATTTGCTCCCCAAACTGTGTGTGGGCGGCTGCCTCACTTCATTCTTGCCACCGTCTAGACTATTCTGTGAAAAAATTCTAGTTGTTATGTAAAAGAAACACACCAGACATCTCAGTAGTCTAGTATCTATTTTTAAATTGTGCAACTTTGTGTCATTCCAGTTAGCAACAACTACATGAAGTATAAAAAGATGTCCATTTTAAGCTGTTGAAATCCAACCACTTACATAAGACATGACTAATTACCAAGAGGAAACCAAACTTCCACAGTACAATTTTGCTGTTTCAATTCTGCACCATTTTCCCCATCATCTGTCCAGAGGACCTGATTGCCAATTGCCTGACTGGCAAAGACTTGGGTTAAGATGAACAAAGCAATCAGAATAAAGGCTGCTGCTAGTCCTTATTTTGGTTTGATGTTTTCTGGTGTTTCTAAGATTTTTACACCTAATGATTGAATTATCTTTACACTGGGGGATTACAACTGCTGGTATGGCACTACAGTTTACAAGTAAAAAATACTTTCCATTGCATTTACAGATAAAAAATAGTATGCAGCCCAGATTTTTTCACTAGAAATGGCTTTCAAAGAACTGTGAGGAAAAATAAACATCCTTTTCTTTTGTTCTCCCTAAACGTGCATACCCTGATGTCTTCTAAAGGGCCAAAAATGATCACAGAAGATTCTGAGCTGAAAGGGGCCCACAGGGACCAAGTCCAGCACTTAAGTGAATGGCTCATATGGGGATTGAAGCCACAACCCTGATGTTATGAGCATCATGCTCCAACTAACTGAGCTATGTTCTCCCTATTTTCAGAAGGAAGATGATGAAAACACCATAGTCAGGCTATTTAATGTACCTCTCCTGACCTGAAAAGATTTGGCATTAAATGTTTACCGCAGCAAAACCTTTTTCATAAGTAAAGAAGATCAGTTATTTACACATACATTTTAGTTATTGTCTCAATGGGACTTGGTATTTCAACATGACAAAAACTCAAAACAAAGTCAGGAGTGCAATAAGTCACACTGGTATTGTGCCCTTAACACTGAAACAGATGTTTCTAACATAATTTCTATAAAGCCATATGTCACATCAGTAAATAAAACAGCAATTCTTAACAAAGAGTAAGTTAATTTCAGACATGAAATCTTTTGGTCACGGTATGAATGTTCAAGAAATGTGTTAATGAACTGTACCGTATGGTCTAAGTATCATATGAAACAATGAAGATGTAGTTTTGCATTCTAGTTTAATGATCAGATAGCACCACGGAAAACATCTATGTCTAGAGTTACCAAACAGTGCAGAAATTTCAAGAGAACTGCTGTATGAAGTTCTACATAGTTGCCTCCCAAGTTACATACTTTTAAGGGATGTGGTAATTTTTCAAACTTTGTGTCAACAATTTTGGTGCTGCTATAGGGAGCTTCTTATTAAAAATATTCCTGAAACTGTTTATGTGATGAACTGTTCACGACATAGTTCTCAGGTAGCTACTTCAGCTCATCATGACAAATTTTCAGTACAGCTGGAAGTTGTGGTATACAGCTTGTGAAGTTTGAGAAAAGTGGGAAGAGCCTGGAATGACAGATTGATTTACAGGAATACCTGCTTAGATTCAAAAAATCCCAAAAATGCAAATAAAAACATGTGGCTTCATCTCTCTAGATCTGGCAAGCAGCAGTTCTAAAGTGGAGAACAGACACCCAGATCCATGTACAGAATCTTGAAATGGCCAGTTGAGCTGACAACTCAAGTCACAGAAGATGATCTCAATCATGCTTGGCCAGGTACCTGGCTTCAGCTACAGCAATCCACTGACTGCAAAGTATGGCTGAAGTTGTTTCAGATGTGGTGGGAAGGTATTTTTCAGATGTAGTAGGAAGGTATTTTTCCACCCTGTGGAAATTTTGGGCATTTCAGAAGCCTTCTTATTCTGTAATAGGAAATTACCTCACAGAATCATCTGAGCTGGAAGGCGCCCACAGGGAACATCAAGTCCAGTGCTTCAGTGAATGACCCATGCAGGGATCAAACCTGCAACCTTGGTGCTGATTAGCACCATGCTTCAAACAACAGAGCTAATCTCCGTGGCTGAAATTCAAGGTCTCTTTAGATGTAGTCTATGAAAAATACGTCAGCTATATCAGCTTTAGAATAGCTCAGGACTTGGGTATATGACTTATATGAATATAAGAAATTTTAATTCTCTGTCCTGCTTCTTCCAAGAAAAGGTAAAATCGGACCGCTTGTATTGAAGATGATCTCCTCACTACTCATCCATTGGCTACTCTGTCTCACTTACAGTTATGTTACCCTGAACTAATACTGAAATACTTCTTGCAGTACAGACTCTAACTACTTTACACCAGAAGTCCATTTGGCTAGTTTATCCTCCAGCAAACACTGTTTGCCACGGGAGAAGGTTTTGCTAGTTCTTTCTGTCTTCAGGGCTCTTGTTCTGATCAAAGCATTTTCTCCTTGTAAATATGGCATGCCTGTTCCCATAGACAATTTTGATTTTGAATATTAAACATCTTCAGATTAAAAACAAACCAACAAACCAAAAACCACAGGACATGTGTCATCAACTCAAAAATTCAGGAATCTCAACCCACCCAAAATCAATTGCTTTTCAAAATTATAGTTGTCAAACTTATTTCACCAATATTGACACTGGTGCAGGAAAAGTATTTTCAATACAGTCTATCCCACTGAAATACAACCTTATTTCAAAGTGTCACGCCCCAGATTTGGTTATAAAATATGACAAAGTTGAGGACCTACAGGTGCATTAAACTAATTTAGAGGAACATACGGCAAAGATTCTTTTACTCCCTCAGACTTTAAAGTATTTTTTCTACTTGGGTTTACTATCACTTCAATAATGATACTTAATAGTACTACAACTAGATTTGCCCACAGAGACAAACAGCTTTGGCTCCCAATTTAGTGTTTATCAGCACAGTTTCTAATCACTGTCTGGTGGTTCTGTCTGACCCCTCTGTCTGAGTTACTAAGTGACTTATAGTGTAGAAAATGCAGTTTACAGTTTTCCATTTGCTCTAATTTCCTACTTAAAACTAAACTCTCTGAATGACCAAAATGCTTTTGTGTGGGTTCCAGCCTAATTCCAGCACTGACACTATCCCTCTTTCCTTGGGCACTCTCAGAGTTTGGAGACAAGCCCAGGAAAATCCAGTTACTTAATTAATAATATATCACAGTTATTTCAGAAAACCTCTCTGATTTCTTTAGGCTATAGGGTTTCTGTTAATTGTCTAATAAACTATCATACACCATAACCCTTAAGAAAACTGTGGATCATTCACATGTCCTATCTTACTACTACAACAACAAGATCCACTCCATGTCTTTCTCCTGATCTTACAAGCAAGAAAAACTCTAGGGCAAACCTTTAAAAAACTTAAAAGACAGAGAAATCAGGCTCTAATTAGAAACTTACAATGGTAAGGTTCAGTCAGAATTAGTTTTTCACAGATTGGGTATCAAGTAGAATAGAATGTGCCCATTTTAATGTACTCATGAATTTATTACACCAGCTGGATGAAGCTATCAGCTGTATGATGAACCACTGAATCACTATCAGCTGTATGGTGTCATGGGTATTTACACAATCCTAAATGTGGAATTTATGAAACACCATGTAAAAAACAATCTGGATATAATTCCTTTATTTACAGTCTAATTCACTGCAAATAGGTCCAATATAGCTACAAAAAGGTTGAGCTTTCTCCAAAGTTTAGGTCTTCCCAAATACAAAGGCATTGTATTTGTTGATTGTTGTTGACTTTTCATGGTGGAAGATGATTTTGTTTTCTTTTTTTTGTTGTTGTTTTGCCATCTTTCTGACCTTAAGTTGTGGGATGCTCTTTCTCTTATACTTTAGCACCCAGAAATGGCCAAGATGCTTGCAGCTACTGTAACACAAAGCATATATCACCCACTGAATCTACTCAAGGGGAAGACTGTCTCCATCCAAGTAATAACACTAGAACCTGTGTACTAGCCAACAAAATCTTGGCTACTCTAAGTCTACAGCTCAGTGTGATTATTGATTTGCTGATTGTACCTCATATTATTAATTTATTAATCTGTCTGGCTGCAACTTGAAACTAATTAAACGAACTTGAAATTTATTTTCCACAATTACTCTTGCAGAAGGCTAAAACCATGGAAGGAGAGGTCATCTATAATTAATGAATAGCTTCATAAATGTCCAACGAGGTTCACTTGAGATGACTTACTACAGTAGCTTAAACACTTCATACTGATACAGAAGCATGCCGATCTGGTTCCTTCTGTGGAAGTTACTTGACTTGCGTGTAATTTATTTTTTTTTATAAAATATTACCAACCGTACACTAATTTACATATCTGGTCATAACTAAATAAATCATTAAGAACTGGCTAAATGTACCCAAATATAGGCTAAATAACCCACAACAGCATATGAGAAAGCAAAATATTACTTAGGATCTCTGGAGATTGACCTTAGATCCACAATAAATAGTTTTTGCAGAACTGGGTTTCCTACCCCTACTCTAGTGACAATTTGAGACTAATTAAAACTTCTCAAATGACAAGCACACCATTGGCATGAAACAGCAGGAAATTTTTCCTAAAGATCCTCTTTAAAGACTTGTGCTTGCATTGCAATATTAAAAGACTATGGTAATTTAAGAAAAAAAGACCATATTAATAAGATAGTGCAAACCTATGTGTGTACCTTTGTCTTGGGCTGAAAAATGTAACCAAAAATGTGTATTCTATTTTCATCTGTTGAAATAGGTTGGGAGATATTGTTCCTTATCTCTTGTAACTCTAGGGGTGGAAGGAGGGCGGATGTCCTCTGTTAATGGGACACCTGATAACACCAGATAAGGCAGTGCCTTCTTATCTCTTCCTCCACCCATCCTCCTCCGAGGGACATCACCTGTGAATGGGGCATTTAAGGCCTCTCACATGATTGATAACATCACCTCATTCCATTGTGAGATGCTCCACCCAGTGGGAGGAGCCAAAGCCTTTCCACAAGGATAAAACCTGCAATCCCAAACACCAAGGGAGCCTGCTTCTACTGGATTCCCAGAGGACAACTGGACTGTTTCTTGATGATCATCTCTATTTCAATGGAGCCACAAGTGTCACTCTGGGAGGACTTACTTCGGGCTGCTTCCAAGACCCTGACCAACAGGGTGTCAGGTTTGCATTCGGACTCTGTCAGTGGTCCTTCGTACTATTGTATTGGTCTTATTTTATTTTTATTTTATTTTTATCTTTCTTGTTGTTTGTTCTTTCTCTATTAAATTGTTTTTCTGACTTGGAGTCTCACTGGTTTTACTTTCAAACCAGCACAACATTAGGTAAGAGGTGTGTACGTAGCTGTGTATACTCTTACATGTGCATTCTTCGCTGTTCAATTTTAAGAGGTATGAATCACTGCTGTGGGTGAGAGGAGTGAAGGCTGGTCCTGGCCTTCTCAGGAATACACTGCACTGCTTGTAAGCATTCCCTACATGTGGAACACCTTCCCATACTTGACTGTGACAGTGAGGCCTGTCACCACCCAGCTGTGCATACCCCACGGGTGCCTGCAAAATCCACGCCAAGTAGTACTCTACACTTCAAAATCCTACTTAATCCTACCATTAATATTACACTGACCTTAATGGAGCTACTAAATTGCCTCAGCTGACAGCCCGGCCAAGTTTGCTTTTATGACTTAACATTTGAGAATTACAAGGTTAAAAACATAATTTGTGGCTTTTTTTTCTAAACTCGTATAGAAGGCACTAACAAAATCTTGGGCAATTTGTTAGTTACTTGAGAGTTCCGCTTTATATATAGGCTAGATTATTTCTGAATACAGTTCCACTTTTACAGCATACCAGCTGTACAAGAATAATTTTTTAAAATGTCTCTGATGACCACCTCACCTACCCTGCAAACATTCACTGAAAAGAACTTTTGCAGGCTTCAGAATATGACAGTGACAGCTTGCATGTATAGAGCAATATTTGCCTTTTTTCTTAATTTTTCAGTTCTGAGTACACAGTGCTAAGACTAATGACTTTCATTGTCGGAATCCCCAGCATGAACCTCAGAACATCGGAGATTTAGAAATGCTTGCAATATATTTATTTCTTTTGATGACTCAAAGTAGTGTTTTGTATTTAAAAAAATTCCAGAAGATTAAACAGCACATTTCTAACTGGCCTTTTTTTTTGGTTTTGTTTTAAATTATGAACAGAAGATTGAAAGCTACAGGTTACTTATTATGAAATCAAATCTGTTATGTTTTAATTGGATCTTCTGGGCAGAACAAGTGATAGTTGTGTTTATAGATACATTCATTTTGTCACTTTTCTTTATGACTAGATAAAATAAGGAATATTATCATCATCATCATAATCACATTGACTTTAATTTCTGTAAAATTAATGTAAATTCATGTTGCAGTCACACACAGAAATGAAGCAGTTTTTATCTGATTCATTTGTTTTTCAAAAAATGCTGTCTGTGCTGAATCGTATTTAATTTTATATTCCACCATGTCATACATATTCAATATCATAACTGCAGACTAAATTTTGATATGTGTTTCTAGGGGCAGAGATGGGAGGACAGTGGAGCCTACTGACATCTACCAGAAAGATTAGTGGTTTTTGCTGCTGAAACATCAATTGTTTTCTAATTCACCACATATGGAGCAGCTATGGATGTTTTAATAGCAAAAATGAGACTCTGTAGTTCAAAAACTTCTGAAAGCCTCTTATTAGCAGATACCTAATTAGGTATCCTCTACAGCAGGTCAGCCAGAAAACTGCTTTCAGTTCTTGTGCATAAAATACGGTCCTATTGTACAAGAAATACCAGTGACCTGCAGTTCCGTGGCTTTCAGGATATTTTAACAGTGACCCGAAATGTTAGATGACCTGGTCAAAATGGGGGACTGGAAAAACAAACAAACAAAAACCAACCCTAGGAGAAATTCAGATAATCAAACGCAACAGCTTGAAGTGGGAGGGAGAATTGCTGGCTGATACTAATCTGGCTTCCTTAACCATAATAACAGACTTTTATAAAAGCAACAAGTATGCCATTAGGGATTTGAGCACAGTTGTAAAAGACACTTTCTATTTTTTGAATTCTGTGAACTGCAATAATTGTTCCTGCATTATCAAAAAAAAAAAAAATTGTAGATCCGCTAGGAGTTCAGAGCACGTTATCAAATGCAACACTGCCTCTGGATATCTTCTATTCTCACGCCAGGAAGTAATATCAATTTCTGCATTCCTGTAAGCAAGAGTGAGCTGGGCATTTTATAAAATTGTCTGCATGCTCCACTGTGTGTGATTTTAGCAGTAACTTTCAAGTTTAAGGTCTTCAAACGGCTTGATTTAGTTAAAACTAGGGACCCGAAATACCAGATATTTCCTGAGGCTCACTCCCAGACAAAATTTTGTGGGAAGGAAAAAAAAAGGTTTTGAACTTTGTAGTTCCACAAAATCCATAGAAGAATCAAGATGCAGCTTTGAAATTACATTGTATTTTTGCCTGCTCTTCTTTTTGGTGTCAGCATAGTTCTTTTATTTCTTGATGATCACAAAAGCTGAAGTTGCTTAATAGTACAGCTAAGTACAAAAATGTATAAGTGTAGCTTAAGTTCTCTACCAAAGCGTTCCTTTAAAATATAATTCCTAACCTTCTCACTGCTTTAATTAAATTCAGCAAATTTTACACAGCCCCAATATTTCTGGGATTATACATTTTGACCCCAATTATATGACAGCTATTTGATTACACAATTACCACAAAAGTAGTTGAAATTATAGACTTGCAGGAATCTTTAGAAATTTAAAATTATCACAGATTCTGTAAAACATTTTAGATGATTAGAAACAAGGTGGTGGGCAGAGGGTAAATTCAAGGCCAAGTACTACCTTAAAAAAAAAAATTTATTAATTTTGCAGAGATTGTAACTTAATGTACAGACCAGCCAGCCCTGATCAATATCACTGTGCCATCAGGAAATAGCTGAATAAAGTAGATACCTTGGCTTTTTCTGTATAAATGTACATGCACACACACACATATATAGCTACACAGAAATGTGGGTTGGTGTCCAGTCTTTAACCAGTGATTTGTACTGAAAAGTATAAACTGGAAAGAAATTTCAGTTTCTGTAGGAAAAACGGAAGAATGCAGATTTAGGTCAAGGTATTAATTATGCTGACATTGTCTAGCAGGCTTTATTTAACGTGATATATCTAATAAAATCATGCAATCTTTTTCTTTTCTTGCTCCCATCTTCTTGGGCAATTTTATATTCAGTATTGCAATGCAAACATCTCATTCCTTTGTGGTGCTTTCTGTCAATTGAATAATTTCTACTATTTGATGGAGACATCATCTAGTCACAAAAAGATGAACATTAAGTTCCCTCAGTGAAAATGTCTCATCCTAAAGCTTGTAAATTATGATTAAAAACCTAAACTCTTAGTCAGACATGCATTCTTAAGGTTAAACTTAAAAAACCCCAAACATTTAGTGTCAATGTGAATTAACAGTAGTAAGAAAAATATTCAGTATAAAACACAGTTATGCATTGTAATGAATTTTTTCTCTGGAAGATTTACACAATCATCCAAGTATGAGTGTAATTCCTATCTTTGCATGAAGCCCACATAAATAACAAGATAAGTAGGCAGGGGAGAGCTGAATGTTTTTTATAAATTCAAGCACTGTAGAGGGATAATCTGAAATTAACTTCACTTCATCTGATTATATTAAGAAATGAACCCTAAAATGTCGTAAGAATTTCAACATTTCCCAAATGCAGCATTCTAATGTGTAATTTCATTTAGGCTTGTGTAAATGTTATTCACCAATTCATAAAACAGCACGTGTTTTAACTCAACTATTGAGCAAACAACACTGATTTTAATAATCCTGTAATTTTTCTGTTTTCACAGCCTCTTACCCACTACCTAGTTTTCCCGTCATTTTCCCTTCTTACTTATTTGTAAAAGAAAAAACCCCAAACATCTGCCTTGCATACAAACATGTAAGTATATACAAAATACACTCCCCTGCATTTTCACATCGCCAAAGAATAACTAATAAACAACCAAGAGAAAACTCTTCATTCATTGTTGTTTCATCACATTCATTTGCATTTTCTGTCTATTGGAGCATTATGTTGAGAGAACTAATGGGTTTGTCTTAGTCCCTATGCCTTCGCTGAATGTGCTCTTAAGCACCCAATGGCTTTTTTTTCTTTTCACTGTGCAAATGAACAAACACTTCTTTTATTAATATTCCTAATTAAATCCACATTCAGACTATGTGAGTGTAAATGGCTGCTTTGCTGGACTGCATGTTTATCCGAGCTGTCTGCAGAACAATTGATTGACCTGTGCATGTTATGGATCAAGAGCAACAGCAGCACTTTCTTAACCATTTATTTTTGCAACTTATGTACTGTAAGAGGAGAAAATGTTCCACTGGCCAGCTAAGCCTTATCAATCTGCAGAGATCAGGAAATCTACCCTGTGCTTCCAGGGAGATTTTGGCATTAAGAATGATAAAGACTTTGGCACAATGTTTTCTAACTAATCAATAGGAAGCTTCTTAATGGCTCAGAAATTCAGTGTAGAATTGGTTAACTCCATGCTTTAAGTCTTCCAAAATACTTTCCTCAGAAATCTAGGTTAAAAGAAGATAAATTATAGGTATGGACAGAAGATAGATGACACTTAGTAGCAACACAATATACGATTTCAGTGGAGTCTAGATAAATCTTGGCAATACAAATACAGTAACTGACAGGACTTTCTGGCTTAAACGTATATTTTTGAGTGCCTAAACTGTGTATTCAGCACTGTTGGTTTGATTTATATCTTCTACAGAAACCTCCAGTGGGCTTATAGATGCTAATTCCTTCTTTCTGAATAGATGCTAATTCCTTCTTTCTGACATAGAGAAGCCGCCACGTCGAATCCACATTCAGAACCAGCTAAACACAACACTATTTGCTCTTGTTTACAGTTACTTAAAAAAAAAAAAATGGTCCAAGCCCTAGTTCAGTTTTCTAATACTGTAAACAGTAAAAACTTTCAGGAATTAAAAGGCATAGCTACTGAATAAAATACTACCTTTTTGACTACAATGGCTTTCATAGTTATGTCTCCAGTTACTAGCCCCAGACCTGTAATTTTGTAAGCAACATCTGCTCAGTATTTTTTAAGTAATCATGAAATAAATATAAATTTTCATGTTTCTTTTTTTTTTTTTTTTTTTTTTTTCTTGTATGGGGTGGTGTGTTTTGTTGTTGCTGTTTGGTGGTTTTATTTAGTAACAGAGTTTTGCCTTCTCTCTGCACTCTCCCTGGACTAGTTAAGTTCCCCCTGAAACAGCTTCTGAACCTGAGTCCTTTTACAGCTGAATAAAATCTGGTGAATCACAAGAGACAAAGGTCTCTATTGCAGTGTATCTAAAAAGAAGACAGCCAGTCATATGCTGTATTGAGCAGCATTATTGAATAGAATATAGCATACTGCCTCTTTGACAGGCTGAAAGAAACCACATGCCAGCTCTGATTTCAGACTTGCACAGGAGGCAGACCATGTTCTATCTTCAGCACATCCAGAAATCAAACAGTAAAAGAAATGAGGAGAAGGGGAACTGGGAAAGAAAGAAAGGTTCAACCTTATTTTATTGTAGTCCTACATAATATTCCTAACTTCAGCTTTTCTCAATTCATTTGGTCCTCAGAGCATTAGATGGCCTTTTTTTTTTTTTTTTTTTTTTTTTTTTTTTTTTTTTTTTTTCTTTTAAAATGGTAACATAATGAGAAACTACAAACAAGATTTTGTTTAACACCATTTAACCCAAACTGTCTGGGGAAAATGTCATCCAATCTCTTGTTGCTTAAGTACTTTGGATCATCAGGACAGGCAGGTTAGTTTTTCAAGTACTTTCTGTTCCTTCTGGAACTATCTGCTTTAATTCATTCTTTAACAGAAAGGAAACTTATCTACAAGTTTCAATCAGATAAGGATTCTGTGAAAGGAATAATGGCCTGACATTTATTTCTTAAAGATATTCAAACACAATTTTCAAAGAAATTAAATCTCAAGTAGCAGCATGTTTTGTCCTCACATTTACTAAGGACTTCTGGAGAGGAAGGATTCAAAATGATGCCACATAGGTGAAGCTCTGACTACAGATCAGTTCACTCCTTGGGTATAACTGTGTGAATTTTATTACTTCATCTTGGGAAGCATTTCATCTCTACATGATTCTCTGAAGTTGTGGTCCTGTTACTTTTCCCCCAAATCATTTTTACTTATCTGCAAGACAGAAAGGAGCTAAAGAGAGGTCCTATCTCATTATAGGTCATTAAAACTGAATTTAACAAGTGCATGACTACAGAAGAATAAAGACAGAAGACCTGATTCCCTTGTACCTTAGGCCAGTATAAACTGATTTTCTTAATGCAGGAAAAGAAATTTGGGATAATTTCCTAATTTATGTTTTTAAGAGCACATATATAAATCAGACTGTCAGTTGCAACCATTTACACATCCACTTCCATCTGTACTTTCAGTGGAATTAGTATGAAATAAAAAAGAATGTAGCACCTTGACTTCCCCTCCCTTCCTAATACAAACCATAAAGCATTTCTAAGCACACTAGTAACTTGATTTTTTTTTACTTAGGGATTTATATTACCAACTATTCATTGACTTACTCAAATGAAAGGGAACTGAAGATATTCTCCTAAGTAAAGCTTTCTGTTCCCTGAAAAAGCTTAACAAGAAATGGATACTTTAGTAGGGGATCAAGGACAAGAGGCGTTTCACATTGAATGGAAAAAGAAATCTTTTATAAACAGTTTACATTCTGCCTAGCACATATCCAATGACTGTTTGATTATGTACCTGCTATTACAGAGGGTAGTCACTAGTTTTAACTAAATCTTTGCAGAACGTTCTCACAGATTTGCACAATGACTTACAAGATCAATGGCAACAGGGACACTGCCTCTTTCCCCCAAATTTCACACTCTTCAAGACTCAGATTTTACCCAGGCATCTCCCTGAGAAGCCTGTTTTTTGGACAGCTCTGGAGCAACTACTCAAGTTTTAGATCTTGACCAGAACCCTACTGTGATCTCTAGCATTTGTTATCATACCTTGCTTTCTTCGGCACAGCTGATGCAGGATGCCAGGCAGAACTGTGCTCCTCTCCCCTGAATACTGGTTGGGTGGCTGTGAGTCACAAACACAGCACACGGTAAATACTCCATCTGCCACTGAGATCTCGGGAGTGCTGAGGCAACTCTGTTTATCAGTCTTTGTACTGCCTTCAGTGCGACAGAGAGTACTGTGACAGCATTTTCCCTCTCCCTAAAGTAAAGAATAGATGCAGAAGTTGCAAAGGTATGTAAAAGAAGCTGCAAAAATCCCACTGAATCAAAAGCCCATACTGTGAAATGTAGGAACTTAAAATACCTTAGAATATCCTTCGGCAGTTAAAAGGTGAAGCAGTTAAAGGGGTTTTAACCACCTGAACACCTGAAGATAAGAACACTTGGAATATATGCTTACCTTTCGAAACTCAGGAGTAATTAGAAGAAACATTATCTCATGGATTTACCTCCATCTTTTGGAAGGAAACACTTGCGGACTAAGAAAATACAATTTTTTTTACCCTACTATTGTGAGATGAAAGAACAAGATGTACTTTTGACTCAGCTTTATGATTTGGAATGTTGCTTTTGCTGAATTGTGTCTACTTTGCCCTGCAAAATGTGAAAAGAGAGTACGTGTGGGTATCTATCAACCAAAGCTACACAGTATTAATACACAACTGCTTTTTCCAAGTTTTTCACTATAGTATGCCTGTAGAAGGGCAAGTAAAACTGATCTTGGACATGGAAGCTTGCTGAGGAACAGGTAGTTAAGATTAAATGGAGTTCCTGAGAACCTGCTATGCAGGTCCTCAAAAGATTATGCTTATTTAATTAAACAAGTGTTTATGAAAAATGGTTTCACTGTGAACTACCAAAAATATCATGGTACCTTTGAAAGGAAGAAACTATGTGGTCATTAAGAGTCCCTTCAGTCCCTCACATGCTGCCTTATGTTTTCTGAAAGCACTGGCATGCAATGAACCCATCCCTCGGTCTCTCCTCAAAAGATGGCTTCTTTGCCTTATGAAAAAATATTTAAAGTCTTGTACCCTTTTCTTCACTTTGGACTCATTCATCCACCTGCTCAAGGCAGGTCATCCTCATGAACTGAGGAGAACAGGATGGATTAATTCTATAAATATCCACATACCCTGCTTGTTTATTTACTTTTATTTACTTAAATACTTGCTTATTTACTTTTAACTGCTACCCTCACTAGTGGCTGAATTGCATGTCCCTGGGGTTCTTTAAGTCCTGTAAAACATAATTGACCAATGCCTTGCTGCCCCAACTAAAAATAAAAATTTTGAAAGTTATGTATTAAAACTGTTACAGAGAGAAGATAAATTACAGACAGCTCGCATTCTGGAATCTCTGCAATTTAAATTTGACTGCCTTCAGAGTTATCCCTTATAATCTGCCTTTTGGAACTGCTGGCATGTGGACATTTTGAACATGGCCGTATCACTTCAGAATTTACAGTGCTGCAAAAGCATATTTTTTCTCACAACAGGAAGATCAGCAATAATTCCTGAGTTTATGTCCTATTTTACATCAATTCGATTATTTCATTCCTATTAAGACTCCAGAATTAGGTATATATCAAAGTATGTTGATGAACTAGGTATTTCCATCTGTTATGTTCACTAAAAATATTAATTCTTTGAGGCTTTACCCTCTCTTGAAGAAACTAAGCCATTGCAAGTGGATGCCCTCCTTGCTTCACTGATAGCCCAGACCATCATTACAATCAACACCATTCAGGCCTAGCAAACCAGGGATCCAGAACAATACACCCTGCATAATTGCAACATTGGATGGTTTCAAAGTTGCTACTTGAACCTGAATTTTCTAATACCAAAGGTTTGCCTGGCTTCCATGCCAGTCTCTGTGACCAGACTATGACGTGCTCTTTTATGAGTCACTCACTACACAGGCTGCTACAGCACAGTGCCATGTTCTGAAATCCTGCATGCTTGCGCTTCAGAAAGCAGCAACTGCCTCTTGAGCAGATAGAGCTGTTTCATGTCCAACTTGGAGTCTGTGATCTCCACCAACAATGAAACAGCATTTTAAGACAGGGGATGACACTGTAGGAAGCTAGCTAAGCCCAGATAATTGTATACAAAGTGTAAAAATATTTTAAAAATCTTCAGATAGGCCCATCAAGTGCAGTTTAAGACTGACATCACCATATTAGTGGGTGATCTGTAAGTTTGTGCTCAACAGCATTCAGCTGCTCCAAAGATGCTACTACTTTATTTTCATTTAAATAAGGTTTTAAATTAAAGGTTTAAGGCTAGGGCTGAACAGTGATCCATAAAAAAACCCAGAATACTATTTAGTTAGAGTGACCAGAGAAAGTCTGAGAACTATCATATGAAATGCAATGTCATGAACACTCTCTACTTGACAGTTCCATGCTGAAATGACATGTGCAGATCTCCATTAGATTCACATCACATGACAGAAAACAGAACAAGTCTAACATGGAAGTTTAAGTTTTACAACCTTATATATTAATTTGTCCTTCTGTACATCCCTTCTCAGATTTCTGAACTGACGACTGATTTAACTAACATTTTCAGATGAGACCATAAGGCTGACACAATTAGTTTTCAGTATTTTCAACAGTCCCATGTTAGAGAGAATAAGCACATTTCGTTTGTGCCCCATAGCTTTTGTCAACAATAAAAATGCTTGAAAAGTCACTTAATTCTTATACTTGTTTATTTTAACTGAAGTTTTACACATTTCAATTCCATATCCCTATTTCTATGGTTACTAATGGCTTCATTCAACATCAAAATTCATATGTTTTTCAACAGCTCTTTGAAATGTCTTGTTTCTAGAATGTCTGGTCAACTGCCTCTAAATGAGAGCCACTGCCTTTAACTGGGATGGGTTTTCTGGCATGTCCAAACATTGTAATAATTCAAATTCTACAGACAACCAATGTAACCTCTAAAGTTACTTTAAAAATGTCTCTTATCTATGTCACTAGCTTCTAACTAAACCATGTATTTCTATGTCAAAGACAGGTGATAGTGCTTATATCTGTACTATTCTTCTCGTGACTGTCTATCAATTCACATACCCAAATCTTTATCTCAAGACTGCGGTTTTCAGATTTTTATATTAATGTTAATATAGTAAGAAAGAATTTCTTTTTAAAACATTCTGAGCTGAGAGAACAAAAGAATGTTACAGAAAAATAAATAAACTTTACAGAAAATGCATAGGGAAAGGTTTGTTTTCATTACTTCCTTGTTTGGCTTCTATCTATTGGGAGATATAGAAATATATGATGTCTTCTTCAAAAAGAATGCTTTGGGGGAATTAAGTGGGTTGAGTAAAAAGTATTGGAATAGAAAAGGCTGCTGCTTTCATGTTAAAAACCAGAATGTTTTACCTTGTACTCTGGGGTTCTAAATTGCCAAGCTTGTGATGTGCTGTCACACCTTGTGCATTACGGACTGGTTATAGAGCTTGCTGATCTATATGGAGAGGTGAGAATTTGTCACTGTTGCATACGTGGAGAGATCAGTCAGATACAGTGATAGATCTGTTCTTTGCATGGTTTTGTATGCTGCCATATTATGGTGGCTCAGTGGCTGCCAAATCAAATTCTGAGCCTAGTTTTATGGTTGAAAAAAGAGGAAAAAGAAGTAGGGATGTCCTGACACAAACACTTTCTGCAGAAAAAAACCCCTCTTAGAACCTGTCTAGTGCTGTGCTCTATCTTCTCGGACAGTCACAGAGATCCTGGAGTTATTTCATAATCTCCTCCTGCCCCTGCAGTTCACTCACTACATAGTCCAGCACAGCCCTATGTGGAAGCAGGTATCTACCTCTCCTGGGGCTGTCAGTAGTGAAGATATTCTGTACAGCTAAATGTGTCACTACCAAAACACACAAAACAGTAGTGTAACACTGTAAAAGAGAACCTGGAGATGGAGCACCTTCATGCTGTGTTTGAAGTAGTGAACAATAGTATACTTGGTTTTTTTTAAGGCTTGCCTTAAAACTGTGGGGCCATTGCTGCAAAAAAGCAAGCCCCGAGTGGGCTATTCAGCCAAACCATCCCTGTCTAGAAGTACTATTAGTGGGGTGTTCAACCTGCAATAACATGTTTGGATGACACTGACTTTTTAAGTGCAAGCATTGCCATACACCAGCAACACTCAGTGGACTGGGACAGTTTATGCCTACCCCAGTAGAGAGTTCAGGTAGCAGTGACAATGAAAGAAGATCACAGTCTCTGCTCAAATCTGACTCCTCAGGCAGAACCTCATGTGACCTGCAAGAAGAAGAGTCCTTGTCTCTTCAAATCCACCCTACCCTAAGGAGATGCTGTGATGTCTCTGCTAAGGATGAGAGTTACAGCTTACAGAAAACCACATGCAGCATCCACTCAAAGTCAAAAATAAAAACACACAGGAGTGAAAAAAGGGATAACAGTATAAAGAGGGATGTGCTGGGTGCCTCTGTATGTAATGCTCTATTCCTGGCTTGTATTCGTTTATCTGTTCTCTCTTTTGGAAGTCCTGTGGCTCTTCAACTGCAATCTTTCCAGTATGTTGTGCTTTGTCAGAACTCTTGACTATAGGCCAATTAGACCTAAAAGCTGAAAAGTAAACTAAAATACTTTAACAAAAACAAACAAACAAACAAAGCAAGCCCACATCAAAATCACAATTACCTTGCATCTAGAATATATTTCAATAGTACTGTTGTGGCAGTAAAATTGATAAAGTGAGGTGAAAGGCACATGAAATTTACAAAAGTCTCCCAGCCCTTCTCTGTGCTTCTTCCAGAAGACACACCTGAGACCACTGGCCTAATGTAGGTTAATGTCTGACTCTCTTCAGAGCTTTTAGAGCATGTTGCCTATGCCTTTCTGTGCAACTAGGCTGCTGGTCCTACTTGTGGTTATTATTACTTTTTAAGCTGAAAATTATTATTATTATTATTATTATTATTATTATTATTATTAAGCTAAATATTAAGGAATATCTTTAGGAAGATAGTATCCACTCTATCAAGTGTATTTAATCATACTGCATAAAGGCTTTTTTATTGCTGATGGACAGAACATTCTGTTCAGAACATCATGTTCCTTACCACTCATCAAAGGAACAGCTGTAGAATGTATTTTACCTTTTTTCACACCATGTAAAAGTAGCTGTACTAGTTTTCACTTCTACGGATTAATGTAACTTGTATGTAGCAGTTTGTAATGACGAGACAAAGAACCACTGTTCCTCAATGATATTTTCAGACTTGACTCTGACTGGCAGCTTGATCTTAGGCAAGACATTTACTACATCATCCATGTAGACAACTGTGCTAGGGCTCCAAGAGAAAATTCAGCAGTGGGATGCTTCCCACTGCCTGAATGTCCCTGCTAGTCCTTCAGAGGAGAGACCTTGTTGCAAACATAGTTCCAAACTTGGCCATCAGTTTGCTAGATGGTTTGTACATTCCTGGGGGACCGTGAAATGGGCCAGTCACTCACCACTATGCTATAGCTGTAAAGCAACATAGGTCTCTGTTGCCACAGAGTGAAATAACCACTGCCTAAACACCTGAAGCACAACAGTGTTACAAACACTACATTGCTCACATGAGGCTTTTTATTTGGGGTTCCACTAGAAGTAAAGAGAACACTGGTTTGTAATACAATTAGCACAACCTCTGAAACAAACAATAAACAGGGCTCTTCTTATCCTCCAAGAAATCCTAAAAGAAAAAATATCACATGTTTTCTGTTCCCCTGGAAGCAGCAGCAGCAGCAGCACCAACAGTAAACCTGAGAATGGTCGTTGCTATGGGTTGTGCTGTTGCTTACAGAAAAGTTTGTTTGTCACCGGTGTCTATTTAATCATGCCTGCTATGCTGGGGTTTAAAGCTTAGTAAATACTTTACAAATCCACTCAGGTTTTAGAGAGGCTTGTTCTTTGTGAAAGCTCAAATGACTGGATTCATCAAGGGCAAACCCCACACACAGTGCAGGCCTAATCTCTCTGTGTACTGCAGTAGGATAAAAACCAAGGTGGCAGGAAGCGAACACACCAAGGAGACTGAGTTACCCTCTTGCAGTACTTTCTTACTTTTCTTTCATATAGAACTGAACACTGTGCTGTGAAATAGCTGTCACAGAAACTTATTCTTCCTGAAGATTACAACTGACACACAGTGCCACATTTAACCAGAGTTTATTGAGTCAATACACAAGAATAGGTTCAGCAAAAGGATTTGTGTATAAATATATGTATACACCCTAAGGGAATATGATGCAGTTTTCAACAAACACTGTGCATGCATGATCACACAACTTAGAAAAGAACACCGTCGTCAAATCTATAGTATTTTTGATTAATGAAAAACTTCCATTATTTTGGTTTTGATATAACAGAATGAATCACTAATTAATGGTTCAAACAGAGAGAAAGGTGAGGGAACATAGCCAAAACATGACCTGAGGTGTGGCTGTATAAACATGTGCACCTCTCTGTGTATACATACATATTTGAATATGTATTATATATCTTATATGTAACTGTATATATACAGATAGATACACACACAGAGATGATTTCAAGTAGGCCTTTCTAGTAAGGTGGCAGATTTTCTCTGAACCTATAATTTACCAGTGATTAGATGTTAGCAATAGAGAATATTTGCAACAATTAACATCAGTAGATGCATTATTATCTACTGCATTTTATGGGGTATTTTTTAACACTTGACAAAGGATTGGGAGATCTGCCTAAAGAAAAGTAGCCTTGGGAGAATGCACAGCCTGGAATCTTGTTGCAGCACACTGGACCAGTTTTTCAGCTAGAGAAACAACATGTCAGCTTAGCTAAGAAAGACCACAGGGATTTCTTTATGTAGTGCTAGCTTTAGAAAAGTTTAAGAGTTACCAAAAATCTCTAAACTCATGAACTCCAACATGACCTGAGCCAGTGTTCTCAAGGTGGCCTATGTGAGAAATTTTACACAAGTGGCTCACTCTATCCATGTGACTTACAGATTGAATCTCAAGGACTGTGTGTATGAGGGGAGTGGGACATCCTCAGACCACTGAAAAAACCTGCTGCTTTTCAAGGTCAAATGGTGTAATAACTTTTGATGTGAGAAGTCTGTAATTTCTAACAGTTCCTTTTTCCATAGAAATAGCAGAGATGCACAGATAATCAGGTCATTTTCTAAAACATAAAATTTGTTTTAAAAATACCCAAACCAAGAAAAAAAATCCCTGTATTTCAAAATAATTCACATCAGGCAAACTTGGAGAGATTTCTCTTCAAAATCATGGCAGGACTGGCACCTAACCATAAGCAAAGTACTACTTTACTGAAATATTATAATGAAAAGTACTATTACATTGAAAGCAATATATATACATACACACACACTCTCTCTATATATATGTATATTTATTCATATACCTAAATAAATAGGGTGCCTCGCCTAGTTTCCAAATGACCCAGTATCTTCCACTGAAAATCTTTGTTTAGATTAAATAAAAGAGTATCTGAAAGGTAGGAACTCTTGGGGCTGACCTTACAGCTGTTAGTCTTTGAAGATTAGTAACCAATCTGCATCCAAGAAGTACGCTGTATTTCACAACTATATTTTATATCCTATATGCTATATAGGATGAGAAAGAAAACTCCTAAAACCCCAAAGCAGGTACTGAAAGCAACTAGTGCAACCACTAGGCAGTTCAGTTTGATTAGTTGTCATCAGCTTGGTAAATAATTAGAAAAAACGCCAGTGTGCTGCTTGTCAGTTTACAGCTTTAAAGAGGTGTTAGCTCATACTGATAGACAGAACTGCTCTTTCCAAGTGCAGCAAACACAAGAGTACACTATAGCAAACCCATAAATATTAATATGTATCATCAGGTTTACCACTTACGAGTGTCACCTCGTGATTAATGGGCTGAGAGCGTGTGAGCTGTAAAGCAAAGCTGAGCTGAACAAGATGTGCTTGCAGGCTGAAATATAACTACTCCTATTGCACATTTCAGCACACTGGCAAATTAAAAAAAGTAAAAAAAAAAAATAATAAATCATCATATACAGAATGATTAACTGTTTTGTACTAGCATTAGGAGGAGGACTCCTGTTCCGTTTCAGACAGTTCACTACAAAAAATCTTTCATGCATAGACTAAATTCCTACTTGTTCTGTGCAGATACTAAAGCTGCACTGATATTTTTGGCAAAAGCCAGCATTTGCCAAATTTTCCAAAAGGCAGGCTCCTCTTTCCTCACTGACTACCCCTTCAACTGCACTAGGAGGTTTGATCAGTGCATATGCACTTATAAAATCCCACGTTTACATGCACAGGAAGACTAAAACATGGTGACACATCCAAATTTCAGGAGATTTCCAGAACTTTCTGAAGTCCTGAATGTGTGCATCGGGTAAAGAGGAACTTTATATAGTATGCTTTATGTAAGATACCCTTTATGAGTCAGACTTCTCACAATACAGCCACTGTGTGTACCAGGAGCCTGCAGAGGGCTCAGCTTCATGTCTGATCTATTTCATGTAACATTTGTCTATTTAAATGGTGGGATCTTATAGCTTTTATGGACTATTATGAGAGGTATTGAGATTACTGACTTCACCACTGACTTCATAAAGTTCCTAATGCCATGCAAAATAAATTATTAGCTGCAACACTATAACATCTTTTTAATACGGATGTATTTAATGGATTACTTAATTTTGTGTTCCTTTTTTTTTTTAAAAAAGTGTATTATTTGATATCTAATATCTAAGTCTTGTTTACTACCAAGCTCCCACAAAACAAGAGTCACAATGTATTCCTGCAATCCTTTTGTCTTATTTTCTGCAAAGAAAGGTTAAAAACTCTCTAAATAAGCACAATGTGGAAAAAATTAAATAATTATGCCAAAGGACCCAACTGGAAAAAATTCTTCTTTTTACTTATTCCATGCCGTGCCCATTGGCCATTATAAAAAAATAAAAAAGCAACCAAACAAACCAACTCCACAAAATAACACATAATTCAGTGTTAGCTAGTAGCAGCCATATCACATTCACAAAAGCTGATGTGCTATGTGAAACAATCCAATTATTTACAACAATAATTTGAGTCATGTATCAACTAAAACTTCTTTTCTAATACATCTTCATATCAATTAAGAACTGGAAAATGCCACTACTTTATATAAGACTGTAAAAAATATGGAGAAGAAATGTGCTAAACCCTTTTTCATAGATTTTGCCCAAGGAGTATTTCAGCCTCTGGCTAATGCATTATCTCGATCCTAGCAGAAGAAAAAGAATGCAACAGCATAATTGTTTTAAAACAGGGTTGAAAACAATTACTACTATAGGTTTCTGTGGTACTTCTGCTGTCCTACCATGTGGAAGTCTGATTTAGAAGCAAACATTGATTTCTGTAGTTCAGCCTGCATGATACACACCATGCATCTGTGCTTTGCATGAACAAGATGGAGAGCTAGGATCTGGATTTACACACCCAGACACTGAAATTCAATGGCTCATCCTCTTCCACATAAAAGTGACAGATCTATGTAGATACACATGCCTACACATTCTGTCAGGTGTGCATTTGAAACTTAGAGTCCATGCAACAGCTCTGAAATATTTCACTATTAGCAGTCTAGAAACAGGAGGATACTCATACCTAGGAATGAGTGCCCACACAATCTGTTGAATGAGGAACGACCAATGTTTGGTTTATCTTCAATACAATCAGTAAGGAGGCTGATGATTTTCCTTTCAATGTGGTAAAAACTTTTCCATATTTGCATACAGGCAAATGTCTTTCTCTCCCTTTCTTGCTTCTCAGGGACATCTTAACAGGTGCTGCTGGTGATCATGGGGATGAATCAGCCACCTTGCCTTTTTACCAAGTTATTCAGGGCTCCTCTGTAGCCAGGCTCTTTGTTAGTGCTAGAAGCACTGTTGTGATACAAAAGCCATTGTGTAAAGAATTCACTTTAAATGCAGCCTGAAAGTTGAAGGAACTTTGGTTACATCTATAAATGCAAGCACAGACCCCACAGACAACTCCTAGGCTACCATGTCAAAACAGACATATCCTACCTAGATCTCCCCAGTTTTCTTTAGCTACACAAATCAATAATTCCTAATTCCTTACAAAAATATTTTCCTATATCAATGAAACACTATCAGTCTGGCAAATGCAAGAATTTTGTTTGCATTCAAGAGATGATTATAGGGCTTATTTAAGCTTCTCATACAGCATTACAATCATGAGTAATTTTGAGAAGCAAGTTTTCAGATTTCTTAATCTTTCTCGTCTCCCTCTAGCACTTACTTTGTTGTTGTTCTGGGTTTTTTTTTCTCCTTCTTTCAGCAACTTCCATCTTTTGAATTAATTTTAACATGAACAGTTTCTTATTAACTCTCCTCCCTACTATTTTGATTCTAGCAACTCTGCCTGGAGTAGTCTTGCTGTCAAAATACTGACGTGCTATCAAAATAAATCTTTTATATGTCTCCCCTCCCTACTGCAGCATCATCCTGGATCCTTTGCACTCAAAGTCCGCTTGTATGGGAACATCAAACTACGTGAACCTGGACCACAGAATTGAGCACCAAGAGCAGTATTTTTAGTCATTTCATTATTTAGTTACAAAATGTGCATTATAATGACAAAACCAGTATAGTCTTATTGAATAATAATGTCAGAGGTAATTATACAGCATTGTTTTAATTATTCTATGTTTTTCCCTGTAGCAAGAGTAGGGAAATGATGAAACAATATTGAAACAACTCAGATAAGCTATCTAATTCCAAATCGGCAGGTCTTTGAGCATGACCAGTATTAAAACACTGTCACACATTATAGCATTACAACAGTTCATTCAATACTACAAATATTAAATATTGCAATGATCACTTTGGAAAATGGCCATGTTCTGCATTTTAAAGTAACTTTTTTAATGTGGATATAATAACTTTTATCCTAACATTACATATGTAGACCCCACAGATTCATGGCAGGATATAATTTTTATTGTGATTCTTTTAATATTCATGGCACATGGTCTGTGCATATGATAGAGATTGTATTCTACACTACAATTTTTGTGGTGTACAACTTTTGAAGGGTTAAATACAACACTTAACAGGGGATAAAGAAAACCAAACTGTCCTTTAGTACAGACCAACAGTTCAGCTGTAGAGTAATAGAATTAGATTCTACAGAATAAAATGCACCTCAGTAACCTGAAGAACAGCAGTTGTCTGAAAACAGGAATGGCTGAGAAATAACAAGCATAGTCCCAATATAAAAACTCCCTTATGAAAGCTGAGAATCAAAATTTAGTGGGGAGTGTATAAATAGAAAACCTCTCTAAACACATGTATATGTCAGAGACGTCACTTGAGTTTGGGGTTTTGATTTTGATCTCACCCCCCACCTCCCGCTTTAGCTTCTCAGCAAAAGTGATCTTGGCAATCAACACCTCAGCAGTTCCACACAACTCAAGAGCAGTCTTCAGATGCAGGAGAGGACACATGGCTGTCTGGCTGACACTTGATTTTTCCCTTGTGCCATGGCTTGGACTCGAAGAGCAGAAAGGCAGGCCCTTTATGTCACCCCAGAGGACCAGTTAGGCAGAGGTGCTGCATGACACACCACACCCCATATGGCTTCAGGCACACAGTTGGCAGAACTGGATGTCATGTAGGTTAAAAGTCTTTTGTACATAAATAAGCCACCCCAGGATAATTTTCTGCATAAAATGTAATGCCTGCTTCTCAAATAAGGAAGTTGAGGATCTGGGACAGAAAGTTCAAGAATCGACGTCTCCAGCCCTGTTCTAGGTGGGAAGTCTGGACACCCAGGCAGTCTGCATCTAACCTATTGGCAGAAGGCTTTTTGTGTCTTCATTTGCCCCGCACACTCTAAATCAATCAAAAGTATTTGTGGGCTTTCATTTGGGTTTTTGTTGTTGTTTTCTTTCTTTGTTTGTTTCTTGTAACTGACAGATTTCCTGTTATTTGAAATACAATGTCTGGAGTAAAGTTTAATAGCTGTTTCAAGAGAGCTGCTCTTTTATTCAAAGGGAAACTAATATTCAATTTTTAATAATAATCTCATTTAGATATTAAAGACAGCAGAAAAAAAATGCTCTTGGGAATATGCAAGTGTCAGAAGTGACTTACCAACCAGCAAAACCAACACACAGTCACAACGTTCTGAAAACAGAGCACTGGCAATCAGAACCCTATGATGCACAAGATATATTTCCAAATGATGTTTCACAAGGTTTGACTACCATCCACAGCTTTGGCTTTGTAACCCGAGAGGCTGAAACCTGCACAGTTAAATTCATGGATATTCCCATTGAAACTTGGCAACTGACATTCTTTTTCTAAAAAATTAGGCATCTGTATGGACCAGGAAGTTTTCGCAAATATGCATAAAGCAGCACAGTGGGTGCTTATGTCCTCTGGGTACACCTCTATGGAAATTAGAAGCCTACACTCCAATCACTTCGAGTAAGACTATATAGCAACACAGATGGTTCTGTAAAATTCACACTAAATTGTAAATGACTAGAATAGGTATTTGGGCACTAAGTAATCTCTGCCAGTGAACCAAACAAGATTTGAAGCAGCTTCACTTCCTACTACTGTCCTCAAGTTCTCCAGAACAGCTGTTTTCTATGTGTTTACAAGGAGCGTGGCACTAAGTCTGTGCATCAAGATAAGAAAAGAACAGTCTTATTTT
This sequence comes from Prinia subflava, assembly GCF_021018805.1. NCBI lineage: Eukaryota > Metazoa > Chordata > Aves > Passeriformes > Cisticolidae > Prinia > Prinia subflava. The sequence goes on along the minus strand of NC_086283.1, from coordinate 34,998,094 downwards.
GTTTGCTTGTTTATTCATTTATTTATATTATATCTGTTATAAAACCAGCAATCCAGCAACCACTGTTGGTGCCAGAAATAGTCTGATAAGCTCCTTCGATCTTAACTGAAAGATTAAGTAAACAACTGTTCAATTAAGCAAAAGGTTACTAGTCCAGAATTAAATTTAGGGGGTCTAATATTGAAAGGTGCTGATCAATCCCCTTCGAGGCAAGCAAGCTCATGTACCACAGGAGCAGGTCACAGAAACAACTCCTCATGACCACTATGCGCCACTCTAGTACAAGATTGGAACATTGTAGTTATTACTTGAATTAACTTTTTTTTTTCCTTTTCTTTGTGTATTATCTGCCTCTGTGCAGCTTTGTGAGCGTTTTATATACATACAATATTGACAACTACCAAGAAATATTTGCAGAAATTATTCTGGAAAAAAACCCAACCTAAAAACCTGACATATTTAATTTTCTTCATGTACCTTTCACACTCACTTTCCAAAAAATATTTTAGGAAAAAGCCCCTACTAACTTCCATTAAAAATGTGATTTTAAAGAAATATGAAAGAATCATAAGGAATTTTGAAATTATGAATACTTACACTAGGAAGTTACTTGTTAGAATAGTCTTAATTAGTTAAAACAAAAACCATGTCAGATTTTTGAAAGAGAACAAGCCAAACTGGAATTTTAAATATCAAATATTGAAAAAAACCACCTAATGCACACTCTAAAGACTTTAGATTATTTATGGAGGAAATTCAGCAACTAAACATGAATAATTGAAGGAAACTGCAATTTCCCATTTTGTGTAATGCAGGAATTTACTTTTTTTTCTTCTTTTTTTTTCCAACTATGTAAACTATGTAAACTACATGATGATGTTTCTGTACTGACAACATACTGACAATGACAGATCACTGTCATTTAAGTTACACACAAAAAAATCTTAAAACTACAAAATTACAAAGGAGAAATCCATTGCTTGTTTAACATTCATAGTTACTGGGTATTAAAAACTGGATTGTCTACCTTAGCTTTAGAATCTGTCTAGTTTAGAGTCTGTCAAGGCTCACTTACATTGTCTATAATTTAAGAGACAACATTAAGAAAGCCTTGACAGACTCTCAACTCCTATCCTTATATTCTACATAATATGGGCATTCACAGAACTTGGAAACCTGTTCTTTCAAATTTCAACCAAGTTTCTAACTTGAGAGAAATAAATTTATGAGTTATTTCTAGTATTGCAGTTGAAATGGAAAAGGGAAAATTCAAGCTTCCTCATGGTATGAAAAATAGTGTCTCTGCTGAAAAGCTAATGTAAATGATTTGACATAAAGAGAAACAGTATTAGGTTAGAATGAGAGGCAATTAAAAGTGTAATCTTCCCATATTCCCACACCCTGAGCTGAACAACTTGATCTCTTCACACCACAGTGTCTAAAGCTTTATTTTGTCACAACAAAATCACTGCAATGGAACTCTTATGTACAACGAGAGAACACAGTGGTAGAAAATACATACATACGGATTATCAGCCTGAACCTATTCCTCCATAAAATAGGTTCTGAAGTCAAATGAGACATGTAAGAAACATAAAAAGAGAGCATAGCTCTCTTGATGATGGTAACTATCATCACAAGGCAGATTTTCCTTTGCCAGGGTAAATACTCCAAAGCTATTAGCCAAAATCCACATATTTCAATGAAAATTCTGAGAATTCCAAAAGACCTTGTGACCAATTAAGGAAAGCGATGAGGAATTGAATATCTATACAACTAAACTTCAAAGTTTTTAGTATTGAAACTCTAATAATTAAAATTATAGACATTTTTTGTTAATATAAAAATAGCATTAAAAACTCCACCACGGTACTGTGTTGAAGATGAAAACATTTTGATAGCTTTTCTACATGGTTCTCTTTCAAAATATTAATGGCCTGCAAAAAGGTCTTACCTTTTGCTGCACTGAAGGCAAAAAGAGTAAATGAGCCAAAAATGCAGGGAAAGACTCCAGAGCCTTTTTATGTCTAATGAGCCAAATGTCTGAGACATGATTCTGGGAAAAGTCCCAACAGTTTATTTAGGGCAGTACACTAACATCAAGTAAAGGCAATCAGATATCACATGACTTCATTGTGTGGTTTGTTTCAGAAATATTACAACAACTTTTTAATTTGGCAAATTCTTATTGCCATCCTGCCTATTTCAGGAATCTTCTCTCCTTCCCACAACTTTTCCTCTTCTTTTTGTAATCATTCTTAATTTGTATCAGTGGGTAATATGGTGTGGGGGAAAAGTGGTGACTGCATTCAATTTCAGCCATTGATGTTAGAAATTCTCATGCGAAAATCCCTAACTAGTAAAAGAAATTTAAAAAATACCCTGATCTTGATATAACAACACGCATATCTCAGCAAGTTAACAAACCAATGTCCCAGGAGTACAGAAATTATTACTCCTACTTTACAAAGGAATACAGCTGAAATGTAGCAGGGTAAAGAGCATTAGAAAGTTGATTTCTGTGATTCTTATGAAGATACTGCCCATCACTTCCAATTTCATGAGAAAATTTGGAGAAGAGTTGGTAATTCAAATACATGTATTAGCAAGAACACAGGAAAAAGCTCACATTTTATTGGCTGAACTCGGTTACCAATAGCTCAGTCATCAGTCACTCACTGACACACAACAGGAGTTGGCAAAGTGACCATGATATGATTCAGCAATCCTAAATAACACATTATAAAAAATATCACAGGGGCTGATGCACATTGAAAGATATTGGGAAATTAACTTTTCTTTACAGAGAACTCGCAGGAAAGATAACCTTCTTACCAAGCGCAGTTCAGACATTCAAGGGAATAGAGCAAACTTAAGTAGTGGCAAAATATTCCTTAAAACAAAACACCAAGAGAAAGTTTAGAAATAAAAGCAAGGGCAAAGAGTCAATAGAAGGATTAATACACTATTACTACAAAACCCTACAGAAAATTGATGTTTTCCACACTGAAGGTTCTTACAAAGTGACTGAACAGAAAATTTTATCATTCATATACTTCAGGCTACTAGAGATGCCACGATGTTACTATTTCACGTAGTGACACCAGAATTCAGGACATTTAATATATCTCTTTTGGTCAGAAAGTGTGTATTTTTACCATTAGATGCCTGATTGTGTTTTGATTTTCTAGCTGTTTCCCCAGGATGAAACCAACACTACGGAGTATCTTTCAAAAAGTAACAAAGAGCAGAGCTAGCTGAGTATGCAGTTAATTAAATTTCTTGGGATTTATTTCATAAATGTTGCCAAAGTACAGAAAGAAATGCTATATGTTAGACCATGTATCGTCATAGCTGGAGAGAGACAATTAGGATACAGTTTCCAATAGATCCATCACAAAAGCACATCTGGGATGAGAGAAGAAACAGAGGTAACTGCTGCTAACCTAGAGAAAAGATCAAAAGAAACAGACTAGAGGCCTAGCAGGACATATTCCATGAAAGGTTTACACACAGCAAAGTGATTACTACATGGTTAAGTACAGTCCTGTTGTTGGAATTGGTAGGTGAAGTGTATTGAGGAAAGGGAATTTAGAGAACACTTACAGGCTTGCACTGCTGTACCGAAGGAGTCAGGGCAACACGAAATACGGGGCCAGATTTGCATGTATTACCTCAGTGTTACCACAGCTATGCATAATCTGAACAGTCTTAAGCAATGGAAAGCAGACTTTTCCTCAAACATTACCTAAGAAAAAGCAGAGATGTCTAAACACAGGTTGTGCTGCACACACTGGAAATGCTTCCTGAGAAAGCGGTATCACTGGAAGAGGAAAAATGCTTAGGTTCAAGTTTGTTTCAAACCTCAAGGAAGGATAGTGTCAGAAACAGATGGGAACACCCTAATAGGAGCAGAAAATATAAGAAGGTTGCTGAAGGGAAAGGACCTAAAATAGCGAGATTCACTGGAACAACTTGGTAATGCAAGGAAAAGAGTTTGTAGACATATTCAGAGATAAAAGAAAATGTAAAGAATACACAAGCCGAAGTCTATACTGCATCACTCACTCCTGCATGCAGACATTGCTCTGAGTATTAAAAGAATAAGGGGGAAAAACAACAACAAAAAGAATACAAATTGATTGCTAGGAGCCAAGCCTTACTTCTTTCAGAAGTAGAATTTTAAACAAAAAACCCCATCTTCAGTTATCTGTTTTGAAGTCAGCTATACAGCTCAAATGACCAGTGTATCTTTGGATACCCTCTGTCTTTGTCTTACAATTAGCAAACTGAAAAACACTGAGTGAATTTACTCCAAAGTCAGCCAGGAGGATCAAGTTTAGTTTACAAAAAAAATAAATTATTCAATTGGCTACCTAATATTTTAGGAGAAATCACAATAAATCCCCTTGAAATTCTGTGAAATATCTTTACTACACACAGTCAGCAAACTGAGGGACAGAAATAACAGATACTTTGAGATGAAAATAAGCCTCTAATTCAGTAATACTTGCTCTGTTGTCTCAAATGAATTCAATGGGGACTGTTTGAAGAACAACCTGGTACACAGGATGGCCCATAAATTAAGGTGCATTGACTTGATTATGCTCAACAGTACCTTGGTGATGCAGTAGGACAAGAAGTGACTGAGACCCCAATGCAGCTGCCCCTCTGCAGAACCGCTGCCCACAGCTAGGCCTGCTGCTAGTGACAGAAGTACCCTCTGGGCACAGCACTGCCCCACGATGCAGAACTTACTACTGATCCACACCACTCACCACTCAACACTTGTACCGAGCCTGACTTTGTGAGCTTTCTCATCACTGTGGACACACACACCACATACATCACTGGGAACTAATATGCTTTGCCTTGTAACAGTGCACAGAAAGAAAAATTGTGGTAACAAAACAAGCCATCCTTACACAGTTTCATTTTTGGGGACTTTGATAATCCTTTAAGATCTTGGTTTGATGTTTGGCATTTGGAGCTGCATATTTAGAATTCATCGTCATCATTCCATTAAAAGTGAATGATGACTTTATATTTTGACACAGATGCCTTAATTATGTTTTTAAAAACATTAATACAACTCATTCATTCATGCAAATTATCAGATGGAGAAAATTATCACACAACTTCAGCATTTTCAACAGAATAGTGATGATTAATATGACTTCAAAATCCAGACAATTATTTTTACTGCCGCCATGGTATGGCAGCTAAAGCCTACATGTATTGAGGAATGGAGATACCCTAACATTCACCTTTGTGAACTCACAGAGGTTTCAAAAACATTATGAGGGGTCATTAACATTCTTAGTTTTTCCTCATGTCACTGCTCAATTTTGGACTACCTGTTATTAGTTAAAGGTGGAAGTAAGGCCAAGATCAAGGCACAGTAAGAGAGAGCATGGTTCTTTAGCACTGTCACCAACTCTCCTTAGGAGGAAGATCTTGGTTCAATTCCAGAGCCAGTAGCTACTTTATCCAATTAGTTTCCAATCTGGAAAATAGATCCATGATTTGAGTATGTAATCTGGAACATCTTGCTCTCTGGCCTAAGGATCATCCTTGCCCTGTTTCTGATTCATTGAATCTTTTAGAAGTATTATAAAATGAGGAGCATCAGTGGTCAGTACATAGCTTGCTCAATTAGGTATCTTTGTGTATTTATGGATTTGACCCTCAAAAGAGCACAATGCAGAGGAACACTCTCTGCACTGTATGGACTATGCTGAGAGATACAAAAGCAGCAGAAAATAGGAATTTTTAACTTCTGCAGATACTAAATGTGGAAAGCAAATGGGCTCACAGAGCTCAAGGATTCTGCAGCCAAAAAGAGACTTTTAGAATCATAATTTTGTAGTTGATCACCTATCATAGGTGTCAAACTGAATTTATAATGATTCAGTGGATAATAATCTAAGTTTTTATGGCATCAAAAAAATATTAATGTACTTGCACCAGCACAAACTTACCTTAAAAATCAGTAGCATTATAGTGAAATCAGTAATTTCTTTTGACATATTTAGCCTTTATGGAGACAATATGAGCTGTGTAAACCCACTGAAGAACTACGTATGCCCAGGATAACTACTGAGTAATTTTGCAGACATACCCTCAATGACAAAAACATTAAAGAAACTAACTTAACCTCATGAGAAAGCCTGAAGTGCATGCATGACCTTTGGAGACTCAGAGGTTTAGAGAACATGATCATAAAAGCTGTGACTAGTGAAAAGTTGCAGTTTTAAGGGCTAGAGCTATAGAGGAGGAATAATCCATGTACGGGTGGAAAAGCTGACATCTGGAGATTGAAGAATAAAAAGTAACTCAAAGTGGAGATGTATGTAGAAACATCACATGAAAGTGACTAGTAAAAGAGAAATACAAGTAGAAGTAGAAGAAAACTGGAACAGATGACTGGAATGTTTTATCAGAGGTTGGCAAGAAAACATTGGCCCTAATTTATCCTCTTCACCTCGTTCCTACAAAGTCAGGGTTGGGAAGGAGTCCTCAGACACACTTGCTAATGACTAAACTTCAGCAGAAACAGTAATATTCTCAGAAGAGTCACAGAAGAGAGTGAAAATGGGGAATAAGGACCTCCTGCTTGACTTCAGGCTACACTTTCCAAGTGTACACTTCAGAAACTTTTAACACATCTGTTCCTCTTAACTTTTTCTGGTTAGAGTAGGTATCACAAAGTCACCATGACATGGTGAGAAGCCTCCCAATGACACTTACTCTTTGCCAGAGTGACTCTGTCTTGAATTTGAAATTCTGAAAAACATCAGGTGAATATTTCTTACAGACAGTAGACTCATAGAATTACCTCCTGATCTCCCAGTTTGTTCTTTGTGTTTTACTGAGCAGGTGAATATAAAGTTTGTCAGTGCCGTTGCCTTCTGTATGAATCCTAATTTTGCTTCTTCAGCTTGATAAGTGCTTGACTTACACACATGGAAATAAAAGAAGCAGAATTTATACCATGCAGCTACATGAAGTTCAGCATTAAAATAATACCTACATCTGTTGCTAGGGTTCTGACATGCACTGCTTTCACATTGCCTGTTTGTCTTTAGATGGTCAGAGCATCTCCATCAATCAGTTTACTCTACAAGTGTCCCATGGCTTTCCTACCAAGTCCTACTCAGTTTGCAAATTTAACAGAATACAAGATATTATAAAGCAGTGTGATGAAAAAGATAAATCATCCATAATATTTCTAATCTGCATCTACATTGTCCTGAGAGAACACAGCTGGGAAACTTGCTCTGGGCAAAATTTGTTGTGTATACTACCTTTGCCTTTGGGCCATACCTGAAAGCATCACTTCCCCAGCATCCCTAAGCTTGTTGTGAAGCAGTGTTCAAAGTGCTTAACACAGACAGCAGTTCCATAGATACACCCCAGAGTGATGCCCAAAACCATCTCTGTTTCTGCCACAGTCAGTCTCTCCTGGCATACTTACAGCTGGCTTCTTGCAAAACTGAAGACAGCTTCCAGAGGAAGATCATTCAGATAGACTTGCTAGGACTGAAATGTGGCATGAGGAGAAAGCTGAAAGCTGGGCAAGGCTAAGAGTGCATCACAGAATATTAACAGGCTGAACAGACACGCAGAAAAACCTCTGTGCATTGTTTGAAGCTACAGCACCAGATCTGATCCCACTCGTGATATTCTTCTCCACCCTACTCTCTCTCCTCTTTTCCTCCATCTTTTCTGAATAAGCAGCTAGCCAGTCCACAAGACTTTATGGGTCTGACCACTACATTAGCCTATCCTAGTCTAGTATATGTTAAGTTCGTCATAATTTGGCCTGCCATCACAGAACAAAAAAGATGCCTGTAATGTTCCTCCTGTCTGTGTGTAAATAGAGGAATGGTGGTATTTGACATAGCTATATTCCAGGCAAGGATCCTCCTGAGATATGACCAAAACAACCTTCAAAAATATTTCCCTAGTACAACTAGTCTGGTGATGAGCTAGACAATAAACAGATAGGCTGGGAATACTGCAATAACCCTTAAGTCATTAGAAGAGTTAGCATGTAATGCTTTTTTGGCAGGGAATTGCCCTGGTGGTCTTTTCCACCTGTCCAGTGCTTTTTTCATCCAGACTTAGTGTCTGGAAAAGAAACCATTATTCTTAAACTGAAGTGGGATACATCTTTCTTTGATGACAACAGGGGGTTTTTTTAGTATTAAGTGTTGTGAACACAGAGGTACAACTCATTTAACAGTCTTCTTGCAGAAGACTGCAGTGGAAGATGTTTATTTTGCTACTGTCCATTTCTCATATTATGGTCTTGGCAGCTTCAGCCTCATTTCTCAAGTGCTGAATATCATTACACAATATGCCATGAATATATCCCTTATCGAATACATTAAGTAGCTTTCAGACAAAAACCCACATGAAACAGCAAAACCAAAACAGATGTTTAAGGAAAAGCAGTTTTTTGTTTAGCTTTTCCTTTTTTGAGGATGAGGAGTTGTAGTGAGTCTTTACCTACAGCCTGAACAAGGAGAAACAAAGTACCCGGTTCCTGTCAATAAGAAGCTTTATAGGTCCTTGTTGAGTGTTAATACATTATCCTACAATCCCTCTCTCCTGATTTAATATCCTGGTAATTTGTCTTAACTCCCCATACTGCTCTATGTCAAATCCCTTTGGTGCTACTGAGTAATGCTGACATCCAAAGGGTTATGTGAAGCCCATGTGGGGGGCCCCAAGGAAACAATGGAGGAACCTCCTAATGGATAGACAGCAGCATTAAATGAGACAGCAAAGACACAACATGGATTGGATCATGGGGGTTTGTTTGGAGCACCAGCTTTAGGCAGCACTGTGATGATCTTGATGGAGATGCTTGGAAAGATCATGAATTAAATACCCAGCCTGACAGGGCCCCAGAGACCATCTCTGGCAACTAGAAAGAGTGGAAAAGAAGAAGCCTCAGGAATTCTTTAGGAGAACTAAAACTATTTAGACATGGCTACTTAAAAATGGATGCACAGTACCCATCTCTTTTCTCTGGTGAGTGAAAGAACATTCTTTGCATTTGGACAGAACTTGGTGAAAAAGCAAACTGTTGGACACATTTATAAGAAAACAAAATTTCACAGAAAATCTCTACAGTAACACTGACCAATTAAGGGAAACTAAATAACTGCATTCTGGGAACAGAGATCAAATACAAATTGTAATAAATTTTACTGCACTGCTGCAGAAAACCTTGTAAAATGTACTGCTCACTCTCTATGATCTTGCTACTTCTTTCTTCAGTAATGTTCCTCCATAGAAAAACTAAGTAATAGGTTAGGCCTATCCATTATCAGAATTTGGATGAAAACACTAGTGCAGTGTAGTTCTGACAACCAAGTTCTGTATCACATTCGGTAGAAAAAATGTACATTAAGAGAGTGTTGAGGAATAGAACAAGAGATGTATTTCTAAACACGAAATAAATGGCTGAATTCTGCCTTACTGCCCACAAACATGAAGTGCAATACCGAAGTGTTTACATTTTGATAGTGCAAGACAGCTGCCTGTCAACAAAAGTGCTCCTTCAATCTTTGCTTCAGATCGTGGTAACTAATTTAACTAAGCTGGTACGACTAACCCAGATTTTTATCAAATGACACCATACCAAAGACTGCTTTTGTCACTTCAGTTTTTCCAGCCATGATACAACACACGTAGTTATAATACAATTTTCTTTTCACTGATTTTGAGTTCCCAGCTAACTCCTAAACACACAAAAAAATAGACCTTTAAAAATTATTTTTGAATGGCAAAGTAACATGTTAATCCCAAGGATTCTTGATTATTCTGGTTTAGGTTAAGATGTAATATTTCCAACCAGATCCCAAAATGTTTTTGAAAATGTCTAATACACATCCTTCTTTGGCAGGAGAGAGTGTTGGCACGGTGTCTTTGAGGAATTCCTAATCATACTGTAGATTAAGATAGGATTTTCTGTTAGTTCATGTTCAGTTGCTTTTCCCCTCAACCCACCACAGAGGGGATAAAATCTATTTTGAAAATGAAGGAAAAAACACACTAGCTTCCCCTGCAAGTTGATGTATACAAGAGAAAGCAGAAACAGCTCAATTATTTGTTTAAATATTTTTGTAAGACACCCAGAGTGAATTTACTATAGAAAACCCTAAGGAATCAAGCTGCTGCACAGCACAGCTCTTGAAGCCTTTCCTTTTACTGCTGGAGTTGACCAGCCAAAGAAACCAGCTGTATGTCCAGATCTCTAATTGAAATCTGCTACTGAGGGGAATTGCTCAGTGCTTTCAGCTGGTTCAAATGGGACTGCCTAGCAACTACAGAAACAAGTTCCAGCAAGGCGGGATGACACAACCCATGACTGCCTTTGTGGGCACAACTTTGTTGAAGCAGCATATTTACTAGTGAGACCTCTTCAGACAAGGAACAAAAAAGAAAGAAGCAAGTCAAAATCAGATGATAATTAAAGTATAAGTATGACTTTACTAGCAATATGCATTTTTAAATGTCTATTTTAGAGCTGACTCAAATCAGTTTTCCATATTTTGTTGACAAACCCATGTTTTATTTATCAAATACACTTTGACAGAAATGTTAATGTCAGATATGAACCTGCAGGACAACTGAATCAACCATAAAAGTAGCAATGAAAGCTCAAAATCAACTAATGAGAGATTTAATTAATTTTAACCAAAAATATATCACCACATCTATCTGTAACTCTGAACATCAAAGCAGTATTTCTGTTTTGATAGCTGAATGTTACCTTACTCCAAAGCAAAGTTCCCCCAGATCTGAATTTTTCGTATTCTACTTCTAAAATAGCCACAAGGCACATTTGTAGAGTGGTAAAATTGAGAGCTGATGTCAATACTCAGGGAGTAAAGGGTTGTGCTGGGTAAGATTCATGGGGGTACATTAACACACAACACAGCTTCATTCATGATTAAATATATTGAAACATACTTGCAAGCTACAGGAAAAAAAAAAAAAGTGAAGACATCACAACAGCCCTACGTCCAGAGCGCTACACAAACACAGAGAAGTTGATCAAATAAAGGAATAAGAAATGTCATACTCTAAAGTTTTGAGACTCCTGAGAATTAAATTTTGAAGTGTTCAAAGAACTGGATCCAATATTTGCTTCTAACACTATGACTTAGTAAAAAAAAATCATACTTTCAGAAGCAAAATTATTCTGATACATTTGTCTTTAATAGTATTCTACTTGTTATTTAAGAATAATAAAGGCGCTGCTACCCTACATCACACATTTATACCATCTCCTCATTATCACAAATGGATAATGAAACAATATACATCCCTGAAGTTCAGCCCTCCTTTAGCAGAAATCCAAATCAGGAGCATTTCTTTTAAGGGATTTACAGAAGCAACTACAATACCAATATTTGTGGTGCAAACTTGCATCTTTGTTCTGCTCTCCCTTGCCCACTCTCTTTTTGAATTTGCTGTAAAAGGTAAATTAGGTCTCAGGGGCGCTGCACTACTAAACAAAGATCTTTTCTAGCTCATTATGATGGAAGTAAATGGACTCAGGAGGGAGATCTACTGAGAGGCTGAAGTGTCTTCTTCCCCAAATTCTCCTGTTTTTGCACAGAACTCTTTACACCACTTCACAACATCACTTGCACTGAATCATACACTTGTCCCTCCTGCTTCTATAGTCTTACCTTTTTCTCAGATATGTAGCCGCATGAATGTACCGAACTGGAGCAAAATTTTTTTTGGCAGACTTTGCTAAACTATTTCAACATTTACATGATTCTTTTTATATATGTACTGAAAATCACTCTTTTCTAATACTTATTCTTTTCAGCACTGAGACAGCTATTTGAGGAGGATATATCCACAGTCCAATGTCAGCCCTATTATGATTTAATAACAACCCAGTTCTGCTCACCCTGTGCCTTCCTGGTTGCTACTGTTAGCAATAAAAAGTTCTAATACTTCCTTAACTTTAGCTTCACTACCATGTGATTTTAAACTGCAGACAGCTTGGAATATACCTCACTGTAAAGGATCACAGCTTTCACTGGGTGGGAAAAGAAAAACAGAAAACAATCAAATAATTTAAAATTTTAAAATATCAAAAATACTCCAAAAGCAAAAAGTCAAGACTGTTGCATTGAGCTGACAAGTCTAGTACACGGCCGTGACATATATGTCACGTGAAATTTGTCATTACAGATTTAATAAACACATAATAGTGGGCTCTACTTCTATTGGACACTAAAAAAACTTTTTTTCATGCATATTTAAAAGAAGAAATAAAAATAAAAACTTTTCATCTGACAGAAAAATAAAAACTGTTTCTGAATAACAAGCTTAATCCTGGGCTCCACATAATACTAAAGAACAACTTCATTTTTCAGCTGTTTTCTACCTCTAAAACCTTAGAAGCTTGTAATATGTCTGATTAAGTTTAATTGTTTTTGACAGAAAAGTCCCGGTAAACTAAAGATGTCCTAAGATCACTTATGAGATGTGTGTAGCAGAGCAGAGACTCTCATGTTTCTGGATTAGTTCACAAACTTATTGTAACACACAAGATTTTCTTAATTTTTTGCAAAACTCTGATGCTCCTATCATTCCTGCTGTTCCTTTTTTGTATGTCTGCTTAGTTCTTCAGCATTTTCCTAAAATTTGTGAATTTTTTAAAAGAATCAAATTCAGCATCTAACCTCAAGAAGTGAATTGAGATATTTCTTGTATTTGTTACATAATATGCTTTATTCACAAATCTTACTTTCAAAGGAAACCTCTTCTACCAAGTACAACAATTTAAAATTAGTGGTAGACACAGAGACTGTGTACAGATTACCCATGAAGGTTCAATACCAGGTCATTAGTGATTGAGCAAAATAAAAATACCATGGCACTTGGTGGCCTGCATGAAGTAAGCTGTTGGTGTCAATCCAGCCCTCAGTGGACTTTGTTCACTAGAAGGGAAAAGCAAACCCCATCACATAGCACTAATTGGCACCCCTGCTGCCACTGTCAGTGGCTAGGCCAAGGGTACAGCAGACACTGGAAAAAGGTCTTTCAAGGTCACTGTTGAAGCACAACAGGGAAGTGGCAAGGGAGACAGCAAGCTCCAGTGCCATGGGCAGTTCAGCTCCCTTTCCTCCACTAGCTCTGCATCAAACAAGATCAGCCTGACAAAGACTTTGCACATCAGTCACCCCACCCAGACAAATACCTGCATGTCACAGAACCCCTTCAGGAACAGATCCTAAACCTCTACAGAAGGGGCATCAATCCGGCACCTTTTTGAATTAAAGAACATAGCATGTGTGAAGGCACTTCAGAGCAAAATGCCTGTGAACGTTTCAATTTAACTGACAAAATTTCATTGTGCAAAAGGCTTCTGCTTGTTTTCCTTAATATACAAGATACTGACAGTGTCTGCAACAGACAGGGAAACTATCACCTGTCACACAGGTAGAAACCGTCGTGCAGAACGAAGCAGATCAAACAACATAACTCAGTAGGTTTTCTTGTATGTAGATAGTGGCTAAATGCCACTACAGAAAGCATTAATGAGTGTAGCTATGGATTGCTCTGGTATGGAGACGCCACTTCAACCTGCCTTTCTAATGAACAGTGTGGAAGGTTCATGTTCCAAGTTCACCCATGGCACCTCAACAGTTCAATACTTCTTCTATTGTGTCTGCCAGTATGCCTGTTACAGAAGCAGGTCACAGGATTAACAACCACAAACACCAGAAAAATATGAAATGTACTGAGAAGCAATCAGTAATCAGAGAGCAGGGGAGATGAGAATTTAAATGAATGCAACACAAAAAATCCAGAAGGTTAACTGCAATAAAACTCCAAACCAGTAAACCTACATCGTAACAACTGATTAGCTCTAACAGAAAAATTCTGATATACAAATAAGATTGGAATATGGCATTTTCTTTTCACTTTTTAATCTTCATAACAAACTAAAAAAATACATAGCTATTAAAGGAAAGTTTGTATAATTGGATGTGCATAGATCTTCCATTGTAAATGTTTTGTTGAATTCACATAATGGGAAAATAACATCACTTAATTTTTTCAACATATAAATGTATCAAAATACCACCTATCCCTTCACAAAATATGAAATGTTTTTATACACACATCTAAAATCCAAAGCGTTTTCAGTCAACTTCCTGAACCACATGTAAAATATTGTTCAGTGCTCCTTAAAATATCAACAGGCAGGCTCTAAGCACACGCAAAAACAGCCTTAAACCTGAAATGAAATATAACTCCTAAACAACTCATATTATTCCTGGGAGTTCATCCTTGGTCTTGGTTCCACAGTGAAGCATGTCTAAAAAATGTTATTTTGGACATTATAAAAAAATCACAATATGTATTTAATTGCATTCATTTCCTGAAATAATTTTATACTGCTGCTCATAATATGCAGGTTAAGACTGGCTCAAAATTGGATGCATTCCTAAACATTTCAGTACTAGCATAAAGACTCTGAGACATACACCCTCCTCTAGCTCAACGGATGCTGGAAAAGGATGATATAGATGTTAATGGATGACAGCTTGGCTCTCTGCCTGCTTTATGCTTAGGACTTACAAAAAATTCCAGGAGGGATGTGGGAAATCAAGAGATTTCATGTAAAATATAAATGTACCTCTTACACTTTCAGTGTAACTTTCTGAAAATTAAGATAATTTTTCTTTGTGGTCATGGAGAGTTCTGCAATGGTTTGGCTCTAAAATAAGCTCTGTGGGGCTGCTACAGAAAAAAAAGTTGGTCAAGGGTATATACTTAAAAATCACCCTGGTCTTGGAGAAATGGAGAGCACTGTAACAGCATTCTCCATTTCTTTTTCTCTTCAGAGCATGTTTTTTTCTGTCTTACAAAAAAATACAATGGTGCAATCAGATAGGACACGATTCCTTTATTGCCATGTATTTCCACCATCTCTAAAAACTAAAATCTAAGTAACAATTCAGTGTTGTTTTTTTTTTAATAACAACAAAAAAACAACCAAACCAACCACTCAAAACCCCACAAAACAATCAAAACCACCAACCAAACAACCCCCCCCACAAACAAATAGCAACAAAAACAACAACAACCCAATTAAAAAACCCCATCATGGCACCCCAAAACCCCCACATAAACAAAACAAACAGACCAAACAAACAACCAGAAAGATACCAGCATATTCTTTTATAAGACAGGAGAAAGAGCAGGTGCTGGCAAGCAAGAAGAAATAGAGAAGCAGAGATTCAACTCTCAAGCACCTCATCTATTTCCAAGGCTACAAGCATAAAAATGTAATAGAGGTAGCTCACCGAGATGTAACCCGGCCAAGATTTAACAAACTGCTTATTTTTTCATAGCCGCATACCCCAAGCAAAGCAAAACAAAAGAAACAAAATAACTCTCTGTAATACACAGGGATGTATGATGCATGGTTTAGGAAACTAATTACACATTTTCTAACAAGTAAATGAATTTCAGTTTCAAGTGCTTTTCTGAGTGCACAGCTTTTCAACAAAAGTGACTGAAAAAAAATCAGAGCAAGAAAGAGGAACACAAAAAAGAATAGAAAGACAGGGAAGAAAATTCAACTAAACCTAATTTGATTTGATCCAGAGTTTGAAAAGATCAGGTTTGGATGTATTTTGCAAATGACATTTCAATCTCACAAATAAGTAACTTGGATGAAGTGCAGTGAATGCCAAGCTTGTACATTACAGACAGCTTACATAACTGTATGTGTGATGCCCCAACTTGCAGCATTTCTGAGTAGCGGAGCTCTAGATATACACAGTGAAATGAATGGAATTGGATGTCTAATGTTAGCATTTAGCTGAATACCAAATAGTTTGAAGTCCCATTACAACAAATTTACATGCAACACCAAGTAATAGAAAGTAGAACGAATACATTCACATTGTATATTTGTTCTTTTCTTTGGTTTTCTTCTTTTTTTCTGTTACTTACACTTCTCTGTTTCTTTCTCATTTCCAACAGCAGGCCCACTGTAGTTAACTCCACCTGAAATGAGTGGAAATTGAAAAGTCCAGCACTTTGTAGTACAGGACTGTTCACATCAAAACCCCTTCCACCTCTTCATTCTTCTGTTTTATATTGTTCTTTTCCTTTACATTTCCACTTACTTCTTAAATGTAACTATATTTCAAAACTGCACCCTTTCTATTCAGTTTGTTGTTTATAAACATTTACCATCCTTTTTTTTTCTCCCCATTTTCTCTGGGCTCCTGATTAAAATCCCTCTTGAAAGCATGCATTTCTCTCTGTCATTTCGATGATGCAGCTGGTTACAACCTTTTTTACTTAATTCTGTTGAAGCCTGAAAAATAGCTTGCTGCAAAAGGTCTTATTTAATATTCCATTTTCACGGCACTTCCACCAGAGTTTGTAGGAACTGCTGATTTAGAACATATCTTGGCCGATCATATTTTTAAAAACAAATACTGGAATTTTGGTAAACGTCAATCAATGATAAACAAAGAAAAGTGACTTCTGCATAGGCACCTGAATCAGGATGGCACAAGTTCTCTCCCTTCCTATCCACTGAACTCAAAACTGATTACCTTCCCCATTTTCAAAAAATCAGTGGTCTGTAAAAAACCAATGAAAACATATTGTACCATGATTTTTACATAAGACGTTCCAGCAAAGTCTATAGGGAATTCTGTTTCAAAATTAAAGATACACAGCTCTGCAGATAGATTTCACTCAGTGATGTAACTTACTGTAATATACATTTGTATGAAATAATATCATACATAAACAGTTTCTCAAAAAAAATCTGTGTGATTATCATTGCTTCTCTAAATGTTAGAGCAGATACTGCATGCAATACCTTTCTTTTTGTTCTTTTAAAAATATAATAATTATTAATTAAATTATGCCTAAATTATGGAGATTACTAGATACTTTTCAAGTTCCACCTTTAATACTGTAACAGCTGCTACAGCACTGGTAATGTCTTTTTTCTCAACCAGGTCTGAATAAGAAATTTTTTCTTATAAGCACAAAAAACTGCTTTACAAATTGTAGTGGAACATCCTGTTGACATTCTTCAAGCCATGGAATAATTTACTTTTTTCCATGCAACATTAATTTTAAGTTCTAATGTCCCAGGTATTCTAGTAGAATCTAAGAAAAGATTTCTGGTGCAGTACTGCATTCATACTACCTATGGTATAACATTTATTATAGGTTTCTGTACATCAAACAAAACAGTTAAGCTGGTATTTCTTGTATCATCTTTCAATTTCCATATGTATTTCTATAGAGAGTGGTTTGTTGCATTGAAAGGAGAAGTCTGACTTGCTGATCGATACTTCCACTGACCAGTACTTGTACAGCTTATATAATGCACTGATAGAAAACAATAACAGGTTTAATATAATTTCCTAAGCAAACTAATTTCTCCTTGGCCATCAGTGGAGCTCTTTTCAACAGAAAAGTTTATTTCCCTCACAAAGATGAAATCAACGTGTGGCACTGTGCCCTTATTAATACTGTCTTCTCTAATGCCATTACTTCTCTGTGCCACTAGACTGTGCTGCATTTGTTTATATTTGTGCTGCTGCTGCTTTTGAGTATCAGACCTCAACTCTTGAATGTTGTCTCTCAGTTCATTCCAGTTACTTTCAGTTCATTACAATTAATTACCAAATACAGTTCATTGTACAAATATTGTACCAAATCTGCCAAACAATGTGCACTGAAGTAAGCAATGCTTTTCACAGCCAGCTGCTGCTTCATTCTTCTTCCAGACAGAAAAATATGAAAAGAAACAACAGAGCACCTGTTTCACTACTCAGCCAGGACCTGAAATGTAATATTTATTTTCATTTTTCCATTTGTTTAGAAAAGAAAAATCAGTGCTGCACTGCTGACATGCACAAATGATAAAGGAAAAATGTGCTAGCAGGGAGGTCTTAGGATTTCCTAACTGCACTTCTGTAGCAGGCTCTCAAATTAAAAAGCTTACTGGCAGAAATTTACCTTCACCTAGTAAAACTAGATTACTTTCCAAGAAGGAAAGAGAAGACAACACACATCAGTGTCTCTATACAGCACTTTTAATGAAAATATGGTCCTTAATTTTGTTAAACTCAGTTTTATGCAGTTCACATACAGTAAAATCACTACACTGTCCTTCTCCAAAAGATTCTTATTTGCAATAAATCTGGAAAATTATTTGCTCCACAGTATTCAGTCTTCTAGCTAACATACATGCCATCAATTTGCGGACTGAGTCTACAGCTTCCAAATATCTGTGAAACAAGTGTAAACTTTCTATGTGTAATGCACCCTAAATCATCTAACCTCTGCAAACTATTCAAGTGCATAAAGCCTATCACTCTTTACCTCCTGTTGTAGTGGCAATAACAATTTATACTCGCTTATTTATAAGCAGCTTTGTCTTTACTTTTTGCATTTGAAGTTTATTTTAGAAGAACCATGATTTCACCTGAGACCAACAAAATATAATATGCTACCCACTTGACAGCTCATTATTTCGACAGTAGACCAAACAGCAATTTAATTTTTTTGCCTTCTTTTGATCTTTTTCCCTCATGAATGCCTCCATTCAAAAAAACAATCAAAAAAAAAAAGAAAACAAAAACAAGCAAACAAACAAAACACCCACAAAGCAAAGAGAAGAAACAAAACCGAAAAATCACCAACAACTGAAACTTGTAACAAATGGATTGCTTGTAAGAGTAAAGACATTTTTCCTCTAAAGGATTGCTTTATAGAAGGGAAAAAAATTAAACGTAATGGGAATGCATGTGTTGTTTAGAAGTGTCACTCTGAAGGATAACCTCACTTATGAATACCATGGATTAATGAAGCAGAAATATGACTCTTAAAAAGAATAATTATGTTACGGAAGGCGTTTACCTGTTCAGGAAACCTAAGTGATCACAGGTAACGAAAACAAACCAGTTAAATGTGAAATCACCTCAAGAACATCTGTAAGTAGACCAGCTGCTTTATAGACTGACTTCGTAATAATCATCAAAATTGCCCTTAAAATTATATTGCTTTTTAGCGATACTAAAATATTTATTACCCTATGTAGCATATTGATGCATAAATATATTACAAACATATGTATTTTCCTAATCTTTACTTAAAGTATGATTTGGTCACTATTTGCTAGCAACAACACAGCAAGGAGCGTAACAATTAAACAAAGCAGTTTATTGGTAATTGGCAGAAGAACAATGTTTTGAATACCTTTTATGTGTCAGCCTCAGCAGAGAAAACAGGTAGCACATTTACAAACACTTCTTTCCAGCAAATATTTATATAGCAAACAGCTGTATTCAAACACTGAAGAGTAGCAGGCAGTAAGGACTGAAAGGTGATTTCACTGAAATTTCAGAGCAAGAAGACTTTTTAAAATTTGGCATGCTTCTTATGATGTTGATTCACTGTGGCCCTAATAATCATTCACGCTGCTTTTACAATCTCAAATCATTGGGTTCCCAAGGAACACAGAAGCAGTCTTAAATTCAGCTTGCCTTATCTCTGTGAATAGTCCCATAAAATCTAACTGAACTACTCACATATACAAGGCCCATGACAACTCTTTATAAATGAGCTTGTCTGTCAAGCAAACAAAATTACTTGATGTTTACTCTTTAATAAATATGTGGTTTTAAATGGCCATGATCCAGATAAATATAAGATTTAAAAAAAATTACTGCATTTATGTGCAGCAATAAAAGTGGAGATCCTCCATAAAAATTGTGTACATGCATTTTAATTGGCAATTCATCAAAATAATTCACAATTAACAGCAAAGTAACAACATTTATGTCAAGCTAAATTAGCGTATATACTTGTAGCAGAGGCAGAAACAGCTGTTATTCTGTTTGCATAAACTTCCAGCAGAATGTGTCTGGCAAAGTTAAGCACGTACATTTCTGCTTCATAAAAAATAGTTCCAAGACTGCAAAAATGCAGAGGGCCAAATGTCTCATTAATAGGACCACTCAAGTGAGTAAGCATTGTTCAGTCAAACAAGGACCAGGCCATCACAGCTGTACTGTATTCTCAGTCCTGTGCATAAATTAGAGTTTTTTAATATGCTCATGAAACCAATATTAGAAACAAACAGGGAAATGGCACAATCCAAAAGGCACCTTCTGTTTGCCACCCCCAGTGACACTGTGTGATGTCTTTCTACAAGCTGCACTGCAGACTTTGCCAGACTGCATTCAGAATCGGAAGAAAAAACAACACTGAACTTTTTTAAACACAGAGCACAAAGAATAACATTTTGACATCTACAGCTAGTCTATGAAAGTCATTATGGAAAGCCCCAACTGTGCTAAATGTACAAAGCTGTTAAAATTACTGTTTAAAGAAACTGATTTTAAATTCAAATGTATCAGTTTTTTAAAATTTACACTTTAAGTTGATATAACAGGTTTATTACTAAGCTCAACAGCAAGTGATCTAAGACAGCATCTTAGAACAGTAAAACAATGTACAACCACTAACACACTACTGTTATCTCATGATTGTGCAGCAATGGTTAGACTTCGAATCCTTTTTAAAAAAAAATATTTCCATTTTTTCCTATGGAATGACTATTATATTTAGCCCAATTAACCATAAATGCAACACCTGTGATTTCCCTCATTAAAAGCAAAATTGTCAGGGTCATGGGTTGAGAAGGCAGGGTATGGACTACAAAAGGACTAGTTAACATAAGCCATTATACTGCTGCACTGATAAAGCTCATTTGTATTCATCAGATGATTAGTTCAATCAATATTTACTCCTGTGTGCATCTTCAGCTAAAAAGCATACATTCTTCAATTTCTCAATGCAGACCTTAATTTCTAGCAATTCACCGCTTGACAGGTAGGAATTCCTTGGATAACTTGGGAATCTTTCACCCCTTTGAATTGTTTTTCTGTATAAGGCAGCCAATGTGTCCACTATAGCAGACCCCAGGTCCTAGAATTGTTTAATAAAATGAAGTATTGTTGAAGGGTTACCTTACCCACATGTTTCTGAGGAGGCAGATGTCACTATGATATACAGCAACACCTTCCACACTGCCCTAAAGACTTCCCACAAATTATCACAAGTAAATTTTAAAGAGGAATTATGACTCCCAGAATTCTTGTCTACCAAGAACACTCTTTTTCCTGATAGATTTACTCCTCAAATGCCAAAAATAGTTTTTAACCATAAAACACAATTTAAATGACCTCTACTACTGTACTGTCGAATTAGAAAAATCATACCAACTTATAACTTGTCACTGGATTTGTAAAAGACCAACAGTGGAAGTCAGATAATTTCCATACCACAAAAGAGAAATTATTCCCAGCCAATGCATGTGGTATTTTTGTAGTTTTTAAATTAACTGTTACCAGACTTCTATCTAGGAAAAATAAATGTGACTTTTAAAAAAATTATATGGTGAAAAAATTCTTATCTCCGTATGATATTAAATCATATAGTTATCTATTGATGAACTTTAATTATGTACTCTCCTCTGCCCCCCAATACCATAGCATATTACAATTTAAGATAAATGAAAGATACCATATGGAATGTAAGTCTGATTCAATGCAAAGTAAAAACATTGCTGAGGTACAAATGGGCGCTCAGGCTTTCCCTTTTACTTTTGTTCATTCTAGAGAGGTTCACTGTTTATTGATTATACACGTCTGTATTGTTTGTTACATGACAGAGTTTATCACTGACTTACGATTTTCAAAGCATTTACTGACATATATTAAAATTTACCTACAAACATCTAACACCAGAAACTTGTGCTTTATCACATATCAAGGAGTCCCAATGAAGTCAAATAACATTATTCAGTTAAGGAGCTGCACGATGCACTACATTAAGAGGACAAAATTGTTTTACAATGGTGGGGCAAGGCCCCAAGTCTTTCTTTAAATAGTCATTGCAATTGATTTATTTTACAATATTAATGTTATATACTACAAATAGAGACATATTTAGTTTTCCTGGAATAAATTGCAAAACAATTTTCCTTTAAAGTTAATGAGTCTATAAAGATTCCTGGCACTCATCTACTCAAAAGAGAACTTCTAAGTTAGCCAGCCTATTTGTATATGTTACTTAATCAGCTTACTTAGAAATACTGCAGATAGAATCTGATCACTTTTCTAATTTCTTACAAATATTTCAGTCATGCCAAGAAAGTGGAGTAACTGCATAACATCATGCAACATGCGTTATTGCTCAGTCCTGACAGCAACAGGAAAAAAAACCACACAAAACACACTTAAATAATTTGGCTTCAGGGGTTTGAGGTGCTCCTTTTCTTTACAACATAACAGAAAAAGCTTTCAGTAAGATTTTTAACTAAAAGTTTAAATGCTATTTTCGTAAGTGGAGTATTTGGACACAAATGTCACTTTCTCAACTCAAATAGTTACAATCATAAAATTGACTTCTGTATGTGTATGAGTAACATGTTCCCAGAGTAAAAGTAGCTACTTTGACAATTTTTTTGCCACAGTCAACCTTCCAATTTTGCGTAACAGCTGCATCACACCTAGAATTGACTAATTTTTAATCGCTTTTAACTTTACAAGTAATTTTAATAAGAAATAAATGACAAGGCAACATCTAAGTCTTCTTTTTCAGTTAAATGGCAAAATCATTTTAGTGCGTTTTCTGTTCTCTTTTTCTAAAAACTATACTGAAGTACACATTCTGTGTTCTTAACTCCCTCACAGGATGTTGCCAGGAGCGGGACAGATGGAAGAAAGACTGTGATGAATGCTCACTGTAAATTTCTTTTATACCTATGTTTACCTCTATAAAATACTGGTATAAAAGTCATCAATTTCAAAAAATTCCATTTTCCATTCAGAGGGAAATATCTGGACCTACCATAACAACAAATCCTCAGTCTCCTGCACATTGTTCTCCTGTAAGTCAGTATGGCTACGTATGCTTAATGGGATTGAAATCAAGGTTTGAAGTGCAGAAAATTATTAGTTTGGCTAGAACATGACCAATGATTGTAACACTGTCACAACAGCTGAAAATGTTAGCTTGGCTTCCATGGACAGGATGGGACGACTGACAGTCTCTAGGTGACTGTCCAGTGCTTTGGGATTCAGCACGCAGTAACACAGGTTGGGGATTTTCTGGCACTTTTTGGCCTCCATCTCCAATGTGGAGCAGTAACGAACCACATCAGCCCCTGCACATCCCAGGCATACTGTGCTAACTGCAATAACTGCAGCTTGGAAGGATCACAGCTCAGCTGGGAGAGTTCGGGGGAACAGCTCACTTGTTCAAGACCGAACACTTCCTCCTTCAAACCAACTGCAAACACAGTTAAAAACAACTACACATTTACAAGAAGACTTACAGCTCTCTAAAAGCATGAATTCATGGGAGCTCACAATCTGTGAACTGTGACACTCATTTATTTCTGTTATTTGGAAAGCCACAAAGACTCAATTAATGTGTAATGTTCCTTTTTAATTGAGGCAGTGTAAAGCACTGCTCTTGCCTTGACACACACCTGTTGTAAAACTTCACTTTACTGACCTCTTGCACATGAGTTTGGAACAAGGATAAAAGCTGCCTGTTTGTTTTCCTCCTCCATCCATCCCAGCCCTTATTTCCCTATAAGTTTCCTACTGAGTAAACATAAAGACAATGCAAACACAAATTTGCATTCTAGGGGCAGTGGCTGGCAGCACAGCCAAAGGGGTGGCAGAGATGGCTACAGAGCTGGGGCAGATCCCACAAGAGATGCCGCCAGATGTGCAGCAAGATCTGCCTCCCTCTCCCTGCCCAGCGCACTCAGACCACCCTGGGTCTTATTTAGAGGAAAGCATCTGAGGAGAGGGAGAACACTTCTCTTCATGCTTGCACAGACCACCCCAGGGCAGGGGAGGAGAGGCACTGCTTACGTGGATGAACTGCCCACAAAAAGGGGAGCTGGGGCTTCTGACCAGGGGTCACTGGATGGGCACATTTTGCAAAACAACCCCTGAGACAATGACTAGCCTTACTCAAATTGGAGGCTCTCTGGTGCGCAGAAGAAGGAGAAAACCCAAACAAAAAACCAAACCCCACAAAACCCCATACTCAAACAGAAAAATCTCCAACCAAAGCTGCAAAGCTGCCACAGGGCCATTTTACAGAATTGACTATTTTCCCTCTGTTTCCTGTTGATCTTACAAAAAACGAACACCATTTGGCAAGTTCTTGCCAGATGCCCCACAACCAACACCCTTAAAAAGAACGCTGGGGGAAACGAAGGTCTTTTCAAGTTGATGTGTGCAAATGTCATAGTTACAATTCCTTTAAAGCAAATTACACACATGTAAGTTTTTTAGTGCTGTTAACACCTGCTGTTACAGGAGCTGACATCGAACAAGGTGAAATTCTAGCTAGAAGTTCTTTCTAGTCTGTGTGTGTCTCCCGACCTTAAATGGAAGATCAAGAAACCTGCATGCAGTGTCGCTGTCAACCCAAGAGGGTCCCACTCCCCATAAGCCCTTCTCCTCCATTCGAATACCATGGTAGAGACTACTTTTTGTCCCTTTTACCAAGCCATGGGTGAGGCAAACATCACTCTGCCAAACAGGGTGATAAAGGGTAATATGGAAGATGGGGCGTGGAGGACCTGTGTAACCTCCGCGGACGGCCAAGGCTGAGAGGGTTTGTTCTTGCTCCAGTCCCGTGTTCGCCTGGCCCGGAGATGGGGCCCTGGGAGACACAGAAACGACGCATTCCCATGCTTTCCGCATCCACTCGGGTGCCCGGCGTGCCAGCCTCTCTCCAGCCCCCTCCCCCCCCCCCCCGGACAAGCAGTTCTCCAAGCCTGAGGGTGTCCCGTCGGGGACGATACTCTGGTCTCCGGCGGGAACCCCCCACCGGGTGCGGCTGTAAGCCCTGGAGGAGTCTCTCACCGCCCTCTACGATAGGGCTGCGCAGATAGCACACGCTCGGGAGCCCGAAGAGACCTTCGGGCACGGGGAGGGGGCTCCTGGGCAACGCAACCCTCCCCGCCCAGCAACCCATGGGCAGTGGGGGCCTCCAGGAGACGTGCCGGCGGGGGAGCAAAGTCCAGATAACTTTTGGGGAGAAATGGAGAGCCCTCTCCGTGCCGGGACCGAGCGGTAGCGGGTTCCGCCGTGCGGGACACCTGCCGCGCCCCGCGGGCAGCTGCAGGTGGGGACTTGGCGGCACAGACACTGCCAGCCACCCGAGCCTCCCTTCTGCCTGCCCGCCACGGGCCAGGGCGGCGCCGGGCTTCGCGGGACAGGTACGCCAGGGGTGTCCGTCTCCCATCTGCCGCGGAAGGTTCCGGGGTCTGGGTCGCGGCCCCTGCCGGTGCAGGAATCACACCGGCAGTAGCCACGCCGGCGGGCGGGCAGGACCCATCAACTTTCTCCCCCGGACCCTCTCCCCTGGTACGAAACCTCTCGTTCAGCCCGTTCCCCAGCAGCTTTCCCAAACGAGAGCCGCCCCCGGCCCACTTACCTCGCATGGTGTTGGTTCCCCGCTCCGCGCAGTCATGAAGCTAGGAGCCCAGGAACCGCACCGCACAAATCCCGTCTCAACACGCGCGAAGGTGGCAGGCGCCGCGGCTCCGCTCCGCCGGGAAAACCATACCTCTGGGGCGGCTCCGGCAGGCGCAGCTCCGCGGGCTCCCCGCCGCCGGGCGCGCTGCTCCGGGCGGGCGCCCCGCCACTGCCCGCGGCGGGGCCGCTGCGGGGGCGCCGGGGCGGCAAGGGGCTGAGCAGGGGAGGAGGAGGAAAGGAGTTACGTTAGGAAAAAACAGGAAAAACACGCGGAGGCAGAAGAGAGGGGAGTGCCGCGTGGATGGCAGAGCATGTGCGCTTTCACATGACAACGGCGCCCCTCAGCAGCTCCCCGGTGCGTATTTCCACTGCGCAGCCACAGCGACGCATGGAGCGAAAATGCGACCCAGTGAGAAAGCGGCAAAGAGGCTTATAGCGGGGGCTGGGCGGTGCCGCCGCCGCGGCCCCGCCCGCTGTCAGCGCCGCCGCCAATCGCCGCGGCCCGCCCGGCTCCGCCGCCGCGGGTGGCCCCGTGTGCCGCCCGGCACCGCCCGGCCCGGCCCGGCTCCGCGCCGTGTGCTCGGCCCGGGAGCGCCGCCGCGTCCTGCCCGGCCGGCGGGGCTGGGCGTGCTGGTGCAGAGATGAGACAGGCGTGTGGAGCCCTGGAGCCGGTGGAGGAAGGCAGCGGGCGCAGAGAGTCACCCAGCCCGTGTGGCGTTGTTAGTGAGGACGCGATGTCTCCGGGGAGAAAGGCGAGAGCGCTCGGTCACGCGGTGTGACCGTCGTCGGGAAACGGCGTTTTCCAGCGGGAATGGGAAAGTTTGGTGGTGAGTCATTTGCTCATTAAAGAGTGAATCTGGACGTCGAAAGCAATTTGTTTTCCGGTGTAAGACTAGCACAAGGTTCTGCAGAAACCGGTGTGTTCTGCAGCCAGCAGGATTTTCACGACTCACAGCTCTCCCTCTGATTAATTGATGGACAAACTAATGTTTGTCGCCGAAAAAAACAAAACCCCAAACAAACAACCCGCCTCCAAAAAGACGAAATAAAAAAGGCAACAAAACCACCCACCCCAACAAAAAGGCTACGGAATCTTTGCAATTACTGTTTTGTTTATTTTGTTTTCCTGTGTGATAGATCATGGACTACGACGGGATCTCAATAAGACATCTTAAAACCAAGTCCCTCTTATCAAAGTTTACAGTTTCTAGCGCAAAGCCTAAAATGAAAAATAAAGCATCTGATTTAAATAAAATGTATCCATACAAAGTTACTGTATCGACCTCATAAATAAAAATCGGATATATATTTGATACTATTAAATTAGATGTGAACGTACCAATATAGATTTATTTGTCACTGCATGAATTAACAGACTAAGTTCTATTAGGTCTGTTTTGCAAGAGATCAGATGTATGATTTTTTTGCTGTCTTAAGATTTACTGTAGGAAAGATGCAAAGTGAAGTGCCCACTGTTCATGCAAACTGGCAAAGCTGTGTTCTTGGGGAACAAGGTTACAGTGTTTGGAGAAAGCAGTTCTTGTGGTGAGTTCATGTGGTCTTTTAAAACACCTGTTTGAATTGCAATGGACAAAGACATGAAAGAATCAACTCTGCCAGTATTGAATATATCTAGATTTACTAGACCATGGTGAATTTTAACTCCATCCACTGTAGTGAAGACAGGGTTAGTTAAAAAAAAAACAAACAAAATACAAACAAACAAAAAACACCCCAAAACCCACCAATTCCTTAAGATACTAGATGGGATTTTTATTCTTGGCCATTATATTTATGCTATTTATATACTGCATGCAAAGTTGTTAATACTCACGTGGGATCTCATCCAGAAACTTTTACCAGTTACTTGGCTTTCAGTCTACTTGTATCAGTGCACCTTTCATTAACTATTTTGTGCTCTCCATCTTTTCACTTCACAAGACCTGGAATTTACAGCAGCATGTTTTCATTTTAATTGGGATTTTTGCAGCAGTTAGGCTTGCCTCCAGGATTGTCTTCTATGGATTTTCCCACAAACCATCTCTTCAATCTGTTCCTCATGTTCAGAAGTTTCTGAGGTAACTGCAATAAAACAGCTCTTACACATCACTTTGCAAAACATGTTAGGAAGTCTTATCTCATAATAGGTATAATTTACCTGGTATCTAATATGGAATTTAGTGAATAATGCTCATGGCTCTTACAAAAGCAATTAGAAGAGAGAGCAGAGATCCCATCTACTTGTTGTATTGGAACCAGAACATTTTTTTTTCCCTACTGGATGTTCACCTAGCAGCAGGAGCAAAAGACAAGTGAATTTCAAGAGGAGGCACGCACTCTCTTTTCATATTGCCAAGACATCTTGTCCTTGGTTATGCCAATATGATTTTTAGATTTAATTGTTTTCAAGCTGCAGCTTAACACCAATCAAAACTTTATTAGGTAAATAACAAACTATCTACTTGCTACGCTGTGCATTCAAAATACCTTACACTATTACAGTAGGTTCTGGGTCATCTTTATGAGGGACATGGGATTTATATGGTGCTTTTGACAATGGAGAAAAAAACCTCAGTATTCTTTCCTTGCATAATAGTGATAAAAAGCATGGTGGTTTTTTTTGTTGTGTTTTGGGGGGTTTTTTGTTGTGTTTTGGGGGGGGTTGTGTTTTTTTGTTTTGTTTTGTTTTGTTATTTTTTGTTTGTTTGTTTGTTTGTTTGGGTGTGGTGGTTTTTTTTTTTTTGTTTTTTTTTTTTTTGTGTTTTTTTTTTTTTTTTTTTTTTTTTTTTTTTTTTTTTTTTTTTTGTTTGTTTGTTTTTTTTTTCTACAAAAACCACATCATTTGGCCCCTGGAATTCATTTGCATTTCTCACTACCATATGGAGTGGCAATTTTTATTTATCCACTTTCACGAGCCATGGTAGACTTTTACTTTATTCATCTTTCTTGTTTCAATATAGTATATGTACAATTATGTCTGAGATAACTTCTTCACTAGCTAGAGCAAGTTGTTAAATTTAGGAGGGTTTTTTAATATTTAGGATGAAATATTGTTTGCTACATGCTAGAATGGTGGTGAAGGAATTAGACATGTTATAAATGTGTGAATTTCAGTGAGAGTCAGAGAAGTTATAAATACTTTATTTAAAAATAAAACAGGGCTGTTTAAACTGTTATACGTTGGACCAGGTAAACAACACACAAGAAAGCCACATGATCTGAAGTCATACAAAAATTTATAGAATGTTTAAAACTGAACACATATCTTCAATAGTTAAATAAACTGATTAGAACAATTTAGCCCACTATTCTTGAAATATGTTAATTATGCTAGGTTTCAAACAGAGCCTTTTCAGGTTTTTCTCATTTGAGGTGAGAGCTTCAGAGAAGAAGTTTCGAAAACATCAGACAAATAGTGTTAAAATACAACAAATAATTTATTTTGCTTTAAAATGTAAACAAATATTTTATGGTTAAAGAACTATATTATAGCTATTATATTTTTGCTGCAAAATAACAGTGAGAAATTGCTTTTCGGAATATTCATTAACATTACCACTTTTCCAAGGCTCTTTGGATCACAATCTATGAGACAGCATTTAAGGCCACATACTTCTATCATTTTAGTAATTTGTAATATGTTTATCAGAGCTGTAGCAAGTTTTGCCTAATTTAGTTGCTTCATTAAAAAGTACTGAATGAATAATCAAAACAAACTGTATCAGGCAGGTCCCATTTCATTCCCCTGGATATCAATGACTATTTTCTGTTAGCATGAAAGGAAGCCAGATGCACCCTATAGTCAAAATTTACTTTTTAGATTCAATACGAGTAGCATTAGTCACAAGTTTCTTCATCTCATTTGTCTCTAGCTTCATTGCACATTCCTAACTTCGTGTAAGTAATAAGAAAGATTTTCTATTTTTTAATTTTATGACTTTTGCACAAAGTTATTGACAGACTCAGGAATATGAGCTTCTCTCATGTGTTCTTCATTTTACATTAACTTTCTGAAATTCCTCCTATCTCATGCTGCCTGCAATCTGAAAACATGCACATGCACTATACTGTCTGTCTCCTCTAAAGACTTATAACCATTATGCAATTTCAAACTGTTTCCACAGAATATTATTCAATTCAAAATTCTTTATTTTCTTCCAAACTATTAAAACTATTCTAAAATCAGCCCTAGAAAATCCTGAGACCATAAGAAACAACATTTAGCAATTGAAAAATCTTTAATTATGCCAATTTAATTTTAGAAGCTAAGAGTGTAATGTATTATATATGACAAAATAACCATAAACTTGAAGAGCTAAAATGAAAAACCATGCTTGACTTTTTCCTCTGTCTTGTGAAATAAAAAGCTATCCCTAGACACAAATAAGAAATCTCAGCTCCTGTAAATAGTTCATGACATCTATTTCAGTCTGTGTGTTTTTCCCTGCCTTAATGGCAGAAATTGTATTGTGACTTCCCCTGCTTTACATGCAGTGTCAATCACTGAATCATGTTATAAAATGTCCCAATTAAACTTGGAACAGGAATGGATACTACCTGAGACACTAAATACCATCACCACCTTACCCCGCCCTGCCCCCAACAAAATGTTCAGCATCTGAAAAAACCTGTCTTTTAAGGATATAATTGCCGCATTAAACCTAGAACACCAAAACTTTGAAATTATATTTTGGATTCTAAAACCCAGCCATGGAAGGAGCTAAATTTGAGAGTAGTACTTATGCCCAAGTAACCTGGAGTTTGCTTTGGAGAAACTGCATCATATTCGAATATTGATGAGAGAGGAGGCAGCAGTGAAAGACTCTCTTCCTGCAGCAAAAAGCCTGCCAAGAGGCAGTGACCTTCAGGGATTTGTGTGCAGGTTCTCCATCCTTGGAAGGTCCAAGGGTTCCTCAGTTGTTTTGAGGCAATCCAAGACCAAGAATGGGCTTCAATGAAAGAGGTAGAAAGATAACAGTTGCAAGGAATACATGGGCAAAATAAAGTGCTGTAGGAAAGAAGCGTGAGGCAGAAGACCTGCCAGTGTTTCAAATCCTCCTGGCAGCCTCTAAAGCATTAGACACTTGCCTGGGAATGAGACTCTGAGTATCTTCAAATGTATATTGCTCTCATGAAGTAGTTTAAAGTTTAAATGTAAGGATGTATTACAAGCAAAGATTTTTTTTCCCTTTAAATGGATACTGACCCTCCAGCTAACTATTGATTGGCCTCATGGAAATAGGCCAAATTTGATTTTTCAAATTTTTAGTACTGTTTCACTGGAAAAATACACAACCAGAATACAGTCATTTTATTCATCAGGAAATTAATTAATTTTCTGGTGGAATCTTAGTATTCCTATTTTTATCTATGCACTACAATTTTACATTTTAAAATCAAGGAAGTTCAAAACCTTTATTCTAAATATTTTTCATTGTATGCAAAATAGATCACTATTATTTCTAAGCTAGTATCTGTTTAGAAAATCATACTATTTAGTATATCACAGCTGCTTACATAGTTTTAAAACTGATATTTGCTATGAGTAACATATAAAAGCATATGCATATTAGTAATTCTCTTCTAAAACAGATAAAATAAAGACAAACAGAAATATTGTGTATTCATTTCAAAACAGAATATCACTGGAACTGGAATCTTGGATATAATGGATAAGAGGAAAATGAAACAAAAAAATTTAGAGGTCCAACCTTTTTCACTTTCTAAGAATTATGAAGCATTTTGACTGAGTAATCCATAACCTTCTTCTCATCATTCAGTTATTTATTATTATGTCACAATAAGTTAGTAGTACCAGCAGACCAAGGCTGGCTGGTGGTAAAAGGCTAATTTGGACAAAGCATTTTTTAAATGGCTGTATTCCCTGGTTTTGAACAGAAAAATATGTATTTCTATCAAATTTTCATTCAACTGAGAAATATTTAAGTTTCAAAATATTGCCCTTCTTCAGCTTTTGGGGCATTCATATCTGGTATTCCGTTTTAGACTTTTCTTGCGTTCACATCAAGTCCACTGCTACACATCACAGCTTTAGCTGTAGCTCATAGCAATAGCTGAAGTCAAGGACGCTTAAATGCTTCTCTTCAAAAGTGTCCCTTCCTTCCTTCCTTCCTTCCTTCCTTCCTTCCTTCCTTCCTTCCTTCCTTCCTTCCTTCCTTCCTTCCTTCCTTCCTTCCTTCCTTCCGCCCTTCCGCCCTTCCGCCCTTCCTTCCGCCCTTCCTTCCGCCCTTCCTTCCTTCCTTCCGCCCTTCCTTCCTTCCTTCCTTCCTTCCGCCCTTCCTTCCTTCCTTCCTTCCGCCCTTCCTTCCTTCCTTCCTTCCTTCCTTCCTTCCTTCCTTCCTTCCTTCCTTCCTTCCTTCCTTCCTTCCTTCCTTCCTTCCTTCCTTCCTTCCTTCCTTCCTTCCTTCCTTCCTTCCTTCCTTCCTTCCTTCCTTCCGCCCTTCCGCCCTTCCGCCCTTCCTTCCTTCCGCCCTTCCTTCCTTCCGCCCTTCCTTCCTTCCTTCCTTCCTTCCTTCCTTCCTTCCTTCCTTCCTTCCTTCCTTCCTTCCTTCCTTCCTTCCGCCCTTCCTTCCTTCCGCCCTTCCTTCCGCCCTTCCTTCCTTCCTTCCTTCCTTCCTTCCTTCCTTCCTTCCTTCCTTCCTTCCTTCCTTCCTTCCGCCCTTCCTTCCTTCCGCCCTTCCTTCCGCCCTTCCTTCCGCCCTTCCTTCCTTCCGCCCTTCCTTCCTTCCGCCCTTCCTTCCTTCCGCCCTTCTTCCGCCCTTCCTTCCGCCCTTCCTTCCGCCCTTCCGCCCTTCCTTCCTTCCGCCCTTCCTTCCTTCCGCCCTTCCTTCCTTCCTTCCTTCCGCCCTTCCTTCCTCCCTTCCTTCCTTCCTTCCTTCCTTCCTTCCTTCCTTCCTTCCTTCCTTCCTTCCTTCCTTCCTTCCTTCCTTCCTTCCTTCCTTCCTTCCTTCCTTCCTTCCTTCCTTCCTTCCTTCCTTCCTTCCTTCCTTCCTTCCTTCCTTCCTTCCTTCCTTCCTTCCTTCTTCCTTCCTTCCTTCCTTCCTTCCTTCCTTCCTTCCTTCCTTCCTTCCTTCCTTCCTTCCTTCCTTCCTTCCTTCCTTCCTTCCTTCCGCCCTTCCTTCCGCCCTTCCTTCCGCCCTTCCTTCCGCCCTTCCTTCCGCCCTTCCTTCCGCCCTTCCTTCCTTCCTTCCTTCCTTCCGCCCTTCCTTCCTTCCGCCCTTCCTTCCTTCCGCCCTTCCTTCCTTCCTTCCTTCCGCCCTTCCTTCCTTCCGCCCTTCCTTCCGCCCTTCCTTCCTTCCGCCCTTCCTTCCGCCCTTCCTTCCTTCCTTCCTTCCTTCCTTCCTTCCTTCCTTCCTTCCTTCCTTCCTTCCTTCCTTCCTTCCTTCCTTCCTTCCTTCCTTCCTTCCTTCCTTCTTCCTTCCTTCCTTCCTTCCTTCCTTCCTTCCTTCCTTCCTTCCTTCCTTCCTTCCTTCCTTCCTTCCTTCCTTCCGCCCTTCCTTCCGCCCTTCCTTCCGCCCTTTCTTCCTTCCTTCCTTCCTTCCGCCCTTCCTTCCTTCCGCCCTTCCTTCCTTCCGCCCTTCCTTCCTTCCTTCCTTCCTTCCGCCCTTCCTTCCTTCCGCCCTTCCTTCCGCCCTTCCTTCCTTCCGCCCTTCCTTCCGCCCTTCCTTCCTTCCTTCCTTCCGCCCTTCCTTCCTTCCTTCCTTCCTTCCGCCCTTCCTTCCGCCCTTCCTTCCGCCCTTCCTTCCTTCCGCCCTTCCTTCCTTCCGCCCTTCCTTCCTTCCGCCCTTCCTTCCGCCCTTCCGCCCTTCCGCCCTTCCGCCCTTCCGCCCTTCCTCCCTCCTATAGAATGACTTGGTAGAAAAGAAAGAATCTTTTCTGTCACAAAATATGGATCTATTCCATGTCAGTATTCCTGAGTTAGATACAGTTTTTCTTTTTTACCCTTCCTATGTTTGTAAAGCATAGCTACACCACATAAATATAAAAACCACAGGGAATAACTGCTACCTATTTGCATTATAGATACTCCAAATACTTTGAGAAGTGTATACATCAGTTACCTCCTATTTTTATAGGGGAAAAAAAAAAGAATGCATAGCTAGCTTTAAAATTGATAACCTAAAATATATTTATTTTCAAATAGTTGAAAAAATATGCTTAAACACAAACAATCAGGCCAGAAATATTTCATTTTTAAAGTGTATTTTTGAAGCGAATAAAAGAGCTTATATATTGCTTACCCCTATTTTTGGCGTGATACATTTACAGGCCATTGAAAAGCAAACAAGATAGTTACCTCAGATAACCAAAACAATCTCCAAAAGCAGAAATTACTGTCAATGCTCCCTTTTCCTGTAAAAGAGCCTTTTCTCTTATAAAGCTATTAGCATCACTTTAATTTATGCAGTTAATTTTTCCATCCAGTTCATAGGCCAATCCTAAGAGGGAAAAAATGGCCCCAGTTCTATCCCTATTTATATAAGGAAGGCAGATTTAGCAAGTCTTGATCTGAGAAAGTAGTAATGCAAATGCTTAGGATTAAACATGTGGTTATGTGCTTTTTCTGAATTAGAATCTGTGTCAGAATGCTTATTTAGCTACAGTTGTGATATGAAGAAGATCTTCTTGTGTTGTCTGACCTACTACAGAAAATGGCATTGTTTTGAATGTTCCTTTTGTTTTATACATTTATGGTAAGATACATTTAATATATAAATATCTGTATGGGAGACATAATTAGCTAATAAACATTTTATGTCTTATTTCCAAAATTATTTTTGTGATGCCTATTGTTTTAAGATATGATGTGACTGAGACCAAGAGAAAACAAAAATTCTCAACCACTCATACTTGGGAACAGATGCACACGGATGAGTTCTCACAAGATATATTTTAAACTAATAAATGCTGGTATAAATTGAGTTCTTGGCACATAGACCACTCCATACTATTGCTACGGTGTGTCGCAACAGCATAAAAGTAGAAAATACTTAAATAATTCAACTATTAAAGATGTTTCAAATATTAAAGATGTTGGTACCTCCAGCCATAGCTGGCTTACGGGTTGATAAATGCACTGCTTGGACACAAATAAGCAAGACCAAGGAGCTAATATTCCTTTACATCTCAGTTCTCCAGGATGGCCACTTGCATCTGATCTGGAGAGCTGCAGCTGTTCTCCACTGGAATCTTTGGTTTAAATCCCAGGAACAGGAAAATGTAAAAGCCCACTAGGACACAGTGTAACATAAAGATGCAAGCCAGTTTTAAATGAAGTATTTTGGGTACTGGCAGCAGTCAAGCTGTGATAGTAGAAAGCTTATTCTGTGCAAGAAGTTTATTCTGCTGCATGGGCATGTTTAGCAGCCTGTTCTGCACTTCATGCTATTGTGAGGTGGCTGCTATGCAATATTTTGCATAATACCTGCCATGCAAAATGTAGCAATAGAGCAGAGGCACCTGGCAAAAAACACTTAACTGGGCTAGAACTACACTGCAAAAGGCTATACATAACACACACTAAACATGTAATAAGGAATATTATACACTATAACACTAAAAATACATAGTTTATTCTAATAACTTTTGCCTATTCATTATAACACTTTCTCCCTTACTCAGAACTTTCCTATGTAAAATGTGGCTGGTCTTGAGATGCATGCTCTCTTCGTCAAGAAAGAAAACATTCACATGACATGAAAAAAATGAGGCATTTCTGAAGGAACGCTACTTATAGTGGGACATGTGTACAAATGAAGAGTAAATCTCCAAACACCTACAGTTAGTGCAAAATTCTCAGATGAAATTAACAACTTCAAGACTGCTGCTGCTAATAGGACACTGTGAAAAACCAGCAAATGTCTCGCTCTTTGCTTTTGATGCCAGTGACAAAAAGATCCTGGGTCCCCCAGGCTCATCCTAGGTTGCCACTTCATTGCAGGGAGATAGCTGATGTGTCAGAACACATTAACTTTCTTAGCAGGTGGGCAAGGAACAACGGTACAAAGAGGTATTAGGTGATTAAGGAGTATGGAAGCATGACAGTAAATTCAATTAACAGAAGGATGTAGAAACATTTGGAAAATGTTCATGTAACAACAGGGACATAATTTTCAATACAGTAAAAATGAGAAATAAAGGACAGGTTAAAATGCCTGTATTCATAAATTGGGGATTATAAGCAAAGATTAGAATTACATAGGGAAACAGAAAAATACAAGAATAATTGCCTTGTTAACCACAACAAATTGAAATTAATGTAATGTTTATTCTCCTGTTATCTTTCCAAATGTCTACCGATTCGTAAATGCAGCTATTTTAGCTACACAAATAAGAATTCATGCTATGTGGACAGAGAAGCATACTGCTATCTATTATTGCATAGTATTTCAGCATTTTTTTTTAATCACTTATTTACAAGAACAACAGGGTGAATTTACAGATCAACAAAAATAAAGAGGAAGATAAGTACTAATGGACACAGGAACAGGAATGAAAACTAAATGAAATTAAGAAATATGCTTAAAAGCACTGTATGATACCTTGGTGCCTTACTTGGTACTGCATTACATCATGTTTTGTATAACATTTTTTTTGTAACTCTGCCCAGGACACTGCACATATTACTGTGATAAGACCAGAGGGAAGGAATATTGAGGGGGTGGGAGGCTATATAATTCTTCTTGTAAATCCTTTGGGTTTTAGAAGAACTTGCACATGGTACACAAGGTCTTTCTACTCTATGCAATACAGTAGTCTGACCAGACTGAAAGTGCTTGGAATCTGCAAAAGCATTAATTTTTTGAAGGCTGGTAAGTGCTACATTTGGGAAAAGATCTTAAAGCTTTTTCTTTCATCTCTTGAAGAAGTCTATAAGCTGTTGAAATTTTTATTTGCAAATAAAAAGTACAGTGTTTGCCATTTATGGAGAATAAGTATTGTCTTAGATCACTATATGATAGAATATTATAATTCTGGTACTTCTAAAGGCTTAATAGAATGCACAAATACTATGCATGTATGGCTTTGTATATGTCAAAATAATTTTGAAAAGCTTTATCTTTGGGAGAAAAATTGTTATATTATAAAACTTTACTAGTGTATTGTCAAAATCAGTTATGTAATTGTCATGCATTACAGACATTTTTAGACAGTCATTTTCAATGTTTATTTAGATTGGGAAGATACTAAGAGAGTCCACTAACAGGAAATAAAAGAAAATAATATCAAGCACTTCTAAATATCTTCAAAATTACAGAAAGTTTCAAAAGAATCATGAAAAGCATATTCAAATTACAACTGTGGAAACATTATTAAAATGACAATCATGTCAGGTTGTTCCTTGAGCTCTTGAAGTCATAGTGGGTTTATGTTTCTTTTTCTTTCATTCAGAACAAACAAGCAAACAAACAAATAAAAAATCCACACCAAAACAAAAAACAACCAAACAAAAATACACACCAAAATTCAAAAATTAAAAACCCATTTTCATTGCTTCCTTGGTGTTATGAACTATGCTATTGAAACAGACATCTTTAAAAAAGCAGCCACTTTTCCAAGTATAGAGAATCAAACACCAAAGAAACAAATCAAGTCACTCCTCTGTGCACATCCCCCTGGCCAGCCAGATTGTATGTCACATTTGGAAAGTTTCTCTGTCGAATCAAACCTTTCATTCCCAAATATACTGATGCAGAGAAAGCCAAGGACCAGATTTCAGTTTCAGTCTTCAACTATTTTGTTTCAGAGCAAGATAAGAAGGCAACATTGATAAATACTGTTTTGTCCATGGAAATTACCCTCTTGCTCCACTAAATTTCTTCTCAATCTATTAGGTTTTTCTACAGCATTTTAGAGCTAACCATTTATGCCTTTGTCTTGCCTGTGAAACTTCATCTCTGTTAGTTGATGCCTGACTTATAAACTTACCCTGCACAAGGATCAGCTTTACTTCCCTTCAGCTTCCTACATAATTTATGTAAACCACCAGATGAGTACCTAAGTGCTGGCAGCAGATAATGTGATGTTCAGCTCTCGCTGTCCTACATCCTTTTATGACCTCCAGCCTGGCTAGGAAGGAATGAGCTGGCCAAAACAAGTCAAAGCCCAGTCCTATCTGGAAGCAGTGGAGAAAATTGTTCCTTACGGACAGTTCTGCCACAGTGTTCTGAAAGTGAACACTGGTTTGTGTGCAGTGTATGGCTGGGTTCTTACTGATGCTAAACTCAGACCAAAAGGCATCAGTTAAATTAATAGTCAATAATGTCTTTATATCTAGGAAATTCCTTCTGGTTCTGCCAGAAGAATGGCTTCATGTGATGAACTGCAACCTAAAACAGAGCTGGATGTGAAACCACTGATGAGTAGGGAACTCCAACTTAGCCAGCTGTTGCATTTCCTTAATGGCAAAGGTATCACAAACAGAGGACCTTCTACTGGTTTCATGTAGAATTTATAATTTGATTCAATGATTCTTTCCCTATATTTTTAGTTGGTCCCAGATACTGAGGAGACAGCTTAAACCTGTGGAATGATGTGTGTGTTCTTTTTACACAGCTAGACTTTATATGATAAGCATAAATAAGTGGAAGATGAAGACTATGGACTGTTCTTGAGCTTCAAATTAATTTCTCTGTCAATGAGGACCATAAAAATTTTTGTTTCTTGTGAAAACTGAATTTTCTGAATTTTCAAACTTTCTATGCCTGTAGCTAAATTATATTAACACCACTTTTGCTTCCCCTCCCACTTTCCCAGTTCTTTACACTGTAAAGTGTATTATTTTGGTTAAACATTTCCACCAGCTATCTCATTCTATACGATATGAAAAATACAGTTTCCTAAATATATAGTAAATACTATGAAATTGTGTATTTAAGGAAGTGTAATTTTCTCTATATATGCTATGGAAATATAATTTTGAGTTAGTATGCTCTGCTTGTGGAGTCAGATTGTGATGTCGCTGAGAAATACCTGCATATTTCAGTGGTGGTTCTTTGGAAGAACTAGAGGAGATTCGAGGAGAGGAGATTTGAGGAGATTCGAGGAGAGGAGATTCGAGGAGATTCAAGGAGAGGAGAGGAGATTCGAGGAGATTCGAGGAGATTCGAGGAGATTCGAGGAGATTCGAGGAGATTCGAGGAGAGGAGAGGAGAGGAGAGGAGATTCAAGGAGAGGAGATTCGAGGAGATTCGAGGAGAGGAGAGGAGAGGAGATTCGAGGAGAGGAGAGGAGATTTGAGGAGAGGAGATTTGAGGAGAGGAGATTTGAGGAGAGGAGAGGAGAGGAGAGGAGAGGAGAGGAGAGGAGAGGAGAGGAGAGGAGAGGAGAGGAGAGGAGAGGAGAGGAGAGGAGAGGAGAGGAGAGGAGAGGAGAGGAGAGGAGAGGAGAGGAGAGGAGAGGAGAGGAGAGGAGAGGAGAGGAGAGGAGAGGAGAGGAGAGGAGAGGAGAGGAGAGGAGAGGAGAGGAGAGGAGAGGAGAGGAGAGGAGAGGAAAGGAGAGGAAAGGAGAGGAAAGGAGAGGAAAGGAGAGGAAAGGAGAGGAAAGGAGAGGAAAGGAGAGGAAAGGAGAGGAAAGGAGAGGAAAGGAGAGGAAAGGAGAGGAAGTAACAGACTGAAATGGTCAAGCCATGTAGGCACTGGCAAAGCTAAACACTCAATTAAGTGATGTGTAGTAAATCTGTATTGATACTTGGCAGAGAAAAACTGTGAATTACCAATACTGGAGAAAAGTGGAATATTTGTTACCTTAGCGAGATTTGAAGATTTAGGCAATTGTCATCCCAGATTTTCTTCTAATGGACCTTTAAATTAAGGTCCCAGAGAACAAATATTAATACGTGAAACTGAGAATTAATAATTAAAAGTGTCTTAGGAAAAAAAGCTGTACAAGACATAAACTGATAAACAATGCCTAGAGCAAAGAATATTTCATGCAGTTTGGAAATAGGACGTCTCTTTTACTTGGTACTTGCAGCTTATGGAACTGTTGCTTGTGTAATTTTTCTACAATTCTTCTGCACCATTCATACCTTATATTGCCTTGTAATTGTGATCAAATTAATATTAGAGAACAGAAGATCTAGGGGTTTGTTGCACTTGGTAAGATTTATTTATCATATCAAACCTGAATTTAAACAATGCAGTGTATTGGTTATATTGAACTGCATATCCTGCATTAAAAAAATAAGAAGGAAGGAACACTGAAGACAAAAACTTATGCCAAGGAATTTTTGATTTGCTGTTCTTCTTGTTAAAATATTTTTTTAAGGAAAATCTGATCTTAAAGATCAACTTTTAAATATAATACAGATCCTAAAGCCACATTAAACATTAACAGAAACTATTTACCAAAATAGAAACACTAATAAAAAAAGCACTGAGCCAGCCACATTTGACTAGTTGACACCAAAAATAAAGCAAAATTAGGAACAAACGAATGAAATCAGCATTCAGTAGATGTGATGAAAAAAATCTACAGAAAAACATATTTATAAAGTGTACAGAAAGAAAGGATCATTACACATACTTAAATGAAATCCATAGGGTTTCCATAGGGACTTGTTTGAATTAAGGCATAATTTTTAGACAAAGCAGGACTAATTTGAAATTTGCCAGCAGTGAATAATATAACTTTGTCCTTTTCTAAAGCAGCAGCAGCAAGAGTTTTTTGCTTATCTTGTTAGAAATCTAAGCTAATATCTCCACTAAACTCATGCTGTGTGAACTTACTGGGGCTTTATTTTTAAAACTTACCCTTTTCATTGCTGTCTTTCTTTCTTATTGTGACTTGCTGAGTATCTTGCTCTATAAAACAGATTATAGAGCTGGAAATGGTCCATAGCAATGAAGTGAGTCCTGAAATCCTCACTCAGCGAAACACAGGTTTTGTGCAAGTGGCTTTGTCTGTGAGTCCAGGAGTCTTTGGGGCAAAGGTGGTGCAGCAGCTCCAGCTCTGTCTCTGTTGGCACATCCTGGTTACAGCAGCTCTTCTGATACACAGTCTACTCATAGCAGATGGAGCCCCAGCCAAGCCTGCAAAGCTGAGTTCTGTTCTTGGTTACATTGACACAATACTGAATAGATGCTGGCCTGTTTTATTCATTTGTGGCTCATACTAGTGTTAATGTCTTGAATGTGAAAACAATGTTTATTCAAGCAACCTCCCACTCACCTAATATTACTGATCCCACTGAAATTATGGAAAGATTTGACTAAGAGAAGACTTCAGAACTTTTGTAAATATTCAGTTAGAGTATAATTTGCTATGGAATTGAAACTTGTTTGATGCTGAAATAGAAGTAACTGTACTGAATTTATTTGAACAGCATTTTGTTTCAAACTGCCTTATAGCTTTATTTAAAGCTCTGCATGCTTCAGAGAGGGATTTGAAATAATAAATGTTTCAGCCAGGCTGTGTAAACAGTGTTAGTAGGTATTTCCTTTCACCCTAGCATGAGTTTGGGGGGATCAGCTTTTACTCTCATACTTTATGCAAGAATGCTAAGAAACATGCTGAGTTTGTGGTGGTTGTTTTGTTGTTGTTGTTTGCTTGTGGTCTTTTGTTGTTATTTTGGGTTTTGTTTTGTTTGTTTGTTTGTTGTGGTGGTGGTGGTAGGGTTTTTGGTTTTTTTGCTTTCCATATCTGGAATTAAGAAGTGATAGCAGTGTTTCTCTGCTCTCAGTAAATAAATATTCCACCTTAACTGTATTCTGAAATTTAGATATGTCCCAATTTATTATTTAGGCATAATAAAAAAAAAATAAAAATTCATCTTTATTAAAAAGTTATGGGGTTTGACATAATATCCTAGGTGAACTCAAGGACAGATAACACTAGCAAACTGGCTGTTAACTTCATTAATGGCTGACTTCCTCAACATCATTGTTGTGAGAAACTAAATTCAGTGATTTAGAACAGAAATTACATAATTTCAGTTGCTTTGTCCACCTTTAAATAAGCTGTAGCATGATTTGAGGCATATTTGGGAGAGCATCTGTTTTAAGTTTGGACTTCCAGTCTTTACCTTTAGCCTAACTACCTTGGACTATTTTTTTCTAGTAAAACTCCCAAACTAGTAAATTGGCAGCATATAATTCAGCTAAAAATCTAAACATTAAAATTAGGGAGAGAGAGCACGAAGATCTGAAATGACGTATTCTCCAGCTTCAATATGGGTAGAATCGATGGCAATTAAAATTCATCTCCAACCTACCCAGGAGTATTTTCCCTGCATCTGCTAGGAACTTTTCTCTCCATGCTTTTCTTTCACCACTATTACAAAAGAGAATTGCAG
The DNA here is from genome assembly GCF_021018805.1 of Prinia subflava. Lineage (NCBI taxonomy): Eukaryota > Metazoa > Chordata > Aves > Passeriformes > Cisticolidae > Prinia > Prinia subflava. The sequence continues at coordinate 34,956,166 of NC_086283.1, read as the reverse complement.
TCAAATGGAAACTAGTGTAAACTCCATGCAAACAATTCATACAGCTTCAGTATTGCTCTATTTTACTGAAGCAATGCAAAGGATTGTACTACCAGCACAATGCTTAAGAAACAGCAGTAGATTTTGAATAAAGAGCTCTGCATTCCACTGGCAGCTGAGGAGATCAAACAGAAAATATGCCAGCAGTATAGACCAATGCATTATCACCCCCTCCTTCTTGCTGCATAACTGTGCTTCATAATGTGCCATAACATTGGCAAGCATAGCTCAGAGCTTTTTAAGAACACAAGGAAGCTCATGAATAATGGTTGAATCAGGAAAGTGATAATTAAATGAGACAACTGAATGCCGGTGGAGTCCCCAGTGGAAAATACTGTTAAGTGAAGATCATCTTCATTTTCCTGGGTTTAGCAGTACAACAGTAAAGATATTTTTCAAACCAACATTTTAATGAAAATATTAAGGTTCCGAAAAAGATATGAGGCATTTTCTTGTATGTGAGCTCTGTTTTAAAATAGAAGGTATATTATGTCCTAAAAAAAAAAAAAAAAAAAAAGCGCAAGCACTTTCATTCTTGATTTAGTGAGATAAAATATTTTGCTGGTTTACCGAACTACTTGACATTATTAAATTTATATTATAAAATGTGGCAACCAATAATGGGTAAATTTTAAGCATCTTGGCTTAAATGCTTGCTTCGTGTTTCTCCTTGTATTGGAGGTATAGTTGTTTTGTTCCACCTCCAGTTTCACCTGCTTCGTGGTCTTAGAGCAAACACAGTTAGCTGTCATTTGTCAGTGGCCAGTCTCAAATTTTTATACAATGAGCATTTATTTCTGCTGTCTCCCTGTCCTGTCACCAGACCATGCTCCTGCTGAAGTTTAACTCCTGTGCTGCAAGGAGAGGCTGCCATGCTGCTTGCACATTAATCAACACACAGTGGATCTGAGAGCCAGGAGCTGCAAGTTGCACTTGCAGATCCTTTTTTGGTTTTGCTCTCCCACAGTTCATCCCTCGAAACAGAAATGAGTCCTGTTACTGAACAAAAAATTGCTTTTTGTAAAAGCACTAGAAGTCAAAGTGATTAAATGACTTGACATTCATGTGGACATGATGGCAAAATTTGACTGTAACACAACAGTTTCTGTGACTCACGGTGTGTGTAATATACATTCATTCATCCATTTTTATTTGAAATAAAGCCTTCTTCCTTCATCACCTGACTTGTCATTATTTAAAAAAAAAAAAAAGCTAAAACTGACTGACAATGGATCTCAATGTTGCATTTCAAACAAATTCAAAGCTTTTTTATAAAGTTGGCAGTTTTTATATGTCTTCCTGAAAGAATATTTTTAGCATCTGGACTGCCTGAATTAAAAGTGCTAGAAAAATTATTAGGGGTGTGTTTTTGTTAAAACACCATACAGAATGTTAGCATTTATCATGTTTATGTGATTTTTTTTCAGTAAAATTCCAATTTCAGCCTTTTGTGTGCTGGTAAATGCAATGGAAGTTTGAAGAATCTTTATACTGCAAAGGACAAAACCTCAAAAGTTTTACCACACCTAAATGAAGGCGGCAGAAACAGATTTCTCTCACTTTTGGAGAGAGGATGTAAAAGCAGTGAAGATTATTTATTCACAGATCACTGTACTTCACAGTACCCTAATCCATTGTAATCAAGGTTCTGGGTTGGATATATATAAAAGCATAAACTGCTCTTAATCCACACAAGAAGAATTAATGATATGAGTTTTCTTTTTTTTTTCCCTGTAAGTAAACTTTGAATTGCTTTCTCTCTCTCGCTTTGCCAGGTGCATCAGAAAACTTGTCCAATGCAGATTCTAGCATATAACTGGTGCTCACATATTTTAGACTCCCTTAGTTGCTCCAGATCCACTTTACGGTGCACAAACTCAGTATTTTTCTCCCAGAGGAAAAGAATGTGGCGGTGGCCTGGTTGCAGAGGTGGGGGTGGAGGTTTTTAGCGCCGTGTGGGGTGACCACGGTGTTTATTCCATATCACCAACGCCTTCGCTCTTTCGGCAGGACAAGCTGGGCACCAGAAACCAGAAGTTCTTCTTACCAGGCTTGCTGGAGCGGAGCGGACTGTTGCCTGAAAGCCGTGGTGCACTTGGTCCCTGCTGCTGTCCATCATCTCCCCGCTGTCCCGCCCTTCCTCCGGAGCAGGACAGCAGACCGACGGTGCTGAAAGGGACAGCTCTGAGGCACGTCTGAGCCAGCGCGGCCGGGGGCAGAGGGGTTTCACACACACGCTCACACGCAGGGACAGACAGACACACGGACTCGCACTTCGTGCTGCAGAGGTTTGGAGGTGGCAGCGCAAACAGCTGCAGAGAGCTGAGCTCAGCCAGTGGCTGCACGATCCCTATTTGGATGAACTCATTTCCAGGGTTTGTTTGTCCCTGCTTTCCACGCGGGAGATCTCATCACCACATTACCTTTACTTCCCAAATACCTGGTGTCGTGAGCACCATCTTCGGGAAGCTTTTTTTTTTCTTTTCCTTTGTTCCTAGTGGTGAACACCCTTTCGTGGGTAAATCACCTTCTGGTGGGGTGTTTTTGTTTTTGTTGTTTTGTTTTGTTTTTTCTCTTGTTATTAATACTGCTGCTGTTATTATGGTTTTAGTATTTTTTTTATTTCAACTCATTTTAACTCATAATTTTTCATTTATTGTCCCTTCCTTACCAAAATGGACTGGGGAAGGGAGTGGTTATTTGGAATTTAATTGCCCTGCCGGGATTAAAATCAGCACAGACTGTAGAACTTCATAGGCTAGGACACCCTTCTGAAAGTTGGAAAACTCTGAATCCCCTCAGTTCTCAGGAAAACAAAATTATATAGAGTAATTATTTAAATGGTTAATTCCCAGCCATATTTGTTCCACTGAGCTGGCACATGAGCAAGATTTTGGACTAGCAGATGAAGATTCTTGCTTAGGATGGCATAACTAATAAAATGTAGGTTTACTACACGAGCTTGATTTCCCTGCCACACAGTAGAAATTAAATAGCTGAATTTAAAACTTTCCTAGCTTTTTGTTTCATTTTAAGGATTTCTCAGTTATATGGGGGGCGGGGAGCAGGAGGAAAATGAAAATCACTAGGAAACAATACATCTAAACAAATCACTTCTGTCTAGCTGTTGAACCAAAGAAGAAAGAGAAAATACTGTCTAGTCTAAGAGGACACTCTAAATCATGTTTCATATTTTTTCAGACAGTGCCTATGACACTGGCAATATGAAAAAATAGATAGAGATGAAGTTATGCAGAGTGATGTTGCCAACTACACATTGGAGATGAGTCAGATTATTTACATGTGACTGTAGAAGAGTAGTGTAGAATGTGCCTTATAGCTTCCCTTATGCTAATCTGTATAAAAAAATGTTGGGAAAATGTCTTAAAGTGCAATATAAAAGAAAAATTTAAAATTTTGGTCTTGTAAGTAAAGTTAGAGATGCCAATAAAAAAATTACAAAAATTCCTTGCCTTCTAAATAAACGAAGGTAACTTCGTTGGTATGGGGTACCAGAGTTGATTTCAACCTTGGCATTTGTATTCTCAAGGGGGAATTATTTCTTGGTGAATAGGCTATTGTTATTCTCTCAAAAAGATTAGATTATTGACCACAGTTTGACCCAGATTTAGCTAAACAATACTTGCTTTAGGCTGAGATGTCAATGAGGAGAAAAAATTATGTGAAAAAAAAAGCAAACACTAAAATGAATACGCACCTTAAATAACCTTTAAAAGTTCATTTTTCATTGTGAGTGCATCTTTGAAGCTGTATGGCATTGGTTTAATTTAGATCACATGTGAAAAATTTTACAATATCATTCTTGATGCCGAAACAGATGAAGAAATCTGGACAGTATCCTAATCTAGTGAATTAGGAAGGATCTGAAGATCACAATGCTTTGAAACCTTTTGTTTGCCACTGCCTTTCAGGTTAGCTTGAATTATCTCTCTTAAATGGCTTCAGTATTCATAGCTGTAAGACAGACATTTTTAAAGTAATTCACAAGTTTATCAAAAGCAAAGTTAAATTTCCTGGGAGAGAAATTTATAGCTGAAAACCATAAAAGTGACTTTTTCTCCAGTTTTGTCCTGCACTGAGACTGTGAGTAACAAGACACTTTAATTCTGATAAAAAAGCATGAATATAGTCCCAAATTTGTTACCTTGTCTCTTATTAGCCAAACGTTTGGGGGTTTTGTATTCTTCAGTTCTCCTAGAAAAAAAACTTTATGAAGGGACCAATCTTTTTGTTCTTTCAGGTACAGAGAACCCTCAGTGTTAGGAAAAGTCAGAATTTTATGGATTGAGCCCTTTACTCCTGAGAGTTAACACTTGCCATCTTCACAAAAATTCATCTTATTTGGTGAAGTTATGAATCTTTCCAAAGCCAAAGTTATCACCTGGCTAAGTAAATATTTGCAAGCATTTAGTAAATAAAATCTCCAAAACATGCCTCCCTTAGGATGTGGCTTAATAATTCTTTGTTACACTTCACATCTGCTACATCCAAGAGAGGTATTCCATTGATCCCCTTTTTTAATTAAGGAAACCTATGCTATTCCACACTGATTTTAGGATCTAGAGTGATATTACAAACTGTATGGAAGTCTTCTTGTCAAAGAGTAGGCAGCTGACTTATTTAAAACTTTAATTCCTGATTGAGGCAAAAATCTTTAAATTAAATTAATTTTAAAATTATGGCACTTATTGTTACAAGTAAATAATTCTGGGATGAATGCTATTTCATGCATTCCACTCTCTAAAAATTAATACAATAATGACTCTTTCACCTTCTGTGGAAGGTGATTTAGATCTCTTAGATGTGGTGTGTGGTGAGCTGCTGGGCACACCCTGCTCCCTCGCTGAAGCTGCGTGGCACCATGGGATAACCAGCATGCCTGTCTCAGGAGCAGTGTTGAGGAGAAGAAAGCTGTACTAAAGGCACAACAAATGAAATTAAGACCTGTTTACACAATCCAACACTGCAAAATTAATGAAAACCACTAAATTCAGGATTGTCACTAATCAAAACATGCTTTGACTTTCATTTTTGAGAGACAAAGGTAAAAGAAATAGTTAAGAAAGCAGAAGATAATGGGATAGATGTCAAACAGCTAAGAAACCTACAAAGACTAGATGAGGGATGATAAGCAAAAAAAAGACTCATAGTCCAGGAATATAAACCAGGAGCTTGAATTAGGTAGTACATTTCTTTCTCATAGCAGCTCTTGTTAGAGTCTGACAAATTTGTTATTTGTGTCATATAAGCCACAACTAAAGTATAGAACAGTTATATAATTTCTTTGTTTGTATGTAACTCAGCTGCAAAGAAGAGTGGGTAAGAAAGAGCACTAGATATGGGCTTATGTGATGATTCTCCTGATACCATATAGCATCAAGTATGCTTAGGTGATGAAAAGCTGATGTAATTAGACAGCCTAATAATCCTGCTATTATGAATTTTAGAAGTCCCTTCTTTTTGTTATATTCCATGGACCATTTTTAATACCATAGTATCCAACTGCAATGCATGTGACTTTTCTCCAACTTAAAAAAACCAATAAGGGTCTTTACCTAGTGACTCAGCACAAAACACTTTTGCACAAGTGGTGGATTTTTCACAGCTGTTAGTCCATTTTATGAAACATGGATCCATTGAAACTGTTCTACAGCCTTGAATAAGGCATCTAAGTTAATGCTCCAGTAATTATATTGTGTAATATTAGAGAGTTGATTTCATAATGCCTTAATTAAGGAATCAAGTTATCAGAATGTACTTTCAGGGACTAGACACTTTAATTATTGTGCCAAATTTGGTAAAAAGCTGTCAATTGTTTGTGAAATGAAAGTAGAAAATGTTTTCAAGAAGTGCTTTGCTTTTCTCCTCCTCTCTGAAGACACCTGTTGCATAACAGAGAACACAATTTTAGTAAGCCTGAAGGTTCTTTTCTCTTTTTGGTTCATGTCCCTGTCTTCGATTAGTTTTACATAACAAATGAAAAGTTGCAAGCACTTCTCTGAGACCTAGAGGTTGTATTTTAACAGCTTGTTTCTTGTGGTGAGTTGATCTGGCTTGTAAAGTGTGACTTCCCTAAATCTAATTTAGTTGTGAAAAGTCTTTTCTCCTGTATGACCTACGTTCCCTGTAGTCTGCTTCCACAGTTAGGCCTCATACTCTGCTTTCCCCATTCATCTATCAACTTTAGCCATCATCACTTTCAAGTGCTATCTATCAAGTGAGATTGAAACTATCAATAGATTTTAAAATTATTGTGGCTGGGAAGACACACACAATTCAAATGCCAGCTAAACTCAAAGAAAGCCACTTTTTCTAAAATGTGTGCAAATAAATGAAAACTATGTAAATTGAAAAATGATAGTCTTTGAAGTTTCTAATTTGTTACTGTAGCAAATAAAGTAATTCAGTCTTAAGTAATTCACATAATCCACTAATTATCTTTTTAAACACTTCCTCTGGTAGAATGAAGTTGCATGACTACATACTATGACTTTGGTAACACTGAAGAGTCAAACAGCATCAAAATCATATTTTGTGGACTGAATCCTATACCCCAAGAGGAACAATTTCTTTTTTGAAAAGGAATATAAGCCCTAAACACTATCTTTTTTATTTATTTATATATATTCCCTTCCCTTCCCTTCCCTTCCCTTCCCTTCCCTTCCCTTCCCTTCCCTTCCCTTCCCTTCCCTTCCCTTCCCTTCCCTTCCCTTCCCTTCCCTTCCCTTCCCTTCCCTTCCCTTCCCTTCCCTTCCCTTCCCTTCCCTTCCCTTCCCTTCCCTTCCCTTCCCTTCCCTTCCCTTCCCTTCCCTTCCCTTCCCTTCCCTTCCCTTCCCTTCCCTTCCCTTCCCTTCCCTTCCCTTCCCTTCCCTTCCCTTCCCTTCCCTTCCCTTCCCTTCCCTTCCCTTCCCTTCCCTTCCCTTCCCTTCCCTTCCCTTCCCTTCCCTTCCCTTCCCTTCCCTTCCCTTCCCTTCCCTTCCCTTCCCTTCCCTTCCCTTCCCTTCCCTTCCCTTCCCTTCCCTTCCCTTCCCTTCCCTTCCCTTCCCTTCCCTTCCCTTCCCTGAACTTCCCTTCCCTGAACTTCCCTTCCCTTCCCTTCCCTTCCCTGAACTTCCCTTCCCTTCCCTTCCCTTCCCTTCCCTTCCCTTCCCTTCCCTTCCCTTCCCTTCCCTTCCCTTCCCTTCCCTTCCCTTCCCTTCCCTTCCCTTCCCTTCCCTTCCCTTCCCTTCCCTTCCCTTCCCTTCCCTTCCCTTCCCTTCCCTTCCCTTCCCTTCCCTTCCCTTCCCTTCCCTTCCCTTCCCTTCCCTTCCCTTCCCTTCCCTTCCCTTCCCTTCCCTTCCCTTCCCTTCCCTTCCCTTCCCTTCCCTTCCCTTCCCTTCCCTTCCCTTCCCTTCCCTTCCCTTCCCTGAACTTCCCTGAACTTCCCTGAACTTCCCTGAACTTCCCTGAACTTCCCTTCCCTGAACTTCCCTTCCCTTCCCTTCCCTTCCCTTCCCTTCCCTTCCCTTCCCTTCCCTTCCCTTCCCTTCCCTTCCCTTCCCTTCCCTTCCCTTCCCTTCCCTTCCCTTCCCTTCCCTTCCCTTCCCTTCCCTTCCCTTCCCTTCCCTTCCCTTCCCTTCCCTTCCCTTCCCTTCCCTTCCCTTCCCTTCCCTTCCCTTCCCTTCCCTTCCCTTCCCTTCCCTTCCCTTCCCTTCCCTTCCCTTCCCTTCCCTTCCCTTCCCTTCCCTGAACTTCCCTGAACTTCCCTTCCCTGAACTTCCCTGAACTTCCCTTCCCTTCCCTTCCCTTCCCTTCCCTGAACTTCCCTGAACTTCCCTGAACTTCCCTGAACTTCCCTTCCCTGAACTTCCCTGAACTTCCCTTCCCTGAACTTCCCTTCCCTGAACTTCCCTGAACTTCCCTGAACTTCCCTGAACTTCCCTGAACTTCCCTGAACTTCCCTTCCCTGAACTTCCCTGAACTTCCCTGAACTTCCCTTCCCTGAACTTCCCTGAACTTCCCTGAACTTCCCTTCCCTGAACTTCCCTGAACTTCCCTGAACTTCCCTTCCCTGAACTTCCCTGAACTTCCCTGAACTTCCCTTCCCTGAACTTCCCTGAACTTCCCTTCCCTGAACTTCCCTTCCCTGAACTTCCCTCCCTGAACTTCCCTTCCCTGAACTTCCCTTCCCTGAACTTCCCTTCCCTGAACTTCCCTTCCCTTCCCTGAACTTCCCTTCCCTGAACTTCCCTGAACTTCCCTGAACTTCCCTTCCCTGAACTTCCCTTCTCTGAACTTTCCTTCCCTGAACTTCCCTGAACTTCCCTGAACTTCCCTTCCCTGAACTTCCTTTCTGCATTTATTGATCATTATCAAGCCATTTTCCTTTCAAGGGGAGAGGCAAAAAAATGACATTTCACTAATAAAGAAGGCAACTATGAGGTGTCTTCAAGCATTTCAGTACTTGGTAGATCTTGCCCAACACAGAAGAATTACGATATATGGCCAGATCTTGAGTATTCACCTTGTCATTGCTACTCCACCACATTCACCTTGTCATTGCTTTAAGTTCCTTCTATAAACTTGTAACAATTGAAATGTTGTCTTTTTCCTTCTGTAGTTGTTTTTTCATTATTGGTCACATCATGAATTATTTGTTCACAGTGACCTAAAGAAATATAAGACATCACCTTTAAAACATCTGATTAGATGTCTTTTTAGATGATCATTTAGTCTAAGATGAATGTTCTCCTAATACATGGCCAGAAAGTTACAGATGACAGAAGCAGGAGATTAAAGCATTTTTCCTATTGACCCTCTAATTTGTATGCTGGATGTGTACATTAGAACAAGTCCTGCTTCTAACCTTCATTCCCTTTTAGCCAACTACAGATTTACTAAAGCCCAAAAGGAATGGAGAAGAGAGCTGAATGAAGCGTATTTCTCACAAAATACCATAATTCATACATTATTTCATCCATTACTTTATTCTGATTCATACAGTCATAGAATATTAAGGGTTGGAAGAGGCTATATATCCCAACTGCCCCTATGAGCAGAGATAACTCCCAGTACATCAGGCTTGCCCAAGGCCTTATCGAACCTAGCCTTGAACACTGCCAGAGTTGGGGTATTCCCAGTCTGCTGGGGCAATATGTTCATCAGTGTCTCACCACTTCTATGTCTTCAAAATAAAGGATTTCTGCCTATTATTTTTACAATCCACCCCTGAATACAGGTTACCTGAGGTTCTGGTCAATCAGTCACTTGGAGCAGATTTGAGTGGACACTGAATGACCAGCATTTATATGTACATATAGATATACATATCTATAGATATGTGTATATATATATATGTACATCTATATGTACATATCTATATATCCATAGATATATAGATATATAAATATCACAGAATATTCTGAGTTGGAAGAAACACAAAAAGATCATCAAGGCCAACTCCTGGCCCTGCACAGAACCATCCCCCAGAGTCAGGCCGTGTGCCTCAGAGTATTGTCCTAACATTTCTTGAACTCTGTCAGGCTTGGAGCTGTGACCACTTCCCTGAGGAGCCTGTTCCATGGCACAACCACACTCTGGATGCCTCCATTGTAGTGAAGAGGGAAGATACCACCATCCATGGATCCAGCAACATGACTTGATTGTTGCAATTTAGGTGTCTGCTGATAGTTGCAGACTTGATCCATGGGGGTGGGGGAAGCCTCTGTGACAGACTTCAATGTGTTAATATAGGTTCAGGTGAGAAGTCTCAGGCACTTCCCCTGAGGGGCGATATTTACACTGTCTGTTCCAACACTGGGTCATGCACAGTGCTGCTGTGGAAGGCCCCAGAACTCAGCCAGGGGTGGTCTTAGATGGTTTATCGGCCCTTCTAAGACGTGACCTCTGTTTCTCTCATCAGCATGGTTAAGCCACTTATGCTGTGTCAGAGGCGATGAATACCTTCAGGCCTACCTGTGACTGTCCCAACGCCTTCCTCAAGAGACAGGTTTTTACCTGAGACAGTTGTGTAATGGAGGAAAAGCTTTATCCCATCTCCATAGGATCTGTTTCTTAGCAGCCTTTTCCTTCATCTGTTTCAACAAACAGCTAGTTTCTAAATAAATGTTGGTTTGTCATCTTCTGGTCGTGAGTGCTCACTGCCTCTGCACCTGGCCTGGCCTTATGCAGATCAGACTCACACCCAATCCACACATTCATCTTCTCCTCCCCTTTTGTTGGGAAATGCAGAGTGGGCCTTAGCAAAGCACCCTGCCATTTTGCAAATACATGATAATTTGTGTCATTAACTGTAAATATTTTAGTTTCCCACAAATGTCTAGCCCAGATTTTCAGTTTGTACCCATTACTCTTTTTACTATCGGGACAGTTCCTGATGAAAAATCCTTCCCCAGCTTCCCTGTAGCCCCATTTCAGACACTGGAAGGCTGCTCTGATGTCTCCATGTAGCCTTCTCGTCTCTAGGCTGGACAGTCCCAGCTTTCTCAGCTGTCTTTGTAGGGCACATGCTTCAGTTCTCTTACTAACCTCATAACCCTCATCTGGGCTTGCTCCAACACTTCCATGTGCTTTCACTGGGGACACCAGGACTGTATGCAGCACTACATTTAGGATCTCACAAGAGCAGAGTAGAGGACAGAGTCATCTCCTTCAACCTGCTGGCCACACTCCTTTTGATGCAGCCCAGGACGGCTTTCTAGGCTGCAAGAGCACACTCCCAGCTCATAGTTTATAATTTTTTATTTATTTATTGTTTATTTATTATTATTATTTTTCATCAACTATCTCTTCCAAGTTCTTCTTCATAGGACTACTCTCAATAGGACTACTCTCAATCACTTCTCCACCCAAACTGAATGTGCAATTTCCCCAACTCAGGTGTAATGCCCTGGGGCCATCCAGGGCAGGGTTAATTTTTACTGTAGCCAGGAGTTCCATGTCCAGGACTATGAGGTTATTGTTCTATACTATGTCACCTCATGTGCAGGAGGTGGTGGAGAGGGAAGGGCTCCTCTCCAGTCAGACCAGTGATGAAGCAAATGGTCAGGACAGCACAAGGTTCCATATGGTGAGCACTTGCATGTGGGTCATTCACTTATCTTGTAGACTCTGTTGTTGTTACTATTAGTTTTCTTAGTTCTGTTCTCAGTAAATTATCCTTATCTCAATCTGTGATCTTTTGCGCCTCCAGTTCTGGCCTCCATCCTTTGGGGGGAGGGCAAGGTAAGAGTGATTGAGTGGCTCATGTTTGAAGTGCTTCAGTGGGAACACTAAACATTGCTAAGCCAAGGCAGCTAGGACCTTGCACTTCACTTCATTGAAGTTCATGAAGTTTGCATCAGTCAAAGCATGACATGGTCTCTCTGGGTGGCACCCCTTTATCCAGTGTGATGTCTCCACCACACATCGTGCTGCTGTCAGTGAATTTTCTGAGACTGCAGTCAATCCCACTATCCATGTTGGTCACAAAGATGTTGAACAGAATCGGTGCCAATACTGGTCCCTAAGGGACACCACTGATTGCTGGTCTCCACACATACAATGAGACATTTCTTTTTCCATTGAGTCATCCATCCATCAAATCTATGTCTCTCCGATTTGGAGACAATAATGTCACGTGGGACAGTGTCAAATGATTTGCATAAACCCAGGTAGATGATGTCAGTTGCTCTGCCCCGATCCAGTGCTGTAACCCCATCACAGAATGATCACTGAATTTGTCAGGCATGATTTCCCCTTTGTAAAGCCATCTTGGCTGTTACCAAGCACCTCTTCATTTTCCATGTGCATTAGCATAGATTCCAGGAGAATCTGCTCCATGATCTTTCTGGGCACTAAGACTGACCAGTCAGTGGTTCCATGTGTCTTCAGCTTTCCCCCTTTTATAAATGGGGGTTTTATTTTGCTTTTTCCAGGCATTGAGGACTTCATCTGTCTGCTACAACTTTTTAGAATTAATGGAAAATGTCTTAGCAATGATTACAGCTTCCTCCGGACCCTTAGATGAATCTCATCAGTTCTTCCCATGAACTTGTACATATTCAGGTTCCTTAGGTGGTCTCAGTCCTGATCCTTTCCAATAGTGGGTTTAGGGTCTTCATTCTCCCTGTTCCTGAATTTGAGTTTGCTCTCAATTTGGTTAGTATGGCTGGAGCACTTCCTGTTGAAGACTGAGGTATAGAACTCCTCAAGAACATCATCCTTTTCTTTGTCCAGGGCAGTCAGGTCTCCTGTTTCCTGCTGCAGAGGGCCCACATTTTTCCTAAACCTTCTTTTGTTTGCAACATTCCTATAGAAGTTCTTTCTGTTATCCTTGTTATCCCTTGTTATCAATTCTAAGTGGGTCTTGGCTTCCTTAACCTTATCCCTAATATCCTGTACAATTTCACTGTATGCCTCCCAGGCCATATGTCCTCATTTCTACCTTCTGAAAGCTTCCTTGTTTTTGCTCTGAGTTTGCTCATCAGCTCCTTATTTATCCATGGAGGACTCCTGACATTTTTGCCCAATTTCCTCCTTGTTTGGATGCTCCTGAGCTTGGAGGAGGTGATCCTCAAATACCAGCCAGCATTCTTGGGTGTCTCTGTCCTCCAAGGCCCTATCCCAAGCAGGTCCATGCAGAGGACAGAATGTGCTCTCCTGAAGTCCAGGGCAGTGAGCTTCCTGCATACCCTCCTTACTGCCATGAGGACCTCACCACTGTTTTGTGGTCACTGCAGCCGAGGCTGTCTTGGATCACTACAATCCCCACCATCTACTCCCTGCTGGTAAGCACAAAGTCCACCATGGCAACTCTTTTTGTTGACTCTTCTATCACTGTATGAGGAAGCTGTCATTGACACATTCAAGGAACCTCTGGGATTACTTGTGCCCTACCGTGTTGTCCCTCTAACAGATATTGTTGTAGTTTGGAACCAGTGCTCCTGTGTGCCTATTGAGGGCTTCATAAGCACCATCCTCATGATTGGGTAGCCTGTATCAGACCCCCCATTATAGTGTCCCCTGTCTCTGCCCTCCCTTTAATCTTGACCCACAAGCTCTTGGTTGGCTCTGCATCCTTCCTCAGGCAGAGTTCCATACACTCCACCTGGTTGTTGACATAGCGGCTATGTCCCACCTTTGTCTCCAAAGCCTGTCTTTCCTAAAAAGCCTAAAACCTTCCATTCCAGTGCTCCAATCATGGGAGTCATCCCACCATGATCTCTGGGATGCCAGTAATATCACTTATGTAAGTGTGCATGTCTGTAGTTAATTGTGCTTTTTCGCCATATTATGTGCTTTTGTATAGCCATCTGAACCAGGTCAAGGCCCCAGATAAAGCCAGCTCACTGGAGTGTCTGGAATGCCTTTGCACTTTCCAGGCATCCATTACAGATATTTGCAGCTGACTGGCAGGATAGATACCTTAATAAATCTGGTTTAAACCCCCCTTCACCAGTCTGGCAAATTGCTGACCAAAGACACTTTTCCCCTTCTTTTTCAGAAGGATCCCATCAGCACCCTGTAGGCCAGGCTTGCCAAAGCAAGTCCCATGGTCTGAGTGACTTGTCTATGGTACCATTGTTCTAACCATTTACTGACCTGCCAAACTCATCTGGCTGTTTCAAGCACCTCTTCTTTGACATGGGGAATTGAAAAAAAATAGTTGACCTCCAGAGCCCTTTACAACCCATCCCAGGGCTCTCTAGTCCATCTTAATGCTTCCCAGCCAGCTGCTGGCTATGTCACCTGTGTCCACATGGAACTCTAATAATGAGTAACAATTGTTGGGTTTAGCTAGGTTTGGCAGCAGCTCAGTAACATCCCTGACCCAGGCTTGAAAATGGGTCAGAAGTGCCTCTGCGCCTCTTAGAGAAGAGTCACCTACTACTATCACACATCACCTTTTATTAAGTGAACTAGTCTTTAATTTCTTGTTTCATGGAGAAGACTGGGCTGTTCCAGTTATCTCTGGCTGTTCTTCCAGTGTACTGGGTGTTGCCTCCTTAGTCTGCAGAACAATGAAGTGGTTCTGGGTGATGATGTTAAGCTGGAATGGAATATCTGCTTTTGAAAAAAGCTCCTTCTTTTTATTATCTCCTTTCCTCTTCCTTTTGTTTGTTTGAGGGTTTTTCTTCACTACTTCCCAACCCTTTGTGTTAATGCCTTCCCTCCATTCCATGAGTGCCAGTGTATGAATTTTTGGCCTCTCCTCAGTGAGCTGTGTTTTCTCCCACCATCAGGGCTGGACAACTGTCTGACTCCCTCTGAGCTTCCCTGATATCCCTCAGTCTTCTGACTGCCTCCTGCAGCTTGACCACTGGTTGCTGGAGGTCCTCCACCAAGGTATACTAACACTGTTAAAATACAGTGAACTATCCCTCTCACACTCCTTGACACACCCTGTCCTCTCCACTCCCTCTTTCAGCACTTCTAGTAAGTAACTCATTCACCTGTTCACACCACAGACAGGTGTTATCTCTGCTGCCCTCAAGCATCAGGGACAAGCTCAAGCACTCATTGCAGCTGGTGATCTGGACAACTGCATATTGATGTGTGAGGTCTGTCTGGACCACCACATTCTGACAGTGGCTTTTAACTGAGTGGAAACCACTGTTAATTCTCTTCTGGTTTGTTGGGTGAGGATTCACTCCCTAAATTTAATTCTCCTCAGGTACAGCTGGGGGGCTGTCCCCCACCCTTGTGAACTGCTGTGCAAATTGCTGTGTCACACGTTGTCTGAGGTGCTACACCCTTTTCACTCCTTCCTGGAGCCGTTTAATTCTCCCACAAATGCTCCTGGCAGCTCCCCTTCCATATCTGATTGGTTTCTGAGAGCTTCCAGATCCACATGGTGCTCTGAGATTCTGATGGTGTGTCCTTGAGCCCAGGAACACCCTGTACAGTGTGATCCCACAGTCACCTCTGGGCTTCCCCCAGTCACTACTGCTGCCACAGCTGCCACCTCACTGACTGATGGTAACTTCAGTGCAGATATTAACCTGGAAAGAATGGAATATCAAAATGACTATATTTTGGCAATCCCACATTATTTTTTTTTTCAGCATCCTTGACTGGCAGTCATGAGAGTAATTTTTTCTTACACCTATTATTATTTGTGGTTATTGCTTGCCATCACATTCAGCTTCCAAGGAGATGCTGCATATCCCATTTAGGTAACTATTTGCTTTGTCCACCAAGTTGCTTATTACTGTAGAAAAAACCCATCAACTTCATAAACATGAAAGGCTTATCTGTGGATGTGAAGCAGTCCTCAACCCTGCAGGGAAAAAACATCCTACTTCCTGGTGGGCTAGGAAGCTGATCTGAGTTTGTACTAAGCAGTGCTCACTTTCTCAGCAGATTGGATAGTCTATGTGCCTAAAACCAAAAGAAATGTCAAAAAAGTTGATAATACATGGTACCATGACATGAAAGGTTCACCAATTCAACAAAATCCTTGTAGGGAAAGAAGAACAAAAGTCCTCCAAAGTTAATTAAGTAAAAGGTGGGGATTAGCATATTTTATATTATGTTCAGCTATTTCCATTCCATATGTTTTTCCTGTGGGTTTTTTTCATGAATAAATTAATTTTACATGAGCAGTGAAAGGCAGCATCAAAGAATTTCTTTGTTTGGCACCTGAGTTTGTGTGAAAGAAAGTGTTTGCTTTCTGATGGGGCAGATTAGAGAGGAAAAATTCTGATCAGTCAGGGGTACTGGATTGGGAATGGTGTCTGAATC
Source organism: Prinia subflava (assembly GCF_021018805.1). Classification (NCBI taxonomy): domain Eukaryota; kingdom Metazoa; phylum Chordata; class Aves; order Passeriformes; family Cisticolidae; genus Prinia; species Prinia subflava. The sequence continues at coordinate 34,940,383 of NC_086283.1, read as the reverse complement.
TGGAATACTGGAGTGCAATAGACAGCTCTCATAGTTTCAGTCTTTACACAATCTTCTTTAACAAGGCCTCATAGATGTAAGATACTCAATACTCAATCCTTCCGTACTTTTATGCCTGTTTTTTTTTAAACAAAAGGGTTTTTTTCCCCCGTGTATTAATTTTAAAAATAAAACAGCATTTGAATGGAAAGCACAGTAATAGTTATTGAATAAAAAAGCTGTTTCTAGTGGATTTTTTGTTGGAAAAACAACTTTCCAGAATTATTCATCTAGACTCAATTTATATTTCCTTTTTGAATGCTGTACTTAGAAAGAAAACATCCAGCCAGTCTTCCAATAATATCTCAGACACTGAATTTTTATTAATTTCTTATCACATGTATTACAAGGCCTGTTGATATTTTTCTCTCTAATTTTTTGCTTCATAATGTTTTACCAAGACCAATTCCATGACATTGCATTTAATAATTACATTCACATTACATGTGTTGCCAACCATTGCTTTTCAGTCCTCTCTCCAAACCATTTTTCTATACTAAAAGGAGTAAAGAAAGATTTTAGAGTTGAATCTTTTCCCCCACTCTCTTAGGCTGTTAAAGGGAATGTCAGAATGTTAAAGGGATGTGAGGACTCAATTCACTGTCACTGTTATTGAAGTAAAAAGAATCCAAGAGACCAGAAAATCATCAGCATCAGAAGTTCTGTGTCTCAGACCTGATAGGGAGGAGCTGATACAGTAGAAGCAGTCTTCCTAAAAGAAATACATATTTGTACTAGCTTAATGGAAATTATTGCTGTCAGGGTCAGTATTTCAGTACATGTTTACAAAGCTTGTGCAGCATTCCTGCTGCAACCATACTGGATGTTGCAAAAAAGATGATAGCCTCCCCCCAGACAAAACTCCAAAACAAAGACAGGGAATAACTTCTTCCAAGCTCTCTGGGATACTGAGAGTGAGCACTGTAACATGGCAGAATTTATGAGTGTGACTAATACAAGGTGACAGCTCAGTTCAAATCTCTCTGCCCGTCTTTAGTGAGACCATTTTAATGAAATGTTTGTTTACTCTTCAAAAGCTGAACCCAGCTTGCAGGGAATGCCTATTTTGTATTTATCTGAGTCTGGTTTGGAAGAGCTAGATATTTAACTGACTAACAAACCATAGCATTGGTGAGTTGGCCTCTTATGGGAACAACAGCTCAGAAAACAACTGCTACCTCCTCACTACAGGCAGCAGATTCTTGCCTTCAGCTATAGCTGTAGGAATTCCCAGGGGAATGAACACAGTAAAGGATCAAAGAAGATACTTTAACATGGATTACTTGTGAACAGTTGAGGATGGGCTCTTTGCAGCAATTATTGCAACAAATTGACACAATGTTGCCACCAATCCCCAAATAATAAAACTTGCAAAATGCTCATAACAAGTAAAGGTAGAGTACAGTTAAAAGAAAAAAAAAAAAAAAAAGAGTGAGAATTTTAAGAGAGTAAGAATTGTAATGGTGAAAGGTAGCTGCATACAACAGCAAATACTTTTTTCTTTTTTTTTTCTTTTTTGATATGTAACAAAAAAAAAAAGGTTTCAAATAGGACAAGCACATTTCAATACTGGGATGCTAGAAATCTATGTGGATTATTTTTTTTTTCCCCCTTGGATTTTGTTCCAAGACCAATTAGGGACAAAATATAAGTGAAGTGAAGATGTGCTGCGCCCTGCTTATAAATCCACAGGATCATAAATCAAGGGTCCCAACTAAGATTAAGAGTTAAAAAGAGGGAAAGAAAAAAATCACAGGCTTTAAAAGCACATCTTTTTTCCCAAAAGACTGTTAGTCAGCATGGCATCTGAATTTTTTGTGTGCTTTTGCATGGGAAAAGAGAAAGACACACAAAGATTAACTATAGAAAATAGCACTGCATGGGGTACAACACCCCATGGCTTTCCACTACATTCACAGCATCACAAAGCTTTGCAGGCAAGACCATCACTCTCTGATGCAGCCACAACAACTTTCCAATTACTCTATCTGAGACCTGCAATCCTGCACCAAGCTTTCCTCTTCCCTCAGCTGTACCATCATGTGTCTGTTCCCTCTGGGACACAGAAGACCAGCCAGCATGAGCTTGTCCCATGAACTCCAGCTGTCCACGGTAATGTGGAGGTAGTTGGCTTGGTGTCACCTCCCTGTCATCACACCCAGATTTGTTATTTCTCCCTTGCAACACAGAATTCCAGGACAGACTAGGCTTCTGAGTTTTTCCCCTTTAAATTGCTGCAACTCAATGAACATAATTACTAAGGAATATAGTATTTTGCTAAATTTTCAGCTTCCCAAAAGCCATTACTAATGAGGACAGATTAAGTTCTGCTACTTTCATTAGGAAATAGGCAGATACTTTAATATGAACTAGAATCCAGACATAGTAAGAAAAGGGTGTAAAGACACTGTGATATTCATTTAATCATTGATGAGTACTCATGTAACATTTGTGGTAGTCAGTATCAGTCAAGGTAAATGCAGTAAATATGTCTCATTTTATTGGATTGATAGGATATAACGATCTTATAAGAGTATACATAGAGTTTACATGGTGTTCCAGACTTTGTATTAAGTGTTCTGCATGAAAGTTACACATTTGATTGTTAAGTCTCTTATCAATTTTATCACTATCATTATATATTACTATCAGCTATGAAATTGAGGAATAATAGTTTGTAAATGTTTTCTAGTCAAACAGTCTGCTAACTGGCAACATGTCTTTTTAAACATCTTGTGAGGTGGGGTATAATACTGGAATTTATTTCAACAGTGGTTTCATTCCCTGGCCTATGCTTTTTCCCATTTTCCCCTCCAATCAGAAGAACAATTTTTAAATTGCTTCTAAGCAGTCCTTTTTAACAGATTTTCTTTGCAAGGCTTCTTATGTTGAGATACACCAAATATACAAGTAGAGATTTACAGATTATGCACAGCAGATACTCTATAAAGAATAGGTCTACATGCCTTTCTGCATGCACATCACAGAAGCATATGGACAGATAATCACACTTTAGATTTTATATAGTCAGATGAAAGAGATTTTTTTCTTATTTCAGGTTTCTTTTTCCTCTCTGTGTTTCTGAATAAAAATTTTGTGGAAAGTGTAATATTCATGATTAGGATATTTTTCTCTTATCTCTTGGATGCTTTTTAAAAGCAGTTTTCCTAGCAGCAGCTAAATCTTCACCATATTCTATCTCAAAAAATGAACTTACACTTGCATGATGACATTATTCCTATTTCACAATGAAAGATAATGAGACTTTTATACATAAACCCCAAATTTCACTCAGATATGGATCTTTTTTGTCAGCCAAAGGTAATATCAGTATTCATATTGAAGTAAATAAGTTCAAAATTTCTGTTATTCTGATTTCCAAGTCTGAGTGGTTTTTTGATACATTTCCATGAATACTTAAAATATTACAATGATTTTGAGCCCAGAAGATCTCAACAGAGAACTGGAAGAAAATTTTATTTGATTTTTAACACTGTTTGGAAATTTCACTGAAGAGCATACTGCACTTTGCAATTACAGCATGAAGCATTTTATGTCTTTCCAGGCAAACACACAGGCCTGCACTGTGTGCTTAACATTATGCTACGTATTTTATATTAAAAAGACACAATTGATAACCTCTGGCTGCTGAATTTCAAGATTACTATGTGGGTTATTTAATTGTATCCTTTAATTGAACAATAGCCCCTTTGTTCTAGTAGCTTTTATTTTTAATTTTTCAGGTAACCATTTAAAACCAAAATATTCTGGAGTATCAGTTCAGTGGAGAAATTGACATGCTAATGAAAAGAATGTGAGTAATTTAGTCAGCAGATACCTACCAGTCATGGTAGATGTAATCTTTTTTTGATCTTCAGAAATGTCTTAACTACAGCAGCTTTTTAACTTGAACTTAGATCTGATCCCCCTCAAAGCTTTCTTATTCAGTGCAAACCAATTTGTTATAATTTAAAAACTTTATATGACAGATAAAAATTTATAGGCTTATTGTTCACATTTCATTCCATAACCTTCAAAGGTAACATCTTCTGCTGAACTTATGTACTATTTCCCTATAGGCTGATATTTCTAAAAAGGAAACTGGATAAACACAATGTTCTTTACTTATGAAGGCATTTAGAGCCTTCATCATCTTTCATCCCATTAGAACAAACATTTGGTAAATGTGCCACTTTTATCACTCACCATAACACCCCTCATAACAGTAATCATAAGAGGTGCTAAAAAGCAGAATTAGCTTTTAGCAAAATCAGCAGAACCTTTGTTCTTCTTATCCAGTCCTCATTTCCTGTCCAAAAGGTGGCTATTGAAACACCTCTTAAAAATCACTATTTTCCCCAAGGAAAAGAGGAAATAAATTTAAAAATTATTATTACTGAACTACTATATCACACCACCTATCACATAACCAAAATAATTGCTCACACTATCAACAGCACATCTAGAAGGGAAAAAAGGTGAAATAGGGGATGGCTGGGGCTACATGAGGCCTTGTGTACCAGAGCTGAATTTAATTGTGCACCTTTAAACTCTCCAGCAATATCCTTGGTTTGTTCATCCAGCCATGGTAGCTGCAGGGGTTTTGAAAAATTGTGATCTTAAAGAAGACAAAGGAATCGATTCAGAACAGGTGTGAGTCAGAGATTCTCTAGATAATGAAGACCATAAATTGCCAAAGCAGCCAGCCTGAGATTTCCAAACCTTGTTAAGTTTTGGAATAATTTCCTACTGTCAGAAGGTGATTAAACTGTGCAACCTTAATGCTAAATATCTTCATGTACCATTAAAGTTTATCCTGAAAAATTCCAGGCTGGGAGGGATAGTGTTTAACAGACTAGATATGATAGGAAATAGTTTGCTGTCACATACTTACTTTTGGGTTAATTTCAGATACTTCACAGAAATGACTCTGGGTTTAGATCAGAGTAACAGACAACTGAACATATTCTTAAATCCCTGTGATGTTTAAGCTTGTGGCAAATATATATGCTCCTGGCAGACAAACAATTTCAAACTTTTGAATACTATTTTGCTAACTATGATGACACAAATGGCAGGGTGTGCACAAATGTGGTAAAGGGACCAGCTTCTGATGGGAGTTAAAATGGATAATGGTATGCCATTATGGCCAATGTCCTAGAGCCTCTCTGCTGTCTTTAGCTGTTAGACAGTCAGATCAGGGAATTCTTTTGAATTCTTTTGAATTTGAATATGCTTGTAAAACTTTACTTCTGTCAGTATCATATGTAAAGAGCAGTACCTTTAAACACTGAACCCCAGCACATTAAAAAATACTTTAAATCTACAGATATCAGGAGTTTAATAGAATTTAAGCCATATGACCATTTTTGGGAACATTATTCTCCCAAGTTGGAATGCAGATACCCCCAGTTAGTCTCTTTAAAGGAAAAAACTTCTTTAAGATATTTGTCTGATTGGTTACAGTAAACTTCTGGATAGACTTGTGAAGTTCATTTTCTTGCTCACATGAGTAAGGAGGCTCTTAAAATCATTGGTACAAATTTCCTGCTGGCTTGGATTAGTATAACTCTGCAAAATTCAGTTGAGATACACCACCATAAACAAAATTAATAGGTGAAGAATGAGACGAAATGGATTCTGTTATTCTGAAATCCATGATTCTCCTTTCTTGCATAGGCTACATTCCAAAACCAGGCTCCAATTTTGCACAGGATCAATAGAGTTATGTCTGATTTTGTCTGGTTCTCATTGGAGCTTTCCATATTCCACACACACAATGACAGATTTATTGCCTGTCACTGAGTAGAATGAAATACAGCAAGAAGGAAATGTAGTCCATTTTGACTTTAGAAGCAAAAGCTTAATTAATGTACTGTCACATTCAGTTCTCACACAGACCTGAATACGTTGTCAAATAACTCTAGTCACTTTGACAATGATTCCTTAAATATACATCCAAAAGAAAACAGCTTCTATTGGCACATTTTCCATATTAGACGGTACTCCTATGACACCAGATACTGTCTGAGAAACTATCTGATATGCTTGTATATACTGATATGGAAGTAGTCTGCTTTGGAACAATCATATTGTATTACACAAGAATTCTGATGTATATGTTTTCAGCACAATAAATAAACTACATATGCATTGAAAATGCATCATGCTCATAACAGGTCAAAAAATTGGAATGACAAGAAAAAGATGAAATGAAAAAATGTGAAGAGGACTGCTAAATAAGTGAGCCCTACTTAAGTAAGAGGTGATAATATGTATCTTTCATTCTAAGCAATGCCTTTTTCTTCACTTTTTATAGATGAATGGCCTGGAAATATCACACCTAGGTCAGTTAAGAGTAAAATGTCCCTTTACTTTGTTAAACCTGAATCAAAGCTTCTAAGCAAGTATTGTGTGGGGAGTACAGGGGTCAGTGAGGGAGGCATCAAGCCTTTTCATCAGAGAAAAATGATGTTATAAAGCTTAAGCTCCTTCAAAGGCTTTCAGGTAAAAAAAAATATATTCTGCTAAAGGTAGAACAGAAAGAAAACCTAGACAACCTCCATCTCATTATTCACCACAATTAAATAATCAGAGAGATAGACATATTTGACTGGCTATAGCATATTTTCTGGTTTGTTTTGGTGTTGGAAGAGCTAGTTAATCAGAGCTTTTTTTTTTCAGTTTCAAAGGACTGGACTCCCACTGACTATGTGAATCCATGGAATATTATTTAAACTCACAGTTAGAGATGGTATTGATTCTTTTAGCTGATGTGAGGGTAGGATGTCTTATATCTAAATTTCCTTGGTGTAAAAACACACAGGCCACTCCTTAATCTAGCTTCCATATGCCATGAGTGAACCTGTTTGGATTCTAGGGTAATAGAAGAAAAAGCATTAAAATAATGAACATTTATATGTAAACATTAGATGGTTTAGGCAAGGGAAGTGGTTCTTGTTAGTCATATTACTACTAGAAAAGAGATGGTGGGTCAGACCCCCACATCTTTTCTTACATTCTGCTGTTGCACTGAAATCATTCACTTTCAATATCTCAGAGATGCTCCTGCATCTATACGGCCTTCCAGAAGTATGGTATTCACAGATGGTGGAGGCGTCATTAACTGGAAATACCTTCAAAATTGCTCTGGCTATGCGCTCTCAAAGAAAAAAAAGGCATGATGGAGAGCAAAGGCCATTCCTTGCTGCACCTTCTCCTGCTACTGGGAACACACTAATAGTTTGCAACTGTGCTAGCTGGAGATGGGGAATAAAAGAATAAATTTGAGTGTCTTTTTCCTGTCCACTGATCTCAACAGCTGCTTGAGGAAAGGATGAGACAGAGTTCAGGTATTTGGCCATAGCCAGCTTCTCTGACAGGTTCATGTCAACTCAATTACAAGACTGACTTTCCTAGAAAAATTTTTCATTCCAGTTTCCCCACCAAAATCTCTGTTTTTATGAAGTCATTTTCTGTAAAAAATATTATACTCTCTTATATTTGAAATTTGGAACATATTTCAAATGGCATTGTTTTCAAGGTGGCATTCTTTTCTCTAGTGTCTCCTGGATATAGCAAAGGTATTCCCTTCATAGCTCTGGACATTTGCAAACAGTCAGGCCTCTGGCTCTTACTTGCTCTAGTACCTTATTTTCAATTAAAGCCTTTCTAAAGCTGCTAAATGAAATAATAAAAAGTTTCTTTATTCTCTTTTTACGTAGTAGCTGTTGCAGTTCTCTGGTCTTCTGTTTCTACACTCTTACTAGGGCTCTTTTATCCACTTAGCAGAGACCCAGCCCACTTGCTTGTGTGTATTATCATAAGTGGCAGTGTTATATATAAAACATAATACAAATATTAAATTATTAAATTATGGAGATCATAATTGCACTATGTCAGTGAGATTTAACTGTGCATCTTCTTCATGATAAAACAGAATATTTTTTTACCTCACAGGTTTCTCACAATTAGCATATTCAAATAGAATTGCTACACTAGTTAATCATTAAAAATCAAATTTTGCATGTTGCACTTAAAACCCACAAATGAAGTATCTCTGAGAGATAATATTTGTTATTTTCCACTTTCAATTTTGAAGGTAAAGAACTTTGTTGCTTCTATCCTTATTTATGCTGTAAATTCAAGCGGGAACGGCTTCAAATGGGAGTCTCATAAAAGAATAAGCAATTTCTCTTTTTAGGAGCAGAGGGTGGGTTTTTTATTCCCTTTCCAGCTCTGCAAAAGGGCTATAATGCCATGAAAGAACATTTACAGTAGTCATTCTTAAGTGTCTGACCATCTTATCTTAAGATAAAAACCCCACAGACACTGAACTTTCCTCCAGTTGCCACACAGCATACAACAAATGGAAGTAATCTGTTTGAGATAGCTGTCAGTTAGCCCAAACCCTAAACAGGTTTGGGCTAACTAAACCTAAACAGGTTCTGGGTGCTCAGAACCTGTTTATTGTCTTCAGTGTATGTAGAGAACGAACCAGCTAGTAGTTTAGCTATTGATTTTAATTTAGCTAATCTATTTACACCAACAGGCTGCTCTGTACCTGAGTTCGGTAGAAAGTTGGTTTGAATGATCCTTGGTACTGCAAGCTCAGCATAACTTCATGAAAATTTGTATAAATGAACATACATGTGTTTGTGTTAATTTGCCTTTAGAGAGTAAGATGATTTTATTTTAATAATTTCTTTATTTAACAATTTCCTATGTTAAGTTCTCAAACTGTGAATTATCATTTTCCCATAATTTTGGCATTATTTTATCCAGTAGAGAAAATTTCTTCTCTACAGAGTTTCTTCTTTTGAGTCCTTTCCTCTCAAAAAGAAAGTTTTATAAATAATGGACTTTCTGGCTTAGTCCCTAACCAACATCTGTTGTTTTTGTTGTTGTTGTTGTTGTTATTTTGGCAATTAAAATATTTTTCAAGCCAAATCATAATTATTCCCATGTAAAGGAAAAGGCATTTCATACGTAAAGAGAGGGTGTTTCTACCATTATTATTGTTATCTAACTCCCAACATGTTAACTATGCAGCCCTAACAAAACAAAACAAAAACAAAACAAAACAAAACAAAAAAACAAACAAACAAACAAACAAACAAAAAAAAGTTCAGAACACAAATTTTAGTCCTTCTGTCAAGGCAAAGATTTGAGCCTGATTTGTTATAATTCTAACTATAAATAACTTTCTAAAACTTCTATTTTTTATAAAAAGTTTAGGTTTTTTGTCGGACTTGAGGCAAAGACAACAATTTAAAAATATCATTGCTGAAAATTCCTCTCCTCAGGTGATGGAATCCACTATTCTGTACCTTCTCCAATGAACATCTATTATAGGTGTTAAGCAATGCATAGATGGCTACACAAAGCATGCAAGAGTTCTCCACAGGATATAAGTTTTCAACATAAATCCTTTTATAAAATAAGTCAATAAGGGGTTAGAGTTCTAGTCTTCCTTCAGATGTGTGCCTTCAGCCACCAACTTCTTAAGGACCACACAGCTGCATACCCACTGACTCTACCACTAGTGCCATGTGGGAGAGAGTCCAAAGGGCAAAAATTATAATGTTTGTGGGTTGGGGTAAAGCCACTTAAACAAGGAAAAAAAGAGAAAATCCCTCTCCAAATTTTGCAAAAACAGAGTTTCTCATCACCAGAACATCAGTGCCCAGCCAGTACCCAAGTAAAAAAGACTTTGGAAGAATTTCCACACCTCTCCATTCTTTATTGCTGAACGTGACATTCTAGGCCATGGGATAGCTCCTTGATTAAGGCAGTTCAGCTGTCTTGGCTGTGTCCTCTATTAGTGAGCCTTCTTGCTGAGAGGACAAACAGGTAAACAGAAATGGTCATGATGCTGTGCAGGTACTGTTTAGCAATAACTAAAACATCAATTACTAAAACATCCATGAGTATCTACCAGACACAGTTTCCATCACATAAGCACTACATGGGATTCTGTCAAGAAAATAAACTCCATGCTATTACAATTTGTACCTTATTCCATACCATTTGTATTGTGCTCAAGTATTACGTTATTTAATCTATTTTCATAAGACAGCGTCATACTCTGCCCTAACTTTTGACATATTTAGAGATATCATTCCCTTCATGGACCACCCCCATTCAAATATCCATTCAAACATCCATTCAGTAATTTAGTCCTTGACTTGGGTTCCTCAAGTTTTGATGATCATTCAGGACAGGAGAGATGATGTGCTGCTGCTTTTGCCCAATTCCTTACTAGGTTCTTCCTCCATTTGTTACATGACTCGTGCTTTGGTACTTCTGAGATAGAACTACGACATCACACAGCAATGGCAACATATAACTGAGACCAGATGATTTTCACCCAAAGTAAAACATCCTCACGGTGGACACTGGATTTCTCCATTGTTTTGTGTTATCCATCAAGGTCCTCAAGCAAAACAATCTTGTGAATGGTTTTGCCTTTTCCTAATCCGAGTCAGTAATGTGCACTATAGTAACTGTATGTCCTTCCACAATACGTATGAATTTTTTTGGAGCAGAAGCAGGCTGTTTAGCAGACCACCTAGTGTTAATCATCCAAGTGACCTGTACTGGATTTGTATCCCAAATGATTGAAGGTCCCAGAACCCATTACTCTAAGTATAGTTTTCACCTGTTCAATTAAAAGTTGATGTGTGAAATATCAAGGTGTCTGTGAGTACAATAGTCTTATTTGATTTATGCTGGAGCACTTCCTTGCCTTGAAGCTTATTTTCCAAGGCTCACGATGGTGTTTCAAGCAGTGTTGTTGGTCACAGGGCATGTTTTTGGCCATCCGGTAATAGTTTCCACTGTTGTAAGGGAGTGGCAATAGTCTTGGCACGTTCCTGGTAATGTAGGCTTCCTCATATTAGTATCTCAGTGACCATACTCTGAGCCAGAAAGACAAGCTTTACCTGTTTGGGTTTTTTGATTATGGCATGTTTTGCATTCACAGGATAACCTGTGCAACAATCTCAATTGATCATTATTCACCCAACGAACACAATGCTGCATCCCCTCCTTGGTGTCCTAATGCATCATGGATCCATTGAAAAAAACATTGATGTCCTATCACCAGTGTTTTGATCACCAGTCTTAAACACAGCACTATACAGAGTGCTTTAATATGGAGAAAATTTACTCCATCCCAGCCAAACCCAGTACAACAATAGATTAAGATGAGCTGATGTGTATTTCTCGTACCTAGCTGTTCATATTCATATGAAATAAAAACTACCAAAAGATAAACATTAAAACTTTTTCCATGAGGACTACATTTAGGGAAAATATTCAAACTATAGGCTAAGTCAACTTCTCTTTAAAAAGACAATGGCAATCCTAGGTTTGCTACTCTTTATCTTCTTTATATTATTTTCCTTTACTACAGATATTAACTGTGAGAATGGTGAGGCACCAAAACAGGTTGCTCCAAGGTGTTCTGGATGTCTCATCCCTGGAAGTGTTCAAGGCCAGCTTGGATAGGCTTTGGGCAACCTTGTCAAGTGAAAGGTGTCCTGGCCTGAAACAGTAGGTGGTTGGCACCAGATGATCTTTAAGGACCCTTCCAACACAAGCCATTCTATAAGCTGTGAAGGGTATTGGCTGGTTTCTGTTCTTGTTTTTATTTTGAGCACCTGTTGGTTACCTTTCAAAGATGGCTAAATGAAATAAAATCAAATTAAGACAGTAGAATATTTAATATAATTTTAAATTTGGTTCAGCTTTGCATCTGCCATGTATCTGCCAGATGAAAATGCAGCTTTTTAGAATAGCAAACTGTATTCAAACAAAAGATTAAGCATTAGACTTTCAGTGGATATTACTCAGAGAAGAATATGATAGGAAAAATGTAACTATGTTATACTTGTTCTGTAGCTGGAGACTGAGCATTTTACTTCAATTTGATTGCAAGTGTAAGAGCTAGCATTAATAATTGATAAGTCTTAAGGTCTTAAGTTAGACAAGTATAAAAACAGAGTCCTTATAAAGTGGGAAGAAAAATGAGTACTTACTGGTAAAAGAAAAAAAACCCCGTTTTTAAAAAGGATGGCTTTCATGTTTTTGTCTCTTTTTTCCCTATATAAAAATAAAATAATATTAATATATTAAGATTATAAAAACAGTAATATATAATATATAATATATATATTATAATATTATAAAAAAGGTATAATAAAAAGGGTCTTTTTTGAATTCACAGATCCATAATGTCTTTTATAATTACTTATGAATTATTTTTTCCTTTAACAAAAAAAATGTGCGTTTTCTTCTTAACTACTAATTCCTCATTGCCTCAAGGAATATATGTTTTTCTCTATAAAAACTAAGCAGTTTGCATAGCTTAAAAGAACCATTGAAATGGTCTTTTCAATTTCCTTTGATAACTTCACATACATTAACTTTATTTACATTTATGCATAACAGGAGAAAAGTTTCGAGCAAAATATCCAAAGAGACATTTTAAAATTTCTTTTTGTATGACCCAAACTGTGGCTTGCCGTGTTCACATTTAGTGATGAATCTCTAATGAATCACTTGATAATTTTATTTCTTTGTAGAAGTAGGCAGAGTTTGAACAGTTCTCCTGTTTCATATAACATCTAACTTAGTTTGGATGCTAGAGAACTAGATTTAAACAGAAATAATTAATAATGATGTGTGAACATGACCAGAACAGAGCTGTAGGCAGAAGCACACAAACATGCAATGACAGACATTTAATTTTCTCTTGTAATTTCTCAGTATTACTTACTGGACAAGAGAAACACAAGAAACAATAGCAATCTAACATAAGAAGAGCCAAGAAAACTCCTCACTGTGACTTGCATCTGGACTACGAACCTGATATTATTATCAGCTGGCAGCAAGTCCAGTTCTCAAAATGCCTCTAAAGTTGAGTTTTACACCCGTAAAGAAACCAACTAAACCTAAATTTTTATGCCTCTGTGGGAGAGTATGGGTTCAAATCTGTCTCATATACTTTAAATGCATGTCTCCATTTCCTCCTGTAATTTCAAATTGTTATCATTAACTATTATTAATAATAGGAACAGTGAAATCAATTTCTTTTTAGAATTGAAGGCTCAACAAAGTCCTAAAATTTTCAGCCACACAGCATATTATCCTAAACAGACATGGGATTTTGACCTACTTCATCTTTGAGGCCTGGCTCGAAGATTTTTTTAGTTTATTAGATTGACTGTTCATAACGTAAACAGTTAATATTTCCTCCTGGAATCTTGGTTTTTTTGTGCATTATGTTTCAACATAATTATCTATTAGCTAATGGATTGAGAAATATATAATTAAATGTGAAAAGCCAAATGTGAGTGAATAGCAAATGCAAGAAATGCAAGAAACAGAACTGATTTATCTCCTAGTAATAGTAACATATTATTTTTAATAACTTCCGCAAAAGAGAAAACGTGCACTGTCTATTCTATCATGCATCCTTTATTAAGAAATGAATACTATATAGTAGAGATAAAGCTCTAATGGAGGTTCTAACTGCATGCAGGCTAGGAGGCCTTAAAAATGAAAATTATCATCCTCCAATTTCTGATACCTTTTCAACAGAAAACACTCTTTGCATTTAAGTCAGGACACAGTGCAATGAATAACTCTGGTGAAATTTTATTCATTATTTTATTTTAAGACCTCCATCCTTGGGGTCTTGTAGGATTGAACCTACTGAAAATACTAATTACATTCCCATTTGTCTATTTCTGTTCTGTTTCATATTATGTGTGTAACATTTCTACTTCTCTGGATATAACATTTTTTCACTGTTTGTAAGATTTCTCTTTCGAGAGCTGGAGTGACTAGCTTTGGAAAATTAACCTATTTGTCTCATATTGACCAAATATTCAAAACAAGAATATAGGGGTTTTTTTGCATGCCCTTCTGTGTATTTGTGTGTGTGTGTGTGTGCACCTGGGTGTAAATATACCATTATTATTTACACATATATTATTTGTAAATTGTTTCTTATTCCTGTGCTCGAACTTCTGGTATTTTCTTCACTTACAGCTGACTCTGTGATAGAAGACAACACAGAAAATTAATTCATTGGTTGGGAAGACTGAAGTTAATTTGCCACTTCTTGACATGGTCAAAATAAATAAAATCCTTACTATAAAAATGTCATTGCTTAAACTTTCCTAATTATGATAAATTCTGGCGACATAATATGTCTTCTTGGCAGTCTTGTGATCTGAGACTGAACAGTTCAGTAAGACTGAGAACCTGAGATATTGCTTCTAGGATTTTACACTCTTTTAGAAAATTTCTGGAGTCTGTCTATGAATATTAGGAGGTAACCGTTCTAGAATCACAGCAGTCTGAGATCCACAGGACTTTGCTTTCCCTTACAACAAGACAATGACAAGATGAATACTCTGTACATTGAGTGTAGAGAATCAGACACTTGTCAAAACCCCGGAGTTACTGACACTCTGCATGTAAAATTCCACCAATTAGAAGTTCAACTGAGTGCACTGTCCTTAGACAGCACAAAATTTTGCAGCTGAATCGCCTTTTTTGCAGAGCTGGGGACCATATTCAACTCTTTCACTAAACATCTTAACTAAGAAATATCTTTGTATCACAGAGGAAACACGTCATGGTTTAGGAATGATTCTTGCCAGGTCAGTACCCCCACCAAGACTTTTTAAACCATGTGCCATTCTCTCTCCTCCACTCTCCTCTTCTCCTGTTCCTCTTCCCCCTTACTGGAAACAGCAATGAGATAAGAAAACAAACAATAACAGCAACAATGTTGATAACAGAGGGTACAAGAAAGAAATGATTCACATGGAACCCATCAACAGACAATAGCAGATGACTTCCTCTGCCATGTTTGACCAGACTGGAATCCTTTCTCCACAGAAAAGAGTCCCTTCCCCATAACCCCAGAATGAATGAGGTGGTATAGAACAACCTCTGTATGCTAGTCATGGCCTCTCCTGGCTACTGCAAGAATTAACTCAGTCATGGCTAGAACCAGGACAAAATCCATCAAGTAACTGACTATACATGGCACATGAAAGAACAGGTGTAGTTGACAAATGAACAATCACACAATGCAAGTAATGGTTATTTGCATCACTTAATGAAAATAAGACATATTAAAGAAAAAAAAAAAACAACAAACAGAAAAGCACAAACAAGAGAGGAAGAACAACAATGCTAAGAAAATTATTAACAAGTTTTAAATTTGTTGCCACACTCAACAAATATATTCCCATCTGGAGCTACATATAAACTGTGTTTTAGGAATAGTGTGGCAGAATCACCAAAATTTGAAATCAGCATACTTATCAACAGCCTTCAAAAGAGCTGGTTTATACCAGCCATCAACATGGTCTGTTGTTTCTGAGCTTTCTTCCCTAACCCAGCTTCAAACAGCATAATTGTAAGTTCAAAGTGAAATACAGTTCCCTAGCTCTCACTGATGCTAGCTTAATTCCTCTGACACAGTTGCTATGTTTTACATGTCAGAACTAAAGATGGTAAACATTAATTGCTAAAAAGGTATTTATTTTCATACAATCTAAAATTATTTTGTCCACTTTGATCTTAGTTCTCTGTGTGCTTTATTTTACACTGCAACAGCAGTATGAAAATTCTTTTAAGGGAAAAAATTCTTCTGCCTTCCTAAAACAAAATTAAGACAAGCAGTTATTTAGAAGTAATACTTACATGTTGCTGATTCTCCTTTGACTTTATCTTTTTCAGTGTGGACTTGCCAGTGTTTGGAATACAGAAATACAGACAACAAGAGAGAAGCAAGTTTGGAAAACTTTTCAGCTTCTGGAGGACAGCTATGAAATTCATTGCTTTCCTGGCAGAGGTCAATGAAACTAACTAGAGTAATTGTAGCAGAAATCTTTAATGTTCAGCTGGAGTAAGACAACAAGCAGTTTTCATTTCTCTGTCCTAACTCACTCCAGGACAAAATCGTCCAGTTTCAGTTTAGATTTAGGCAAACCATCTCAATGTACATTAATGGAGACACAGAGCCCACGCAGCCAATGTGCATGTGACCTCAACAGAATTGCAGCATCTGCCTCTACACACTCAGAGCACAGGAGCATCCACCACACTAATTGTTTCTTAAGTGATTGTGCATCAAGGCTCGGAAAGCAATTTGGCTCTTAAATGGGGATTTCAGGAATATCAGTCCTGCTTTTTGCATTTCCTAAGTTACAAACCTAGCTGCTTAATATTTATAGAGAAAAAGATATGATTCAGATCTAAATTAAGAAGTATTTCTGACCACACTGAAACCTAGAGGAATTCAAACTCTGAAATTTAACACTAAAATCCATAGCCACAGTAGTTCACAAAGCCATTTATAATATCCTGCAGCCTGTATTTTTTAAATGTCAATGACTGTCTTTTATAAAGTTATGTATCTCCTACTTGATTTTGTACTCCTGTTTCCTGGGTACAGAGACAAGGTGGTGAAGCTTTTGGTGCTGTTTTTCAATGCCATGCACATCACCGGTGGCGGGGCGGGGGGAGGGGGTGTGCTTTCCTGCTGTGGGAAAAAAGCGGGGTCTGGCTACAAAAAGTTTGCCATTTTTGCCTAGCTCTCCTCAGGAAGAAGATCCCAGGTCAGCCTGATGGAGCTGATGGAGCTAGTCCCACAGCCTCCAACAGCTGCTCCTTTTCCCATTCCTCTGAGCTGCAGTTTTTGGTGCTGAAAGAGAGTGGTGGTGAGCCTGAGGTGCCGCTCGGAGGAAAAGAGACGGGAGCGGCGGGAGCAGCCTGAGGGCTGCGCTGTGCGGGCCCGGCGCGGGAGGGCCGCCCCTGCGGCCCAGGGAAACGCAGCGGGCCGGGCCGGCAGCGCAGGTGGTGCAGCTTCCGAGAGGCTTTGTCCACCTTAGCTCCCCACTGTTGTTGTTTAACTGGGAGAGGGCCAGGAGACGTGGAAGCTCTCATTCGCGTTCACATAGGTTTTGTTTTCCCACGCACCACTGGCCCCAGGGCAGGGCCAGTCCCCATCGTGCCTTTGCACCACATCAGGTGCTGTCTTCGGGAAGCATTTTTGTTGGTTTGGTGGTGATACTTTTTAGTGAGTAAACCACCCTGTCTCTTTTGTACAGTCTTTAACATTAATATTATGATTATTGCGATTTTCAGTAAACTGTCA
Organism: Prinia subflava; assembly: GCF_021018805.1. NCBI lineage: Eukaryota > Metazoa > Chordata > Aves > Passeriformes > Cisticolidae > Prinia > Prinia subflava. The sequence continues at coordinate 34,923,159 of NC_086283.1, read as the reverse complement.
CTCCCAATTTATAATCTCTCCCAGTGTTCCTCTATTTTCAGAAGGTGAAGGGGTGAGAAGGGAGCAGCTTGAATGGGTTTAATGTTCTAAACAGATTTAAAACCGGCACGCCTTCATATGATTTTGGGAAGCATTTTGGTGTATTTTGTTTCATTGCTTATTTCCAGACATAATATAACTTAATTTTTTACACCATTCTTTCTCTGAATAACAAAATCAGCAATTATAGCTGTAATATTCAAAGTACTTACATTTTGGGAATACATTTTTGCACAAGTTTTTTTGTATGCTGAAAACTGTAAAAACATTCTGAATATTCACAGAAAAAAATTATGTTTGCATCTGAAGTATCTGAACAACCATTACAAAAGGATGATTTGTAATTGAAGGTTTATGATTTTGAAATGGAGATTTTTTTTTTTTTTGAAAAAAGTTCAGATCAGGGTATTGTCAGCAGACTTGAAATTCAGCCTTTACTAGTGTTTTTTTAAAATTCATACCTTGTTTTCCGCCTGCTTTTCTACCAAAGTTTTAATTTAATTGCTTACATTTGTTTGTCTGACTTAAAAAAGGCTTCTTATGTCTAAGCTGAACATGTAGACTCCTCAGGGACCTGTACATGCTATCTATTCTATACCAAAAAGTTTTCTTAAATGTAAGTGACCCTTCAAATAAGTGCTTGCTACCGTTTCGTATGAATGCTGCTGTATGAATCTTTTATATACATTTTCTGGTTTTGCTACTACCCACTTCCTAATCTTCATTAGCAGTATTTGTTCTTATTTGTTTGGCACTTTTTTCCCTTTTTTGAGTTACAGGTCCAGTAATCATCTTTTAATTTTTGACTTCTAGTTAACTGTGTTCTTTCTACAGTTCTACCCATTTCCATTCAACAGATATTATTGTACAAAACTTCACTATCTTTCATCATCACTGTATAGGTGATTTAAAACCAAGTGAAACATTTAATTTCAAAGAATTTGAAGAATGTTAATCTTGATGAAGCATCCCATGATTAATTGGAGAGGAACGTTCTAAATAAAAGGAGTATCACAAGAAGAGGATTTATGTTCTTTTACTAAAATTATTCTAGTGTTATCCTTGTTAATTCCAGCTGTGTACTAGATAGTTATCACACAAAACATTTCACAGAATCATAGTATCACAGAATGGGTGAGGCTAGTAGGGGGATCATCTTCTCCAAGCTGCCTCCTCGAGCAAGGTCATCCTAGAGAACATTGCATGGAATTGTGTACAGCAGGCTCTTGACTATCTCTAGTGAGGAAGACTCCACACTCTCTCTGGACAATCTGCTCCAGTGTACAGTCAGCTGCATGGTGAAAAAGTTTGTCCTCATATTCATATGGAACCTCCTTTGCATCAATTTCTGCCCATTGCCTCTTGTCCTATTGCTTGGCACCCCTGAGCAGAGCCTGGCTCTGTCCTCCTGGCATCCTCCCTTCAGATGCTTACTTTGATGAGAACTCTTCTTAGTTGTCTCTTCTTGAGGCTGAACAAACCCAACTTTCTCTGTCTTCATAAGAGAGGTTATTCAGTCCCTTAATCATCTTTGTAGCCCTCCTTTAGGCCTCCTGGAGCTCTGTGTCTGTCTTCTACTGAAGAGCCCAGAAAGGGATACAGCACTCCAGGTGTGGCCTCTGAGGCCTTCTACTACCTTCTACAACCCTTCTAGGCTGACTAGAGGGGCAGGATCTCTAGGCTGCTACTTTTCCTAGTGCACCTCCATTGGCCTTCTTGGCCACAGGGGCCCATTTCTGGGTGTAGGCAGTTGTTATGGGCAGTTTGTTGTCCACCAGGACCCCCAAGTCCTTCTCTGCAGAGCTGCTCCAAGCAGGTCTGCCCCCAGGTGATACTGGTGTACCAGTACTGGTGCAGTATGGTTATCCTTCCCCAGCTGTAGGACCTTGCATTTACCTTTGTAGAGCTTCAGGGAGCTTTTCTCTGTCCATTTCTACAAACTGTCAAGGTCCTTCTGAAAGGCTGCACAACACTCTTTGGTAGCTTGCTGAGAAGGCACCTTCCCCTACATCAAAGTGAATAACAATTAACTTAAACAATACTGGGGCCAGTATTGAACCTTGAGGGCACCTCTACTTGTGGCAGTGTGGATTTAAGTTTACATAAAGTTTATAGAATTCCATTTGTAGAATGGTTCATTCTCTGTACCCCATTGTTCATCCCAGTTGGTATGCACCTGAAATCTCCCTAGTTATGTAACCATCAGTTATCTGTCAATTCTATGTGAACCCCCTCCCCAAGTTTACCAACTGATTTCTGTAATGTCACCCCATGTTCTTACCACTTCTTTGGTTGAAGCCCATTGGTCGTAACCTCCTTACCACACCCCACGTCACTGCTGTATAAAACATCATGTAGCAAGAGCTTGGGGGGCGCAGTCTGAGGATTCTCAATCTAAGAAAGGTAAAATGAGGCTATCCTGTTTCAGTTATCAGTTTAACTCTTGTTCCTTACCATAGTAGTTTAAAAACTTGTTACATGGTGTCTTAGTCTAAGACAATTATAAGAGGCAAAGACCTCTCATATGTCTCCTTTAGTTTTAACCACTAGATACAAAGGTGCTCAGTCATCTGGTCCCCTGGGAACTAAGAAAACAAGACAGAGCAGGTGACCCTCCTCTGATGATCTATTTCTCCAAGGATGTGCTGTTCTGTACTAGTTCTACTGTCCGTATTGCTGTCAGCCTTGCTTCCTCTCAGCAATTGTGGTGCTGTGTGTGTGTCTGACTCTGTGTGTGTGGTCAATGCTGCCACTTGCTGCCTCCTCCTGCCACCCACTGGACTCACTTGGTGTCAGTGGAGCCTTGGGCCACTGCCCCGATGGCGAGGGAGAGGGGTGGGAAGAAAATGGCATTGCTGGTTACCAGAGAACAGCACCCCTTGCCCCGCTGGTCCCAACTGCAGTTCTGGAGCTGTCACTTCAGCATCGTTTGGCTTGGGAATGGCCCTGCTTGCCTCTCCTCATCGCCTTGTCCGGCAGAAGTGTCCTGGAAAGGCTTGGAAATGGGACAAGACCTGCTGGTTGTGCAGTGCCAGAGTCTGTCCTTCACTTCAGAGCCAGACAAAATGGATCCCTTGCTGGTTGTGGCCATGGCTTTTTCCCTTCCAAAACCACACCAGTGCCTGCTGCGTGAATTGCCAGTGCTATATTTATTTTGCCTGGCTGGCCAGAAAATAAGGTGAAATTTGAGAATGCAATATCTGATTTTCACCCAACTTATCCCCAGCTAGGGGTGTTACTGTCTAAACAATCAGTGATTTTGTCTGTATTCAGAGAAAATTAATTGTCTTTGAGACCTGTCAAGTTTGACTGAAATTACACAGCAAAGCAAAAAAAGCATGGGGCTAGGAGAACTGATGGATGTGCAGAAACCTGATAAGCACTGAAGACCTCATGTCTTACCCAGGTTAAGAAAAGGTATGAAAACTATATGACCTATTTTATTTCCCACTTTCATAGTACAAATTTGGAAGCATTCTATAACTGCTTTTGGACTGATACAGCTCCAAATGTAAGTGAAACAACAATTGGCTTTTAAACCTAAGTACTTGACTATCTGTCTGAAATTCCCTGTTTGACATTTACATGCTTCAGTTCTTAAAAAATCATCATCACATCTTTTCTTCTAATTACCTCCAGTAAAGGAGGTGAAAACTTCACTTCTGTCCTATGTATGGCTCCCTCAAATATGTTTGGTGACATAGCTGAAGTCAGTGAGTCAATGGTTTTAGAAAAAAAACCCCAAACATTACTCTTCGAGTGAATTTCAAGCCTATTTTATCTCTTAGCTGATTAATTAACTGACACATAATAAATGTTTGTATAAAGAAATAGCAGGAGGCACGCACATAACCATCTTCTTACCTGATCATGCTATTTACCCAGTATTTAAAACACTAATTTTTATGTATCATACTGTTGCAAGTATTTTTGACTATTTGACAGCATTAAATTAGAATGCTGAAGAGGCATATCTGATGCACTCTATTCCCTAGTGAGAAAAGTACATGTATGCATATCCACATGCACATTTACTGTACTAATTATATGTCATCAAATCAAAAACCAGTATTCAATATTTTTTTAATCCAGAGAGGATTTCTTCGGCACTTCTGTTGAAGCAACAAAGTTTTCAAACTGTTAGCAGCCTGCATTTTTTGCCAGTCTAGCTCGGGAGAGGCATTTGTTTTTGCTGGAGATCTGAGATCTGAAAATAACCAGATGTTTAGGCACCAAAACTCAGCAAGTAACTCTGAACTTATTCTGTCACACTTGCAATAAATCTGTCAGTTCCTAATAGACTCAGTGATATATTGTGCTGATAGATCCATCAAGCATCTGATTGATGGCTAAATATTGACTTAAAACCTTGCATAGGAAAAAGAGGTTAAATGAAGAAAAAGAAGTCTCCCAAGCCATTTGAAGACATTCATCCTAGTATTTGCCAGGTTTGTTGTCTTTACAGTTCAAATCCATTAAAATGAAAAAGCCCAGCCTATACATGAAAAGCTCAATTAGAAAACTGAAACTGGACCATTTGGGAAAGTATTTCAAAAGGAGTTGAAACCATAAATTGAAAATCCCTGAACTCTCAGATGAGAAACATCTCAGGTGGAGATAAAACTCCATGACATGGCTTTCTTAGTTTCTCCTAGGTGTCCGGACATTTTAGGATAAAATTAATTGCTCAGCAGCTAGATAACAATACTACTTGAAAGCATCTATGAAATTAAATGCTTCATGTATTCTGAAACTCTTTTCTTTGAAGGGAGCCTTTCTCTAGAGAAGTAAGTTTTAATTTCTGCTTTCATCTCAACAGTCTTTCACATTGTCTGTTTGATCACATTTATAACAGTAAATATTTTCCCTGTTTATTTACTCGCTATGTCTTTCTCATAAAAATATGTTACTTAGTCTTGTCTTAGAGGCAAATCTTTTGAAGCTTCAAGGACAGTTAAGACCAGTTTTGACCTACAAGTCGCAATTTTCCTCTTCTTTCTCTTCCACTCTGTTGGAGACATAAAAGACTTCCTTCAGGGAAACTACGTGGAGTGTCCAGGTTAGTCCCCTACTTTGAAGTGTCCCTGAAAGAAGGTGTACCCTGTAAAGGAGTTTAGTTTTGTTTAAAGACATTAATGTCTCTGGAAAAATAGACTATTTTAAATTAATGCTTAAGGATGAGTCCTTTGTTGCTGGTGTCTATGTATTTGCTACAATGTGTTCCAAAAAACACGCTCTTATTGATGACATATTGAACAGGCAGTGTATTTGCAAGATAAGATATCATCATTGTCTTCTGTATGTTTGTTGAAAATGCCCTCAGTAAATGTAAAATGTTTTTATGTGCTAGACTCTCCAGGAATATGTGGATGTGGCTGGACAAAACACTGTGAAAAAATAAACACAATTATATTTATTGAGGTTTAAATTCTCATAAAGTAGCATGACTTTAATTCTGAATATGATTTTTTAAATTATTTAATATTTCATGTACTCAGATATATTCAACTTGTAGAGCAATAAAATCAGTTTGCTTGCTGTTATCCTACTTGTTGAGTAAGTTTTTCTTCTTTATAACAAATACAGAGAGCATTTCAACCAAAACTTTGTACTTTGTACTTTGCAGGTGACATCCAGCTACAGAACACTGGCTGTTGTTCTTCTAAAAGATTGGTATTAACTGATACATTGTCAGCAATGAAATAAGTGGCTGACTTGAAAACTAATCAAATATATAGCCTCACTTTAAACAATAGGTTACTTTATTTTTTTTGTCTGAAAGCCAGATATACTAGTGCTCTTTTCTAATCTACATTTCTTATGCAGCCAAGAACCCGGCAGAGAATCAGTTACAACTACCTCCAATCAAGTCCGGGAGACAAATGTAGTGTTGTCATGCTTTAAGCCCAGGGGGAAATTAGGCCCCACGAGCTGCTTAACTACTCCCATCCAATCCAGTGGAAGAGACCAAAGGCAGAGATCCAGAGTTGAGATAAGAACCATTTACTGCAAATAACAATAAGGTAAAAAAACCCCAAAGTAACAGCATTGTTATTAGTAACAAAGTAAAAAGGAGGGTGATTTACATACCAAAAATGTTCACCCAACCGTCTGACCTGGTCTGGTGCCATGTGTCCCTCTGAGACAAAGAGCAGAATGACCCCTGGCCCTTCCACATGCATGTTTATTCCCTCCCAATCTCGGACAATGAAAAACAAGACTGGACAAACTGCTCCATTTGCCATTCTGTCCCCCAGAAAGGGGTAAAATGCCCACAGATCCCCCATAAGCCTCTTTTTTTCTCCACCCAAAGTCATACCCCATCTTCTCAAAAGTGAGTATCCCTTACTTCTGCTCCCCCAGTGATGATATGAGTAACACAGAACAAGAACCTAAGCATGTCTAGGATGTCCCCCCTCACATCCTTTGCCAAAACACGTGTATGTACAGGACAAAGAGCTTTGATCAACACAGGAAATTAAGAAGTTAAAAGATTCATTCATTGTGTCTTATTTACTTAAGTCATTTTGCCATGCATCTCATTCTGAAAGACATCACAAGTACTGCAATACACAAAGCTGAAGCACATCACTTCTTACTCTTACTTATAGACATTCTGTCTTTCTAAAAAGGTTGTCTTAATTAAGAACACAAATGTGGTTGAATTGCTATCACCAATTCCTAAAACATTGTGTACTGAGGCTTTTGACTTCAATGCAGACCTCTTTTTGCTGTACTGGTGACATAAGTCACCAGACCAAGCAGGAAAACAAGCATAATTGAAGTGTGACTATCAACCCAGTTGCGTGAACTTACTTAGCTGAATTAAATGGCAAATATAATCTAGTGGCCTAGAAGCAGAGAAAGTTGTTCTGATTTCCTTATATTTCCCTTCAAAAAATGTCAGCATTCTGCTACTTTTTTGAACACACACTATGCCCATTTTAGTCACAATTTTGTCACCTATAATTTTACTGGTATTTATTGGAGATCTCATTATGAACCTCTGCACACAGCCTCTCATGAGGACCTTCTCAGATAAAGTCAGCAAGGCACTCAGGGGCTCAGGCACAAAAGGATGAGCACAGTATAACCTGCTACTCTGTTAGTAAAAAAGCATAGCACTTATGCCAAGAGGTATGGAACCATAAGGGCACCACAAGAACATAAGAGTTCATGTCCAAATAAAAAGAGTGAATTCTGATTTAAAGAATAGAATTGTGTAGTCAAAACTTTGCCACACCAGTTTTTAGCCTAATATTGATTTTTCTTGTTACTCAGATATAAGTTCTTGGAGAGGTATGCTACAATACAAAAGCCTGGAGTCACTGATTAAAAAAAAAAAAAAGAAAAAAATAAAGAAAAAAAAAGAAAAGAAAGAAAAAAAAGAAAAAGAAAGGAAAAAAAAAGAAAAAAGAAAAAAAAAAGAAAAAAAGAAAAAAGAAAAGAAAGAACAAAAGAACAAAAGAAAAAAGAAAAAAGAAGAAAAAAGAAAAAAGAAAAAAGAAGAAAAGAAGAAAAGAAAAAAAGAAAAAAGAAAACAAGAAGAAAAAAGAAAAAAGTAAAAAGAAAAAAGAAAAAAGAAAAAAAGAAAAAAGAAAAAAAGGAAAAAAAAGGAAAAAAAAGAAGAAGAAAAAAAAAAAGACTCCTTCACAATGGTAAACATCCCGATAAAAGGAAAAAATCCACCACAGTAAATTTCTGATTTAACAAGCTGCATATCTAGAGCCACATGACAGGAAAGAGACCTGTCTTTTGAGAGAAAGGCTTGTCACAGTTTACTAGAGATAAAATATATACCCCTATAAATTACTTGATACCATTATAAATTTACTATGCTTCTCTATTCTCTACTTTCTCTACAGGGATTATATTGTCATAACAGGAACAAATTATTGTCACAAAATTTAGAAATAGCTCATGGTCATCTACAACTGATGTTGCCAAGGTGTCTGCATTAGGCAAAAAAGAGATCAGAGAAAAATGCTCATGAAAATGGCATGAAACAAGTCTATAGGTGACACAACTACTTTTGACTGGAAATTTGATTTTTACATTTGCCAGAGGAAACACAAAAAGACCTAAAGGTTTGTGGTTTTTTATGTCATGGAAAAAATCAGTTAAAAGCATAAAAAATAAAAAGGGAAATTCGTATGATTACAAACTGCCATTCCTAAATTCGCTAAATCTGCTAAATTCCTAAAAGTGAGATCAATGTTTACTGTACCTAAACTTCAGAGTGCAGCCAAAGAACCAGGGAGGGACCAAAAATGAGACTGAATGGAAAGCAGTGATCTTAAATCCGCGTCTTTTGTTCTCATTAGTAAGCTTTCCATTGCCATTAAATGCACTCTGAAGCTTTACAGAAGACTCTGGAGTTTTTTTCCAGTGTACAGAATAGGACACACTGGAAGTTATATTGGGAAGTTATATCCTCTTACTCCTTAATTGTTGAGTTGCAGATATAAGAAAATTATTAAATTTCTTGCTTGTTTATTCTTCTTATCAAAGGAATTTTGTGAAATGATAGTAAAAAGTCCACAGGCATCTCTACTAATATAACTTAAACAATATTATGATCCAAATATTTAAAATTATTAGAGATGGGTCTACCTAAAATGAGGTGCAAACAAGACCATATACTGAAGTCAACAGCATGGATTTTTACTTAACAGTAAATGTGAGGTAGAGGGAGATAGAAAGAAATAGGGAAAAGCGTGAGAAGGAATGAAAGTAGAAAAGCATATAGTCACCATTTATTGGATCCTGCACCAAGGTTCAGTGTTAAAATTTCAATGTCTTGTGGTTGTTGGCTTGTTCTGTCATGGCTGGGGGAAGCCCTGTCAAAGTGGTGGAGGAAATCCACTGAGTGTTGAGTGTTGAGGTTCAGGTGGGAATATCCAGGTACCTCCCCTGAGAAGTGAGGAGTTTCACACTGAATGAGGTAATGTTGTGTATCACAGGACTGTTCAGGACTGTTCCTTTCCTCATGTGTGCAACATAGCTGACCAACAGCAGCACACTACCTTCAGGGAGGGAATGAATTTTTCTGGACATGGCTGAAAGCTTTTGCAAAGCATGAGTAAAAGCTTTAAAAACTTTTAAAAAAGTTTTTCTGTACTAAAAAGACTTACAGAGTTGCTATGAACAATATTTCTATGTTACCCTCTTGAAAAGTTATTCCTTTGTCTGCCATGCAGACACCTTGTATTTACATTGGTGGATATCAACTGTACTGTTCACAGTGTATAAGTCAAAATTCAAAAGCATACAAACCTTATTCATTCCTTATTACACTGAGACATCATATTAAGTTTTATGGCAAAATACCCATTCAGATATTTGGATGCCTAAATTTGCTTCATAGTTTCAGATGAATATTGTGTATTTCCTTATTTTCTGCCTTGAGCTTTCTCTGACAAGGACTGTCGTACTAACAAGGGAGATGGATAGGGTTCAAGATTTGGTTTGCCCTCATGAAGTCTTTGGGACCATGAATACATCCAGAAGATTCCTAAGATTCCTAAACACCTAGATAATACAGGTGGTACAGGTACAAAAGGACCCAACTAGGAAAGGTGTCATCCTTGATTTGTTGCTTTGATTTAATTTGATAACAGAGAGGGTCTTGTGGCTGAAGTGGTTATTGGTGGCTATTGTCCTGACCACAGACATCATGAGGCAATCATGTTTACATATGGTGGCAACAGGAGAAGTGCCAGAAAAACTTCAGCTCTGGATATTAGGAGAGCAGACTTAAGGTTACTCAGAAAACTAATTAATGATGTTTCCTGGGAAAATGCTTTTGAAGGTGCTGGGATCCGTCAGTGCTGGTCACTTTTTAAGAGCCGTATCCTAAGAGCAAAGGAGGAGGAAATTTCAAAATGTTGGAAGTCAAGCAGACAAGGCAGAGACCTGGCTTGGATGGGCAGGCATCTTCTTCTGGAGACAAGGTAAGAAAATAGAATGTATAGCCAGTGAAAGCAAGGTCAGGTGACATGGGAGGAATACAGAGATGCTGCTTGCCACTGTAGGGAGAAACTTCACGTAGCCAAAGCTCAACTGGTATTGAAGTTAGCCAGTACTATGGGGGGCAAAAGAAAGTGCTTTTTGAAATAAGTCAATAGCAAAAGGCAGTTCAGTAATTCCTGTCCTGTTTGAGGAGGATGAGGATGCTGATCTCACAAACAGGGACAAGGCAGAGATATTTATTATTTTCTTTGCTTCAGTCCTCAAAACTAAAGATGGGTTGTGGGAGTCCCAGTGTACTGAGCTGGAGGATGTGAGGATATGAGGGATACATCCTGAGCTGGGGCTGTGACAATGATAAACACCCAGTCATTCCTGAACTTGCTCAGGATTTGTCACTCCATGTGGTTGTTGACTGGTCACTTGGAGCCCCAGGGCTCCATCCTAGCACCAGTTCTCTTTCTACATCTTTGTGAACAACTTGAATATAGGACTCCAAAGTATACAGAGTAAATTTGCTGAGAACAATAAATTGGGAGGAGTTATCCACTCCCTCAGCAGCAGAGAGGCCCTGCAGAGACTTCAGTAAATTACAGGCCTGGACAATCACCAACTGTATAAAGTTTAACAAAGGATGAGGCAACCCTGGATGTATATATAGACTGGGGAATGAGAAGCTGGAGAGAAGGATGGCAGAAAAGGACCTGGGGGACCTGGTTGAGGGGAAGCTGAACACGAGGCAGCAGTGCCCTGGCAGCCAGAAGGGCCAAGCCTGTCCTGGGGAGCATCAGGGAGAGCATCACCAGCTGAGCAAGGGAGGAGATTGTCCTGCTCTGCTCTGAGCTGGGGCAGCCTCAGCTCCAGTGCTGAGGGCAGGTTTGGGTGACACAACATGAAACAGACATTAAGCTGTTAACATCTAAACAAGAATCTTAAGGGGTCTAGGGGGGAAGTGGAGACCTCATCACAGTCTTCAGCTTCCTCATGAGGGGAAATGGAGTGGCAGGGATCAAGCCCTTCTCTCAAGTGACCAGTGATAGGTCTTGAGAGAATGGCATGAAGCTATTTTGAGGGAGTTTGGTTGGATATTAGAAAAAGATTCTTCATGCAGAGTATGACTGAGCACGGACAGGGTCCCCAGAGAAGTGGTCACAGCATCAAGCCTGCCAGAGTTCAGAAACATTTGGGCAGCACTCTCAGTCACATGGTGTGATATTTGGGGTTGTCCTGTTCTGGGCCAGGATGTGATTATGTGATTTCTTTTTTTTCTTTTAAAATAGCAAAATGTCACTATCTTACAAAAGAGACGTACTCAGATAAATGTCAAAACAGATCACTTTCATTTTCCCCTTTGGGTCAGACATACTTCCTTCTCATAGAAGCTATTTAGCACAGAAAAACAGATTCAAAAGCCTCAGATATCCAGTATGAAGCTTATCTGATCCTTAACCAATGGCATTGCTTCTATGTTCTGTAATAAATCAATGCTACATCATGACTTGACTGAAATGCACTGTATTTCTCTGTCATGTCCATATAACTTGAAGTCAGATACCAATCACAGATCATAGGGTATTGTAATTCCACTTTTAAATCACATTAATAAAGCCCATGGCAGATATTTCTGTTAAAATTTTCTGTTGGTTTTTGTACATCAGCAGGGAAATATTGCTGAATTTTAAATGGATACCAACACAGTGGTTGTGTAACAGTTTCATGTTGTTAATTTCCCAAACAAATGTAATAAATTTTATTCTTCAAATGTATTATGTTTGTGTTTCAATCTGTCTTTTTGTAAAGAAGTCATATTTTGCATGGGATTTTTTCCTTATATTTTTAATGGCACTAATAACACTGTAAGTTCACCTGTTAGCCTTTGCTGGGACATATAAAATAATTGAGAGCTATAGGATTATGAAGATTGTGCCTGGAAAGAGACATAATCTGTACAACAAACTAGCAAAAGAATCTGGAATTAGTACCCTTACCATGGAATTACTGTACAATTCCATACTGTAGGATACCTTAACATAATTTTTGCAGGTTGGATTCTGCCTATCTCTGGTCACCAGCAGCACCAAAGAGGTACTGTTTATAGGAAAAACATTTACTAATTGACTTAAACCTCTGCTGGCTGTTGATTCTTTCAGCAGTTAATATTTATGGAAAGTTTAGTGTAGGAACTAAACAATAGCAAAAAATACAACTTCTTTTAGTACTTCTAGGAGGAAAAATGCTATAAACTCAAATTAAATTTAACAGTTACAGAATCGTTAAGGAGCCCTAGGATCTAATTTCCATTCTTCCAGCACAACAAATATGGGTTGCATTTACTTGTGTGCAACATTACACTACAAAGCCTTAACAACAGCTTCTTTAAAAGGAATTTGCATGTATCTTACATGTAGCTGGCAAGAGTGATTTCTGTCACTTTATATGGCAGACTTGCTTAGACGGATAACAAGCCCAGTAACTTTCAGTGCCCAGGGCAAATCCTAATGTCCCTCATCTTGCAACACACAAAACTAATACTGAATTGTAGTAAAGGACTTACACAGCTTCTGCTGAAGCCTGCCATAGATTTCTGTGTCTTTGAACTTTGAATATATTGCATAAAACAGCAATTACTTAAGTCAGTCCTTTAGGTTTTGCAGTAGATGCGCAAAAGGAAAATCATTAATTCTTCCTAAACCTGTTCAAAATCCTTGGTTTGCATTTTCATTAGTGCATCTTGTGGTAAACTCATAATTATTAAACAGTAGAGAAAACTGAATGGCATTTAAACTACTCAGAGGAAAGGGTTTTTTCCTTCAAAAAGATGTACTCCTGATACACGTAGCATTTTCAGCCAGTGCAAAGGAAAAACAATTTATTGGGCAGATCTTTGTGCAAAATAAATACAGGCAAAAATTATATATAAAACCTAACTACCTATTACACTGTAAGGCTTGGGGGAAGATACACTTAGATGTATCTTTTAGTGTAAATTTTGCTTCAAAAAGGGAGAACACTTTACCCAGTTAAACCACGTCTGTTGCTATTGCTAGTGACTGATCTCCTAATTACAATTATTATTTGTGTCAGAATAGCTACAGGGTCTAAACCAATGCAAATATTCTCAGAAGTCCCTTTACAATGCAACTTTATGCAGATAATTTTTTTTTTTTTTTTGTACAGGTAAATTACAGAGAACAGGCACACTATAACTAGGCTGTGCTGTACAACCAATAGCACATGACACCCAAGTGTCATGTGTGGTAACACAGTATTTGCTGCTACTCTTTCTCTATAGGAGTTCTGACATCTTTTCATATCTTTGACTTCGAGTAGGATTTACTATGTCATTTGGATTATTATTTCTCTCATTCCTTTTTTTTTGCAGTTTGACTCAAGGCTTGAGCTCCAGATGTTTTATTATTTTCATCTCAGACTGCTGGCACTTGCTGCCTTCCCACAGTCGTAAAGCCATGCATTTCTGGCTTCTTGGTTCCCTGTTTGGAGGCTGGATTATCATTTGCTTGGCACGGATGGCATGCGGGGTGGATGCTGCTGCATGGGGATCTGCAGTTTTGGAAGCTGTTTGTCAGTAATGCTTGGCAGCTCTTTCTGGCTTCAGTAATGTGCTAGGACCCCACAGGCATCTATAAAGATGAAAAGAAGGAGCTAGCAGTTGTCCTAATTGCCAAATCCTGATTACATTTCATGTCACACTGCTTTGCTTCTTCATTCCTTCAGTGGAGACTAAAGTGCTGACTACCCAGTTATCCCTAACTAAATCCTTCCCCTTTATGGTTTTGGGGTCACCCAGCTGTCATATCCCACTATCCCTACATTTTGCATTACATTACATTGTGCGGTTACAGAGGTTCTCAGGCACAGCACACCCCACACTGCAGACTATTGCAGGGCCATGGACACTGTAAAGCTACTGAGCTACTGACTGGCATTCCAATAAGGCACAGTAATTGGAACATGTGTCCAGGAGGCCTCTGTCTCTTGTACAGATACCAGAACCATCAGAGGTTACCTATATTGGAAAGCAGGAATTGTAGAAAAGCAAGAATTAATTCTCCAACAGAAGACAGTATTCTTATTAATACTATTGCCTATAAAGTCAAAGAAAATTGGAATGAAAGGAATTGTTGCAATTTTCCCAAATATGTAAAAGAAGTGCAGTAAAGACACCATGTTGTTACAGCTGGCAATCATTAGCACAGGCAACACAGGCTTGTCTTGACAAAATTATAGTAGTAATAAGCAATGTCTCACCTTAAATAGAAATCTTCTGCTTTTACTTACACAGAAAGTAAGGCTTTGCTAGTTTGTTATTGGACCCAAAGTGTTTTGTTGTGTGCTACTAGAATTTGGTGAGGGTTTTTTTGTTTGTTTGTTTGGTTGGTTTGTTTGGGGTTTTTTTTTTGTGGGGTTTTTTTTTTTTTTTTTGGTCAGCATTTCCTCCTCTAAACTGCAATTTAGTTAAATGATGAAAATGAGGCATTTTTCAGAGAATACTTGTTGCTATAAAAGTGAGACTGTGAGAGTAAAAAAGTAAAAATTGTAACATTTCAAAAATAATCACTTTGATTTCATAATGTATTAATTATCTGGCATTACCTTCTACATTTAAATACTTTAAATGTAATGTGTTTGATGATTGAGATTCATGGTAAGCTCAAGGTTTTTCAGTTCTGGAGAGATGAATTCTACCAACTCAGGCAAAGGGACTGGTGTGTGTTTGGAGCTATTCTTGCTATAGAGAAAGCAAAGGCATCACTAGGGAAGCAGAGTGAGTGGGAGTGGGGTTGACTTGTGGTACATGGCACCTCCCAGCTGCTCTCCCAGTAGCAGCAACAGTCAAACTGGCTTCTTGTGCTTGGGAGAAATAAAATAAGCTGGAAGCCACATTCATTGTATTCTCCGTGTCCACTGCCTGCAGGTTCAGGAAACAGATTTTATGCCCTTGCACTGATTAAATGTTAGCTGGTCATTTCTCTTTTTCAGTGGCTAGTTAAGAGTCATGGTCAGTGGATGGTAACATCTTCATTTCAGAGAAATGCATAAATCCTTTTCTTGATAAATTATAAGCATTCCTCTAAAGAAGAACAGATATTTACAGAAGGAAGGTGAGAAGGACTATTTAGATCTTTCATTATATATGAATTTATATGTAATCTGTTTGATCTCTTGGGTTTAGGTTCTGGGGTTTTTTTTGGGATCCAGAATTTAGACTTCAGTATTCATATATGATTTTTATTAGTTAGTAGCCTCTGGACAAGCTAAGGACAAACACTGGCTATTGATGAATCATTCTCTGAACTCTTTCTTTCTTCCATACTTTTTATTTCCAGAATTATGAGGAATATAGCTACCTTGACCTGTTTCTGTTAATAGACAACAGAGTTTAATTCAGCATAGACCTGGAAAGTATTTTCTGGTTTAATCACTTATTGTTGTCACCAGAGATACTAGGCTGGAATTTTCAGCAGGGACCACCTGAAACCCACTTCTCCATAGCATTTTAAAGTTAACACCCTTGACATAAAAAAGGGAAAGAGCTGCTAGCAGACAGTTAGAGAACTGTCGAAACCTGAAAGAAGTTCTTAGTGATGATCCAAGACCACCTGAATTTGATAATTCCACTTTTTTTTGATAAATATGTTCCCAGAAACTACTGGAGTGAAAATTAAACCTTTTTTTTTTTTTGATTGCCAGAGTGGGTTATTTGGTTGGAAGTTTTTGTTTGTTTGTTTTCCTGTGTGTCTATATGTTGTTTTTTTTTTTTTTAAATAGCTATTTCTATAAAAATAACTATATTAAGCTATAAAAATAAATATCTCATTCTTTTGCCCATAGCTGCATTGTCACTTAGGATTCTATCTGTGAATTTTTTTCTTCTTTCTCTAAATTCTAACAAAAAAGTAACCAGAGATAATTATTAAGTATATTTAAATTTCAATGTGATTCAAAAAACATGATTGTGGATGATTCCTTTTCAATCCTATGGCAGAGGACTTTCTGAAATGTAGCAATATTCTGAATAAAGAAACAAAAAAACATAAACCAAAAAACTGACACACCCTCCCATTTAAACAATACCTTAGAGATGGAATATTTATCTTTACTGTTGGAAGTAATTAATGACATGGACCTCTCTTAGCTCCCAGTGGTGAGGACCTATTACAGCACACAATTGGTGCTGCTGATTTGCTGATTTATGGTATTACTCCAGATTCATAGTATTACTCCAGAACCTTTACCACTGAAACTATCTCCATACAGCGTAGTGTAGGAAAGATTGTTCCAGCTGATATGGCCTTTTAAATTGCCATATCAAAAATACATCTTGAAAAGAAGACACCAACAGAGTTTGCTAAGTCACAAGTGTTGTCATAGTTATCCTTGGATGAAAGGATAGAATGTAACCTTGGCAAGTTTGCTGACCATAGGAAACTGGGGGGAGTGGCTGATCCACCTGAAGGCAGTGCTGACATTCAGTGGGACCTTGATAGGCTGCAGATTTGAGTGGAGAGAATCCTAATGAGGTTAAACAAGTGCAAGTGTAGGGTGCTGCACCTGGCAAGGAATAACACCAAGTACCAGCACAGGTCGGGGCAGACTTGCTGGGGAGCAGCTCTGCAGAGAAGGACCAGGGAGTATTTGTGGCAAGTTGATATGAACCAGCAATGTGCCCTTATGGCCAGGATGGCCAACGGTATCCTGGGGTACATTGGGAAGAGTGTGACAAGCAGGTCAAGGGAAAAGATCCTTCTCTTCTCCTTGGCCCTAGTGAGGCCACGTCTGGAGTATTGTGTTCAATTTCTGCGCTCCTTAGTGCAAGGAAGACAAGCAACTACTGAAGAGAGTCCAGTGGAAACCATGAAGATGGTGAAGGGTATGGAGCTTCTCTCGTGTGAGAAGAGACTGTGGAAGCTGGGCCTGTTTAGTCTGGGGAGGAGAAAACTGTGAGGGGCCGCATTAATGTATCTAAATGTCTCCAAGGTAGGTGTCAGGACTCTTTTCAGGGGGGCTCTTTGTGACAGGACAAAGAGCAAAGGCCTTAAAATAAAACACAAGAAGTTCCATCTCATGAGGAAGGACTGCTTTATGTTGAGGGTGGCAGAGCTCTGGTACAGGCTGAGAGAGGTAATGGAGTCTAGAGACATTCAAAACCCACCTGGATGGTTCCTGTGTAATCTGCTTGACATGACTTTGTCTCAGCAGGGATGTGGGAGTAGATTAACTCTACACTTCCTTTCCAACCCTAACAATTCTGTGATTCTATGAAGTGTGCAGGTGAGGGAGATGTGCAGTGAAATCTAAGAAACAGAATTCTTCCCGTTCCCCAGAAAATCATAATAAATTTGAAAAGGAAGGAGAGAACTTCCAAGTAATATACTTCCTGGTTTACAACTGATTTTGGTTTTGGTTTTTTTTCTGGCAGAAGCGGCTTAGAAATACATACCAAAATTGCTTCTTACAGTCTAGCATATGTTCTCAGAATAGTCAAATTAAATAATATGGAGAAATAAACCAAGCATGTTATTTGGAGGCAAATGTGGAAGAGATAATTAGGAAAGATAATTAGGAGGTAAATGTAGTACATTTTCCCCCCAAAGGTTTGTTATCTACTTAGGTCAGTACAGAATGAATTACAGATTATATATGTATAGGTACAACATTTGATAACCTTTTTAATATCAACTACCTTCTTGTCATCACAAATGGATTTGTTCTTCCCAGGAACTCTTCAAGTTTAGTTATGAGGATCACAGACTTTTTTATGGGATTAAAGAGGATGCTCGTTTTTCAGATGATAAAAAAGTTTATGAGTCTGCTTCTATTTCTATCCAAATCAATGCTAAGTCTAAGTATCAATATGCAGAAACCAGGCTTGTGATCACATGGAGCATCCATGGCAACTGAGAAAGGAAGACCATTTCCTGGCTACCACTTCTTTGCTTTAACTACAAATGTCCTCTTTGCCTCAAATTGTTGTTCCCTCACTTGCACCGGAAGTTACACAAAAGCTTCACTAGGTCCATGACAAAAAATTACGTAGTTCTGTTTTCCTTCTTCTTTTGTTTATTTACTTACCTGATGAAATGGAACAAGATGATGATAAATGATCAAACAAGACTAAGGTAGAGAAATGATAAAACACCAAAAGTTCAGGCTGTTCTACAGAGAAGCTATTGAATGTTTGCAGCTAGAAAAATTAATTGTTTCTGAGAGAACACTGTTACACTGAACTTGGTGTGATATGAAATTTTAATCCATTTGATCTAGTGTATTTATCAAAATGTACTCCAAAATATGTGAGGAATCACAACTCCTGCATCTTTATGAGCTTTCTGGAGTGCCTCATGTAAAAGTTTATTTATTCATCTCTTCATTGAATTACTTCTTCATTTTTGAAGAAGCTTTTTTTTTCCCTGTCTTGTGGATTCAAAGATGTTCATCGCCAGACACTTTCTGATGCCAATCCACCTTCACAAAGAGAAAGCTCATTTTCATGAAGAAGTTGTATTTTTCCCTAATGATACATTTTTGGAATTGTGCTCTCAACTCTACATATTGCAGAGAATATGATTGTAAGACTTGTCTTTTCTCTAAGCTAGATAAATCATAACAATTACTACAACACTTTTTTAGTGAAATCTAAAACAAATCTGTTTTGGCAGGTTTAAGGTATCTAGGTTGACTAGGTCGTATGTTGCTTGCAACTCAATACTCCCTTACTTCATGGTGCTGCTCAAAACGTAACTTGGCTTTTCTGTTTGAAAACTGGAACTTGCTTACACATGTTTTATATTAACCTAGTTTTATTAAATTCTTTGAAGTCATTGAAGTTTTACTAAAAATGCTGAAAGCAAACTGAGCACTGAATTCAAATTACTTATTCAATAACTTATCTAGGGTCCCTTTTAAAAAGGAGTCACATAAAAAAGATGAGAGGTGATGGGTAAAAATTACTCCTGGGCAGATTCTGATTGGACACAAAAGGAAAATTTGTTTCTTCACAATGAGAAGAATCAGCCATTTAGAATGATCTCTCAAGGGAAGTGCTGGATTGCCCAACAGCATACACTTTTGTGCAGCAGCCACATTCCAGACATTGTTCTTGAATCCATCTTTTAGAGAGCATGTAGCAGTTAAGGGCAATGAAAGGTGACAAAAATTGGTTCCACACCACCCAAATATGCAATTTAGCTTACTACACTTGAAATAGGAGCTTTCCGTGTGATGTGTTATCATACATGAGCAAAGGATGGAGCAACTGGCTGAAATATTGGCCAGCTTCTCTCTTTCCAGTGACACATCTTATGGGTATTACAAACTCTTTTACATACTGTACAGCTTTACTATGACATCTGAGGTCCTGTTCTGTATTGAAAGTAGAAACAAAAGTTGCTGCTTCCTTCCTCTCTTCTTAATTTATTTAAAAGACTAGTCATTTAAAAAATTAGTAAAGAATTTATAAAGAAGTATAAAAATGGGAAAAGTGTTTACATACTACAGAAAGCGTACTCAGAGTTGAGCTGGCAGAGGCTACAAAATTTTGGTCCTATTTATGATGCCTTATTACCGTTTATATTTTGATTTATATTCTAGGTTTAACAGGTAGCGATGAGTATAAAACTCTGTAACTTGTCAGGTGGTGGCAGACCAGTTGAAACTAGTTCGGGTAAAAAGTTGCAATAATAATGTCAGAAGGTCACAAAAATATAGAATGTTATGGGCAGACAGTGTCAGCCAGGCTACCACTATATCTCTTGACAAGTTAGTATATAATTTTAGCTAAAAAATTTAGTAAGATTGAGGGAGTGAAAAATTTCTTTCAAAAGTCTCTGTGTCTCTTGTTGACATTTTAAAAATGAAATTTTTTTAACTTTCTATTTTAAAATGGATTGTCATTTACCTCATTAAAAAAAAGGAAAAAGCACCTACATGCTTAGAAAAAATATCCCTACAAATAACTCTGAAGCTAAAAATGAGCTCATGATCAATAATTAACAATTATAACTTCAATAAGTGGAGAAAACTGGGGATAGGTGTTGCTGACACAGTATTGCTCAAGTACAGCAAAATCTAAAATCCCATCAGTTAATTGCTGTTGAAAAGATTTAATAGGATTTTATAGAAACGCTAATTTAAATAGTTAGCATAAGTGAAAATTATCAATATCACACTTTTTCAAACAGTTCATACATGATGAACCAACAGACAATAGGCTGACTTCTGAAGCTTATATTTTCTTAAAACAAGACTTGCTCTTGATGCTCAGTATGATGTTTTATTTCTCTGTAAAGTGACTACTCAAATATGGAGGCTAAGCTGTTAGTGACTCAGGTTCAAGTAAGGTAAGTCTAAACACTTTTACCCTGTCATGAACCTAAGTGTTTCATATTTTAATTGACAACATTCACATCGTTGAGCTTTTCATTTAGACTTTGATAAAATCTGCTCAGAAAGGCAGATGGCAGGCTGTTATTTTTAATTCACAAGCAATGTTAAATATATGCCATATGTTATAGAACTTTTCAGGCACAGCCTTTTGAATGCTATCACAATAAACTTAAAAAATTACATAAAAGGGAAATATGATAGAGAACAGCACCACTGCAGTTTACATTCTTGAAAAAAGAAATAAAAATGACCAGTCTTCTTGCTTAAATATGATTATTCAAATCACCAAGCAAACATTGACACATCAAAATTGGTGCAGAAGGGAAGTATTTGTAGGCTTCTGTTATCTGTTGTTCTGCATCTAGGAAAGAGTCTCTGCATACACTACATGCACTAACCAAGATGTTTCCTTGTAAAGAAAATGTTCATGATGTTTTACTCTACTGTATGTAGGTAGATTCATGTGTAGGTTAGTAATGAAAAAAATGGGCTGAAATAAAAGTAGTTTTTAGCATACTTTGGGATCACAGCTGTTGTCAAAAGAGACATTGAAGCTACAGCTTCCCTAGAATGGGAGCTGTGGAAGCTGTAGCAGCAATTGTAAAGCAATTCTGAAATATTTTCTTTTTCAAGAAAATATAGCTAATGGATTTATGGCAGCCCACAATCTGCTGTAACAAAGAAAAAATATGCAGGGCTTCAATAGCTAGTGGGAGACTTGTATTTGAAAACATTGCATCCAGCATGTTCCTGAATTACACATGGGCTTCTGGCCTGTGAGTTTTCAGAAGCAGCTCAAAGAGATAGACAAGGTGGTGCATATAATAACAACCTTTTCAATTCAATATGATACAGAGAGTGAGATATCTCCCAGGGAGGGAAAAACAACTCTGCAGGTCAAAGCTGGTGAGAATGGTGTCTTAGAAAAGTTTCTGTGTGTGAGCAGGGAATGCAACCTCACAAATCCAGTGATTAGTTGTGCCTGAAGTTCTCCCTGGAGAGTCCAACAACCAGCACTGAAAAGAGAACACATTCATCAGCTCCTGTGTACCCATGATCAGTCTGGACTAGATAGTAAAAGTGTCAGTTGGGCTATCATGAGCAAGCATTGTTTATTTGGCCTTCTGTTTTGCACAGTAAAGTTGCTGGAGTCCTGAATTTATTCAGCTGCTGAACACTGCTTGAAGCCACTGGAAGAGAAGCTTTAAAGTAATGGTATAAATATATGTGCAGAATGCCAAGAACATTTCTATACAGTGTAGAGATGGATGAATTATTCATTATGAATTATTCATAACATATTTTTTGACATTTTTCTGGAATAAATTTCAATTTTTTTAATTATTCACAATATCACCCAATAATTCCTGAACTTTTCATTACCAATCATGAAAACAGTGTCATAAGTTCTTGGTTTTTTCTTTTATTACTCATGTTATTCTATGACACCTGATTAATCCAAGCAGTTCTGTAATTTTTAGTATCTTAGGCCAAAAGCCAGTAAGCTAGTGAGATCCAGCACTGCTATGAAGGCTGTTAGAGAAAATGCATAACATCTATTTTTTAGAAATATTTTCTTTTGTAAACACTTTTGTACAAGACTAGATTCACAGAGGTAAATTTGGTTATAAAAGATAGTTTTCTAGAATTCGTGGTAATATTATTTTCAGTATTGCCATTGAGACAACTACCAATTGAAGTGGTTTCCGAAGTACTGGCTGACATTCACATTTCTTAAATGGAATTGGTCTAAATCTAGTTTTCAGGTAAATGTGGGATTAGTTAATTAAACTCAGTGAAGACATATGACTGCTCAATCTGAATAAGAAATAAATTAATTCAGAATCAGAACCTCTCTTCAGTGGTATTCAGCTATAAATAGGGGGGACAAGTATAGATTCAGAGCTATACAGTGTTTAGAGTCTAGAAACTGCATGTAAAACTCTACAGAAGAAATCTACATCTATCGAGCCCTCAACTCGATATGCACCTAAGGAGCAAAACTGCTACTGAAACATCAGAGCTTTGGAGACATAACAGTAGGCAAAACCAAAAAAAGCTAAAAAATGTCACAGCAAGCAGCTCCAGTCAATGAACCTTAGGTCTGGTGGCAGCTTTAGACTATATCTGCTAAAAGCATCAGTCACATACAAACTCCCCTAGATGCTCTGGGCTAATTCCCATCCTTGCAAGTTAAGTGGTTGGGTGAATAAAAATAAGAATTAAAAAAAGATAAGAAATACAACCTTTTCTTGCCCAGTTTCCATGGAAATGAAAGTGGAAAGACTGCTGGCAGTCAGTAACTGAGAGTGAGAACTCTCACTTGCAGATGTCAGTTCCTCACTCTTTGCTGAAAACTGCAAGTGTTGGTTTAAAAAATCAGCTGCAAATGATATCTCCAAACTGTGGATTTTAAAAAAGTTGATAAACTAGTTTTAAAATGGGAGCATTTAAAATACGAAAGTCTTTACATTTCCATCCACCTGGTTGCTGAGACCCATTCCTTTTATAAGCAAAAATGTGGTAACTGCATTTTCAGTTACTATCTTCTGGACTTCTCTTTGGCTCAACAGTTTGAGTTGGTTACTTTGCTGAGTGTGTTGAGAGCCTTCCCCACTTAAAGGAGGCACAAGGTTTCTTACTGGTTTAGTAAAGCACTAATAGATTCTGTTTAGATATGGATTGCTAAGATTTACATTAATTTAAACATAACAGGGAAATTAATGGATCTAATTTTAAGTCAAGATGTAATTGTTTGCATATAATATCTTTCAAGACTGTTAACATAATTGAAATAAAGATTGAAAGACTTTCTCAATGTCTTGCAAGAGTCACATAGATTAGATCCAAATTTACAGTTGTTAAATTGTTTAATGTAAAATAAAATAAATAAATATTTTTCCTTCGTGTTACAAGAAAGACTGGAAATACATGTCAGTTGTGTCCAATGCACATTCTCTACAACATACAAAAACTCTCCTCAATGTATTTATTCCACTCTGTGGAATAACAGGCAATTTACTCTTCTTAAATACTACATGGAGAGTAATGACTGTAAGGGATTTTCCTGAAGATCACAGCCTTAAAGACAGATAGGATGTTTTTTATGTCATACAATATTTATTATAGTAATGCATAATTTTCCCTGGAATGACTGTCTTCTAGTGGGCTAAATGAGTAAGTAACTGAGTCATTCACAAACAGCATCATTAGGAGCTGAGGCAAATAAGCAGCTGATCTTGTTTGTTCTTTACACTGAAGCCTTGAGACTAGTTTTCCCTTTTTTCGTTACACATTAATTCAGATTTTGTGGCTGCTGTGGTAGGTGGAGTATTTTATATGCTCATCTCATTAATGAAGTGTGGGTTACCAAGGAAACTCTATAAATACCTGTTCTGGAGATGGAGACAGTATAATTCATAGCAAACCAGCTGTAGCACCATGAGGCTGCAATGGAACTAAGACCTTGGTAACATACTCCAAATATTGTGAGGCATCTGTGACAGAAGCAGTATGACTTATACAATGAACAAAATTATCACTTAAACCATGTGAATATAAGAGAACAGAAAACAATACTGTTTGTAGTAAACTCTCTGATGGTATGTTAATGAGTATAGCAGAGTTTAATTGTTATTTAATAATAAGATCTCCCAGTCTCCTCTTCATAGTCTGACTCAGAAGCTATTTTTCAAATTCTCTGAACTAATGCAATGCACAATACAAATTTCTTTTTCTCATTTTAAATTATAAAGGAAAAATAGAGGAAACTTTTCTACAAGCTTTTCTTGTACTTCACTTTTTAACTATACTGACTTCAAGCTACCAAGATTAATCAACAATTACCCAGAAAAGACATTTAGCTAAACCATGGTATGCTTATTCAGTTGTTGCCTTAGATACACAGAAGCACTAGAAATAACAATAAAACCACTGCAGCAGAGTAGAGGAACTTCACTAGAGGGGTTCTGCAGGGCTCCATCCTAGGGCCAGTTCTCTTCAACAACTTCAGAAAGAACTTGGATGCAGAACTGGAAGTAATACTAAGTTTGCTGATGACACTAAACTGAGAGGAACTGTCCACTCCCTCAAAGGCAGAGAGGCCCTGCAGAGTGACCTGGACAAGATAGAGAGAAGGGCTATCACTGTATGAAGTTCAACAAGAGTAAGTGCTGGATTCTGCACCTAGAATGAGGCCACCCTGGATGTGCAGACACACTGGGGAATGAGAGGCTGGAGACAAGGACTGTGGACAGGGATCTGGGGGTCCTGGTCAATGGCAAGTTGAACACAAGGCAGCAGTGCCCTGGCAGCCAGGAGGGCCAAGCGTGTCCTGGGAAGCATCAGGGACAGCATGGCCAGCTGGGCAAGGGAGGGGATTGTCCTGCTCTGCTCCGAGCTCACCCAAAGTCCTTGTGTGCAGTTTTTAAAACAGACATTAAACTGTTAGAGAGCACCCAAAGGGGGGGCCAAGGGGATGGTGAAATATCTGGAGAGGAAATGTTTTGAAGAGTGACTGAGATCCCTTGGTTTGTTCAGCCTGGAGAAGAGGATACTGAGGGGAGACCTCATTGTAGTCTTCAACATCCTCATGAGGGGAAATGGAGGGGCAGGCAATGGTCTCTTCACTCTTGTGAGCAGTGGTGGGACTTGAGTAAATAGCATGAAGCTGAGTCTGGGGAGATATAGGTTGGATACCATGAAAAAGCTTTTCCCTCAGAGGGCTGTTGAGCACTGGAAGAGGCTCCCCAGGGAAGTGGTCACAGCACCAAGCTTGTATGAATTCAAGAGGTGTTTGCACAACACTCTCAGTCACATGCTGTGATTCTTGCAGTGTCCTACTCAGGCCCAGGATTTGGACTTAATGGCTGACTTCCAACTCAGAATATTTTGTAGTTCCTGATGCAGTCTGCCTGCAAAAGAAGGCTCTGAGGACATACAGGAGAGCATATTGTTTTTGCTGTTTTATTTTACTAAAAGTCAGTACAGCAGGCATTTAGGAGGTATTTTGCCATGTATGAACTTTCAGTGAGAGAGATGAAGCTGCTAAGTGATCTAACTAGTAGGAGCAATGTAGTTTTAACCAGGTTCATAGATTGTAGTCAAAAAGCAGTTTTCTAAAAGGAGCCAGAGATCTCCTTCTTTTTTCCACCATACACTACTTCATAATTACCAGTTCTCTATCCATGTCTTGCTATGATTGTATGCCCATTGTCATCCTTCCTACTTGTTAGGGCTTCTAGTCCATTCCCTTGAAACTAACATTCTTTTAGGTGATGCATATGATGAGATGGGTCAACATATCTAGTCCTGCTATGGTTTGTGGAGATAGGTGCAATTAACAAGCATGGACCACACTGACTTTAGGGAACTGTATTGTCTTAAAGATGAAGCTCACCTTCCCAGGGTAGCTGAGCTATGCCATTGTTCATAGTAAGACCAGTCATTGTAAGTGATTCAGGTCTTTGTTTCTTTCCTGAGGCTTATTGAAACTGTCTTTGCTCTTGAAGGTCAGTTTTTCCAACTAAAATGCATTTTTCCACCTCTTTTCAGGGTGTCTTTCAAGACATTTGTAATTCTTCCTCGCTGTCCTCTCTGTTCTAGACCGTTTGCATTCCTTGTTTCCTCATACTTTTTTCAGCAGGAATCTTCCATTGATACTGTGATGATATTTTGCCTTTTATATATTCCCTGTATAGTTAGCTTATATATTTGACACTGTAACTTAGTTGTGGTATTTTCCTAGGCAGGAGGACAAAATCTTCTAAGAGTCTCCCCACTGAAGGCCTGTAGCTTTATGTTACTTTGGTTATCCATAGGAACCAATGTTGGAACCAAGTCTCTAGGACATATTTTTATAAACAAGGTACAAGCCTTATCTGGGGGCAGGGGAGGGGGGAAGATGCTAGAAGCTGCCAGAATAGCGGGATATTACTTTATCTATTAAGTTTCTCATTGGGGAATTCTTTGTCAGAGATGCTAATTTGCAAAGTCTATAAAAATTGGGTCATGTGCTGTATTTTTGGCATTTTCTGCCTTGTCTAGTTGTGCACTATAAGGATCCTTATTAAATGAAAAACCCCTTTCATCCCCTTCACCGTGTCTGGCTCATAATTCTAGGACCAGAGAAAAAGGCATCACCATAAATGAAACCTTAGTCTGAAATACTCTTCTCTCAGGTGATTTTTAGGAGGCTTTTCAAAACCTGAATGCAGCCTTCAGGAAACTAAGGAAATATGTAATCTGACTCCATGCTCTGAGGTATGTAATGACTTTTTGCTGATGGTAGAGAATAGCTCCCAATCTACAACTTACGCTGTACAATGCTTGAATAAATAAACACTTAACTTATTTAACTAAATATGGTTTTTGAATGAGACTGCAACAGGAGACTGTACAGGGGGAGGGGACATGCCTGGTCCTTACTCATTTAACTTTGACTTGGTGTGGCCAGGGAGTTGATACAGCATAGTTTGTTATAATAAGAGTGTCATAGGTTCCAGAGCTTTTCTCTTCCTTTTTATGGCTTTCCAATTTGCCTGGCTGCCCTGTTTCTTTCAGTATAATCAGCTATTTGCAGAGGTGTTATTGTCAGCCAATGATACTGACACTTGGCTGATGTAAAGTAATTTACATCATTAGGCTGATTCTTAGTACTGTGCTTCCTTCAGAGCACTGATATTAAACAGTGAGATCACAAAATGAGCTGAAACTCATTGCAACAAAGTAGTAACTTCCTAAGAACATGATTTCTTTCTCTGTAAATAAACTTGTAGTTCACTTTGACCGTTACCTACAACTAATTTAAGAGTCAGTAAAAATTAAGTATATATTGCAAACCAAATTTTAAACGTACTTATGTGACACTTTGGACAATTTAACCCTTAAGTTAATTTTTTACTGCTCCTATAAGCACAATGCCAATATGACAGAAACTTAAAAAATGTGGTGATGAGTGATAAAGAATTCATACTCACCTAGCATCTGAGATATCACAACACCAAAAGCTATGTATAAAAAAATTGCAAAGTAGCATCATATTACTGACAGATTGAAATTTCCAGCTTAAATAGGCACAAATATCTATTCTTCTATGCCCTTCCATACTGTCCCTTACTCAACTTTTTTATTTATATATAATATTGTATATATCCATAAAGTACTGAACTCCTCCATGATAAGACTGATTATCTACCTGATAGTACAGCAGGAGAATGAATGGAGTTGCCTGATAGTATCAATACACATGTAATAAATATTGGGCTGTTGTTTCATATATCAGCAACACAATTGTTATTTTATTATTTTTAATCTAGCAACATATACACTAATCAGGGGCTTTGTCATTTTTTTCTGACCTGAAAACTTTCCCCATTCTTCTCATTCCCCGTGCTTCTCATTCAGCATTCCTAAGCATGAAAACCCACAAAACACTGAGCTCAAAGGAAGATTTCCATTGATTTCAGTAGACTTTCAATAGAACTAAAAGAAATTATCACAATTATGTCATAAAACAGTATACGTTTAAATTTTAATAGAGATGGGAAGAAATGTTGCTATTATTCATGTTCCATAACCCCTATCTCCCTGAGATAACAGAAAACATTTTCCCTATTCTTTCTTTTATGGGGAGGAAGAGGAAAAGACAAAAAGATTCTTTTGAAATGCACGTCTGAAATCTTGGAGCCCATTACCAAGTCATTAGTGAACATAAGCCCCTGTGATGAAATTTTGCTTAAAAATTGTTAATCTGAATTCAGGAGCTATTTGATTCACAGCAGCAACCACCATCAATTTGAACTGATTGGTGGCGCACATTTCTAGTTGTATTATTTTTCCTGTTTTCTTCCAACTAGTTTTATCTGATCCCTCAGATGAATCAGGCTTATCTAAGTAAGTAACATAGCTCCATTTTATTAAGAAAGGAGCTTTAAAATAGTACTTTGATTAACTATCTGTGCCCTCCACTCGCAAGACTTCTTCAATCAAATGCTCCATTACAAGCCTGCCACTGTAGCTCATGAGTGCAATCAAATGTCCCAGTAGAAACTTCTTTAAGCAGGCAGGATCAAAACTACATCTCGTGAGCCAATGCACCCAACCAGATTTCATACTGACCTTCCCCCAGGAAACGGAGAACTTTTCTTGTAATTTGCATACAGCTGCAAAGTGTCGCTCAGTGCAGTCTTGAAGTTTCCCCCATCAGCTCCTTGCAGCATTTTAATCAATAATTTCTAATGGCAAATGACAACAGTGAGAAAGGCCACCCTGCTAACTGTAGGAATATCATAAAAATTGAGAAATAAACAAGAAGTGTCACAAGCTTTCCAGTGAATGTTCCACGACATACTGTTTGTGTTAGACCGCTAATCAGTCTTGATTCTATGATAAATTTGAATACTAATCCCTTCTGAATAGGGATTAAGCTTCAGCATGTAGAGGAGGGATTCATTAGAATTCATCTCATCAAGACACAGCTTGAAAAAAGTTGCACAGCACTTTGTACCTCAGACCTTTCAGTGTTGACAACCGATTGCCAAACCACCACTCAGTGGCTAAAATCAACAAACTGTAGCTTATGAATGCCCATATTTTGTCCTCCAGAAACTGATGATATGTTGTGTTGTTGTCTGGAGAGGACTATCTTTAGGCAAAATGCTTTCTGGTTAGTTACACTAGACAAACCATCAAACAGTCCTGAAAAGATAAAAAAAAGTAAGGGAAAATCAGTGGAGATCACACTGACAAGTATGAGCATGAATGTTTTGGGACACCATCTGTTGATTTATGTATCATTGGCCCACTTATTTCACTATTGTGTGGGCTCACAATAGTGAAATTACTTAATTGATTCAGGATGAATCAGACTATGTATTAATGCGTTGCTGGAATCCCCTTTCCCAGGAAACATACACACTCTGGAATAGCTTTGACCTTCTCCAGACCGTATCCATGCAAAGGCAGTGGTGGCTAATGCAAGATGTGGTGTGTGCTTAAAAGCAGTTTCTATTTCTTTAGCTACAGGGTAGAATCAGTGGGTGTTTTGACCACAAATTATTAGGGCAAACTCCCCAAACTTTTAGAATTCTTTTCTCAGTGTCAAATAAATTGGCATAGCTTTGATGAACACATGGAGATTTACTGATCTCATAAGCTGAATATATTTGGAGTAGTCCATGATACGCTCTGCTGTTGCAGGGAGAAATGTCCGCAGGCACTCTTAACTAAAATGCTTTGTTTACAGCAAATTGTGCATGGCTATGCAGCATTTACAGTTCTGCATGCTCTACAAGTGCAATATAGCCATACTCAAGGACTCTTTCACAAATAACTCCCTTTCTCTGTCTGTCTGACAGTACCCCAGCAAAAGAGTAGGTGAAGAAAGAAGGGCAGAACAAAAGTAACTTTGAGACAGGTCATTATTCACAAGTTTCAGCTTGTAAGGAGCACTTCACAGTTCAAGTCTCATTCATTATAAGCAGCTGAAGTGTTAGCTAACTAATTTGGAATGTATATAAAAAAAAAATCAAACAAGAATTCAGATGCAGAATCTTAACACTGTTACACCAGCTGGTGTTAACCACTTTTGCAGGGACTGCAAGCTTCAAAATCAGTGTGCTGATCTCACTGACCCTGTAATGGAGTCGCATCATCTGGAACATTAGATATTGACCCATTTGGGTTTTGTATCTTTGACATACTCTTCAATATATGAAGACAACTTCAACTTGAAAGTATTCTTTCAAAGAGAGAAAAGCAGCCATACAGTGTGCACATCTGTTTGGGAAAAAGAAGAAACATTACACACAGTCTAGGAAAATTTCCATCTACATCACTGTGAAACTGTTCAGAGGTGCTGGCACCAAGCACCATGACGTGGCTGATGCTAAAGTAAATGATATTACTAGATAGTAACTTCCATAATTTTAGATTTCTGTGAAAACCTGATGGTTTTACGCATAATGCACTGATGCAGAATTTTGGCTTTTTCAATCAAACATTGCTTATTGTCCCCAATAATTAAAATTTTATTGTCTATTTTCCTTGTCTATGACTCATGACAGAAAGACAGATTCTCTTTGAGGTTGGTTAGACAGTGTCATGCAAAATCAAATGTACAGCAATGTCAAATGTTAAAAACAAAAACCAAACCAAACCAAAAAAATACCAAAAAAACCACTACTGGCAAAAGTGCACATAAGGAAACCTAGACTACTTGCATCCAGAAATCTTGGAATTATTGAGCACAGGTAGGGATTCTATGCTTTGAGTGTCCTAGCAAGAACATCTGTTTCACTCAAGACCCTATCTCCATCTGGATGCTGCATACAATTTTTAAAAGAATTCAGTCAAATGTTTCAACGTGTTGAAGACTTTTTCTCACAAATTCTTAAAACAGAAATCCTAAAAACTCCCCACCTTGAGGAAACATCTTAAAAGAAAACTTATTATTGACAAAAATGTTGATTTAACATGAAAAGTCTGTCTCACAAAGCTTGCCATATTTACTTACTGCACTGGATTTACCTTCCAGGGTGCTTAAGCTAACATTAACTTTTCACAGAAAAAGCCACTACAAAACTGCAAAGGCCCTTAAATACTGTCTGTCTGGACAATGAACTGGCACATTCTCTAACTTACAGATTCAATGACAATAAATGCCCAGCTGAGGGCATGAAGAGGAAAGTCCAGGAAGGGAGTGCTAGCTGGCAAGTGCAGGGCAAAGGGTGTGCTCCATCTTACCAGTGAAATCTGACCATGGTTGACTACTCAAATATTGTCACAAGTCAGCTCTGATTTTAGACCTTGTGGTCAATTCAAATTGTGGCTAATCACACAAGAGACAGACAAGAACAGTAATTTCTTCTGTAGTAAAATCAAGCTTTTTTTTTTTTTATCAGAGATGAATTCTGAAAAATGTCATACTCATTTTATTAACTTTCTGGTTTTCCTGTTGCCATCATATAGTTCTAGTGTCTTTCAGAAAGCACACGTATGAAATCTTGTATGCTCTGTACGTTTTGCAGTTGAAATTTGATTAATTTGTTAGACTACATTGAATAGAAGTTTTGTTACAACATAGGAAAAATAATTACATGTAGTACATTGGAGGGTGAAATATAACATATGAACTTTAAACCTTTTCCCTTTTAAAATGAACTTTAAACAGAGACTTATTTGCTAAGAGATTTGTTCAAATGGGGAGTTACACAGCCATCATTTCCTAACTTCAAGGAAATGCTGAAAGGTGTAGCTGAAAAAATAATCCTACATTATCCTACATTAGGGCAGTGAAAAAAAAGCTCTGTAAGATTATCCAGCCTTTCTTTGTTCTAATACAAGAGGACAATATTCTCAAGAACCTTGCAAATTCAATGTTAAATGATTTATATGTTGAAAACTCTCCCATACTCTTGAGACACTTGGAATCCACCAGATGTCACTTCCAGAGTAGTGTTCCTGATCCCAATCCTCCTCCCAGATTTATTCTAATACCCTTAAACTAGTTATGTTTCAACACCTGTGAGTAACAACCTCAGTTCTGTGACAGTCATTACAATATCAATTGGTCACAACTGGTTTGGGTTTTTTTATCTTTTGACACTTATTCAGTCAAGCTATATGCAAGGAGATTATCAATTCTCCCTTGTAATCCTCCTTTATTTTGTCCTCCTGATCTTCAAGCTGTTCTTTTCAAAATTCCATTCATATAGCAAGTAAGTCTCCCAAAGTGCCTGTAACTAGAGATCTATAGCCACTGTAAGGTATTTAAAATTATTTTCTCTATGAATATTCCTGTATGGGTAAGTCAAAATTTATTGGCTGTGTGTTTTTTCCAGGTTAAAATATGGCTAAGCATCTAATTCATTTTGGAATGGCTAAGGTGTTGTGTCCCACCACTAAGTAATCTTGGAATTAAAATGTGTGGAAATGGTTAGAAGTGCTGGGAACTCTGTGGAGCCACCAAGATGAGAAGAGAGCAGAATGTGACTGTGTGTTGCTACATTCAAATGATTTACTCTGTAGAAGATGTGAGTTGGGGACAGGCAACTAATCCCCACTTTAGAGATGAAAAATAGGTACAGGGAAAGACCTGGGCCGTTTCTCAAGTACGATCACATATTCCCACTGAATTCAGTGTAAGGTTTTTGTCTAAACAGAATGTTTTCTCTCAAACCTGTTGATTTAAATTTTTGGAGCACTGGACCATGCAGTCTGCATATTATCCTAGTTTTACAATCAAATGCATAACTCTAAAAGTGATTAAACTGAAATCTATGGAGCTCCACAACCAAGAAGTTACAGAGGAATTGCAGTATTTTAAGAAGCCTCATCCTTTTTTTTCCTCTTTACTAATGAAGCAATAAAACAGTGGAATATTGAAACTGATTTATCTGGAATCTACTAGATTACTAATACCAGCTAGATCAGGGTGCTATCTTAAAAGAATGATAATTGTTAATGAGAAAACAAATGAGAAAAACTAAAACATGCGAACAAATTCTACTCTGCAGTATTGGACTTGATGATCTTGGAGGTACTTTTCAACCTTATTGATTCAACTAATATTTTTTTGTTAAGTTTAACACCAAATAACTAAAGCAGCAGATTTAGTATCAAGTTCACCTTTGTGTCCATGTTGCAAACCTTATTAAAATCAGGTCACATATAAATGTGAGGTGTAAATTATTTTTGGTAAGTGACACTTGTAACGATATCATAAGGAAGGTATTTATGGCAATTAATGGAGATTATTTTAAATGCGAAGTAATGGTGACAACCTAGTCATGCTAAAAACATCAGGTGGTTCACCCTCCAACTGAGTAACATGGGCAGAAGGCTAATGTTTTCCAGTGTGAGGGCATGCCCTGAAGTGGGGTAGAAGACACTGACTCACAGAAGGCAGGACCATGATGAGAATACAATTAGTATCTGTCTGAATAAATATGATATTCATTGCCAGGCTATGGATGTGCTTGTACAGAGCTTATGGTATTTGGTATTAGAATAAAAAATGAGAGAGAAAGCAAATGGTCTGTGCAGGTCCTGTGGCTGTATTAGAAAAATATTGGCATTCATTAACAATTTCTTTGCATTTGCCCATCCTATGCAAAAGGAGTCAAAAAGACTTTTTCTGCACCCTATCAATTTTGTAGGAGAAGTACATATTTTGTCACATTCATCCTGACATTTACATCCTCCACTCAACCTGGAAGCAAGGAGATAATTATCTATGGTGTCTGGTCTCTTTTTTGAATTGAAATAGTTCTCTACCTCTTTCATGTAATGCTGTAATAAGTTTATATCACAGTCTTTTTCATGTAGTAGAATACATTTGATCGCCAAGAAATTTATTCCTTAGTACCACTGATGAAAAAAAGTAAAATCTAGATGCCTTCTGAAAGATTGCTCTACTTTGCTGAAAAGGAAATTAATTTTTTTGAAAATTAGAGGTCTAAGAGCTTCTTGCTAAAAATATATGTATCTGTATGCCTCTCTGTGTGTGTCTGTAGGGGGAAGAGAGTTTTATTATTGTTACACTGGGATATTGTTTTGGTTTAAGAATGATTTTCCCTATTTTTTTTTCTCCAAACAGGAAAGATCACACATTAATATAAGAACAATTTACTGGGAACAGCAATGAGATAAGAAAACAAACAGTAACAACAACAATATTAATAACACAAGTGTACAAAAGGGAGAGTGATTCCCACAAGAATGCTCACTGGTCTTGACTCAGCCATAGCCATGCCATTCCCAGTGGCTCGGGACCTGTGCCCTGCTACCCTGACTGCTCTGTCCACCAGGCTTGCATGACGGGAAGAAGCAGGAGAACCCCTTTGCCTGCCACTGGCAATGTTGTGAGATGGAATAGAGCAATCTCTGTGTCCTAGCTATGCCCCCTCCTGCCTTTGGATACTGCAGAAATTAACCCTGCTCTAGCCAGAACCAAAACACTGTAGGTCACACCCTAAAGGTAAAAAAAAAAAATTAAAAAAAATTGGCAAGACCTATTGTTTAATGGGTTTAATACTGTTTATTGTTTAAATTTTCCCACATTGCTCCTAATGTATTAAAATAATTTTTAGAGTAAAATGGACAAATTCTAGCTAGCAATGTTCCTGATTACCATACCAGTTCAGAAGACTAATTAGCTCTATTAATTTTTCTAATCCAGAAGTATGTAAAAGGTGAAAGAGGTAGAGAGACATAGAAAGATATTGGAAGATACTGGAAGGTTCAGGGGATGGAAAGGAGAATGCGAGAGAGATTAGGGAGAAAGACAGTCACCACTACGCGAATTCCACCATGTCCACAGTAGCTTTTCATTTGGGGGCTGCCAAGCTTATGATAAACATATAAGACAGAATCTTCCATAGAGAATCACTCATCAAATATTATCTCATCTAGTCCAGGAAAATGCAAACTGTGAAAGAGGATGTCCTTGTACGAGAAGGAAGATTTTTCTATTCATTTGAGGTCATATGTTGACTTTGAAACTTCGCCACTGGTAATGACTGGAAGACACAAATTTAGCCACATAGTCCTGCAGTCTTATTAGAGCTTTGTGCTTAGTTGTGGGCTTCTTTAGAAGTTGTGGAAAACTTGATTTGCGTGTGGATAAATGCCACAACTCAGTCTGGGAATACAAGGTTTATTAATTAATATTGTGAATGAAAGGCTATTTTTCAAAAAAATAAAATATTTTGTTCGATTAGTTTGTTTGCTTTTTTCCTCCCAACCTTAGAACCTTTTGCTTTGCACTATTTTGTGTGCAAGTACTTTTAGCCTTTAGGTATCTAATCTATATTTTTATAGTCAGTGAGTTCGATTCTATGGCCTTGTTCAGTTCCTGCAGAAGTCAATGAGAATATTGGCTCCAGAGGGCTTGGAATGAGGTACAGAGGCATTACTCACCAATTAGTTGTTGCTCTCTTTCACCAAATCATACACCAAAAAACTCTGGGAAAATTTCTGATTTCATTTAAATCACTATGAGAACCCACTAGGACCAAGATATGACTCAGTGTAAATCAGAAATGATATAAAGAAAGAATAGTGAAGAGAAAGAACAGCAACATACAGCTTTGTGTGTAGCACTGGTAACCATTCCAAAGCACTAGCCAAGCATCTATCTCACTTCTCTGCCAGAAGAAAAGAAGCGCTAAGAATTGTGTAAGTGTTTAAAAGGACTACAAACTTTGTTTCTGCCCTTGTCAGAAATAATTTGTACTCTTAAAATTTTCAAAACTTTTCCGTGAATTTTTTAAGAAAAGAGAGTCATGTAAAGTATTTGCTGACTCTGCCTTTTTTTTTTAGTTGTAAACCCTTGAGGTGTGTTAGTGAGGCTGTTGAGTTGGAATGTTAAGTGTAGGCTTGAAGAATATGAAGAGCAGTAAGTCTGTATGACTGTGGTGTATTGAAATTCAATCTTGTTTGAGCAGGAAGGATGAATCAGTGCACAAATCATTTAATTAATGAACACTAAATATTTCCAACAAAAGCTGGATTTAGAATAAAAGAGAATTTAGAGAAATTCTCTTTCTCTAAAGAAATCTCTTTCTCTAAAGAGATTTAGAGAAAGAAGGAGACAAATTTAACTCCTACATGGATTTAATTTTGGAAATCTTTCAATATCATATCTGAAGATCTAATATCAACCCTGTTACAACTTCAAAACTCATTTCTTCTGCCTACTGTTTTAGAACTGTACTTCTAAACACAAATCAAGGAAATGTAACCTCCCAGTTGTAGCTTCTCTTTTATTGAACTAAAGGCTTAAATGGCACAAGGGCAGCAATTATGCCATCCAAAACCCATCATGACAGAACTCTAGGGATAGTGGTGAAGCAGGCTGGAAAAAGGCAAGAGATATCAAAAGTAGCATAAATTTTATTCCATCTATTTTTTTATTCTTCCATGGGGTTTTTGAGGATCTTGGGATTTAGAAAACTGTCTTGCTATACTTTTCCCTTTGGACAATTGTACTCAATTAGGGTAGGAAATGCATTTTGGGACAATAGCAGTATGGTAATAGTCACTAATAGGCATGCCACATATTCATAGTCATATTTTTGTTGCAGGTCTTGAAAAGAGCTAGAATTTTGTTTTGAAGTTGATTTTATTAGAACTTGCTTTTTCTAGGTGACCTTTTTGTTTAGTCAGGGCAAGTTACTTATAAATATTTTGAAGCACATTGGTTAGAATGAACAATATTATCTACCATACTAATTTCAGAGGAATTTTTTTTCAATGCTTATGGCAAATTAAAAATGTGCTAATGTTTTTGCAGGGATGACACAAAAATTAGGTTTATTTCAGTGATTGAACTTATTCTTTTGTTAATTTCTGCACAAAAAAGGTATGGCTTGTGAAAAATGGAGCCTACAAATAGTCATTGGGCCTAGGACACTGGGGAGCTGTAGGGTACAAAAACATCCTCACAATATATAGTATTAAACAAAACTTGTCCTACTTCTACTCATTGTAAGAAAGAAAAATAATTGTGATCATTATAAGAAAAAAACAACAATACTCAGACGGAACTAAGACTACATGTATGTTAATTGGCTAGAGTAGAAGAAGAAATGTGATGGACCTTCAAGAATATTGTAATTCTGTGTGTCACTTACTATATGATTTTAGCATCACCAGAAGGTAACCTTAGTTAAATTACTTGCTGTTAGGATCTTTAATGATTTCAATGGAAAATAACCCCACCAAACTACCATTTCTGGGTCAGTAACATTTTTGCACTTTTCAAGTGTCAAAGAATTCTTCTAGACTTACCTGAGTTGAAACCACAGATTACAGAACTCAACCGAATCTAAATGTATTGTCTTGTCTGTTGCTGCCCTTCAAGTCAGGCCGTGTCTGAATCAGTCATTGCTTCATGGTCAGGGCCACCTCAGCGATTTGTTCTCACTGTGTTCTGAATCTCTCAGCCAGCCTTCCCTTCTGAGCACAGAGAAAAGGATTACAGGATTGTTAAGGTTCAAAGGGATCTCTTTGAGTCACCTGGTCCAGCCCCCTTGTTCAAGAGTGGTAAATGAGAGCTGGTTGTCCAGGTTGATGTCCAGGTGATTTTTATTCTCTCCAGGGATGGAGACTCCACAACAACTCTGGGCAACCTGGACCAATGTTTGGTCATACACATGGGCACATAGTAGCAAAAGGTGTAAAGAAGCAAGAGCTCATCTGCATCACTGAAGTCCACACTCCCAAAAATGCCTTCTGTATTTCAGGAAATTGGACTGGGAGTTAAATCTTGTGAAAATTTGGGATGTGATATGGGTAGGGGAGGCCGTAGCCCACAGACTCATTTGCAGAGGCCAGATTTCCACACACTCCCCTACAGCTGAGCTGGGGAGGAGAGGTTTTGGGTGTATGATGGTGAAGTCTCTGGCCCACACAAGACTGAGGGGATGAACACCCACCCCTGGAGACTATAAGCAGATATTGTGGAGATGAATTGGAGCTTTTTAAGATGCCAGATGCCCTCCCTTACAAAAAACTGGCTCACTTGTAAAATTCACAGACAACATGGGAAGGTCACATTCACACAGAACAGTTACATAGGAGGCAGCTGGCACATCTTAGAAGGTGTCATAACCCACTGGGGGAGCCCAAAGTTCCCCCCAGACTCATTCTTGAGGCCTTCCACCAGAGGGTTACGAGTGATCCAAGTGTTGCAACAGATCCACAGTCTTGCAAAAGATTGTGTAATACTTCCTCCCACCCTGAGGAGATGCTTGGGCATTCCCATTATACCTCAACATATATTAACCTGCTGAACTCTGTGTTTCGTGGGACCCCCACCACCACAAGACCAGAGGACAAGGCCTAATGGGACACCTCTGGATCCACAGGGGTGGTGATATCTTTCTACTTAATTGATCTCTGCCCCTCTCTTTCTCTCCCTGAATCTCTATTTTTCCTGTTTCTTGCTATATCTCTATCTCAGATTGACTATTAAATAAAGTCCATACTGTTGACTTCAACATATGGTCTCATTTGTACCTTAATTTGTACAGAAGTGTCTCTCTAATAACTGTAATAATTTTATCATAAAAATCTTTTTTGAAATAGCATAGATGACACACTTGGACTCTCTATTCCTAAGAGAAATGTCTGTGATCATAGTTTGGCTCTAAAATCTTGAGATTTTGGTGGCTCCAAATAACATTTTCTCTGCATTTTAATTCTAGTTCAGAAAAATCTCTGCATTTCATATGACTTAAATCTCAAGTCAAGGTATCTGAAACACTAAATTTTC
Source organism: Prinia subflava (assembly GCF_021018805.1). Classification (NCBI taxonomy): domain Eukaryota; kingdom Metazoa; phylum Chordata; class Aves; order Passeriformes; family Cisticolidae; genus Prinia; species Prinia subflava. The sequence continues at coordinate 34,884,467 of NC_086283.1, read as the reverse complement.
AAAACAAATCAACAAACTGTATCCCTTGTCCTCCTGGACTGGCATCTTCCATACCAGTGTTGTGATTTTGGAGTTCCAGGGTTAACCTTAGCTAAGAAAACTTTTTACATTATTGATACTTACCTAATTTAGTACTTGGAAAACACCAACATACGCCCCAGTCCAGGATGCTACTACAGTAAAATAAATTACCATAATCTCCAATGTAGTCGAAGCTTAGTGAACCATTAAAGACAAACCAGCTCAATGAACCAGGCAACAACAACAAAATAAATGTACACTGAAAGGATGCCTAAGGCAATGATTTTTTTTCTCACTCTCATCTCTGCTGCTGACTTTAACAAAGGACAAAAATGTCCAATAATTTATTTGTTGGCCTTCCTGTCAGGACTTACAAGACTCTCAGCCAAATTTTCAGCATAGCCTCTTGGTTTGACAGTCTCCTCTGTAAGTTCAGTCTTAAGTGAAAGTACTGACTGCTTTCCATTCCATTTCATCAGTTGATGCATGCAGGATGAATGTCTACCACTGATAATGCTATATCTGTGTTTGGGTCCAAGTATGAGCATGTATATGAGGTATTTGCCTACTAACCACAAAAAAGCAAGCTCCATTTAAGACATTATAATTGCAGCTCTACTGTACCGACCAGAGTGGAAGACCCTCTTGGATAACTTCAGAAAGCTGCAGCCTACTTCTCAATGAGCTTGCAACCTTTGAACTTTGGTCTTCTTTAGTCTATTTAGTCCAAGTCTATCCAGTGTGGAAATGTGCCATGCAGGCATGACATACTTTTGGCTATGATGGAAATAATCTCCTTTTCAAAACTCTTAAATAAGTGACAGGCATCATTCAGGTCATCTAGAATTGACTGATCACAAAGGCATTGGTTAGTATGAGAATTCATATTGTAGTTTCTGTAAACTTCCTGCCATTACCATTGGGGAAAATATCTGCCTTTTGTCTGGGATCATCCTGTTTGAAGACCAAAAAGAATCCCACTACCTTATCTGCCAAATTCATTAACAGGGATGTGCTGAGTTTTTTAGTTGTGAGTGCTTTACCATCCTTGAGAAAAATGGAATTGGCTTTCACTGAGGTGTACAAGAAAACTGACTGAACTGACGAAATGGGGGTAGGGTATTACCAAAGCCTCTGAAACAATGTTGAGCTTTACTTCCTTCTCTCTCACAGGTTTTTCCTGCTAGTCACAGCCAGTACCAAGGCTGGCCATCAGTGACAGTAGCTGGCGGAGTGGTGAGAAGTAGCTGGAGGTGGAGAGCAACTAAACTGCCCAGCAGAAGTCTTTGCTACTCTCTGAATGTCATTTCCCAAAGTAGCCAATAAGAAATTATGTTATTTCATAATATAACAGATGAGTTCAAGTGAACATGCCTCTTCCTCTCTTCTGCAATGTGGACACCAGACTGTTAGACCTATTTGCTATGTCTTTCCTATTCAGGAAATGAATCCAGGAGACTTGTACTGCTTCATAGGGAAAAAAAGACAATTTTAGCTGCTCAGGTTTCAGAGCAGAGGTTGAAAATGCAGAGCAAGTAGTCCAATGACTCTAAAATCAGACGGCAAATACAGAAACGCTGACTTTTCTATAATTTTAAAAGCTTCTCATTTTAAGCTGAAAGTCAAACATGAGAGGGAGCATAGGATGCTGCTTTCGTGCTATGCTTTCATCTCTAGCTAGGGCTTCACAGATGATGCAATGGCAATTGATATGGAGATACATGACTTTTGGCATTATTGATCATGTCTGCACTATCAGACATGATCAATAAGCTAACTGGCAAATGCCTAATCCCAGCATGCATTAGGTTTTAGCAAGCTGCTCAGCCAGAACAATTTGGGGTCACTTGGTTTTGGTTTAGGAGAATTACAAGGGGTTTATTGGGTTCTGTTCATTAAACTAGTATTACCCAAGACCCTAAGAAGATAAAAATAAAATTCACAAACAATTTACACAAGTGTCAAATGTTTGTATCAGTGTTCCCCATATCTTAAAGATTAAATTTTGTTTATCCTTGAGTGTCTTCTCTACATGTTCTCACTTGGTTTTTGACTTGAAGGACATCTGAGAACAATGTGGGGGAGTAAGACAGAGCCAGCTGCTTGTGGCAAATAACTTAAAGCATCAAGAGTCAGAAGTAAAAATAGCAATGAGGCTACTGTGTTCAAGCTATTCGCAAAAAAAGGTGAAAATTTGACTTTCATTGAGGTCAATGCATCCCTCAAAAAGGCCAGTGTACATTTTACCTGGTGCATATTTTTAGTTATTCACAAAACTTGATATAAATTCTGTCTACAGTTATCGGGTACCATCACTTGCCAAAACCCCCATGTGACCTAATACATTTCCAGAAGATTGCATGGATATATTATATTTGAAAGATGAGTATTGTGCTTATTAATATTTTTCAGAATATACAAAAGTGCACGTGAACATTATTCTACCCACAGTGTCAGTATTGTTCTGCACATAGTAGCTCTCAGAAAAAGCACAGGTAGCAAAACTTCATTTCCCCAAAATGCACTTCAATATATTTTAAGTATAAAAACCTAATTTAAAATTATGTCAGCATCTTTTGCCTGTAGACTATGAGGCTCAGCATCTTTAAATTATTTAAGAGTTCCTTAGAGAGTCAGTTGTGCTTATAATGTCAGATTTGCTCTAAGAAATGGAAAGAGCAAAGCAAAGTGTTGAATAAGGACTTCCTGTGTGATTTTACCAAGTTATTTTTTGCTGCCTGTAATTGAAGTAGCATTCACACCTCACACCATTTTATCCAAAAATATATGTTGTATAACTGCAACTTGTTTTATGTGTTTTTGTTTTTTTCCTGTTTTATAAATAGAGTAGCTCTGCTGAACGGCTCTTTTCCCCATTGGGATCCATTCACAAATAAATACAAGCTCTATCAAGTCTCTATTGAAAGTACACCTGTAAAGGGGCTTACAAGTTCTATGTATGTCTCCTCCTAAAAGGAAAAATACAAACTATAAAGGAAAGAGTTTACTATTATAATGTCTGACATATTTTGTTTCCTTTATTGTGATAGAAGAACCAGAGCTAATATACATAAAGCCACCTGAACAGTTTCTATTCAAACAAAAGAATATGTTCAAGCAAATTAATGGCAGGATTTGTCACAGTTTGTCATTACAAATGCATTTGCAAGATATAACCAAAACTTTTGTTCTAGTATCAGCCATAATATTAGGTTAGAGAAAAATAAATATTCTTGTTAGTGTTGTCTTTTTAATTTTCATGATCTTATCTTTTTGAAGACCTCTGGATGAAACCAAGTTTGTGTAAGACGTTATATTTTCCCATATTTAAGTGCCAATTTTTCTTTTTTTTTTTTTTTTTCTTAAATTCCTTCCCAAACACCAATGTTTTATTAGTAAAATAGATGAAGGATGTGAGAAATTATAACTATTAGAAGAGTGCCAGGTATATAATTTTATTTAAATACTCTATATGCTTCTACACATTGTATTAAATGTGTAATGAAATCTTAGATTTCTCTTCTTTTGATGAGATGTCACAGTTCCTAAAACCAGATGGAGAACTTCATCCATGTACAGAACCTATCTTTAAAATGACCATTTAGAAGTCTGGCATGTACTTAACTGCATGAATTTACTGAGGAAAGTTTGCATAGGGATGCACTGCTCTTCTCTACAGCTAGCTAGCTACACCATCAAGCTGATCAGCAGCTGATCAGCTCATGCTCTCTCTACAATTGAGATATTTCTTATGGCTCAGTAATTAAAAAAAAACAAAAAAAAAGAACTACCAATCTGTCTTTGCTTTGAGCCTCTTTCAGTACTAATGAGGAAATTAGAGTACACGGAGAACATTTATCATAGCTAGAACAAGCCTTCTTTACCTCAAAACACCTTGCACTGGCAGACCATGTACCGTCTGTGCCTGAAACATTTTGTATTTGAACTAGAGCACAAGCTCCCTGGGGAAGTGGTGCATAACTTCATTTGATTTTGATCTGAGTATAGTCATTATTGACAATCTATACACAACAGAAAGGATTGTAGCATTCATAATGTTAATATTCTGCAAAGGATTTCTTATTAACTGTACAAATATAATGCTCCTTTTAAATGAAAAATAAAAATAAAAGACATCCTGAGTATATTCACACAGTTCATATGATGATATTCAGTGATCATAGCCTCCGACCCAAGGAGCTTTGAGCACTAGTCTTGGCATCTGAGCACAGGCCTCTCTGCTTTCACTCACAGGTTGCCAGGTGACTTGCAGAGCCACAATTCACCTCTGCTGAAGTACAGCCACTCCTGCAGACAAGAGATTCTCTCCAGGGTACACCATCCCCCTCAGCACTACTCAGCAGCTTAGCTCTGCGTCTGAGGACTGTCCTTTACAGAGTAAGCTGCAGGCTGAATATTTTTAAATGGATCTGGATATTGTGAATTAATGAGCAGCAGCAGGAACAAAAAGAAATTCAATGACAGAAATCTGTGTCATTGTTTCAGTTGTTATATTTGCCATGGATAGATTTTTCTACTATCCCTTCTCTTAAAATTGGCTAACATGTTAAGTATTCTGTGCCTGGTGAAATGAAATGCAATCAAATAATTTGTTATGAAAGGTAATATTTTTTCCTGTTTAGAGGTCAGCCAACCCACAGCTGCCACAGGCTGTTAGATTAAGGAAGTACTGAATACCCAATACTTGCAACACTCACTCATGTCTTACTCTCATTCTCTGACTTTAATATACAATTTGAGATTATATTGTATGGAACTAAATGGCTCAAGGCAGATGCTTAGCTTTAACCTTCCAGCTATACATTGCAACCTTAAAACTGAAATAGCACTTTATTCACACAGAAGCTGGAAGTTGGGTAGATTTGAAATTGTTCATTATTTCTTGCCAACAAAAATGCATCACATTGCTGAATTCAGTCTGACCACTGTTTCTTGCTTCACACTTCAACTTCCTCCTTTTCTGTCAACAAATTATTTTGTAACATAGGAGAGCTGAGAAGAATTATTCAGACTCCAACATCAGCCTTGGGCTATACTGTTTTGCCTTTCCTTTTTTATCTCTCCTACCTTTAATTAAGTTTTCTCCTCTATGTCTTGTGCCAGTCTCATCTGGTGCAAAACAGTGAAGCTACACTGAAAGTCACTGTTCATTTAGATAGCTGTGGATTCCCTAGTCTTCATTTTTATGTCTGATTTCAGCTTCTGGAGGTTCCCATCTCCTCTACCCCACATCAGTATTCTGGCTGTGACACCACCTTTCTCGGCATTGGAAAAAAATTCCTTCTTTGTCTAGACCACTTGCAGCAGTGTTTGGACAGCAAAGGGGCCTTTGAAGTAAATTCTTGGCTTCTTTCGAAACCTGCCTGTAACATTCCCACAGCCTGAGAAGGGCTGAGCTAGCTTAGAACTTCGAAGGGGTTAAAAGGAGGATTTATTTCACCTGTCCACATTTCAGAAAATATATTGATTGTTTTGGTAATAAGTTCAGTGACTTATTTCTCTTCAGATTGCAGGGAAAAATCAGAGAGGAATCAAGTCAGAGATGACAGCAGAAGAAACATTTTTATTTATTCTATTTGATAGCCTCATCTTGCTATTGCCATTTTTATTATTTTTATCTATCAAAGCAGAAGAATGTTCCAATTGTCATCTACTACTACACAATACAAAATACTTTTTCTTAGTGTACTATGTAGTATTTTATGTGTATTCATTTTAGCAATTGTGTCAAAAAACCTTGAAAATGTACTTGAGAATTTATTCAAAGGTTGTCATAAAAGAAATGTGAAGGAATAGTAACATTCAGTTTGAAAACGCCACTTGAAAAATATTGCATAACATATATGGAATTCCCAAAATGTGTTTACAGAGGTCTCCATCAGCCTACACCTTGGTTAAAATGAACTAATTTTGTTTGTATGTAGTAAAACATCTTGAGAGGTGCAGGAGCTATTTTCCTTTTTCTATAATGAGGAGAGCTAAAAAGTATCAAATGAATAAGAAAGCTCAACATGTAACAACTGCATATTTTGGATGCCAGCCAATTTTTAACTCAGTTTTTAGGCTGAAATGAAAATATGTAATCTCCCAGTGGTAGCTTTAAGATATGAGTTTAAGATACTCTAATGACCTCATATGTTTAATGAAAATGTTTAATGAAAATTATTTCCCATATTCAAATGAATCTATTTCTAAACTGTGCACAAAATTCAGAAGATTCAAAATAATCTCTCAGAGCTTCACCACAGACTGAATTAGAAAGTATTTCATGTGTAATACCCATTAGGAATAACAATCTTTAGCAAAGAGCACCACATACTGATTTCACAGATTGCAGAGTGCATAACACAGGAAAAAGAGTGGGGAAGGCAATGCATCTCTGTGCACAAGCCCTCACAGTTTAAATGGAACAGTGAGCATAAACATAAGGCGTAAGGACAATGTGCCTATGACTTGATTACTTCTGCATCTCCAAGCACTGACATAATTCTTATTCAGCATGCCTGTAAAAGAGTTGTGATTTTGACATAAATGAGAAGAAACACATCAAAATATGTAGTTTGATTTTGTTTATCAAAAAGCATTTTAAACTGCTATTTTTTTGTTAACGACTTTTTCTCCAAGAATGTACCAGCAAAAGAATTCTTCCCCAAAATCCCACAATGTGTCTTTGGTTTTGTTTTCTAGACATATTTTCTTGTCCATAAGATTCCGTGCCTTGCACATATCTATATCTATCTATTTAGGTATATGTATGTGTATGTGTATGTGTATGTGTATGTGTATGTGTATGTGTATATCCATCTCCACCTCTCTCTCTCTCTCTCTCTCTATCTCTCTCTCTCTCTCTCTCTCTCTCTCTATCACCTAGCTATATATATAGCTGTAGCTATACCTATACCTATGCCTATATCTATAACTATATCCACACACATACAGTTTTTAATTTTTTTGATCCTAAAACTTGTAATGGAAAACTCTTTCAGAACTCATCTGGTAGGATGGGAATCCTACTGATTCCTCACTTCTGCGACCTCAAGAGGAAAAGCTTTTTTTTTTTTTTTTTTTTTTTTTTTTTTTTTTTTTGGTTATGAATTTCATATATATATTGTTTAAAATATTTGTTTTCCCTTCATGTTATTTGTGCAAGAAATCCATTAATAATGTGCCAGTATATTTCACAATTAGTCTACAATTTCTAGTATAACATAGCCTGATTCTTTATGTCCTCTTTGGGGGACTCTCAATCATCTTTTTGTCTTTGTTGGCTTTTGGATCTTTCTCCAGTTGTACAGCAGCTATTCTGAAAAGGCCTACCACAGTTTCTGCAGCATTAAACTAACAAAATATGATGGGAATATACTAAACTATGCATCTTTCCTGAGCACATTCACCCTCCACATCTTCATTACCTGGGTGAATTACTGTAAAATCTTGTTCATGATGGTAATATTTTTCTCTTTGTCTTACTTTGTCAAAATGGTGTGCAAACAGTTTGTAATAGTGGTTCTCCTGAGTATACATATATACATATACATATATATTTATATATATAAAATATCCCTCAAGGTCATCTAGTTCTTTCTATGTACCTTGATACATCTACCTTTTAATTTTATTTAAAATACAGCAAGATAATTTCCAAAATTTGTTTTTGATGCACTCTGTTCAGACTGTACAATCGGAACTGAAAGAGAACCTCTTGAACAATTGCTGCTTATTTTGCAGAAAACTTTTACTCCTGATTCAAATTTTGATCCCTTATGGCTAATCTAGATAATCACTACCTTTTTCAGGCTACAGTGGTTTTATCAATGCCCAGACTGCAGGTTGGACATTATTACAGTTTCTTCATCTATAATTTTGTGAAAAAAAGTAAGGTAAAATTGGAGTCCTCTGTGACAATATATTTTTTCTGAAGAGGACAGTTTTTCATTGTAAAGATTCTGATATCATAAATTGTATTTCACATATTACATGTCTGGAAATATTGACACGATTTTTTCCTCTGAGTCTTTCTACATTCTTGTCATGACAGAAATTAGTTGAAGAGTCTTTATCATAAAGTGCTATTTGTCAAGTTCAGAGAAAAGAATATGGAACAGGTCTCAGTGGTATGAAAGATTATGGAGAATTAACACCATCCAGTACATGTGAATTTTATAGTTAATGTTATGGTGTCCTGTGGAGGCTTTGTGCAATGTTATACAAAGACATAAATTATGCTTGAAACAGAGTAGCAGTATTTTCTAAGTCATGAATGACCTTAGAGGTAACTACTCAGTTTATGTAAAGATTTCCTTTGATGAAGATGGTTCTGTAAAAAGCAGGTAGTGCAAATACTGTGGAATATCAATAGCTGAGAGGTTTTGCTGGATTTAAGTACAATCATCTGTTCACTGAAACCTTTTAAACTTGAAATGAGAATAAAACATATTTGCCAATGTTTTTTTAAACACACCAAAACACTATAAAACTTGGGAATAACTTAACTCTTCTAAGAGTGAGAATACAAGCAAGCTTTAACTGTTAATAAAACTGTTAATAAAAAGTTAACATGAAATACTGAACTATGCCACATAATATAAAGGAGAATTACAAGGTACAGGACGGTTATTTACACTTCTCTCATTCAATACACCACAAGGTCCTTAATCTCAGTTACAGTACAGATGACACTGAGTAAAGTGCCTTATACAGCTGCAGCTGCTGCTTTCCACAGGTCTGCAGCTTGTTTGTTTCTTCCCCTAGATAAGGACAATATTATCATCTGGCCTGCTTTTAAAGATTTCTTTTTCATGAAAATAGTATAGCAAACAGCTTTGGCAATAAAGAACTGTTGTTCAACATCTATTTCTTCTGCAAGCATAAAGATCATCTTGTTCTGCATGACACTTCACCTTCTGATATCAGTGACAAAGAAGACAGAATATTTATGCTGTACATAGTATCCATAAAAAACAAGCTTGGATCCCCCCAAGTTTCTTGATAGAAAAAAAGATGAACATCTGGTACAGTAACAGAACTTTTCATAGGCTTATCAGAATAAACCAACATGGAATAAGTTTTAATTCTGTGCTATAAAGCCTTTTCTTTTTTCTCAGAATTAATTATAAACCAGGATCAGAGTATCATGACAATGCATATTTGGCTCCAAGTTTAGACTGCATGACCTGATTTGAATATCCTCAAGAGAACTGTTAGGCGTTGAGTGTTTTGAAAATCTGAGCTTTTTAGATTTATAGGTATCTATCTCCATCACAATCATCAAATTAATAAATTTCCTGTTCAGTGAATTGTGCCCCAGAATCACATTTCTAAAGTACTGAATTCCCTCTGACTATCAGAAAATGGACATTTTTGCCAGCCTAAGAGATATGCTGTACTTATTAAGATGAAATATATATTTGGAAATGCAAACAACACTGTTAATATTTTGAGTAAGTTTCATAATACAGGAATTTCTGCTGACATTAAAAGCTATATTAAATTGCTGCTTGGCTTATTTTGAGAACACCTCTCTAATATGACAAAAGATGACTTTGATGACATAAACCAGAAACATAAAAACATTAGTAAAAATGCCTTCATAAAGAGTTATCAGCCTGCTATCAGTGAAGTTGTTCAGACATGCTGAAATTTAGAGCTAAGCACACTGGACAACTTCATATAATTCTAATTCCAATAGTGCTGCAAATTTGATAGTAATGGATATACAAGCTTAAAGAAGAGAGAGAAAATATTTTATTTTTTTGGGTCAATATACTCCATAATAAATATTTTAGGACAGGGAAATATTACACACCTCCTCAAATCCAGCCACATCTGAGAATCTCCCTTCCCTAGCTATTACCATGGAACATTTGTTCTGTGTATTGTCCAGCCCTTTTTGTACATATGATATTTAGCTCCATTTATCCAATGAAATGAGTCAGTTTTCAGTCAGTTTCTTGCTGTTTTTAAGATAGAGAGGAGCTATAGTCTACATTTATTGTCATTAATTTTTTATCTTTCTGGAGGGTAAAGCACTTCATATGTTCCATTCTTTCCCCTCTAAAATGCATAGTGGACCTAGCAAAATATTAAGCACCTGGTAAACCGGATTTAATTGTAGATAGGATGGTAGTAGTTTTCTTGTGGAGGTGCCCACAGAAAAGCTTAGAGAAAAGTTTTTGAAGATCATATTACTGTTCAAAGGCAGTAGATTCAAAACTGTCATGTACTTTTGAAGGTCTAGGATTGGTCTCATCACATATTCCTTAAAATGTTTTGGCAGTAAAGATTTTAGGAAAATAAAAAATGAAAAATCTAGTTTTCATACAGTTTATATTCAGATCAGCATAACTCTTATAATTACAATCTAAGGAAAAAATAAAACTTTTTTTTTGCTGGAAGATATTCCAAACCATATATCTGATTGGAAGACTGAGACTATAGAAGGTTCTTGGCTTGAGTTAAGGTGATGTGTCGTTATGATTTTCAGACGGCATAGAAATAATGACATGACTCTCGATATGATGGCAAAAATGAGAGAAATCTTTATTCTGCTAAATTCTCTTTTATACAGTAGTACAATGAACATGATTGGTCATTCAAAGCCTACACCCTTTTGTAAACATTTCATTTCCCAAGGTTTGTTTTTGGTTTCCTCCTTAATATTTCCCAGGCCACTTTCTCAGGCCTGTGTGAAGGTAGTGTGTGAATGGTTTCACACAGAGACTGCAGCTGCCTGATGCCTACATTCAGACCATTGTCAGTACCACAGTGATGCCCCATTTTAAACAGTAAGTAATGTCTTCATAATAAATGCAGACAAAGTCCTTGAATAATAAATGCGGACACAGAACTTCATGGAACATAGAGCAACTTACAAATCTGTTCCTGATTACAGAACCAAACACGAGGTACACCCTGATACATTAGAAGCTAAAACAAGGACTCCAAGTAGATAGAATTTTCTCATTGGAACTACTGGGAGCAAACGTACTTCCTACTGTTTGCATGCTATTTTCATATTGTTTCGTTCTCCTGCTTCTCTCTTTGCCGCTTGACCTCCCCCTGCTCACGGCCTGAGTAAGTTTACAGAAGACTGGGTATATTATGAGAGGGTTGAGGTAGCCAATGAAGAAATATTGGACTCACAGAGAGGAGAGTGTGCAAGTAAAAAATAAAGAAAATAATTGTGCCGGGAAAAAGAATGGAATCACCTAGAAGAACATAGCTTTGAGTGTTATTTATACAGAATATTTGCAATGCTCTCAGGATTATTTAGATGTAATGGAAGTGACAAGTAGGCAGTGGTTTGCAAGGTTGGACAATAGTCCTCATGCTGAAAACTACTTTGGCAAAACAGTTTTATATTGATCATATCCATGCTCTTAGATTAAAAGTTATTGGTCCAAAATGCATATGGTTTGTGTTCTACTCACAAGTCTGATAGCAGATGCTTTCTAGCTGAAAGGTCACCATGGATAATGCACATATTATAACTGAAAGCAAGAAAAGTGAAACAGGATGAAGGGGACAGAATTGTTCCAAGTCTTGGGTGCTATGTCAAATCTACCTCCATGCTGTACTCTAGACAGCAACCACTAGAGAGCACCTATCTACACCAACAGGAGTACCTGTGCTGAAAGGATAGCACACGGTCATTAAGTAAAAAATGGAGAATATTTTTTTTCATATTTCTTAGATCTCAGGGATTTTGTGAGCCTAAATAGTGTGCCAAACACACTCACTCACTAAGGAATATCTTTTCAAAAGGACAAGAAAACAATTTATTCATCACCTTATTAATAATTTCCCCAGCCAGCTGGAACTTTTACCAGGTGTAGATCATAGTTCTGGAAGGTCTAGGACTCATAGTTTCTGTCAGGTTGTGATTAAAGCCACTTGTATAAAAACCATGGGAAAAACTCTTCCCCCATTAACATCAGGGTCTCATGAAAGGTGGAGGTCAAGGAATGTATATTCAACCCTATAGCGGTCAACTATATTCTTCTATTTATTGCAGCGGCTCATCAAAATATCTGCATCATATGGGATGTATCGCTGACCTCCACAGAAGACACTTAACAGGCTTGTGGGATTTTCTCTGTTGCTTCCAGTACAGACAGCCAGAGTCTGGGCCAGAATTAGTAAAGATACCAGCTGGACATTCCTGCTAATTGGTTTAGACGCTTCTTAGTGTCTTACTGAGACATCAGGATGTTTAGACTCCAGCTTTTCTGTTTAACAGACAATGGTGCTGGGAGGCACTTGCTGTTTTCCTGCTTTCTTGTGTGGGGAAAGGTGGCAGCAGAAAGTAACGTGACTCCTACCTTTATTGTATAACAATATCTGCTTGTATTTAATAACAAACAGGAGCACTTCCCATCAGTTTGCTGCATGAGTAGAAGACCATTCAGCCATATGTTTTCATAAAATCCCAATGGAACACTTGAATCATTATTATTTCCACACACAAGGTCATCATTAACATACTTGTATCAGACAAAAACTTGTCTGGCAACTGAATTTTAACTATAATTTGACCTTTTACAGCATCTTTATTTATGATGCACTGAAATAAAGCATTCTGAGAAAGACAAGAGAGATCTGCTTTTTAAGACTTACTAGTTATGCTCAGCATATGATAGTTGAAGTTTAGCTAGTTTATAGAAGACAAAATTCACAAACTACTATACTTTCATATACCTAATCAAGATAAGTCCAGCCTAAACAACATCAGTTTTTAAGTCCTCCCAGTATAAGGGCAATTTTGATTCATGCACTAAGACACTCTTCTTGTGTGCATTGAGACCTTCATCCATGAGGAGGTATTGCTGTGCTGTGAGCAAACCAAAAAAAGTAAGAGCAAAAGAAGGAAAGCAAAAAGGAGAAAATAATCCTGCTGAACAACTGAGGCTTGTTGAGATGAACACACCTGTACACAGTATGAATTCAAAACAAAATAAAACAAAATAAACCCCCAAAATATTAGTAAAAATAGCAGAGTATGAATAGATGAGCAATGACAAACAGTAGGAAGCATAATGATCCATAAAAAATATTTTTTTTTGCCTATGTACAGCAAAAATTGTGGAAACCAACAAAGGAGAGACTTGGAAGGAAACCATGAAGAAAAATATTCTCTCAGGGTCCAAAGACCCATAAATTGACACTGTACAGCAAAAATCCAGACCTGCACGGCTTTGTGCCAGCCAGAGAAACATATTAAAAATGGTGATTCTGCTGTGTAATCTGAACCCTGTACATACCTTAGGTATGTACCCATACCTAAGTATCTAGCTCAGAGGGTGATCCCAGCTTGTGTTTTGTTCCATTTGTGTTTCCTGGGTCCGAAGGCTCCCTGCAGATTAGAAGGTGGATGTTACAAAATGAGGGCTTCAGTGAAGTTCAACATATTTATTATCAATAACCCTTAAACAAGTACAATGTTTTGAGATTATAAAGTGGGGGTAATTTCTGTTTTCCATTAATAAAATGATCCACCAAATTAATTTTTCAAATACTGAAATGGAAAACAAATATCTGAACATTTAAGTCTGAAAAGCTTGGCGCTTGTATTTTTATGTGTGTCTGACAACTATGTTGAGGACTGTTGTTTCAAATACTTCCAGCTATTAATTACTTTTCTAACAATATTCTGGATCAAACACACTGCAATGAGTTTGATTTCTTTTTTAGTACAATGATTACAAACTGTAAACAACTTCCCTTTTCCCTAAAGATTATATAACTTTTTAAAAACAGAGAGGAGGGGTAGAGGCTATGAAAAAAAAATAAGAGGGAAGAGAATCTATTGAAGTAGAAATAAAAAAGGAATGTTTGATATGATTAATAATGACTATATAATGGGTTTCACTGGGATATGGAAATACATTCCATGAAGAGAGCAAAAACCTGTGTGAATGGGCTCAGAGAAGGGCAGTCTCAAGCTGTTTTTCTTTCCCATATCCTTGGTGTTGCTGCCACCAAGCCAGGCTTCAAGGACAACAAATAGTTGTCTAGGGTCACCTGGATGTCTCCCTAGGAGTTAATGCAGTTAGAGGAGCAAGTAATGGTCTTATTTGTTTCATTGGGTGATGGAGAGAATAAAAAGTAGTAGGATTTCCATGTATCCAATTCTTATGAATAGAACACAAGTATAATCAAGAGACACTGTTGACATTTAAAGAAGATGCCTCCTCACAATATCTAATTTTATTCATCTTTTGAGTGCTTTCACTTTATTTGTGCTTGTTCAATAGACTTGAGCATCTGACAGCCTGTTGGGTTAGACAGCCTCTAAAAATTGCCTTTGCCTGGCAGTGGGTGTGACGGCCTCAGGAAGCCAGGGTATCTCATTGTGCCAGGTCATCCAGTAGCACCCGGCATGAAAAGAGTTCTAGGACAAAAAATTACATTCTACTAAAAGGCAAATATTTCCAGTAATAGAATAAATTTAGGTGGAAAAAAATTTAAATCTTCAGAATTCTGTTTGATGATCACTGTCCTTGTTAGCTGCCCTAACTTATGAGCCTGCCTCATTAAACCTGTCTCAGACTGGTTGAGATTTCTATAAAATCATATGGAAGCCCCAAAGCCCATTTTCCCTGTCTCTATCACTGAAGATTGCTCTTGAGGCAGTTCAAATAAAGGTTTGGGCAATTTACTTCTTGTGTAGTCTGGGATGCATTATTTCACTTAGATGGTAGTTTTATTCCACATTCCTTTTGATTAAACAGAGTTGTCTCCCATAGTAATTTGGAGGCTAGATTTCTGGATTCCTCAAATCTAACTTTGCTAAATGTAGTGAATAATTATTTTTCTTAATAAGTATATATTGGTTTCATATTTGTTTTGCCTATTTCAAAGCATTTATGATATTTTAGTAAACCTAATAAAAGAAACAGCAAATTTATATATATATATATATATATCCCTCAACTAAGTCATGATTATAATTTGCTATTGAGAAATTAGGCCATACTGGATTTTATATAAATGCAACAGAAGAATGCATTCTCTCACTAATATGTCATTAGAGTTTGGGCAATACCTTGGGATTACCCAGGTCAAAGTGCACAAATCTGTCATACGATTAAAATCATATTTATTTTCACAAAAACTGTAGCAGTGACATGTCTGTGCTAATATACCTTCTTCCCATAATGGGAGCTAAATGCCAAAAATACTCTAAGGAAAAAATCAACACTAGCACAATTATTTTAAGAAGACATAACAATAGAGGAATAAGTTGTTTATTACACATTTTTCTTCCATAGTTTAATATGATATATGTATCATAGGTACTGTTCATCCTGCAGAATTTTATTATTAAGCATTATTTCAAGTAGGGGGTTGAGAAGGAAAGCAGTTACTTCCCACAAGGTGCATGTTAAATCTTTTTTTATTTTTAAGCAAAGTATTCAGCTTTTATTTTCTTCCATCTGAAGTATTCATTATTTGAACTTTCAGAGGAAAGGAGACAAATGTTTGTCCCATTTTAGGCTCCTTCATCAATCTGTGTGTGGAAGTGATTAATCCATAATGCTTCTGTTTTGTGTTCTATTTTGAAATGAAGTGTTCTAGGCCTTTTGTGCACAATGACACCTGCAAATCTATTAGTGATTGTGTCAAGGGCTTTGGCACAAGTGAATGTATGAGCACACATGTTACATTTGAAAGATTTGTTTAATGCCTTTACTGCCTAGAGGGGTTTTTTTAATGCAAGCTTTTCATTATTTGTGTTCTTTAAGTTGTCAAATCATACCTAAAAAGCCCTTTCATTTGAAAGAGTTTATACAAGGAAAAACAATTAAATATTTTGTGATCCTTTAATCTTTCATATCTTTATCAATAAGTAGTTTGTTCCCCTCTGTCAAGCTAAGCCATTTCATTATCAATTATGTAAAACTTTGCCTTCAATAATACCATAAAGGAACTTTTAAGAGAATCAGGACAAGAGCATGGCTCATTTGGATCTCTCATATCTAACCTTGTGACTTTTTAGTATAGGCTGGCTCCCTTAGCCTCACCAACTTGAAATGCAAGCAACCCTTATACCATCATTTATCTTGGAAATCCAGCCCACTACTGCACTTTCCAACTCTCTCATCCAGAAATGTGTCATAATAATTCACACTTGCTTCTATCACTGCCTTTGACAATTTGTTCCATTATTCAGTAATCCTCTGCATAAAGAAATTCTGTCTGAACTGCTTATAGATTAATCCTTTCTTTTAAATCTATCTATTATCTCTGGGTTTGTGTAAATTATTATCTCAAGCAGTACCTTAGTGACAGTCTAGTTCTCTTCCTTCAGCATTTTTCATGGGCCTAATTAAGACTTCGTTCTGCTAAGATCTATGCTCTCTATGTGTCTTAATTCAGATATTTTTAACTTCTTTCACCAATGAATAAAAGTGCTTTTTCTTTTTCATCTCTAACAGAAAAAAAAAAAGCTGACAACGAAACTGCAATACCAGAGTCAGAGGCGGATTCTTGTTTACATCCATTCAGCAAAGCAAAACATGTGGAAAAGCCCTCATGTTCGACAAAGCATCTTAGCATACAAGGAACTTCCTGGCTTGGTTGCTCTTAAAAATGTTATGACAAAAGGAGACTTTCAGAAGTCTTCATCTGCAATATCTGTTCTTCACTTCATGGCTCTAATGAACAGATAGAAATGCAGGTACTTGCTTTCATCTTTGTTAGTATTAACAGGTTTTTATATAAAGATTTTATCACAGGTGTTTTGTATTTCTGCAGTAATGGAAATATTAATTTAGTGCTCTACTGTTTTCTGAACAGTCCTCCATTTTTTGTACCACTATATATATTTGTGCTGTATCCAGATGTCAAAACAATGAGCATGGAGGGAGTGTGGGGGGGGGGGGGGGGGGATGGGAAAGAAGTAAGTTAAGCACTCAAATATGGATTAGTGGGTTAGCTTGATGGGCTGCCTACTTGCATAAATCTCTCTATATATTTGTCTTGCTCCCACTAAGACTTTGTTTACTCAAGTAGATTTTGCATTATATTGGTTTTAATTCATCATTACTCCATAAGCTGCTTTGAGTTAAATGTGATGATTTACCTGAATGATCTACATAAAGCCAAAGTTTTTGCAATTCTTTAAAAATGTTAGACATCAATGCTGTACTTCATCAGCTCTGTGACTTCTGATTTTCCTAGGTGAGGAACATTGTCAGGAATCTCTGCTGATGCTATCTTCTCTTTTATTATAGAATTTAAAGTTTGTACTTCACTTTAAACATATGAAGCACTGACTTTTGATTCTTCTATCTACAGTTATCCTCTCCTTGAAAAATCCTACTTGGAGAATCTTTATGGAAAGTGCTGCACAATCTTGTTCTGATTTGGTAATTAATTGTCTGATGTTGACTGTGATAATGTTGCTATTTATGGAATACCTGAGGTAAAGCTCTCAAAATGTTTCCTCATTTTTTTTTTTTTAATCCTGAATGGCAAAGATAATTGACATCAATACTCCATGGACATGGTCCTTACTGCAACCATCAATTTTGTGCAATATCTGCTATTCAACGTCTAATTTGTCCTAACTTTACATTACAAAAATATCGAATTAGTTTTGTTAACATGAAAAATTCCCATGATTTTAAAAAGAAAGAAATGTTGTGTTATAATTTGTCATTACGCATTTGGAACAGATTCTTAATGATTTGTCAATTTCACCACACTATCTGTAAACATTTTACTTTTCCATAATGCTGCACTTTTTGGGGTTGATAAAAAAAAAGAAAAAAACAAAGGAAAATGCCCTTTCTCCTGCCCAGAAAAAGCATGTTTCATGTCTTCCCCCAAAAATCTGATTTTTCAACAAATGCATTTTCTACTAACTCATAACAAAAAAATCCTCTGCTTTTCTAAAGCAGGATTTTTATTAATATCTTGCACCATAGCACAAAGAAAGAAAACAATTTTATTGCTTTCCACTTCTTTTCCATTTTGAACACCTGAGAAGTTTTTCATTTAGATTTTTCCTAGTTTTAGATTGAACATTTAAAGTAGAGTAGTTTAGAATTAATGCATTTTTAAGTTATAAAATCCTCTTTTTTCATTTTAGAAAAGCTATTTGGAGAAAATGTTAGTTAAAATTTCTCTAATTGAAAAATTATTTTGAATTATTCTCTTCTGCTAAGAAAATCCTAGTTCAATTGAATTGATATTTCACAACAAAAGCAAGTTTTCTATCAAGTCTCCCCGTTTTGCTAGAAGAGACAATTGTGCTGTGTAAAACTACTCAGTAATTTTGTACTTACAGGAAGTTGAGGAAGAAAAAAAAATGCACTGTAGACTTTGCATTTCTTTTGTAATATTATCTGTGAATCTAAATATGTTTGCGCTCTTTTTTTTCTTGACATGAACACGGTTTTCTGCTGACTCATCTTTTTCAGTTAATTGTATTTTAAACATTTTCAAAACTTCTTGTATTTTTAAAACTTATTGTGCCCTATTCATGTCGAAATAAACAGATAGGTGAATGAGCGGTGAACATACATTTATATAAATATTCATGGGATGTCTATACTCTCATCATCCTACTTTAATATTTTATATTTGTGGTAGACTGATTTATTTCATTTAATCCCTTTTGTGAAGCAAAATATTGCAGATCTTTTTATTCCTGCTGTGCCTCCTACCACGTAGCACAATTTTTCTTCTTACTTTCTGTTTTCTGTAAGGATTACCCTACCCAGGTCTTTTTACTTTCTGACTTCATACTGTCCACAATTTTTTTGTAGCCATTCTACAATGTTGTCAAAAGATTGTAGACTCACATTCTTAAAAAACAAAACAAGCCATTTAACAAATATTTAACTTTTTGGTCATAAAGATCCTATTTTTAAGATTCCTTTTTCCCACCTTTCATTTGGCCATATGCCCAGAGATGTGGTAAACCCAACCTACCTAGGCACAGATGCAACCACATTCACACATCCCAGTAGACACACAGTGAAGAAGATTTCATTTAAAACACAACCATGCTGATACAATGATGAAATTTAATTTGAATCAGGATTTTCTGAAGTTTCTGGCTGCAGATTGTTTCCAAATTTACCGCAAGGCATGTTTTGTGTGTGCACTTTAAACCTGGAATTTCATGGGTTTCTGTTGTTGAAGAGATAGATACCTGCTTAGGCATTCCCTTCCCTCCCCTCTCCTCTTCCCTCTTCATCATCATCTAGGCTGTTACCTGCAGGCCCAAACACTTTACACAGTCCCATCACGGGTCTTGAGCAACTGCAGTCTTATTTGACCAGAGTATTTTAGGGAATCTAAGAGAATAGAGCATTATCTATTGTTTCAGTTATGAACAGCAGAATAACTGCGCCCAGAAAAGGGCAGCAATATATATATATTTTTAATTGATAAGTTAAGGTCTGAACTTATTGGTGGTAAATGTGCTCCTGTGATATTTTCCAAAAGCAGCTTTAACATAACTGTCCATCCCCAGTTGCAGTACAATTCTGCTTTTGTAATCACTTTCCCCAGGCACTCCTTCAGGAGGTAAAACCTATGCCCTCCCAGGCTGACGTAGCTGACATGCTAAGAAAAAGGAGATCCTCACCTAGATGATGAACCTGACACAGTTCTGTTGGTTTTTTTAGTTTTGTTGTTTTCCAGCTATTTTAGAATTTTCTTCTCAGGAGAAGCCTTTGTTTTTGTTGTTTCTGTACCCCACATAGAACAAAGATATGAAAACAGCATTTTGAAAAAAAGTCTCTGCTTAGTTACTGGATTGGGTAGATTCGCAGAAGTACAGAAACACAGAATGGTTTGGGTTGGAATGGACCTTTAAATGTCTTCTACTTCCAAGCCTGCTGCTACAGGAAGGAACATCTATCCTAGGTGAGAGAACTGGTGTTCACACTGCCAGTGTGGTGGAGCAACCCAAAGTCTGGGTCCTGTGGCGGGCACAGCACCTTCAGCTGTCAGCAGTCAGACTTGCAGCAAACTGAATTGCACCAATGAAGCTAAAGCAAACACAAGCTGAAGGAACACAAATCTTATAATGAGTGGCTGAGGGAGCCAGGGCTGTTTGGCCTGGAAAGGAGTCTCACAGGGAAAATTTGCTGTTGTCTACACTGTCTGAAAGGAGATTGTGGCAATTTGGGGGTTGGCCTCCTCTCCCAGGTCAAGTTCAAGAGGAAATGGCCTCAGGTTGCATCAGGGGAGGTGAGATTGGATAATAGACAAAATTTCTCGATAGAAAGTCCGTCAGGAAGTGGCACAGGAACCATCCTTGGAGATATTTGTAAGATGTGTAGACATAGTACTTAGTAACATGGTTTAGTGCTGGAATTGACAGTGCTTGGTTTACATTTGAACTCTGTGATCTAAGAGGTCTTTTCAAACCTAAATGAGTCTGTGATTCTACTCTAAATGTTCAGTGTTGCCAGGCTGGGGCCCAACAGAGCTATTAGGAAATATTAGGGTCTTTTCCAGTGTCTTTATTTCTTGCTTACAATGGGTTTTTTATCATGAAAGAAATTTTAATTAAAGGTAAATAAATGAAAACCAGTGAAATAGAAAAAAAGATGAAAGCATAAAATATGTTATTGTGTGCACAGCATTCCAATACATGCAGCAGGTATATTAACATTAGTATTCAGATCTGTGGAACAAAATATTATTAAAGCAACTGAAGAGTTTTTAGTATTATAAATATGTATGACTTTGTAGAACAGTAAGGAAATATATTCTGCTCAAAGCTCTCCTAATGCTGAATATTTTAATAAAACTTAAAGAATTTTTCTACAAGTGCTATAAATTATCCACTTTAAAATTAGGAAAAAAAATTGAGAAATAATTATGGGTGTATGTTCATTAGATTAGAGTTGGAGGACTGAGAGATAAGGGCATTAGGTCAAGTCTTTCAATCTGCCTCCAGATACTCACTTCCACTATAATACCTATAAGCACATTATGGCAACAGAATCCTAGTGTTTAGAGAATTCTAATTCATCCCCACTCTCTCACTGCTAGACAGTCATTCTTAGGCAGTGTGTACAAAAACACAAACACAGAATTTGAGTATACTCAGACCAATCATCTCTTGCCCCTTACTGCCGCCCATACTTCTACTGCCTTGTCTTCAGGCTGCCTGCTGAAGGCAATCAGCATGGAAGACTTATCAAGCAGTTAGTAAATGTTGATTCAGACTGCAGTATTTACTTAATAATAGCATTGCTTTATCCTTCCTTTTAAGTTAATCACAAACAAACCTCCTTCAATCCTTGCCAGGAAGCCTCCTGTAAGTCCATTGCAAATCATAGACATAATCTGTGTAAATAATTAATCTGCTTGAATCTTATGCCAGCAACACCTGCACCAACACTGATTACCAGATATGTAATTACATTTTGTTTGTATTTAAATAGATTTGCCTCTGCTTTCTGTATTTGGAAAGTGCCTCACCTCCCCAGCGATTGAGGGCAGATTTTCTTGACCTCTCTTTGGTTCCCTGATGTGAATGATCACTGAGGTAAACCAAAGTGATGTCAGACCATGAGGTTGTACCTTGTTTAGTTTCCTCTGAAGCTAGAGGTCAATGTGTTGATCAACAAGGGACACAATATATATCTCAAGAGCTGAAGTAATAACAAGAAAAGGTATTGTTTTTGTGTGACTCCACAGTGTTTTCCATTGACTCAGAAATGACCACATAAACTGGCTTCTGTGGTAGGTTGACCCTGGTTTGTGCCCACCAAGCTGTATTGTTACTCTTTTTGTTAGCAGTATAGAGGGGAGAAAATAAAATGGAAAAAAGCCTTGTAGGTCAAAATAAAAGCAATTTAATAAAGCAAAAGCAAAGGCCACATGCAGAAGCAAAGGAAAAATAAATATTTATTTTCTACTTTCCATCAGCAGGGGCCTACATCCTGGGAGGCAGATGTTGGAAGACAAACACTGTAAATAACAAATTTGTGTCTTCCTCCTTCTTAAAGTTGTTAGTTCGTGGTTTTTTTTTTTTTTTTTTTTTTTTTTTTCCTGAGCAGACATATACAGCACGTTGTTCAGTTTGGGCCAGCTATCCTGGCTGTGTCCCCTCCAATTCACACAGCAGTGTTAGGTTAATGTTTGGACCCATTGGCAATAGAGGTCTATTCTAACCTAAATGATTCCATGATTCTGTGATTCTATATGAAGCGTTCTGCTTAGTAAATCAGTACTAGTTAATTTTACTCACAAACCTGTACAGCCCACTGCTTTTGTTCTGTCCTACTTCAGCCTTTTTTTTTTCTGTTGTTCTTCCAGACCATCTGTTCGTGACATCTTTCTTGAAAGGCAGGAGACCAACAAAGCATGTCTGCTTCTATATTGTTGCAGATTTTGTCTACAGCACTTCTCTCTGAAATAAAATTTTTCAAATTAACGAAAATGATGACTTTCACTGTTGTTTCAGATTCATATATAATGATTTGGGGCCATCTTTTGTTTAGGCATGTCTTTTATCTTTCTCAGAAGTTTGAAAATGTAATAATATTGTATTTTTCCCCATTTCAGGTGATTGCAGAAATTAGTATCTTAGCACAAACACTCATTACACATAATGGCTTAGATAAAACAAAGAGATAAATTAGATAACTATGAGAACTGTATATTTCTACACAGATTTTACACATGACCTTAACCTGCTGTGCTCTAGACAAAGGCAGACCAAAACAAGCTAATTTATAGTTATGGGATTAGAAATTTCCTGAAGCAATGACATAAACTAAACCCACTAGAACACAGGCAAACAAGAATAATATTAAACAGTATTTTGGACTGACACCGATGAGAGGCAGAACTTCATATTCTTCAGCAATATTGTTAAGAAAACCGAAAATTTTCCTCTGACAAGAGGTCATATATGTCTTCATTACTCTAAGTAATGTGAAGAAAGAGAAGTATTACCCTCTAGAATAAACCACGTTTAATTCCAGTGTAACAGCTCTCCTACAGATATTTTATCAAAATGTTACCATCTAAAGTCTAAGCATTCATGAACAGCTCTCCTTTGCAAATCCTTAACATCCTCTGACAAAATAATCAAGATATGTGTTGTGAAGAAGGGTGAAAGGGAACCAGTGAGATTAGAAATATACTGTCAAAATGGCTGTAATTAATTCTTCCAGCTGAAGAAAACATGGCAAGGCAGGCCTTACCTTGGAGTGCATAAGGAAAGAAAAACCACGGCACACAAAAGTGAAAATGGAAGCCTGCCATTCATGTGAAATAAAAAAACCCCACAACTCTATACTTAAAGCTACTCAGGGAGGAGAAAAAGCACTGCATGAGACCAAAAGCATAGAAATGTAATGGCAATGTGATGTCTTAAAATTTAACTTTCATATTATCCAGACTCTGTATTGCATTAGTATGTAACTCTGAACTCCATATAAAGTGTTAGCAAGTTCTCCTCACAGTTTAGTCAGACAAAACAATCCTTTTCTACCCTGAGAACTAAGGACACTACTGCAGCTTCAGGCCCAAAAAGTACAAAGATAGGGAATTGAGGAGAGAAAACTGTGAGGATGGGACTTCATAACCTGAAGCTGTAATTGGACAATTAACACCAATATGTAAATCGACCAAAACTTATAAAAGTGTGACAATATGTGCCACATTGTCTATCTTGAGTGTAGCCTCAGCCAGGCTTTTGTACTGCCCAAGGTGTATTCTTTGAAGGCCTTTTCAATAAATATCTATTTTATTACTTTAACACTGTCTAGCCTCTGTTTTAGATAGCCTCTCAAGGCATCAAATATGTTCTGTTACTTTGCTTCCAGCATTCACTCACCCACGAATATTGAATACGTAACAATAAATAGCTGACAGAGAGGAAAATTGCAAACATACTGCTGATGTAAAACAACATTCAAAGCAGTTCTAGATCAGTCTTCCTTAGAGACTTTGAGCCACCTCATGCCTACCCATGTGGCAAGAATGGGACCATGTCAGAATCAGTGGCTGCAGGCGCAAACACATTGGCTGCTGACAGCACTCAGGGATAGTTAACAGTTTCCAGACAGTATAAAATATTTAAAGCTGGTTATACACTTAAATTTTGCCTCTCGGAAACTAATGTGCTGCTACTAATGGCTACTGTTTAAAACTTTGGGGCTGCTTTTCAACACCTTTGTAATCCTTGGGGGAGCAGTGAGCTACACTTTGTGAAATGGCACAAAGAATGGCCATGCCAAATCACATAGTGTTTTTAGTACATCCCCCAAATGCATGTACCCATTCTAACTGCATTCCATATACTTTTCTGATTAGTTGTGTTTGTCATGTGAGTGTCTAATAAACAAAAGTAATCAAGAAGATGAAATTGTCACTCAGATATCATCCAAGACAAATAACAAAATATACGCAAAAGTAAAAATTTAGATGCACTAAGTTCAGATAGATTGAATTTCTATGATTCATGGCAGTTAGGTTTTATTAAACAGATATGAAAACTGTAATTTTTATTATTAATTCTGTGAAATCCTCATTGTTTGCCTTTCTGGAATATTAAAGTAAAATTAGAATACAAAAATAAGAAATCAGATAAAGTGCATGCTCAATGAGCATAATGTAGGTAGACATAATTTTATTCCATATGCTTTACTGAGACATTCAAAGTGATATAATCTAGAGACAACGAAGATCAGGAAGTTCCAGCTCTAACTGAACAGAACATGACTGTGTATTGTCTACTGCTGGAAATGAAAAAAATGCTTCAGTACTCTATGTGGATGGCCCATGGGCACAGTTCAGCAGACTCACATACATGGATTTGCTGCTTGGTGCGGAACAAGGCTATGCTGTCCATAGATCACAGAAATCAGGGAAATGGTTGTTAAATAAGGGAGGGGTCTAATTACATATGCCATCAAAACTCATTAAAAGCTATTTGACCAACAAATCACAAAGAGAACAGGATGATAAAAGGTGGAAAAGAAGTACAGAACAATAGAAGAAAAATATAAAGGTTAATACGCATATATCTCAGTTATATGGATTTAATATTTTGCTTGGTTCCATTCCTTGTTTTGTTGTGAAATTGTCTGATGTCAGCACAATTGATGCCTCAAGAAACAGAATTCTGGGTGAGAAAATCAAAAAAGCCCAGTATAGCATCTATGTAAACTCAACAGCATAGGCACCTGCCTCACCAAATCATGTAGAGCTTTTCCTTATAGAAGTTTTCTTCCTATCTATTTAAAAGAAAAAGAGTAAGGGTTTTGTCCTAAAAGTCTTGTTCTGCATCATGTGTGAGACAATCCTAAATTCTGAAAGAGAGAAGTGTTATTACAAGTCAAGTTTTTACATTTAAATATCTGATCTATCTCAGTCTCAGCTACAACTGTCAGTGTTGATAATGACAATTGAGCCAGTTATAGAAAATTATGACAGAGATGCAGTGTCTGAGAATTTAACATTATGAACATCCTCACTAATCTAAAGTCAGATTTATGAGATAAAAGAGTCAATATTTCTGCCAAGTAAGATTTTCCAAAAAATCTTTTCCAGTTTGGCTGACAGGTTGAACACCTGAAATTTATAAATGAAAAAAAAAAATAATTTTGTTTGATTTTTAGAGATCTTAATTTTTTTTAGTTAGTTCAGCTCTTTTTGAATGTAATTAATGTCTAGTTTTAATCGAGGAAACTATTTAAACAAACCCGAAAATCATGAGAAGCAAATATTTTAGAAGTTCTAAAGATTTTTCAATACCTTAAGAAAATATTTCTAAAGCAGGCTTTTCCAGTTAAGAGCTTTGAAATAACCTTCATTGTCAAAAAAGTTTTTGTAATAAGAAATCCTTGAGACATAGAGCACATAAAATGAGTGATGTGTGTATTGCACTGTTGTTTTCTATTGAGTTTTCCTTGCAGAATTATTTATCTTCAAAAATTTTATCTAACTTTTTCTTCTCTTCAGTAACTTTTAAAACAATGCTCTAAATTTTTAAATGTTTTATATTGTTTTTCAATTTAAAATTTATTTTGCAATTATGGAGAAGAGAAATCTGTAAAATAAAGACATTGTTCCCAGTATCTAGCTCTTCACTAGGTCTTCCAATTTCCAATGCTGGATATCAGCCTAATAAAAATAACTCAGGAATGTGAAAAAAACAAAGAACAATTGAGGCTTTGAAGAGGTTAATTTGCATTAAAATTACATTTTGATTCAAATTTGTCTTTAATGTTTTATCTAATCAATATACCTGTTACTAGTTTTGAAAACATATTCATATGGAGCATAATATTTAATATGCGTTTATATGTAATGTTCTTGTATAATACTATAGAGGAGTAGATGCATATTCCTGTATGAAACATATCATTTAGACAGTTTTTGTTTTCAAGGGGGTTCTTTTTGAATAATAGCTGATTACTTACATGTAAGAACTGAGAGCATGAACACACACATCCCTTCATCTACCATGATGCCTGCTGTGAAAGTATAAGGAACTAACTTGCACAGAGTTATCTGCATATATGTACAGTCAGCCTATAGGTATGTAGTTATGATACATATTGAAAAACAGAAGTAACGACAATTCCTTTATTGGCCCCTAAAAAAGAACCAAGAAAATGGAAAGTCTTTTCCAGAAGAGAAATCAAACAATCAACTACACAGAGGGCACGGGCATTAACTAAAAATAAAAATCAAAAATCTTGGAGCCTACAAAACCTCTCCGGCAAAGGATCAGGATGCAAATCCAAAAAGAAGCAATGCTCAGAAGAAATCAACATCTTGTGAAACGTTGAGTATAACAAAGCCAAGAGATGAAAGCTTTTCCTGAAAGCAATTTCTTGGTGTTAAGGTATAAAAGTAGATTCAACTTTCAAACACCAGGATGAGGAATGGCCTTTGATTTGGAAAACAAATCTTGGTTATCAAAGATATTGCATGAACCAATACTATTTAAGTCTCTCTCACCTTGAAAACTAAAACAACACGAACATCCTCCACAGCTCTCCAGTAAGGTAGCATGCTATCAGAAAAGATTTATGGCCTGGTATTAGGCTTACATGACTTCCGTTTTGGAAGTGCAAGACTGAGCTGTTCTGCAGAAATTAAATGAAAAGACAAACGTGCATAGGATATTCAGCACTACAGGTGAAAGGCTATACTTCAATTTGGCAAAATATGTTTAAATTAGGCCTTATAATAGGTTGGTTCCCCATTATTTTGCACCATTAATTTGGTTTTAGAAAATACTTTAAAACACCTTCACTTGTGAAATCTTTCACAGCCAGCTGATTGTCTCCCTAATTGAGAATGAGAGGCAAAATGTCAAGAAGAGCAAGTATTACTTTAACCTTGTATTGCACTGATCAGAACTTGTCTCAAAGTCAGTGATAGCAACCTGTTCAGAATAACCTGATGACTCAGTCTCTCAGAATGCTAATCTTCAAATTCAGTGCAGCAAAGGACAAGGGGATTAAAGCCACATTCAATTGTAATGAGATCAATCATTAAAGGCAATGCAGAGTCCATTGACATGAGATGTTGAGCATGTGCAAATGCTTTTACTTTAAAATTTTCATTAGGACAAGAATTTTGAATAATTGTTTTGTCATTATATTTTGCCTATTATTTTCATTTTATTCTTACTAGGTTGTTAATAAAGCTCTCAATTTTCTGCAGATACTTGCACTGTAACTTCAATTTATACAGATACCAGGGGTTTTTTTTGTTGTTTGGTTGGTTTTAACGAGAAAAGAAACCTGACTGCATAGACTCTTCCTATTATTCTTCTGATTTTTTTTCCTTTTGAATGTCTGAAAAGATTGCCTCATTCTGAAACTTGCTTTTTCTTGCTTTCTGTAAGAAATAGAACTAGAGGTCCTGAATCACCTCAGAATTATTCTCTATGTCTGGGCAATGCATTTACAAATTGGATTGGGCATATGCAGTCTGCTACTGGATGATGCTCCACTCCCCCTGAGCTCCCCGACCTCCCAAAATACCACGAAGTTAAGGGAAGTGTGGAGCTTTGCTCCTTTAAATTTTTTTTAGAGTAATGTATGAGTAAGCATCTTCAAATGCTACTTTTTTATGTTTCACTTTGCTTTGTTGAATTCACACAGAGAAAGTTTCATTTCTAGAAAGCAAACTGTTATTTGGGGTGAAGAATAGTGAAGGATACTTTATATGAGTAATTAGTATGTGTTAAAGGCAAACAAATAGACAAGCAACAGTGCCAAATTGTGAATGATTCCCACTCACATTGTCTAGGCAGAGCAATACAGTTTGTAAATACAGAGCTTTTGACCTAGACTTTCTTTATTCACATGAAACTAGTTCTCATTTAAGCTATACAACTTTTTTTTTTAATCATTGAAACTGAGAAACAAACTGACAAACATATATGAATCTTGAATTTAAAAAAATTCCATTCTATAGCATCTATCCTAAAAAATACTTACTTTCCATTTTTTTGTTATGTTCCCCCTCCTCTTTCTTGCTTATGCTGTATATATAAACATATTTATTGCATTTGTGGATATTTGTCTTAAAAATATATTTTGAAGAGTGTTAAATGAATGACAGGGACAGGCAAGAAATTTAAGGTAAAGTACATGATTTTCAGAAGAGTTAAAGTAATCAAGACAGGTTTCTACATTTGAAATAAAATATATTGTCATGTTTTCCCTTTTTCAATGCATTAACAAGGTACAGCTCTTAATTCCAGTATTTTTAAGACTCATCTCCAGTATTACATTGCAATTCTAGATTTATTATTTCTACATAACAGCACAAAATTGCCAAAATTACAATTACCTTTGCTTTCAAATTCTCCCTCTCTCACACAAACTCCCTGGGAGGTTTTAAAGCAAAATAGCTAATAAAATAGGTGAGTGAATGCTGTAACATAGTTGCCATATGACAGACCTGAAAGCATAAGAAGCAAATTCACCACTGAAGTATGTGGCTCTTCTAATGTTCAATGAATGAGAATTTCTCCTGATTTAGTCTTGATGGAGTCTAAGACACCAAAAAGAAATGAATAATACAAACCCAGAAATTACACAATTTTTGGAAGTGAGAGTGTTTAATGGAAGAGATTTTTTTAGTTGCAAGTTGTCTGGTTTTCCTGTGTTAAGTATAGACTCAGGAAAAAGATATTGCTTTCTCAGATAGTTTTCTGAATTTTGTTTCATCCTCAGCTGAACATGGTAGAGGCAAAGAAGGGAAGGAGAGAAAGGCAGAGGAGGAAAGAGAGCAAGATAAGAAATCACTTCTAAGGAGTGATTACTAAGCTCAGTGCCAAATATTCATAACACAAAACATAGACTGTTGGTGTAATGTCATAATTATCAGCTGGAATCTTGCCATACAATATGTAAAAATAGCCATGTGCCATCCGGTAATCATTTTTTTCTTAGGCAAAATGGAAATTAAGGACTACAGCAAAGTTAATCCCTTTTCCTTGGGAGAGTATCAGAACAAGCATACACCACTTCTTGGTATATTTGTTTCCTAGGCATGTCTCTTGATACTAACATAACTCAGAAAATTCTTATGTTCTAGAATAGGTCTTTCCTAAGGATCTAAGGCAGTTCATAAAAAGAATAGAACATCCATATTTGACAAATACTAGCTACATTTCTTTGAACTCCAGTTTTCACTCTCCTTTCCTGTTTTGAGTCTACTGTTGCAATGACATTTTCAGTGTAGCTCGAGAATACCAGCTCTTAATATGAAAATCACAACTTTCAAAATTGAGTTAATTTTACTTTTATACGTATTAATTTACAGATGATAATGCATGCAAGTTTCCTAACTTAATTCACATTTATGACAGTATTTAATATGTTTTCTACTGCATCTGAGAAGTAATATATTTCTTCATTTTTACAAAATATATAGCCTTTCCAAATATGTTAATTTTGTTTGTATTTATGCATTTTTCTAGGCATTGTATGATTTTAATTGATTTATATCTTACTTTTTCATTTACATTCAGGTGAACAGGAGCACAGACAAGAATAATAACAAATGATGATGCAATCTTTCAATTACTAGCAACATACCTTTCTCATTAGCCAGAAATTACTTGCAGAATGTATGTGAAGGCCTTAATATAGTTGTACTACTCCAGACCTTCATCAAATTTGTTTTCAGGTGATAAAACCTTTCATAACTTAACTCATGACAAATTTGCTGTGACTAACTGCTCTAATTGCACATGTAACTAAATGCCTGCATCCTAAGTGTCTTGGCTTCCTGACCACCCAATTCTACAAGTGCTGTTTTTGTCATGTATTTCCCAAGAAGCTATGCAGGATTATACTCCTGAAGATTGCCACTTGTTGAAGAAGGTCCAATTTTACTTTTTATGTCTTTTACTATTTGTATAAATAATAAAAGTCTATTGTCCTAATGTCATAAGCATAGAGGAAAATCACAGGTGAGGCTTTTTTTGTTTACAGCGGTTTCCAAGCATGACTTTGGTGAAAATATTGTGCTTTGTCCAGTGACCTTTTGCTTGTCTCCTGCTTCCACTGTCTGCAACAAAGTATGAATTGAACCAGTCTTTGCTGATAGCTACAGCAAATTAAATTCTTTCTCCTGGAGTTCCGGCTGAAAGAATTGTTGTGGATGCCTTTGACATAGCCCACAGGACATCACAGGCCATTATTGGCCAGTGGGATCCCCCAATGCATGGATTCAAATGAAAGCAGCACCTTTGCTGATAGTTGTTGCAGATGCCTGAGGGACTTGTTACTGAGATGTATTTTACAGAATAGTTTGCTTACACCAGTGTTTAATGTAAAGAAGGTATCCCCACAATACTTACACCAATGTTTTTTCAGAAGCAGCAGAAGAATTCTAAGTCTTGTGAAAACAGTGAGTATTCACAGTCCTTTTGCTCTCTGGTTCCCTATTCTTGCCTCACAGTCCTTCAACCTTATTTAGAGCAGTACAGATAGAAATCTTATGGTTTCTTCACTTTTCCATTAGGAGCTAGAAAATGTAGATCTCTTATATTTGAATAAAGTTCCTGAATTAACAGCACATACTCCTTATGAGAAAAATCTTATAATGCCTGCAAGCTTCAGAACACCTAAGGACTTACCTGTGGGGTCAGTCTTGTTTCCTCTACCTGGAATTTTTCTGACAGTACTGTTTTCTGCACTGAATTGAAGGTAAATCTTACCATTTGGAGGCAAATCAGAGTCTCACTGTATTGCAAAGGAAAAGGTGTTTTTTCTCAGATCTGCTGCTGGTCTAGAAAACCGACATTTTTTCTAACTTCTGGCCTTGATTTGAGGACACAGAAAATTAAATTTCTTTGTGAAGTGTGAATGTTGTGGATTACCATTAAGCTCCCTTTAGCAGGCACAGCATGTTGAAACTGTTTTCTTTATCAGAGGTAATTTTTTCTTTATGTTACTACAGTCAGTGAAGTCGCCTGAAAAAGAATAAAACCCCTACTACTTCCTTTTACGTGGTTATCCCAATGTCACTTAGGCCAGTAACATTATTTCATTGCTAGATACTGAAGGAATATCACTACATTAGGCACAAATCTGATTTTTAAAATAAAGATATATGTTGAAATAACTGTACCTCAGTGAAAATTTAAGGGGGAAATTATACCTTGTCCTTTTTATTCTGGCTGTCAAATATTTTGACAGAATGTCAGTGTTTCCCTAACACAGGAATATTGGCCAAAGCAAGCAACTCCTGAGATAATTGGACAGAACAAAAATTACCCTTTAAAGTGTCAGTGCCCTAATTTTCAAAATGAACCCAGTTTTTTATTTGCACTTGTCATGGGTGCCAAGAAATGAAACACCAGCATTTCACCCACCACCATCTGAAAAAAAAGGCAGTACGCCAACCTTTCTCTTTCATGAAACAACACTGCATCAACACCAAATGAAAATTTCTTTGATGTGAAATGACATAAAAATATTTTCGAAATAAATGTCAAATATTAAAACACATTTCATATTTCTCTCTATAAGAAACAAGGATCCAATATTTTTAAAGGCCAAAATTAAAATAATTTCTCATGTAATCATTGTGAAAATTGAGGTAACAGTAAACTGATGGAAATCTCACTTTTGTCACCCTTGCTATTCAGTTTACCTTACAAGTCACAATCATTACTCTCAGGTTGAACTGTAACTACATTAGATGGGATACTCCACGCTGACCGCGCTACTTAAAATTTAAAGGCAAAATTAGATTTTCAAAGGGAATTGAAAAAACCACCCAGCAGTTTTCCATTACTTTTGACAGGATACCATAGTAAGCAAAGGAAGATGTCATTCACTGGGCATAGTTTGCAAGGGCTTGTATACACACAGGGATGGAAAGATGCTGTTCTTGTCTTTGAAGGCTCCTTCCATCTCAGACTACTAGAGATGATTTCTGGCTGGTGTTAGAAAATGAACCATATGAGAAAACTACTACCTCCAAGGAAATCAGCAGAAAAAGATGCTGAAAACCTTGAAAACCCAACTAAAAATTCATTATAATAATTTGAATTTGCTTGAAAGAAATATTTTTACTCTCACATAGTAGTACATTTATGATCACCGCAGTAGCTTGACATGAAAGCCAGCTGTATTTTGTAGTTACTCCACAAGTTTCAGCTTTTGGTCTGCATCTTTATTATTGTAAGCACATTTTTTTGGAAACAAAATTAAAATTCATCCTTCAGCATATTAAGAGAAAAGGAAACTCAATAATGAAGGCAATGAGTATGATACATATTTTTTTTAAAGTTGGCCTCAGGTATGGGTAAAAAGGATTTGTAATCAATTCAAAAGTATAAACCATTTCATAAATATCTTCTATTAAATGTTCATTTATGGACAGAAAATTGTTGCTAACCATCTTCCTTAAAGTAATCTTGGATAATTTTAGGTCCAAAATAACCCCAAACACAGACAACAAGTCATAGGTAGGCAGCCAGTCAGCTAGGAAGCAAGTTGTTTCATTGTTCTGTACATTGTTCTGCACATCAGACAAAGATATAACTTCAAAATTTTAAATATGTCAAAAATCTTCAGTCCAGGAGAGAATTGTGAACTTCCATTTGAAGGTTTGATCATGTTTCTGTCTAGAAGACATCTAGTTGTATTAGTATGTTAAATGGGTCCATGGTGCCATTTCTCACTTCTCAACAGGGCTCAACATTGAGATCTAGTGCTTCTGATTTATTTTATCAGCTATATCATATCGATTTATTCAGCAGCAAATGCTCCCACAAGAAATGCTTATATAAACTAAGCTTCTAAGGATGCCTATTTCATTCATTTCCTTCCCAACATTCCAATATTTAGACAAACATAGATTCCTATAGATACTAGGTTCTTGCATTGTAAGTTCTTTTATGATTCCCAAAATTTAAACCTATTTATAAGGATTTTTCAACTACTGGGGTTTTCTTCATGTCTCTTTCCAGAAGCCTCTCCAGTCCTCTCAATATTATACCCTCCAGTAGCTTTTGCTGGCTGAAAAGAGCGCTGTATACTTGGTTTATGTGCATGGTTTAGGTAATGGGGGGACTACAGGAGCGGCTTCTGTAACAAGATGTCAGAAGCATCCCCTCATATCAGAGAGGACCAGTGTCAGCTGGCTCCAAGACAGCCTTACCACTGGCCAAAGCTGAGTCCATCAGCAGCAGTGGTAACACCTCTGGGGTAAAGTACCTAAGAGGGAAAAAAAAGAGCTCTACAACGACAACTCTGAAAAAGGAGGGAGAACACGTGAGAAAAAGAACTCTTCAGACACCAAAGTCAGTGGAGGATGAGCAGCAGGAAGTGCTCCAGGTGCCAAGGCAGAGATTCCCTGTGCAGCCTGTGGTGATACCATGGTGAGGCAGCTCCTGGAGGCCCCTGGGGATGCAGAAGTCCATACAGGACCGTGGTGAGGCAGCCCATACAGCACCCAAAGCACAGGATGCCTAAAAGAGGCTGTGACCCTGAAGGAAGCCCATGCTGGAGCATCCTCCTATTAGGATCTGTGGTCCTGTGGAGAAAGGAGCCCATACAGGAGCAGGTTTGCTGGCAGGTCTTATCTCATGGGGAGCCACACTGGAGCAGGCTATGCCTGAAGGACTGATCCCATGGAAGGAACACATGCTGAGGAGGTTTGTGAAGAACTGTGGCCTGTGGAAAAGAATCACATTAGAGAGGTTCATGGAAGACTATTTGGGAAGAACCTGACCCTTGGTCGGGACATGACAGTAAGGAGGGAGCGGCAGAGACAATACATGATGAAGAGACTGCAGCTCCCATTTTATGTCCCCTGTGGCACTGGAGGGGGAAAAAGTAGAGCATTTGGGGTGAAGTTGGGTCCAGGAAGAAGTGAGGGGTGGGGAAAAGGTGCTATAATATTTATTAGTGTTTCTTACTTTCCTGATTTGATTTGATTAGTAATAAATTATATTATTTTCCCCAAGCTGAATCGGTTTTGCTCATAACAGTAACAAGGGATTGACCTCTCCCTGTCCTTATCTGAACCCCAGAGCTTGTCTTCATATCTTTCCCTCTGTCCACGAAGGGATTGATAAAGTATCTTGGTGGCTCACCTGGAAGATAGCCAAGGCCAGCCCAGCACATTGAATTTTGGGGGAGATGGAATTTCAATTTTTTGTTATATGTCAGCTTAGCCACGTCTTTTTTTGCATTGTTTCAACAATGGCTCCATTTACATGAATGTTCTTAAGAAATAAACTGCATATTTAATTCTAATTAAAGAATAGAATATTGATGAACATGGTAAAATAAAAGACTAGTATACAGATTGGGCTTTTCAACTGCATAGGACTACAGTGGCAAGTATTTTCACCATATGAAGTAAGAGGAACATTCATAAGGCACTGGGTACACAAAGGCAAAATTTACAACTTGTGGTAATCTACCTTCTGCTAAGTTAGGATCAAATTCTACATATAAGTCTTTCTTCCAGAAAATCTTTATCAAATGTGGTGATCTGGTTGAATATATAAGAGAGTGGCAAGTGTAAGAGACTGAATGTAGATGACTAATGATTCAAAACACTTGGCCATTTGCAAAAGCAGTGGATACTTTTCTGAAGATATACAATGCAACTGCCTTGGTGCAGAAGGGTTGCACACCCAACACCAGAGGCTACAAGCTACTATCATGCTTCTGTCCTCCCTTATGTAACTGGCTCAGGTGTGAAAACTTCCCCTGGGAAGTTCTGGCACATTAACTGTTGGCCTGAAGGTATTCATCCCTTCTAATGGCACAGTTGGGTCAACTATGCTGATGTCAGAGGCCACTGACATGCCTTAGAAGGTGTCAGAAACCACAAGAGACCATCAAAACTCCCCATGACCCACAACATTAAATCATACAGAGTAGAACTCCCCACCCCAGGGGAGGTACTTGGGTGTTCCCACCCAGCCTGAGCATAAATTAACCCACCAAACTTTGTGTTTCATCTGTTTCTCACAGCCCTAATGGATCAAGACCACAACCATTGTCTTGACCAATAAACACTGAAATTGCAACAATCATCTCATCACTGGATCCATGGGTGGTCACTATATACCTTTCTACCTTTTTTTGGAAAATTAACTTAGCCAATTAACTTACCCAGACAACAAAGCATTTACTAGGGCGTTGAATCGAGATTTTTGCTTTAATTCTCTAATACATTAACTTGTGCATGATACCATATCAGTAAATCATGTCTAGGTGTTCAGATTAGTGTAGAATGATAAATTATATTGTTATGCTTGCAGCCATTGCTGCTTTTAAGAATTTGTACAGTGTACAGTCTGTTTTGTTACTATAGTTGCTCAGCATAAAAAGGAACTCCTTTCAGTCTCATAATAAAAATGAAAGATTTCTGATAATGTGAAATGGTACACTCCACATCAGAATACAATCATAGCAATTTTTTGTCAGTGAGCAGGGGAGCTACAGGCTACTGAACATACAAGCAATGAAAAGTTAATGAGAACATTTAGAACAACTCCCAGTTATGATCTTTCCTTTAAGCAGAAATAAAGTATTCTGCAAATCATAACTGGAATTGTAATTTTTAAAAAAGCTGATCATTTATAATTTTGTACCTCTCTTCCCTCTATCACAGTCACACTACTAGAATAGTGTTTCTTGTGTTGATGATAAGGTGAAATATTCCCACACTTTCTCTGAATTTAATTACTTCACAGCCTTATTGTCTGCTTTTCACTGCATATCAATTAATAAATGAAATCAATAGAAGAAATATCTGTAAACAATATTTCATCCCTGAAGATGGATCTTTTGCTACAGTTTAAGGTCAAAGAAGGAAATCTTTTATAGTGATTTCTGCTGCATAGTGTGATTTAGAGAGAAATAGCACTTAATGATTAGTGTGCAAAATACTCCGTCAACATTGTTCTGTCTTCAGAAGTAAAACATGGAGAAAATAACTTGGTTCTATGAAAAGTTTTTTCATTAATATAAGCATCTGTAAAACAAATATCTATGGATAAACATCAGATTCAGAAGAGTATTAAAAGATTCATAATTTTTTTTTCTAGAATTTCTCTGTCCAATATCATTGTGTACTAATCAATCACATGCCAGCTTTATTATTTACTCCATATAAAATTTGCAAAGAAATTTATTCTTTATATTCTCTCCCTATAAATAACAATTTTTCATACTTTTTTACAGACAACGTGGTAGATTTTTCAGGGAAAAAACTTAGAATCTGAAATATCCTGGAAACTGCAGGTTTTAATGATATGTGCATCATATGGATTCTGATGATTGTTTTCTGCTGCTTTTGAGAAGTTTCTTAGTTCTTGAGACAAGGGCTTTGGACACTGTAGGTAAAGACAGAAGGTCTCCTTTTTCTGAGATTGCTGTCTTTTATAGGCTTATAAAACAGTAGATGCACAATGATCTGTTGGAAAGCTTCACCTTGGTGAAAAAAACAAAACAAAAAAGACCCAACCAACACCCCCTACCCAAAAAGGAAAAACAACCTTGCCAAAAAAGTAAAACTACCAACCCCAACTGATACTATTATAGTCTATACTAACTTTCATGTTTCATGAGGTATCAAAGCTAAGAAAGTGGATGAAATAGATTCAAAGGATGGGTTAGTCAAACTTCAAGTTAAGCCTATGTGAAGGCTTAACCTCTATGGCGCATTGTTAAATCACAATAGGACTCCCAGAGTCTCAGGACTCGATTAGGGCAGAAAGACATCTGGAGCAAGATCATCTAATTGAGATTGTTATTTATTGGAAACATTGATTGATTTTCCATTTGCCAACAAGGAACTGCATTAATTTCTTCATATGAGGACAGAAAAGTTGGTGTGTGCTCATATGAAGATGGATATAATGGAAGTGAGGCCATAAAGCATTGAGGGTGGTTTTAAATCTTTCAAGCCTTTAGCATTGGCCATTTGGGGTGAAAAAGACTGGCAATCAGGAAGAAGAGACAATTTTCTTTTTCTGAGAAGTGACTGAGAAATGCAGACAAAAGATCACCAAAGGTAAAGCTGGGAAGTAATGGGTTCAGTTTCTGGCTGGGGGTGCATGCCCACAAACTTCCCCCAGGCCTTCCATGATCTTTGTGTAGGCTGAACGTGCAAGAGCCCCATCATCAGTGAATCTAGGGACACTGTCTAAACAAATGTCAGCACAACCCTTGTACAACTAGAAACTAGTATTTGCAAGAGTTTTTGTCAGCACTGGGGGACTCCAATGGCCAGGCGTTGCTCTGTCTTTACTGGTTTGTGTGGTATGGATATATTGTTACTCATATTACTTATGCAGCTATAGAATATGCCCACTACACTAAGTAAAATTCAGCCTCTCTTTTCCCTGTTGCCACTAATCGAGTCAATAAATAATTGCATAGGTTGTTTGCCTGGGTAAGCAACCTCTCTAGGCCTCAGAGTGCTTACACAGCTGGAAAAAAGCTCTGTTAAAAAATCAGGTCTCTTTATTTTTGTGAAGTAGAAACATTCCTCTCCTCATTTTGAGGATACATGTAGTGAAGAAATGAAAAGTTCACTACTCATTAAGAAATCATTGGGCTCTGGGGTCTCTTTTGGAAGCTAGACTAAGTAATTTAAAAGAATCTCTACTTTGTGCAGTAAAGATTAAAATAACTGGTACAGGTGCAGGAGTTTGTAAGATCCTGGGGAGAGATATGAAGGGGAAAGATTTTTTTCAAACCCATTAGTGATTTTAAAGGCCAAATCTAAGCATGGGTCTAAGCTTCTGCAAAATTAGTGAGACACTTGACTTCAAAGTGTGAGGGGCTTTCAATTGCAGGTAATGTTTTTGCTTCTAAACCTATGAGAATAGGGTGAAAGCAAGTGAAGCTCACAGCAGACCAGGGACGACACCAGAACCCTTGCAGGGAGTGGAATTGAGGACTGCCCATGCTACCTGAGCAACCAGGTCAAACATGTCCCCAGTAATGAAGATCCATTTATTACTGTAACATGCAGGCTAGCACTGTAGATCACTTTCATGGTCTCCAAAGAAACTAAGCAGTTATCAGTAACGTTCAAAAATCCACTGGAAAGTCATTCATTTCACTTTATAGTCCTAATTAGCCATTTGTATAGTTCTATAATTAAATATGCTCCTTTCTCATCAAGTTTTTCACTTTAGTAATGATACCACTGTGCCACAAACAGGCCTCATGCTGTTTGGTTTGGGACTTATTCATAGCATTTAATTGGTCACCCAGTGGTTAGCCAATAACCCCTTCTATGGGAAGCAACACTCCAAGTGCTGTTAATGGGCTAGAGGCATAGTGATTGCCTCCTGGTACCCAGCAGTACTGGGAATAAAGCAATTTCCTCCACTGTGTTGTGTGCCCAATAGCTAATCCTCTCCACTCCTGAAATGTACACTATTTGGTTATAAGTATTTGTACTGGCTTACTTACCGCTGGGTTGTTAATAGGCAGTGATTCTTCAACACTCCTTCAGTGAAGTTACAGTCTGGTTGCTGACTGCTAATTAAAATAAGTTTGTACTCTAACACTGCTGCTAAAAGGTAGCAAGGTCATATTATTTAATGCAGCAGTCTTTTATTTAACAATGTTTATACCATATTTATTTGTGTACGTTTTGCAGACAGGCAAAACTGTTATTGATCATGACAATATAGTCAAAATGATCCACAGACTTATCTTTCCTTTCTTGGAGTATGATCACTAGGCTTTCCCTGCCCCTGAGTACACAGTTAAAGAATGGTGCATGCAGGCAGGTTTCTCCTTCAGTCTTTTTCTCGGCTTGAAAAAAAATGGTGGTAGATGAGCTAACTACATTCTAAAAGGACTCAATCTGCCAGGAGTCTTTATAGAAATCAAAATGTATTCGTGAGCACTGGAGTAACCCAGAGGGGTTAACAGAACAAAGTCATGACTTTCAGAAGCAAATTTTATTTATTACTTTTTTGCTACTGTTTTAAAATCCTATTTGAATAAGAATGCTTATCATCAGAGTATCTGAATGTAGTATTCATCTGTTGCATGTGACTATTTCTTTCTGCTTGCCTCTAGCAGATGACAAGATCTCTCCAGCAAAAGTAACTCTGGTCCATTTACTTTTGCCTTCTACTTCACTAACAGGACGGCCACAGAATTATTAGCCATATTCTTACTGTAATTAATATCTAAGACAGAAATAAAAGGTTATGCCTTTGAAAAAGTTGCTCCAAATCTTTGACTTCTCCATATAATAAAATGGAAGTTTACTTATCTTGTGTCTCCAACACAATGTAAAGCACTTCAATTTCAACAAGGTGCCAGCACAATGTGTATTTTGTTTATAAAGATTTTCCAGATTTTTTTCTTAAATAAAATAGACATGCAACTTGCAAATGGGTTCAGTATTTATG
This sequence comes from Prinia subflava, assembly GCF_021018805.1. Classification (NCBI taxonomy): domain Eukaryota; kingdom Metazoa; phylum Chordata; class Aves; order Passeriformes; family Cisticolidae; genus Prinia; species Prinia subflava. The sequence continues at coordinate 34,844,548 of NC_086283.1, read as the reverse complement.
GAAAGCTAATTATCCGGGAACAAATAGAATTTGCCCTCCTACCCTTCAATTCTAATATGTATATTATATGTCAGACATGGAATATACAGACATGCTTTCTCAAGTTTACATAAATGGAAAGTGTATACAGAGCATTACATATCCTCCAGTCACTCCCTGTATGCTGAAAGAGAACAAAATTTAAACTATCTTTTTTCTAGTGTGCTGCCAGTTCTTAGTACCAGGCTTTATCTAGCAGTACTGACAGGCAGGCATACTGCTCAACCTCCAACTGCTTTTATAGTTCTGAAGAAATTCCTGTGCCTTGGCTTCATCTTCCTAAGCTCTGGAATATATGTAGTAGTAATTAATTAGAAAGAAAAAAAAGAAATAAAAAGTCTGAAATACTGATATGTTTGATATTCACAGAGTTTCTGCATGCAATTTTTGTTAGAGATTTTGCTTCCCCGTGTGATTTTTCTTCAGTGTCTTAATTTGTTTCTGTTTTATAGAATAATAAGACCTTATTAACTTCAAACTCAGACCACATTTTGTGTGCTTTTTAAGGCACAAAAGAACACTCTCAGGCTTTTGAGGAAGGCTGATGGTCAGGAACTGTTCAAAATTGATTAGCTATGTTTTGTGTATGACGCATTATTTCACTTCTCCTTTGATTCAGGAAAAAATTGTGCATGGTAGTAATTTCATCACAGTAAATCGTGATCAGTAGAAATGTTCATACCCAGACTGCACATGTTTCACCTGAGTTTTGATAGACTAGGTATGCTGGGGAAAAACGCTTGGATAAGCATCCTTAAATATTACATTGAATGAAAAATGTAGGATTAGTTTTATAATGAACTTTATGTAGACTTTAGACAGTATATTTTATAAGGCATTATTTTTGTAATTTGGGTAGCACAAGATCCAGCTAAGTATCAGCTGAGGAACCCTTTGTGCATTCTATGCATATCCAGAAAAGTTAGCATGTTGTTCAGATTGTACAGAACAGAGCCCTGCTGGAGGCGGGTGTAAGAGCAAGGAGAAAGGACGTTTTTTGTCCAAAGCTTATCTATCTACCAGTCTACATTTTTTAGAAGATATCATGCCCTAATTTTCCTAATCAGTTCTATTACCCTTTTAAATTATTATCTTCTGATTTGGAAAATATCTAATTAAAAAAAGGTGATTTTTACAATTAATATCTTAGCTAGTATTTCTTTCTGTTCCTCAACTCTCCCAAACCCTGCCCTGCCCCCTCTCACTGGATCTGTACAGCATCTATTAACTTAGGTAATTTGGCAGGAAGCACACCATTTACTTCTCCTCACCGAAAAAAGAAGAAAATATTACTTGTGCATAAAAATATTATTTTTTGGGGGGGGAAACTCAATAGAAATAATCTGATAGATTTCCTTAAGTCTTGAACTAAGGAATTAAGAGTAGCCACAGGTTCAGTCTCTGCAAAGGTTGTGAGGTTCTGTTTGTGTCATGGGTTAACACTGGCCAGATGTTAATGCACTTCTGAGTGTATGTTTTTCTTAATGAGCTACTGTGAGATGTGGTCAAGAACAGAGCAGAGCAGGCCTAAAACTTGAAAACAGAGAACAAAACTTTATTACATTACATAAGAACAGAAATAGCAAGGAAAACTCTAAACAAACACAAAACCAGAAATGAAACCTTCCCAGAACATTTCTTCTCCTCCCCCAATTTCCACCCCCTACATGTTACTTTCTATAGACTAAAACTTGGGGTTTTAAATCAAACAATTACCACTCAAAAAACCCCTAATCTTCAGTTCAGCAAGGCAGAGAGGAGTCTCTCTCGCACCACAGACTGCTCCTCAGAAAACACGGGTCCACCCATTATGTGCTTCCATGTCACCCCTGGCACTGCCCGGAGAAGTCTGCCAGGGTGACACCCTCCTTTCCATGTCCAGTGCTCTCACCACTGTCCATGGGCCAAAGCTGCTATAGGGCTCTTTTAAGGATGCTTGCATGCTGAGCTCTCCCCATCTTTCCCCTGGGGCCGAGAGTTCTAAGAACAGATCTTCCCTGAGGGCAGAGGGTGCCACCACACCCTCCCCCTCTCTTCTCTGTTTGCTCCACTCTTAAAGTGCCAGTCACTGTAGCAAAAGCAGAGGCAGCTGTATCTACCCAAATGCAGTTTATGTTCAAAAGAGACTCAAGTTCAGTCTATGGCTAACATTCTGCAAGAAAAGTCTAGCACAGAAGCTACTCTTCTTCAATCTTTGCCCATCTGGGGTTCTTTTCAATTGTACTTTATCATCTCGGTCCCAGGCTGTTTCTCTTTCTCTTCTGAAACTACCAGCCATGAGAATCAATGTCTGGGAAAAAGTTTCCTTCTGCCAAGAAAGGGTTAACAGTTCTTGGTTCCCAGCAGAGGCCCGTGCTTGGTACCTCTTTACACAGCTGGGAACTTCTCCTCTCCCCTCCCCCTGCTCTTTCTTTGCTGCTGGCTGCTGCCAGTGTTCGAAACTCTGAAGCAGCAGTTTCTCCTTGGGAGAGTGGGGGGTGGGGGGGGTGGAGGGGGGGACAGAAGCCACCTCTAAATTTCTCTACCCCTCCATCCTGGATGGGGCTGGCCCAACTCCAGTCCCGTTCTCTCTCTTTCCCCCTCCCTGGGGCCCGGGCCTACCTCAGCCTGACTACTTGGCCCCCCTCCCCCACCCAGCCTGGGTAGGGGAGCAGGGAAACCCTGCTCCTCTCCTGAAAGCAGAGACAGAAAAAACAAAAGTCCCTCTGGGAGGCCTCGCTTTTAACCCCTTGTGTCCTCGGAGGCGTGTCCAACTCCTCAGTGGCCACTAAAAGTGCCAACATTCAAACCTGACCACTGATTGGTTTGGCCACAGCCTCCTGAAAAAACTCACTTCCCCTCAAACCAGGACAGTTTGTTTGATCTATGAACACAAAAGATCAGACAAATTAAAGTAATTTGCTGTCATTTTTTGGAGTCTATTCTGGAGAGTGAAACAGAAGCTATATCTACTGAATCTCAGATTACTTTCTACCCACCAAGCATAAAGATCAATACTTTTGTTTAACAATTCAGGTTTCTATTCACTCTTATTATGTTAGGCATTAATACCTGCCATTATTAAGTTTTTGGTCTTGTGAAGAGAAGATGAATATGTTAAAACCCACATGGACACTCCCTGCTTCCTGTAAGAAAGGAAGGGGGAAGAAAGGTGGATTCCCTTTAAAAATGCAACCAAACCTGATAAGTTTTGCAAGAGACAGCCCCAGTAGCTGAAGCACAGATTCCAGACACCCAGTCAGGGTTTGCTGTCAGCACAACCTTGTACAGTCACTTAGCACTGCATAATGAAGGCTCACCAGACTGGATGCTCCTGCTCGGTAATCTGCTGTTTAGACGGAAGGTTATTTTATTGTCTAAAGTTGCATGGTGGGGAATAGCTGACAAGCTCTGTGTGCAGGAGAGACAGTGTTCATCTGAGTGTGTTTAAAGACACCTGAAAAACAAAACCCACAGACTGTGTGTCTGTGTCAGCAAGCGAGAGAGGACAGACTTGGAGATTTGCGGGCAAGAAAACTGCCTGCCATTTTTTATTTCTGTTTTTTCAAACCAACAAGACCGAGTGTACTCTTTGCAAACAAACTTGAGTACATCAAAGAATACTGTAGGTTCACACAATCAATTTTCTTTCCTAATGAAAACAGATCCACAATATTGGCTGTTTGGGCTAAAGGGGAAATGATGTTATTATCACCTGGTTGGAAGAGATAATCTACTCCACTATGCATCATGATTTAATTATTCCTAATTGATCTTAATAGGTGGATGTCAAGTCTGGCCTTGCTTGGCTTCAATTATAGCAATTTTGCAGCCTCTCTTTGTAGTGGATCTTCGCAAATATCTGATGATTTCTTCCTGTCTACATTTATGTTGGAGCACTTCTTTATTTACTTAAATGCTTGAAGATTTTATGCATTATGTCACCAAGGAGAAAAAATAATGGACATTTTACAAGAGATATTTCTTGTATATTGTTTGTGTCCATTTCTAGTTTGTACAATATTGGTTGGTGCTTGTTTGTGTTTGTTGCTCTTCTGTTGGTATCTGGTATGGAGGTTTTAAGGGAGGATGAGTGGAAAACCATCAGACTTTTGTTTGGGAGACACGCTTTTTTTTTTCATTATTATTTTCTGGAATATTCATGTACCACCACCTAATAATTCTTTATGAACTAAAGAAAGAGTTCCCTGACATGAGTTGTTTATGTTGTCTCCTTTTTGGTGTTTTGGTTTACATTCTAAATAAATTAAAATATCTTGCTCAAGCTGGCTATCTTAGTGGTGACTAAAAGATTAGTAAAATGATATCATAGAATTGTAGAATGGCAGAATATGCTGAGTTGGGAGGAACTCATCGGGATTATTGAGTCCAACTCCTGGCCTTGTGCAGGACATCCCCAGAATCACACCGTATGCCTGAGAGTGTTGTCCAAACAATTCTGGAACTCAGATAGGCTTGGTGCTGTCACCACTTTCCTGGGAGCATGTTCCAGTGCCAGTCACCCTTCAGATGAAAAATGTTTTCCTGGTGTCTCACATAAACCTCTCCTGACTCAGCTTCATGCTGTTTCCTTGAATCTTGTCACTGGTCATGAGAGTGAGGTGATTTGCACCTTCCCCTTGTCTTGGGCTCTGTAACCAAAAAGTGTGTATTCTACTTCATTTGTTGAGACCAGTTGGGGAGATTTTTTTTTTCCTCTCTTATAACTCCATGGGGGAGGGGGGGTCGATGCCTTCTGTTAATGGGTCAGCTGTTAAAACCAGGGGAGCAATGTTCCTTATCTCTTCCATAACCCATCCTCCCTCCAGGGGGATATCCTCTGTTAATGGGCCATTAAGGCTCACTACACGACTGATAAAATTAAGTCATTCCATTGTGAGACACTCCACCCAGTGGGAGGAGCCAGGCATTACTACCTGGATAAAACCTGAGATTCATAACAGCAGAGCATCCTCTTTTTCACTGGATTCCCCGAGGAAGACCGGACTCATCTCACCTCCACTCCAGGATCATGTCTACTCCAACAGAACCACATCTGTCATTTCGGGACTTATTTGGACTGCTTCCAACACCCTGACAATAGTGTGTCAGGTCGTATCTCTGACTGTGTCAGGGTTTTCTAGGACTTTTGTTTGTTGGCTTGTTTGTTTTTTTGTACTACTCTGTTTGCATTTTTAATGTCCTAGTAAAGTCCTAGTAAAAGACTGTTACTCCTATTCCCGTATTTTTGCCTAAAAGCTCCTAATTGCAAAATTGTAATAATTTGCAGGGAGGGGGTTTTACATTCTCCATTCCAAGGGAAACTCCAGTTTTCCCTGACAGATACCTGTCTTTCCAAACCTAGACACTCTCTAGTTCTCCTCATGAAGAAGCTGAAGAGAAGGAGGTCTCCCCTCAGTATCCTCTTCTCCAGGCTGAACAAATCAAGTGACTTCAGCTGCTCCTGTACCAGGCTGTGAGAGACTGAAATGCCATGGCTAATGGTTTAAACATCATTATGGAGGATTTTTTGCCTATTATGGTAAAGCTATATAAAGAAGCTGCAACCACCAGAGCCCACCCCTCCCTCAATATGCCTTCTGACTGGAATTTTGGAGTGTGCATTAAGCCACCTAATGGGAACTTGAGATAAGATAAAGGTGACACTATTGTTCAATTATCTCAGGTCTAGGGAGAGGTAAACAAGGTTCAGGGAGAAGAATGTATCAACAGGAAAGCCAAACCCAGCAGGTGTCCTGAAAATTAGCTCTGTCTAGATCCGAGGTGGGGGAGGGCCACAGCCCACAGGCTCATTTGCTGAGGCCAGGTTTGCACACATTCCTTTACAACCCAGGGGGGTGAGAAGGAGAGTTTTTGCTGGTGTAGCATAACCTCTGGGCAGTGGGAAATAGCACCCATCCCCCCTTACACAAACTGGGTCAGCTGTGAAAAACCACCACCCTGGGGAGGCCACATCCACACAGGACATTCAGATGAGAGGCAGCTGAGGAAGTATCAAAAACCATCAAAGACCCCCAAAGTGCCCCCCAGACTCATTCCTGAGGCCTTGCACTAGACAACTGCATGTGATGCAAGGGATGCAAAGTGGTGCCATAGATCCAGAGTCTGTTGGAAGATACTGCATCAAACTTGCTTCCTTCAGGGAAGGTACCTGTGCATTTCTACCTGGCCTAAATTTATATTGTTCCATTTAACCCTATGTGTTGAAGAAATCTCAGAACAGGGAAGACTAGAAGAAGAGGATAAAAAGGATGTTGTTGCGATGCACAGAGTGGAGTTATTTTATATTTAATCTGTCTCTCTGTCTCTTTCTCTCTCCCTCGCCTCTTTTGTATTTCTTTCTATTTCTCTCTCTCTCACACATTTACTGTTAAATAAAGCCCATACTATTGACTCTGGCATATAGTGTCATTTGCACCTTAATTTAGGCAGAATCCTCTTTCTAATAAGTCCAATAACTGGGTCTTAACAGAGGCCCAGAATCTGACACTTGTCCTTTAAAAGTTTTAATTATCGGGGATTGCACATCTCTAATTTGTTGATGACTCTTTGCCAGGCCTCTCTCTCTAGAGGAAATCAACAGTTCCTCCCAATTTAGTGCTGTTGGCAAATTTCATTAGTATTCCTTCAAGTCCTGTGTCCAAGCCATTAATGAAGAGTTGAAGAGAAGTGAGTCCTGCAGAAGCTTACACATGATATGACCCCAGTCTGGTGTCACATCACTCAGTACAACTCTTTGTGACAGACCCATGACCAGTTGCTCACCCATTGAATTATTCAGCCGTGTGCTGAACATTTGTCCAGCAGGATACTGAGACTGTATCAAAAGCTTTGCTGAAGTCCAAGAAGATTACACCTGCTGGCACTGCAAGATTAACTACGTGGGTTGTCCTGCTGTAGGAGGAAATCAGGTTCAACAAGCAGGATGCCCTCTTATATAAACTGAATAAGCAGAAAAAGAGGTTTTAATCAAAGTATTTATCTACTTTTCCCTCTCATTAATATGCTTTCCTACTGTAACAGTTAAGTTTTTGAGTGTGTGAGAAAAAACTAAGCATTCTATATTTATAACTATTTTTGCTAGCATCCAAGGCTACTAAAAATATGCTGAGAATTGAAAATCTCTCCTAAGACATCAATAACTTCTCTGGTGCTATCTGAGAGAAAAGTCAGTGGTCTCATTTATGGGATATGTGTTCATAGGAAAATGACATAATTCCTTATTATTCATCAGAGAGCTGTAAACAGGCCAGCACATCAATAAAATGTAACATAAAACTGTGCCATTTGCCTGTACCATGAAAAGATGAAGGCCCAAGATGAAGAAATATGTAATGTTGGATAGATAATTATAAATAATCTTTAAAGAATATAAATAATCTTTAAAGAATATAAATTAGAACATAACTAGAAAATGAATTTGGAAGAAGCATGTATATAGACTTTGAGTAAATACAGTTACTTTCATTCTCAGATTTTTTGTTTCTGGAATAATTTTGGTTGCACTTCATAATAAATAACTTTAAAGTAAAATTTTATAGCAAGTAACATCTTATGCAAGTAGCTGATATTAAGTATACAGTACCATAGTGATCTGATTTATAGATTTTCAGAAATTTCAAGTCTATTTTGATAATGTCCCTACAAAACTTCTTGCCATTTGCCAGCTAGTCATATAGACGATTCTTGAAAACACCAGCAAATCAAAAAATATTGGTCCTATCAGCAGCGTTCATATTGTTCTGGGTATTTGTTCTCAATGGCACCTAAAGAACTTGCTTCTTTTTCAAACAAATATATCTACTGTAAACAGAATGCTGGATGAATTGGAGATAAAAGTATGTTGGTTGTTCTTTCAGACAGTCTTTTCTTATTTCAAAGAAAGTGGTCACCAGAAGATACAAGGAATCCATAAGCAGGAAGTCTACAGCCTCTTTTTTCTATTTACCTTAGAAACTTGGTAAGCCTTAAGGACGTAAGATAACCCTAACATAAAATCTTTGTATCAGCAGCCTGGGAGTCTTTTATATCTTTGAAATGAAGATCTGCATTTATCTCTCAGTAGCTTGGTTTTAACATACAATGCACTTGGTGTTACAGAAATACCAAATGTCTTTGACATCTCTGCTCCTTCTGCACAGAGCCATCACAACTTCACCTCTGGAATGAAAGTCATGTAGTAAGAGCTTAAATACAGCCCTCCTTCACACCACAACTTCAGCTGCATTCAATGATAGAAAAAGGAACTATATTTGTTGATCTATTACTTTCTCCATGGGCATTTCTGCTAGGGCTGTGGCTGCCATAGGAAATGTATTTCACTTAGCTATGTGCATATATCGACTCTAACAAGGTTTCAGTACTTCCAAGCAAATGACCTTCATCACTTTTGATAGTAGATCAGTTGCTTAAAGAGCTTCTATTGCGCATTGCCAGAAAGAGTATATATTTGAAGAAACTGCATCTACTTCACTGAAAAGAAAAAGACATTACTCAGGAGACATGTCACTCAGGCCCACACGGGCTATAAAAATATGTTCCAAAGCTAAAATATTACATCTTGTTTGCACTTGAAGGGACCAAAAATGGTTTACTGTTGGCAGGTTTACCCACAAATATTCAATTTGAACACTTTTTGAGAACTGTACCAGTGCTATCATGTCTCACTGGGAGTAATCTAGCTGACAATGCTCCATAAAACACTGAATGAAAATCAGTGTAGAGGCAAGATCTCCATTCTCTAAATGAATCCATATTAAGCAGGGTTAGGATTTACCATTAGTAGAATATGAAGAGGCATGGCAGAGGAGATAAATTGACAGATGTATTTCTTTCATGCTCTCTCAAAAAACTCCCACATCATATTTTTGCTTTCCTCATTAATGTTGTCACTTTATCATAAAACTGGAAAGGAGCAATAAGAGGGGGAAAATTCTGTCCAACTTTACAATGAAGATCAAGGAATCTCTGAAGCTTGTGGAAGGCCTTATAACCACTGCTTGCATGTAAGGCTGTCAAATCACAGCTTATCTATTCTCCAGTGCACCAAACTGCGGTCTCATCCACTTCCCTCTAGTGATGAAGGCTTTTATAATGGTACATGTCAGTTAAATTAGAATCCCGATAGATCCACGCCTACTGGCCAGATGCAAAGTCCTCTAAAAATCAATGACTAGATTCAAGCCACCACTGCTGCCTCCTGCCAGCTTTTCTGTGTTTGGGAAAGACCACAGGCTAAAGAGTTCTGTTGGTAATCATCAGAATGCCTACCCCATCTGAATAACTTGGAGAGAGCCAACAGAGCAATACTTAATTAAAAAAAAAAAAAAAAACAACCCGACAAAACCCAGAGGGAAACTTCCAGTTGTTTCTCTTCAACAGATCCAGACAAGTTGCTCTTAATAACCACAGCAAACTATTTTCAATGTTAGAACTTATTCCAGAGGATTTACAAAACCACATCAGCAACTCATCTAATCTAGCATCCTCTTCCTAGCTCTGCTGGATATTTCAGCACAATTTCACAATTCATCTAATAATATAAATCTACACAACTGGGAATCTCTTTTTTCCCCTTTCTCAGCTGCTAATCAGAATATGCCCTGAAGCATGAGGATTGGTTGGAGAGAAGATAAAAGCAGAGAAGAAATAATAATGTAACTTATTGAAGTATTGCTTTAGACTCTAATGGATCCCACTACAGATTAATTCTTCATAGTACAAATGCCCTGTGGTAATGCCCTGAACTACAGATGGATCAGCTGTGTCATGTTCACCTAAATGGCTGTGCAAAGGTGTTAGGTTTTAAAGGAAAGATCACTTACCATTCATATATAAAACACTGTTGGATACTGACAAAGAACAGTGGGACCATAGCTTTTATGCCCTCGAAATAAATGTATTTCTCCTTCTCTGCAGTTTCACTGTCCACAACACTGGATAGCCTGAGCTTTGTGCCCTTATTCTTTATTCATCCCTCCAGTAAATAAATTAATAAGACCAGAAAAGGAGTTGCAGTTCCTGGCGACAGTCAGAATAGTCAATATTCTGTATTTTTACCTGTGCTGTGTGCTTTAACACTGTCAAGAAAAGCAGAGAAAGGAAGCAGCATGGCTTGTCCCATCATGGGATTGGCATTTGCAGGTCGGTAACCATCACGCTTACCTTTAGGCAGTCATTTTGCAGGATAGTACTTGAGGTACCAAGGAAGAAATAACCATGACACCACCACTGACTTGCACATCTCTGTTAGCTGTCTTTACAATTCAAACCCAGCAGAGCAGCCTATGGGAAGTGGACTGTCAGAAAGGTTTGGCCATTAGCAGACTCTTTTGTGCTGTTATCCCTTTTGTTATGTTTCAGAAAGGGCTTTCTTTTTTTTTTTTTTTTTTTTTTTTTTCTGCAGTGCTGAAAGACATAGCCTGCAGCAGCAGCCCAGAGAAAGCAGGCATCACCAGTGTAGGACAGCAAGGATGAGTGATGAATTGCACTGGCACGTTTGGGTTTACAGGGTCTCTTAGAGAAAGAAGGCCAAGAGGGAGACATTCCCTTCATGTTCAGTAGCAGGAGAGCATTTGTGTGAGTTGAATGTCTGTGCGTGAGTCACATGTTCTTGAACTGAAGTCAGTGTGAGGAACACACATAAGCTGTTCATGCTGATATCCGCTTTCTGTGCTGTCTCCCACACTAACATGCCTTATGGAAATAGTAATCAGAAACTGACAATAAAAGAACAACACTGAAAAGGAGAATGAAGGTTACATGAGTTTGTACATTACCTTTCATTGCAATTGAACAAGATATCAGATAAGGAAAATATGAGTTAAGTATGGTGTATACTTCTGTATGTCATGTATGTCTGGTAGGGATCTCTGCTATATCTCACAGTTACCATTAGATAAGCTTGACACTTTCTACTCAATGATAATCATCTTAAGCACAGACTAGATGAGGTTAGATTGCAACATGCAGATTCAGTCTCACTGCTGGCCAGGAATGCTATGAATTACTGTCAGTACATGTCACTCGGCAATAGATGTGGCATTTGGCCCTGTGTTGTCTGGAGCACAAAGCTACTAAAGAGAAACCCAAAGTAAACACAGAATTGAAGTGACCCAATCTTTACTCTCACATATCTAGCCAAAGAACTCAGTAGCTTTTTCAACTGTTAGCTTCACAGGAGGTGTGACTGCAGTTTAGTTTAAAAGGACATATTTTCTGTTGAGCACTACTTTTGAAATTAGTATCTCATTGTGGACTTCTGCTCTATGGAAGATTAAGACAGATTTTTTTATCTTAAAGTTCTGGTTGATCCCTTGAAGAAATTAACCACATCCTCTTTTATTTTTTTGTGATAGAAACATCAGATCCAGTTGCAACATGAAGGAGCAATCCCTTACAAACTTTTTGAGAAAGAACAGATGCCATCAAGTTTGTAATAAATGTTGTGCATTCGGGATCTGTTGGTCTTATTGTGCAAGTACAGCCTAATGGTTGATCACAGAAACAATTGAACTGATGTATTTTGGATATACTGCACTTTGTCTACACTGTTCTCATTTAGAGCTTACTAAGTGAAACTGAGAGGGTTGAATAGGCCAAGTTGAAAGACATTGGCAAAATGGGTCTTTAAATGATAGCATTCCCTTCTTTAAAGATATAGATAGATGTTAGTGGAACCACATCTATATCTTTACATCTATGTGCAGCTAATAATCTCCAGCATGTTTGATCAAGTGTACTCAGCATCAAAGTTATTATTGCTGGACAAAAGCCTAGCAATAAGAGTAAATTTTCTCAAAGAAAAACATGAAGTCTAAAAAAACCCCCCCAAAAAACCCATTGTAACAAAACTGATTCTATTTCTTTAAGAAAAAATCTATGCCTAATTGAGGGGAGATTTTACAAAATTCTTTTAAGTTTAACACAATAATTAAGATAACTATATTTGGGATTATTTCTTAGTTTTGTATCATAGAGTGCTTAGTATGAGTACCAGAGGTTAATGTGGCCTTCTGCTAACTCCTTACATCTGTGACTCATAGCCTTGCGTCAGCTTATTTACATATATCAGTGACTAATATGTACTGGCAGATGTCTTGATTTTGAGAACAGACGTAGAATGCCAGTCTAAGGAATGACAAGAAGAGTTCATCCTTACCTGGCCACATATTTGAGAAACCCCCAAGGAGAGAAGATTCATTGGAAGGTCTGGGACTGTAAAAGGAAATTTTGAGGAATGGGATATTCCCAAATGACCACCCAAGACCCTCAAAAGACCCTTACTCATATCCAAACAAGTTAATGGAAATAATTAGCGTAGATGTACATATTCAGGAAATGTTAAGACTATATAATAGAAATATGTTGGATACTTATTTGTTTCATGGCTATAACCTGGGCTATTAGGTTGCTCCTTATGCATGCTTTAGGATAATACCCCTTGCATCCAGTGCTGCTACAAAAGTAATGTTGGCTTTCTAACCTCTTAAATTGTTTGAAGAGTTTATTTTCCAGTTTTCAGTGACAGACTCAACAATATAACCACATGACTGTTCATTACCTGACTAATTTTCCCACTTCTGTTTTATTTGTTTTTTATTCTAGGTGAATAAGCCTTTAATCATTGTTAACCAGACAAAAGTATTAACTCAATCTCAGGACAGGTCCACACCTGACTTAATTTTTTGAATGCCACTCTGCACATCTTTCCAGTGCTTGAATCACAGAAGGGAGAATAGTTGCAATTTTTTAATGTTTATTTTCTCACAGGTGCTAGGTGAAAAGAAAATAAAACATCTGTGGGAAAGAAGCTGAGAATGAGGCATCTGGGTGAAAGACCATATGTTACCTCTATACCTCACCTGACTCCTCTTGGGCACAGATGAGCTTAAGTTGGAAACTGAAATTACTTTTTCCACTGTTTCCCTCTTGTATTGTCGCAAGAGAGAAAGCAAAATAAAGCATTTCCAAAAAGCAAGCCTTCCTTTAAAAAAAGCTTGGAAAAAATATCACTGGGAAAAAAATAAAGTTTCTGGTAGTTTGCTGTGCTGTTTTTATTTACCCCCATGTCTCTCCTCACAGCCAAACTATAACAATGCTGCAGCTGAGTGCATCTCTGCATAACTTTTTTCTACCTATCCAGATAATTCCAGATATTCATCAACATCTGAAATGCTGTCATATACTCAGTTAATGTTTGTCTTCAAAGCTAGATCTAGTTTAGGGAAACAACCTGCGAATTCGCATGAATATGTTGTGAACCCCTTGCCATCCTCAAGGACCACAATTCCAACAGATACTCATATTTTGTCTCTTTCTAACTCTATATGCATCACAATTCATTGATATTTCTGGCCACACTTCATTTAACAATATTTGCAAAGATGGTGATTATCACTTTGGATAGTGATTGCTCCTTTTTGTATACTTTTTTTTTTTTTTTGCCTTGCAATTTTGTTTCATTTCCTATGAGCTCTAAAAGTATATTTGTTATACATTTACAGTGTCATGTATTGGATTTGATCTTTGAAAGCCAGTTTCCTGGATGTTTTTGTGCAATATAACAATGATGGAGATACTTTTTATCCTTCAAATTAACACTTCGGAAACATGTTTATCAACTTCATTTAAGAAAAGGCTTTAAACAGATGTAGATGGTAGGTGAAATTCCAGTTGGAGGCCCTTTCATAGTGAACTAGATGACAGAAAAGAAGTACACCCCACTCTGGCGTAGCAAGATAAAGCAAGACACACATTTAATTTCTTTGCAAAACTCAGCTTGGAGCCTCAGAGAGAAGGGCATTTTTGCACTGATCTAGGGGATAAAAAAATCAAAATGAGAACAATGAAATATTCATTCATTGTAAGTAAGATGTATATTGTTTCTTAATGTTTCTTAAAGCCAAGTATTAGCTGAAAGCACAGGCATCACTGGAGTCATACTTGCACTCTACTGTAAGGACTGTGAAGGAAATGGGTTTTGTTCTGACATCATCCAGTTAAATAACAGAAAACTTGAAGGCTACATGGATTTTAATTTACATGGATTTTGGCTGTCACTGTAACTAGAAGCAAAGACATGGTTGTTCAACTATTTGAATACACCTTTGCATTTCAACTCCTATTATCAGTATTTTCCTGTTTTGTCTTGGTAGTGGGAAAGCCCAGAAAAAGCCCTGTTTCTAGTATATCTGGTTTTACTCTTAACAACTAATAAGAAATGATGAACATTTTTAAAGCATGATTCAGGATAATGTCAATAAATTACAAAGTGTTCCAAGAAGAAAAATAGATTAAAATGTCTGTCCTTGTGACCAAAACACTAGAATGAATAGCTCTGCTGTTTTAAAAATTCTACATTTTAAGTGTGTAGCTATGATGAGAAGACAGATCATTTCCACCATACTGGGTAAAGCAGTATACCGAGCATTAATCAGACTGGGAGATTAGCACAGTAAAAAGAAAAATGTTTCTTTTTGTGAAGTAATATCATTAGAAAGGAAAGCCCAGATACCAGCTTAACACAGCTAACAGTTTTTGACCTGCTGTTGTTGGGACCTTTGCCAAAAATGTGCAAAAAAAAAATCAAACTCAAACTCTACAGAAGATTCCTTTTAACTAGTCAAGGCATACACTTTTATACAAGATGTGAACAAAGAGATACCAAACTTTTCCTTACTTTTCATCATTTTGTAAATGAATCATTTAGTGTATAACCTAGGTGGTTGTTTGCCTCTCTCCATGATTGGTACTTTATAGTTGTCAGCATTTATTATAGTACATTAACAGTGCAGTGCCTTCCTGATCTGGAATAATGACCCTCTAATAGGATCAGGGGGACATTTAAAGTTCCTCTTTTCATATAGTTTGAAGTCTCTTATGAGCAGAACAATCAAAATTCATCGCCTAAAGGATATTCTATTGTTGGACATTCAGAATCATTTGCAATAGTTGGTTAAGGTGAGGCTTAAGTGCTACAGAAACTATGTAACTCAAGATGACCACGGTCAGTGTGTCACTTGGCCTGTTGAGAAGGACTGTTAGCAACAAAACTCCACTGCTGAGTGGAGTTTGCACATAATGGTACCTTGCTGATATGAGACACAATTGTAATTGCTACTGATTCACAATTCAATAACTACTGTAAATGGTCCTACAATAAACTCTCCCAGAAATGGCAAATATTCAGCACACTTATTTTCAAGCTAGCAAAACAGTGAAACCATTACTGTTAGCTTTAAAAAATAGATAAATATTTGTGGTGGTATGTAGTGTAGCTGAATTCTCTCAGATAAGCAGTAAAATATGCTTTCATAGTTTCAATCAGTAAATAAATCATTTGTAATGCTATAAAGCAAAATATTTGAACAGTTAGCTATAGCTCTCAAGAATTCAATTTATTTTATTTGTTTTCCAGTATGCTTAGTTATTGCATCATGTAAACCTATCTATTGCATGTGAGTACCCAGGATTTGGGAGGTAAGAGCTATGCTGCAGAGGTGGACTCTATGAGGAGAGGCCAGGAGTTTCCCTGTACCTGACTCAGGTGGTTCCAGTCAGCTCCAGGGGACACAACTGAACCCCTCAGCCAAGGTGGTGTTGCCTCTCTGATATTATATTAATACAGGATTAAAAAACACTGCATGGAAGTAATGAGAGAAATAGTGAAAGAAACAGCCCTACAGACACCAGGACAGAGGAGGAGGAGGGGAGAAAATGATTCCGGAGGTGTTCCTGCCAAAGCAGAGATTCTGCTGAAACTTGTGGAGAATCATAGAATTATGCAATGTTTATAGTTGGAAGAGACCTCAAAGATTATCTAGTCCTAACCCCTCTGCTAGGGCAGGAACACCTTTTGCTACACCAGGTTGCTCAGGGCTTCACCTAGCCTGGCCTTGAACCAGGGATAGGACATCCACAGCTTCTCTGGGCAACCTGTTCTACTGCCTCACTAACCTCACAGCAGAGGATTCCTTCCTAATATCTAATCTAAACCTACTGTCTTTCAGCTCAAAACCATTGCCCCTTATCACTACATGCCCTTGTAGAAAGCCCATCTCCAGCCTTTTTTTAGGCTCCCTTCAGGTACTAAAAAGACTGCAGTGGAGTAGCCTTCTCTTTTCCAAGCTCACAGTCACAATTCTCTCAACCTGTCCTTGTAGGAGAGGTGCACCATCCCTCTGATCATCCTGGGGGTCTCCTTCGAACTCTTTCCACCAGGTTGATGTTCTTCCTGTTCCGGTGACCCAGAGATGGATGCAGAACTGCAGGTGGTGTCTCCTGAGAGTGGAGAGGATCAGAATTTGCTACCTAGCCCTGCTGGCCATGCTGATTTGGATGCAGCTCAGGATATGATTGTGTTTCTGGGCTGCAAACCCGGAACACTGCTGGCTCTTGTCTGGCCTTTCATCAACCAAAAACCCAAGTCTTTTTCCAAAGGTCTGCTCTCAATCTGATCAACCCCAAGCATGTGTTGATAGTGGGGTTGCCCTTATCCAGGTGCAGCATCTTCCACTTGGTCTTGTTAAATCACATGAGGTTCCCATGTGCCCACTTCTTGAGCTTGTGCTGGTCCCTCTGGATGGCATCCCAAGCACCAGGTGTTCCAAGAGCATCACTCAGCTTGGTGTCAGCTGCATAGTTGCTGTGGGTACACTCAATCCCACTGTCCATGGCATTATGAAGTTTGTGAATAGGACCAGAAGCAGTGTGAGGGACAGCACTTGTCATCCATGTCTATCATGACTCCATTGACCCTGCCCTCTGCGTGCACCTGTCCAGCCAACTCCTTATCAACCAAACAATCCACCAACCAAGCCCATATGTCACCAATTTAGAGAAAGATATTTTGGGGAACCACATCAGTGGTGCTACAGATGTCCAGATAAATGACATCTGTAGCTTTCCCCTTGTCCAGTGATGTAATCACTATGCCATGGAAGGCCACTGTACTGGTTTGAAAGCAAAACCAGTGAGACTCCAAGTCAGAAATAAAATTTAATAGACAGAGAACAAACAACAAGAAAGGTAAAAATAAAATGAAATGAAATGAAATGAAATGAAATAAAATAAAATAAAATAAAATAAAATAAAATAAAATAAAATAAAATAAAATAAAATAATAAGATAAATGCAATAGTACAAAGGACCACTGACAAAGTCCGAATGCAAACCTGACACCCTGTTGGTCAGGGTGTTGGAAGCAGCCTGAAGTAAGTCCTCCCAGAGTGACACTTGTGGTTCCGTTGAAGTAGAGATGATCCTCAAGAAAGGGTCCAGTCATGCTCTGGGAATGAGTGAAATCCAGTGAATCCAGTGAAAATGGGCTATCTTGGTATTTGAGATTGCTGTTTTTTTCCCAGTGGAAAGGCTTTGGCTCCTCCCACTGGGTGGAGCATCTCACAATGGAATGAGGTAATGTTATCAGTCATGGGAGAGGCCTTAAATGGCCCATTCACAGGTTATGTCCCTCGGAGGAGGATGTGTAGTGGCATGTTAATCAGTTCTTTATATTTTCTAAGTTTTTCTAAGTTCTTTGTAAGATGGTTTCTTCCTTGTACTCCTGTTTTGCCTTCCTGATAGTTGCCCCAGTAACTGTTAGGTGTCAGTCCTTTTCCCTCTCCTCCCTGGAGCCTGTCTGTCATCTCAGAACCCTGCCTCAAAGCTGGAAAGTTCTATGAGGGGCTTCAAGTGATAGGTTAGGTTCAGGGAAAATCCTCTCCTCTCCTCCCCTCTCCCTTATGTGTGGTCCTTGTTTGTATCAGTCACCTTCCTAGCCGCTCCTATACTGAACCCAATTGGTTGTACCCTTCTCTCTGTACCGCCCCCCAATAAAGGGGGCTTCCCAAAAGCCAAGATCGGCTCGGTCTGAGCAGTCCCTGGATGGTGAGGAGGCTCCTCCTGCCCCCTCAATAAAACCCTTGTATTTACTCAACTGGCTCCTCCCTTTATTGTCCGCCGTTGCCTGCCCCTTGCCACCTGTGCCCTCAGCGTTTCGTCGGCACCAAGACCCACTGGATTGACCTGGCTTGCGCCGCTTGCTAGCCGTACCTGCTGCTGGCCGTGGTGCCTGAGCCAGCCTGGGCAGGGCAGGACTGCGTTCCAAGAGGCACTGTGACAAGGATGGGTGGAGGAAGAGATAAGGAGGCACTACCTTATATGGTGTTATCAGGTGTCCCATTAACAGAAGACATCCACCCTCTCCCCCCAACTAGAGTAACAAGAGATAAAGAACAATATTTCCCAACCGGTTTCAACAGATGAAAATGGAATACACATTTTTGGTTACATTTTTCAACCCAAGACAGCCACTGAGTTGGTCAGATAGGATTTTGCCTCGGTAAAGCTGAGCTGTCTCTCCTGAATCACCTTGCTATCCTCCATGTTCCATAACAGAATTTCTGGGAGGGTCTTTTCCATGATTTTCCCAGGCACACAGGTGGGGCTGAACTAATAGGTTGTTAGTTCCTGGGGTCCTTTTCTTGTATCCTTTAGAAAGAATGTAAAATATAAAATGTTTATGTTTTACTGACCGAAAAGTTAAGGTACCCTTGTTAAAGGAAGACCACATCTGGATTGAACAGGAAATAGACGGCTGAATGAAAAGTGATTGTTCTTTTGTCCTCATATGTGCATTAAACCAACTTTTTTTTAGATGTTTTCCAGAGCATCACCATCTCCATAAACATATATGGGAAGATTGGACTATACTGATTGATTACCTTATGCAATATTTCTATCAATACACTTTCTATAGCTGTAGCAATAATAAAATATTTTGCATCTAGTACTTATATTTGAGTAGTTATGTCTTAAAGAGTTATACAATTCTAAAAACATCCTATGTCTCTGCTTTAGTTACTGCCTTTAAAAAACAAATATGTGTTTTATAGTGAATATACGCTTCCAAGGCAAAATTACTCTTAAAACTAATTGGGATGTTATTATTTTCCAGCATTTTTTATTTGTTTAAATTAAATTAAAATCAGTCTAGGTTTATTCTGTACTGTTACTAAACTTTGCACCTGAATGCTTAGCGATACATCCTAATTAAGTCAATGTAAATTGTAATGCTATGCTCAACAAGGTAAATCAGTTGCCATAGTTTTCTGTTATAGATTCATAAACTCTTTGAAAATTTATTTTGTCTGCAAATGAACTAATGCACTTTCTCTCATTATAAGTCTCAAACTGAATGTACTTAATTTTGAATTATTTCAACATTCATCAAAGACAATTTAGTACTAGAGTCTATCTTTTTTTCTTCTTCAAGAAACAGAGCATGTCTGACAAAGAAGGCAGAAAATATTTCTTTTCTTATCAACATTTCAAACAGTCATTGAGATATCTAGATTTAGCAACAATTTATGGTGGAACAAATTTCAGAGGGGAAAGAAGAAAGGAAACAAGAAAAATTATGAGAGCTCAGAGACCATGCACTTTATATAGGTAGCTTGGAAAGAAAAGCAATTAGTCTCTGAAATGTACCTTTCTCTCCTTAAGCTCCTGGATTTGTTGTTTCCTGAATGAACTGCACCACTATAAAGAGATTTACTAAGGTGTTCAAGGGACCCAATGCACAGAGGTGTTTACAAAGAACACTACAAGGTTAGGCTGAAATAGTTTGGCAACACATCTGTCTATGCAAAGAAATGTCCATTCACACGTGTTACTCTGGCTTCAGATGCTGGATAATTGTTGCTCTTCCCCCCTCCCCCCATCGCCTTTTTAAAATTGTGATTCTGAGCGGAGACTAAGTCAACTAAAAATCCAAGATCACATTTGGATAATCAGCCAGTTGTTATAAATCTTTCCAAAGTGATTAATGACAGGTTTAAATTAACTTGCAAATAAGTACTAGAAAACACCACGAGCATGGTAGCAAGATTTCAGTACCTTTTAAGTTAACTGTGAGCTTATGTGGTAGCTAAAAATAGATAGCTGAACTTTTCTTGGCCATACTGGTGCCCATGAAATGATATCATCACAATGTTTGGCTTCCATCTCATTGTTTTGTGATGTTGGACTCTTCCACTTGGACTTGTTTTCTATTTAACAGGAAGCCCTAGGCTCCCTGACTCAGCCTTTTGACATCTGTGACATGAGTCTGATGCTTCAAACCCCAAGTCTAATACTGGACTAACTTAACCTAGGTTGAGGCTTGATGGCTGGGTGTCTTCAAGGTGGCTTAAACAACAGCAAGCATAAATGCAATAAATTAATCCCCATGCAATAAATTACTATAGATACAACAGATGACCTCAGAAGTCAGAAGGCTCTAGACATAAAAGAACTTGCTATAGGTTGAATTAGCTCTTTGAAGGAAGAAATAAAACTTCCCAATAAATGTTCCATGAGGGTTTGTCTATAAAGTGTGTTTTGATTATCTACAATTCTTGAAGTACCCTTTGCTGCTTTAACACAGGACCCGTGACTGAATGGAGCACTGTGAACACTGAGATACCAGTCTCTTGAGCAATATTTGGTGCTCCTGAGGTACAATAATTGCAAATCAGAGGTAAACATGAATTTGTGGTTTGCAGTTTATTTACATTATACTCTTTCTAGGGATTTTTTTGTCCTGAAATATCCAGATATCAACATAGTGCCATGGTCACACAACCATATTTACAAAAATATCATATGGATTATATTAGCGGTTCAGAATCATTCATTAGCTAGTTGCTATTTACAGTTTTAGATGTAATCCTCTTGATCCTCACTTTGCAAATGACATCTCAAAAATTTTATATTGGATTTCACTTTGTGGTCCTCAGTTGTACACACAACTAACATGTGATATTACAAACATATATGTGGATTAAACCAAAAGGCTTGCCATTGGTACTGAAATCAGACATATAGAAATTTTCTAACACTGTTCTGAGTATTAGAAATCAGTTATTTTTTATAGCAGCACAGTGGTCACTCAGGATTCCTCCTCTAATCCAGTGCCCTGAGCATCAGATAAACAGAGCTTTTATCATACAATGTAATCAGTGATTACATAGTCATCAGATATACCTGCTTATGTGATGTATATGTAATACTTTATTTTATATGGCTGTACCCTTATTGGAAGTCCTTATGTGTTTATTTGGGATTTGCCTTCAATGTCCCATGTCCTTTTTAGGTAGTTACTCCTGAACCCCTGAATGTGAGAAAGTGAAATATTATTGTTTTGCACAACTTCTGCTTTGCCAGCCTAGCAGAGCTGAGCTGGCATCCTGCTTGCTGTTTTCATGACTCATGTTTGCCTAAGTTACATTCTTTATCTACTTCTTCAAGGTTGTGCTGTTCTGTTCTACTTGTTCTTTTCAGAGTAAAATGCTGTTCTGTTCTACTGCCCTTGAACTGCCACTGTGAACCTGGATTTGAGCTCAAAGTCTACATCTGTGCTCAGCTGGTTCAAATATTTTGCATGGTCTGTCAGCACATGCGTTTAGACGTGATTAACAAAAGATGCCTCTGATGAAAGAAAATGCAGTGAAAATGTTTATGAAATGACAGAAAGAAATAGAGCTTCATAGTGGGTTTTTTGGTTTTTTTTGGTTTGGTTTTTTTTTTCTCTTTTTTCTTTTTTTTTCTTTTTTCTTTTTTTTAAAAAATTTTGTTCAACTTACTGCTTTGGGTTTTTTGGAAGATTTTGGACAAAAAGCCCTGGCTAAACTTATCTTGTATCTCATCAGTCATTCAGAAGGAGAAAATTTTTCAATTTGTCTTCAGCTAAAGATTGATTGGTAGTATCCTGGAAGCGTAGGAGAAGGCTTCCATGGATTGTAGTAGATCTTAGATGCAACTCTTTGGCAGCTAGAGAACAATTGCTCTGTTACACAAACTTAATACAGAACTGATGTTTAAAATGCAGAACCTTTGCGTGTAAACACAAATTGCTTCTGCAAACAGGG
Organism: Prinia subflava; assembly: GCF_021018805.1. Lineage (NCBI taxonomy): Eukaryota > Metazoa > Chordata > Aves > Passeriformes > Cisticolidae > Prinia > Prinia subflava. The sequence continues at coordinate 34,822,601 of NC_086283.1, read as the reverse complement.
AGAATATATTATGAAACTCTTGAGCTGTGAGGTAAGTCCTGGAATATTTGGAAACAGGTTTGTGCCCAAGTGGTAGCAATTAACCCATTCAGGACAGAAACCACTGTTTGGTACATGGTGGCTTTGAATTTATCTGTGTTTTATGCCTGCCTGTTTGGAGGTGGCTTTAAATCTGTGTTTAACCCAACTTAATTGAACTATTTTCTGAACATTTTTATATTGCTTCAAGAACATCTTAATTTGATAAAATTCAAACCTCTACCTGATGAAGAAAAACTCCCAAGCATTTTAAACTTGAGAAAGCATTCTTAAATGTACACCTAAGCTAATGGGGACTAATTAAAGTAAATTCAGTTACATGAAGAAAAGGTTCAACTGCAAAATAATTTTTACCTGTATAAAATACTAAGTATGTATTTGTTGTAAAATCTGTTTTTATTTTCAATTCTCAGTTAGATTGTCTCAGTCTTTGAGACAACTTTGAAATGTGGTAACAACATAGGTTTTCCTTTGACATAAAGCAATTTCTCTAAGATCCAGAAAGGTAACTTTTTTAAAGAATAAAGTTAAGCTGTATTCAACACTTGATGAGTCTTCTTGTGTATACTGCATTTATCATCATCAAAGTATCCTTAAAAATCACTAAAGTGAAATGATACTTTAAAGATCTAAGCATCACTGTACAAATCAAACCCTTTTTTTCACATAAAAATACATGTATAAGAGTATGGGAATATATCAGCCTGAAGTAATTATGCAGATATTTGATTTTCTGTTTTGAACAAGAAATGTCAGAAAAAAGGTGATATGCTAATTGAAGTTTATTCCCTCCTCTTGCTCTTCTTAGGAAACATACAAGTGAAACAATAACATGGGGATATACAAAAGCTTTTGTGTAAATCTGTGGTGTTTTCAGACTTAAAGTAACTGACTTTCTAAGTGAAAAGAGATACATTTAGAATGCCGAATACCTTAAATACTTTTTCTTTTTTCTCCACTGTTATGTGAGATCTAATAGCAGCACTGATTTGAATTTGCAAACAATCTGGCAAATGTGCTATTCAAAAACTAACAAACCTACTTTACCATTTTGCTTGTCTTCATCTAAAAGGCAGTTTCTGTGCATTGATCTCATATGTAATGTAGTTTGACATCTAAATCATGATTGTTTTGAAGTGTCTGACCAGACCCCAAGACTAGTGAATCATTGAAAATGGAATCCACAGCCAAAATTGTGTCTGACTTGGCACCAAATACCACGGTTTTTATGCTTTCAGTTGTCAAGGGCATTTTGAGTTTCTGTTCCAAATCACATTAAGATTGACATTTTGTACTGTGTGTATTGTTAAATTGTATATTTTGATTCTTGTGTATTATCAATAGCATGCTTGGCATACTAAAAAAGCTCTGATTTAGGTGTTACCTAGAATGGCATTCAGCAAAGACTCTCGCTTCAAGGAGTAGTTGGAACATGAATTGCCAGATATTTAGGTTAAGAGGGTACCATCAGCTATGTCCTCTTGAATCCAGCAGGTATATTACTACAGCTTTAATTATTGTTCTGCATTTAATTCTTTCAAACTGAAAATTAACTATCCACATAACATGCGTCTGTAATGTGTAATCTGTCAGAAAGGTCAAGACCAGCTCCAAAGAGGCACATTTGGGATCACAGCGCAGCCCAGTATGGTGGCTAAGAGGTTCATGGACCAAATTTGTGCGTTACTGGGGAGGGACTGAGCTGGCTGAAGACCATGTGGAGGACCATGCAGCGCTACTTGCCTTGCTTGAATTGACTCTCACTTCCTCACACATTGCTTCATGGTTACTTGAGGAGAAAGACATATTGTTGCTAAGAAAACTGACAAGATCTCAACTGAGAACCAAATTTTTACAGACAAAAATTTCCTGTGGCTTTCATTGTAAAACTTCTCTTGGTTTAGTTTGAAATATTTTGCAGGCTACTATGAAGTAATTATTGCAATGATAAGAGCTATGGAGTAACCATCCACTACTGATTGTCTATGCAGAAGACAACTCCAAAAGTTAATTTCTTCTTCTAACCATTACAGGAGTTACTGGAAGTGAGATGCAGTAGAAATCCTGGGTTTTACTAAGGGGCCAAAATATTAGCCATAGAGAGGTCAGAATTCAGAGATTATATGTGGGGTGTTATTGAAAATTCTCTGAATATTTAAGATGAATATATACATGTAATGTTGTCAATGGCAATGACCCATCCTGAAGTTACATTTATTTAATTTGTTATTATTCTAGGTTTACTGTTTATTTGGTTTAGACAAAATTGAGATATTTGTGAAGATTTAGCAACACACTAAAAACAAGAAGCAGTATAAGTAAATACATGGGAAACATAGTCAACATATAATGAACATAAGGACTTATTGATGTCTTGACTAAGAATATGATTTTAAATCATCTGTTAAACCAACTCAAAGTAGCAAAATAAACACACATAGTTCATCCTTAACCCTAGTTTATATGGACAAAGGTCAATTTAATACAAATTCAGTCCAAGACAATTTTACACATCTAAGTCAACGGGCTTACTTGTAATACAAATGGAATAAGCAAATCATATTTGTACACCATTTGTTAGTTCTCATAGCATCATGGGAATCTCCATTCTCTTGATAGTTAGAGCTACTAATATCCAATTTTTGGCATAGTGGGCAACTAAAACAAGGCTCTGATCAAAATCTGCTGTCTTCTAGCCATTCTTTCTGAAACCTGTAGATAGTTTTCCCTGTTCTAGCCAGGACAGTATTTTTGCAGTAGTCAGGAGGGGCAGTTGTTCTACACCATCTCACATCAGTGCTGGGAGTGGGGGGCAGTGTGTCTGCTCTGGCTGGTGAACCCTGGCAGCAGTTCACATAACACCAGGCTTCATTTCCTAAGAATCCTTCCTCCTCCTTGTATCTTCTGCCATAAGTATTGCTGCTAATACTGTCTGTTATCTTATTAAATGTTACCAGTAAATTTTACTTACCTTGACACATGATCTTTAACTTTTGTGCCTCCCATTCTCCTTTCCAGTTGCCTCAGGGAGAGGATGGAAGAGTGAGGGAGCAGCACACAGTTTGCAGTGTTTCACTGGGAACACTGACCTGGGGAATGTCAATCCTGAACCATGACCACAGTTTAACATTTAGCAAATGAGTGAAATATGTGTTTTGTGCTTACTTATGTAGACCTTCATTTCTATTGGACACTCCTGTGAAGATTAGAAAAATAGTTATCATCTCCAAGGTTGATTTGCTTTTATATATAAAAATGAAGTTAAACTTTCTGGGCACGTACATGCACACTGTGTGGACTGTCAATTTGATTGTGTCCTTCTTACACAGATAAGCTACCCTCCTGCTCCCCTTCACCAAAATGTTGGTGTTTACTGTATTTCAAATATTTATATTGTTCTAGGTACATACATATTAACTGAATGCATTTATACTCACTTTAAAATCAGGTATTATTACAACATGCCTATAAAAAGTAATTGTACCACATAATTTTTTAATGGACTAACTATATGAAGTGGGGAAAATGTTAATAAACATCTGCTGGTGCAGAATATTTAGTACAGGAGTATTTTTTCTATGTGTGTGAACTTTCTTCTGGGTAAAGATTCTTACTGACATGCATGCATAGCTGTGTACATAAACATTCTTTCCATATGTTGTGCATAATGCGTTTGTTTATGTAGTCACATATATTTGTAGGTGGCTATGCCTATGTTCCCTGGTATGGGTCAGCCTTGGTCAGATAAATAAGGGATAATTGGTCAAAAGGAATTTTGATCCATACTTTGTTGCTAGATGGAGCTATAGATAAAAGTGCTACGTTCAGTGTATTTTTAAATATGTTTTATTCATGTATGCCTACTGTATCATGGGTTATTCTGTGAGACTTCTAAATGAAATTCAGCATGGCTGATTGGAAGGATGGATTTCTGGTTTTACCTCATGGGTGCAGAAGCATAGTTGGTTTTACAGAAAGTTCTCACAGAGTTTAACTAAAACATGCCTCGATTGACTTAGTCTTGAACTATATTATAGAAATTATTGAAAATATAGAAAGGTTGAATTAATTACTATGTACCTACTTGTTTGGCAAATACAAATACATTTAAAAATACTATATTTTACATTTAAGTTTTGTATTTAAAAAAAAAAACCCTGGTTGTCTGTAGTTCTCCATCATTCATAATATACTGTGTTCAAACATGGTTAAGAATTTTTAAGCTCATTATTCAATGTAGGTACAGTGATTGAAAAACTCCAACAAATTAGTTGAAGAAAATATCTCTAATATTTGTTTAAAATTAGTTTTTCCTTGTAGATGTTTTTCCCAGAGAAATTGTTCTCTCTAAACAAAAACAAACAAACAAACAAACAAACCCAAACAAACAAACAACAACAAGAAAAGCATGAAAAAAAGGATATAATCACAGTAGAAGGTTGGTTTTAATTTTAGCTTAGATTTACAGAACATTTTTGGATATATTCCGCTCTGCAAGAAAAGATTGGATTCTAAAAACAGCTACAGATATGTTTAGATTCTTATTTTAACTGCATTTCCCCTCCTATCACAGATGAAATATCTGGGCAGTAATGCCTATAGTACCAGAGCTCAGGTGATAAAAAAAGAAAAGTAAAATCAGGTGGGAGAAAGATACTTAAGCTGTTACTAAGACTAGATAGAGGAACCATACTCAGTGTTTCTGTAGAAGATCCCTTTCATGGCTGCCAAAAGCAGTGGAAACAATTTGGAGGGCTTTTCTAGGGATTGGTTATCTCTGGCACCAGCCACTTAATTCCTTTAAAAACTAGAAACTGGCTCTTGCATCTTAGAATAAAATCTGATGGAAGATCTGTTGTCTTCCCTGAGGATCAAGAAGTGTATCAAAGTTTTACAAATGATGGTAGCAGCTTTGTCTCATTTTAGCACCTGCAGTTTGTGAATCTAAAGGCAAGGCGAGGCAGCCATAGGTACAGATCATGCTTTACATAATATTATTTTGTGGAATTTAACTGCTCTGCCCATTAACACACAAACCAGTTTTTCAGTCTTTTTCTGTGAGAGTCCATCCATCTGTATCTGGCTTAGATTTGAACAAGTTACCAAAGGGTAAATTACAACCCATCTGACCTGTAGCTGCTTGAGTCTATGTTCCTTGCTTATTGCAAAGATAAAGTGAGATAAATTGGGATAGTTTATCCTGTTTTCTCTGAGAAAAAAAAGGTTAACCTCTCTGCCAGTTGATCTACAGCTGATCTACAGAGAAGTGGGAGATAGACCATATAGATCCACATACTTGTTTGGTTTTTTATGTTATATACAGGTGTATTTTCAGGAATGTGTACATACCTGAAGCTTAAAACATCAAAAACACTGTTAAATGTTTTCTTTCACTCCTTACCTTTGGTAAGATTATTTCATCCTTTATTATTTATATCTACTCTTACTAGTATTACTTACTGGTTATGCAAACATTGACTCTACAGACTGCAAACTTTAATATATTTTAACATTCATAGATTCTGATATCAATTACATTAGGGATGGCTAATGAGTTAACTCTGCTTGTGCTTCAGTTCTACTGGAATCAAAATTAGACTCAGAGTGCCATAATCAATTTGTATTTAACCAGTGTATGCAAATGAATATAAGTGTCGCAAAATTGACAGATGAGGTTGGGGTTTAGACAACAAATTCTATAGGTTGTTGAAAATACTATCTCAGTCTACATTGAGACAATCCTACAGAAAGAAGCTTCTTCCCAGGGAATTTCATAATATTTTTATCATCTCTTGGTTAGAAATTTATGTCTGTGCCACATTCTCAGCCACTGCAGTGTAGGAAGGGGCTGGTGTGTGTGAAAAGAGTCAAGATCTGTATTACCACACAGTGCAGCTAGACCTTACTGATATAAATCTACAGAGTAACTAAGCTGAAAGTAAGTGAAACTTCCTTGCTTTCATTCTTTTAGGTTTCAAAAGATAGCTTTTTTCCTGCATGTATTCAGTTGTGCATGGTTGGCTAATATACAGATATTATTAGTCCAAACGACTTTGGAAAACAAATCTAAAGAAAGCAAGTCAAATGCCTGTAGGACTGAAAATATGGCTTTTAGAAGCTGAAATAACAGAGAAAGCAAGAAAATGGTGTAGCCAGGAAAAGTATTTTAATATCATCAAACCGTCTTAAGGAAAGGCTGTTCAGTCTAGCCTTTTGAGGTGTAAAGAGATGGGATCAGAATCATGACTGAGGACTGGAATGGATACATTCTTTGTTTTATTCTGTTTGCTTAAGAGTGTCTAAGGGATTTTATTTTTCTAGAATTTATTCTTCTGAAATTTAGATTTCATCAAGGCTGGTTTGAGCTCCAGTTGTTCCAAGATCCCTCTCTTTTGCTTTTTCTCAGGTTGCACTGTGATCTGCACACCCCTCTGGCTTAGTTTTTTGCTTGTTTTCTGCAGGCTTCTGTAGAATATTTACTGGGGTATGCTTTAAATTTTTGTTTCTGTTTTTGTTTGTTTGTTTGTTTCTTGTTTTGGGGTTTGTTAGTTTGTTTTTAATTATGTGCAGAGACTTAACAATTCCCTCAAATCTCACTTTGTTAATTGGGAAACGTTTTAGTCAACAAAATTCAGATGAGCTCAGGCTCAGCTTTTCATTTAGCATTTTTTTATTATTGTTAAGCACATCCACACATATAGCCTGCACCAATTTAGCTGTCATTCCTAGGAAATTTCTTGAAGGAGTAGGACTCATCAGTCCTCTGCATAAGCTTTTCCAAAGAGTTGTAATATGATGAACATTCTATTACTTTTAAGGGGAAAAAAATCATCATGAGGATTATCAAACACTGGAAGGCTTCCTGAGAGATTATGAAATATTAGTCCTTTGGGATACTAAGATGCTGATTTGACAAGACCCTGAAAAAATCCGCTCTTCATCTTTCCTGCTCTGAGCAGACTAGGCTAGAAACTTCCAAATATCCCACCCTCAATCTACATAATGCCATTATCCTGAGGTTATAAATGACAGCTGGGCAAACCAGAAAAAACCTCCTCAAACCACATGAGCAACCTTTAATATAAATGCACTCTGAGGTAAAAATGAAAGTGACAGAAGTTCTTTTTATGTGAGTCAGCCTCTTCTCACCTAAGGACCATCCTGTGTAACTGAGGCAAAGTAATCCTGAGGGGCCATACCCCACTGTGAGGGAGTTACTGCACTGGCAGTCTGCATGTTTCTCCACTCTCCAAATCCTCTGTGGGGAACAACTATTAGTGGATTTTGCTACTGGTTGGTGATCCTTGCTTTTGTTGTGGCCTCACAATGCCACTCACAGTCAAAACAGTTTAGGAGAATCCTCATGACATATTCAATTCAATCAGGGGGCAAGACACAACATATGTGGCTTATGATCCCGTAATCTTTTAATTCCCACTCCTTGTATCTGCCTGTCTTCTGTGTGTGCTGATGGGAGATAGCCAAGGTTTAGGCAGTTACTGTGTTTGGCACTAAAGAACTTGTTCTCTTGTGTTAATGATAGTACCTGTCACAGAGGATACCAGTGTTGTGCCAGTGCAACTGAAAAGCTCCATCTCAGCTCAGTAAATGTCCCTCGAGCAGATCACCACAACATTCAGTAGTTTTGGATCCAGTAATACATCCAGTGTGTTTTTCAGGCAGCAGGCAAGGAAAATGTTAGTATGAGGTTTTTTAGACAGTTGTTGGCCGGTGAATGTAGGGAAGCAAGGGCATACCTGCCATGCCTATTTGTGCTGGTTTTGGCTGGGGTACCATTAACTTTCTCCACAGTAGCTAGTGTGGGGCTGCATTTTGGATTTGTGCTGAGCACAGGGTTGATAATACAGGGGGTTGTTATTTCTGTGCTTACACAGAGCCAAGGCCTTTTCTGCTTTTGGTATTGCCACACTGGTAAGGTGTGGGTGCACGGGAGCCTGGGATGAGACACAGACAGAACAGGTGACCCAAACTGACCAAAGGGATATTATGTACCATATGACATCGTGCTCAAAATGGGAGAAAAAAGGAGAGAGACTGGGGGGACATTTGAACTGATGGTATTTTTCTTCTCAAGTCAGTGTTATGTTCACCTGGAGATGGCTGAACACCTGCCCGCCCGTTCCTTACTTTGGATTGCTTGTGTGTGTGACTTTTGCTTTCCCAATTAAATTATCTCAGCCCATGACTTCTCTGGATTTTCCTGGTTTTTACCATTCTTTCCCCAGCACTGCTGGTGGGAGAGTGAGGGAGTGAATGGCTGCATGGGGCTTGGTTGATGGCTGGGGTTAAACCACAACACTGTTGCTGTGTCTGTCTGAAATAAAAGTCCTACTAAATGTAAATCAGAGCTGAGGCTTATACAGTAGATGTGTTCTGAAAGTATTAATTTGCTACATGTTTAATAAAGTGGTTCTTTTTCAAGTTTTACATCCTGTGACTGGATGAGAATAATTATTAGCAAAGCACAGAAGAGCCTTTTCATCTGATTCTTATAAATATTTGCACTTAACCAGTGAAGAATGCATATTGTGAGTCAGAAATTGGAAATCTGAATAATAAAATTATAGGAAATGATCATATAAATCTAAATTATGGTTAGTTAGAATTTGGAGCATTACTCAAGCAGAGAAAAAGGCAAAATTCATTGAAAGATTTTGCTTTGCCTGAGTTACTCTGCTGTGTCATTTGACATCTCTTTTGCAATAGGGCTGTATAAAATTTTTAAAGAGGAAAACACAAATACATCATTACTTCGACAAGATATAGTTGTGTCCTATTCACCCTATGCATATTACTTCTCAGCTACAGAAGGAGAGTTCATACAATATGGCTGTATCAATGAGTTATTGTTGCTTAAAAACACAGTTTTCTCATGTAATATATAATTTTTATGGTAGCTATATGAAATTTAGGGTTTTTTAAATGATTACTGTGTCACGCTAAGGATTTTTAACTAATTGACTACACAATCTATGCATTAATAAACCCATGTTAATAATTTAGGTACTTTGTAATTTCCTATTTTTTAGTTTCCACTTTTTTTTCTTTATGTATGTATTTAATTTTTAATATCATAAGCAGCTCTTGTTTGTGGTAAATCCTTTTCCACTGAGATCTGGTACTACATGCCAGCTTGACTATGTGTCTTTTCATATTCTATGTCTACATTTTTTTATGAAATTAATATTCCTGTGAAACTTAGGAATTCTTTAATGTTGTTCTTTATTAAAAAAGCCTTCTGTGTGCAAGACATATAGGAGGGAGATGGACCAGTAAAATGCTTTTTGGCATTTTGCACATCAGCAGTTAACCAGAGTCAATTTGATTATTTCCTCCACATGTTGAAACACAGCTCAGAGCATTAAAGTCATTCTCCAGTGATTGGGACAAAAGTAGGTTAGTAGAGTGGGTTGCTAGGAAACCAGTGTCAGTGTCATCTATGACCTTGCAGAGCATAAAGAGACCATATAGATTTATTGAGCTCTGTGGCACATTGTCCAAGTCCTCTCTTGCCTGTCTTATTCTATTTCCATCTGCCATCATGCTGCTGTGCTCCCTCACACATGGACACATGCCCTCCTCCCCAAAAGCAGCCATGTACAAAGAGAAGTACCTCTGCTTTTTGAGACTTCCTAAAGCTACACTGTAATTATTCTGTTGCATTAAGCTACACCATAGTCTCTTAGCTAACTAGACAGAGAGAACAACATAAGCAAAACTGCATCCTTTTAACAACTGGTTTCATTACTCTGTGGCTGTGAGAAATATCAGTTCTGCTGGAAGCAGAATCATTAAAAATGTATAAACATCGCAAAATAATTCTGCTGTCACATTCAAAACATTTTTTCAAAGTTGCATCCACAGTTTTCACAGCTGAGGTGAGTTACAGTTAAACAATACATATTGTAGGGAGCTGTGACACTTGTCTTCCTGATTCCCCTTTTAGAAACAGCTAAAGGTTACAAGTAGGAAGGAAAACAAATGAAAACTTCATACTCACAGAAAGAAAATTTAAGAAAAATTCCTTTGAATATGCAAAATCTTCTGTAACAAGAATCTCTCTTCCTTTTAGGTAGCTTTAGGTGTTTACTGTTTAATGTTGATGTTTGTATTATAGAACTAGAAACCACATGCAGTGGGAGTAGATAATGAAATCCTAGTCAATTTATGTTAGCATTTCACTTTAGAGAAAAGGATCACATGACAAATCTCAGTTGAAAAGTACAATATTGGGTGTCTGGATTATTACATGGTCCTTTCCATAGCTCAAAATGGATATAGGCTATTTTGTCATTCAGAAATATTTGTGATAGTAGAGAGAAGGATCACTTTTCCTATTGAACCAAATTATCCATATTGCTTTCCCTTATCCTGTAAGGTCCCAAACGAGTGCTAGTGTGAGCAGGTCACTCTGTGGATACCACTGAACTCCATTTGTATTACTGCAGCTGAAAGATGCATTCCACTTGAAGGGCCTTCTTGGAGGCAATTCCTTGCTTCTTGCATTTAAAACCAGGGACTGCATAGTAGAACATTTCGAATGAGTGTATCTGTCTTAGAGGTTCTCAGGCACCATGGTGGGTGTGGGGACATCAAAATTGTAGGTTGTATGTGACTCAGTGCTGCCAGTAGATCAGGCTTCTTAACCAGTCCCAGCAAAAAGTAAGGAATTTAGTTGTTTGTTCATTTGTTATTGCTCCCTCTCATGTTGTGAAACATAAAAATGGGAGAAATGGTAATAGATCAGGCAGCTCTATTTCTTCTCTAAGAGCTATTGAATCTATGTGTGATGGGGCATAGAAGTGAGATACATAAACTACTTTGTTTTCCAACATGGTCTACATGCAGAATCCAGGGTCTAATGTCCAATCCAGGCCCTAGCCCACCCCAATGGTTCACCTGGCTCCTTAATTAGCTAGAAGAGTACCTGTGATTATTTTAGACTCAAAATTCCATGGAATATTCACACTTTTGCAGCTGGACATAACTGCAGGAACCTCTACCCTACCAAGAGACAGAGGATGTTTCACCCCACATTTATGCAGAAACCATGCCTCCTGCAATGGCAAGCTGTCCCTGATGTAGGCCATTAGTGTTAAACAGTGTCAAACATAACCTAGGTGTTATGGACATAAGATCTTAGGTTCTGCCATGTTTTTGCATCTGTCAGGTAATTAAAAAAAGGCTGCCCTAAGTTCTTAATTCAATTTATACTCTTTAGATCATTTAACTAATATGGATCCTCAGGTGTACAATGACAGAGAATTTAATTTTTTTCCTGTTATTTTTTATTATCCATATTGAACTATGTCCACAGGTGGCAGAATAACTGTATAGTTCCCTCAGTTTATAAATGAATAAACACTGTTGGAATCGTTCAAAGCCTCTCAACAGGATAAAACAATGTTTTGAAAGTTTCAGGCTTCAGTTAGGAGAAAGACAAGATACAGAAGGGAGATGTATAGCCTTAAGACAAAGACCTGAGTGAAGAGAAACCTCTTATATCTCAATCTGCAACCAGGGGCTTACTAGGGCTCTGACTCAGGCCAATGCGAGTGGCCACTTTTGTAGCTTTCTGTCCTACACAGCTAGCTGCTCACTCTGTGCCCTAAGGGATGGAATTTCATTAGCAGTATAACCCTAAAAGGGTCCTCTAAATTGACTTGAAAATAAGTTAGTATTATTTTCAGCTAATGAACAGAGATAAGACTATGCTTTTCAAATCTCATTAGACAGGGAAGAAAAAGTTTACATTAAAAAAATCTAAGAAAAAACTACGGAACTATAAATCTTCACTACTGCCAAACTTTTACTTTCCCACAGGTTTGACTTCCTTTTTTATTTTAAAAGAAACACTGATCTTTAAAGTGAATATTATCTCAGGAAAACAATTTCCTCATCACAATATTGTTGCTGTTATGCAAAGTGGGGGACTGTATTGTCCTCAGGGTTAGAGAACACGTAGTCTGGGGTTATAAATAATTAGTGTTTGAAAAGCAAAGTTGTATTACTGTTGGTCTTCTTCAGAGCAATAAGACCAATTGTACTCCTGATTGTCTTTTAAAGCAACAAGTAAAATAATAATCAGGAATTTCCCTTTTGCCTCATTTGGATTAAAGTTAATCTGAAGTTATGTCTATACGAATAAGTTAAGAGAGTACCCAGAAATAGCATTATCTATACTAAACTCCCAGATTAGTCAGTACTGTGCTTTGCCTTTTGCCCACAAGTACTCCTTGCTGCTTTTGGCTATTGTTCTCAATTTGAAGTACTTCAAGGAACATTAACATTAAGGAGTATGCATATACCTATGGTGTTTAGAGGCTACAGGGACAGAGGAATGAGGTGTCACATTGGGTATCAAGGATGCCATGGAAAACACACAGGAACCATTAGAAATCTGTGTGCTGTTGTGAGCTTTGATTTTACTCAAAGGAGGTGTGGTGTATAGGTTCACATTACTAGGGTGCTTCAGTGCAGGGACAGAAGATTTTTAGGAAAGACCAGGTAGGAAGATGTAGATGTAGAGTTACCCTTTGTGTGAAAGAACAACTTTCTGGAGCTCTATCTCTGTCATATTTACAGGACCTCATCCTCAAGGGGGACTTAATGCTCCTTGATATGTGGTGTAATAAAAACACAGCAGTCCATAACAAATCCAAAACCAATCCAGAAGTTTCCTAGTGTCAAATTCCTAATCAGTGCTTGTTGGAGCCATGTTGGAGATGCAAATATCAGAGGTAGCCTTGTTTGCAGTGACCATGAGATACTGGAATTCACAATTATGAGAGAAAAGGGAATGTTGCTCTTCTGGAGAGTGGGAAGGCTCTGCAGAGGCATGTGGACAGAATGTACAGATGGGTCAAAGTCAATGGTGTGAGGCAGAAGGAAGGGAACTTCTGGGTCCTGCTCTTAGGCCACAATAACCCCATGCTTCACTATGTGCTTGGGGATGAGTGTCTGGAAAGTAGCCAAGGGCAAAAGACCTGGGGGTGCTAGTAAAAAATATCCTTTGCTTGCATCAGCAATATGGTCAGCAGGACTGAGGGCAATGATTTTCCTCCTGTGCTTATCACCAGTAAGTCTACCCTTGACTGCTGTATCCAGATCTAGGCTTCTTACAGCTAGACAGTCACTGAGGTGCTGGAGTATGTCCGAAGAAGGGCAGTGGAGCAGGGGCTTCTCACAAGTCTTGTGAGAAGAAGCAGAGGGACCTGCTGTGTTTAGTGGAGAAGAGGAGGCTCAAGGAGGACCTCGTGGCTCTCTACAATTACCTGAAATGAGACTGTGGAGAGCTGGGGGTCAGCTTCTTCTACCAGGCAGCAAACAACAGCATAAGAAAAAATTTGCCAGAGGAGGCTTGGATTGGTTCTTTATCAAAAGGGTTGTCAAACATTGTAAGAGGTTGTACAGGGAAGAGATTGAATCACCATTCCTGGAGGTTTTAAAATATGTATAGGTGTGTTGCTTAGGGTTGTGCTTTAGTGGCAGACTTGACAGTTAAAAGTTAATGGCTGGAATGGATGAACTTAAGCATATTTTCCAGCAGAAAAAGTCTATGATTCTGTAAGAAGAGAGTATACAGAACGTAGAAGTAAGCATGGGAAATCTGAGACGAACACATCAAATCAGAGATATACATAGCATGCAAAAATTATGGTATGATTAGGAAAGACAAAGCTTATTGTGAGTGTGATGGCAAAGGCAACAAGAAAGGCATATACAAGCATATGTAATAAAAAGGAGAGTAGAAAAAGTATGTGCCCATTACTGAGTAAGTCAAGGGCATTGTTCAAGCAGAACATGGAAAAGGGTGAGAACCTAAATGCCTTTTTTGTGTTATAAGAAGGATCAGTCTTCAAGAACTGAAGATCCTTGAAACTGGAGCGCAGTGTGTTTGTTGAACGTCTGGAGCAAGGAAGACTTCCTCTTGATAGAAGAGGATCAAGTCATGGAATACTTAAGTGAGCTGAGCATACATAAGCCCATGGACGCTGATGTTGAGCACCTGAGTGCTGAGAAAGCTAGCAGATGTCACTGCAAGAACACCTTTAGCACTCTTTCAATGATCATGGCAAGTGGGAGTGACATCTGAGAACTGAGGGAAAGAAATTTTTGTCTTCAAAAAGCTCCAGAAGGAGGACCCTATAAACTGGTTTGGCTCACCTCCATTCCCTGTGAATGTGATGGAACAGCTAAACTTGGAAACCATTTCCAGAGTTATGAAAGACATAAGGGTAATCAGGAGTGGTCATCATGGATTCATGAAGGGAAGTTCATACTTCACCAACCTGGTAACATTCTGCAATGACAGGCTTGATGAGGGAAGAGCAGCTGACATTTCCCACTGTGACTTCAGCAAGGCTTTTTATACTGTCTCCTAGCAGATGACAGCAGTGAAGCTAAAAAAGAATGTGTGTAATGATCAGACAGTGAGATGGATTGAAATCAGGGGAATGGTCACTACTAGGTCTATCAATAATCTAGACTATGGGGCCGAGTGTAGCCTAAGCAAGTTTGCTGCTAACACAAAACTGAGAGGAGCACCTCAAAAAATGGTTAACAGGAATCTCATGAAGTTCAGAAAAGTGAAGCTGGAAATTCTTACCTGAGGGAGAATAACCCCATAGACCAGCATATGCTGAGGACCAGCTGACTGAAAAGCAGCTTCACAGAAAAGGCCCTTGGGTCCTAATGGATGTTAAGTTGAGCATGAACCAGTAATGTGTCCTTGCTGAAAGAACAAGGCCAACGGTATCCTGGGCTGCACTAGGAAGTACGCTTGCCAACAGGTCAACAGCACTGATGAAGTCACACCTGGAGTCCTTAGGCCAGTTCTGGACCAGTGCAAAATAGACACAGACATACTAAATATAGTGCAGTGAAAGACCATGGTGGTATGACCTGGTTTAAACACAGAAAAGCAAGGAAAACTACGTCTCTGAGAATATAATGGATTTAACCCAAAAAGGTTCAAAATACACCCCAAAACTTGATTAAAAACAAATGTTGTTAGATGTTGGTGCCAAACACTTGATATATTTTATTTAACAGAAAAAGAGGCAAAGAGAAAGGAAGAAAGGAAGAAAGGAAGAAAGGAAGAAAGGAAGAAAGGAAGAAAGGAAGAAAGGAAGAAAGGAAGAAAGGAAGAAAGGAAGAAAGGAAGAAAGGAAGAAAGGAAGAAAGGAAGAAAGGAAGAAAGGAAGAAAGGAAGAAAGGAAGAAAGGAAGAAAGAAAGAAAGAAAGAAAGAAAGAAAGAAAGAAAGAAAGAAAGAAAGAAAGAAAGAAAGAAAGAAAGAAAGAAAGAAAGAAAGAAAGAAAGAAAGAAAGAAAGAAAGAAAGAAAGAAAGAAAGAAAGAAAGAAAAAGGAAGGAAGGTGCGGAAGGTGCGGAAGGTGCGGAAGGTGCGGAAGGTGCGGAAGGTGCGGAAGGAAGGAAGGAAGGAAGGGCGGAAGGAAGGAAGGGCGGAAGGAAGGAAGGGCGGAAGGAAGGAAGGGCGGAAGGAAGGGAGGAAGGAAGGGCGGAAGGAAGGTGCGGAAGGTGCGGAAGGTGCGGAAGGTGCGGAAGGTGCGGAAGGTGCGGAAGGTGCGGAAGGTGCGGAAGGTGCGGAAGGAAGGAAGGAAGGAAGGAAGGAAGGAAGGAAGGAAGGAAGGAAGGAAGGAAGGAAGGAAGGAAGGAAGGAAGGAAGGAAGGAAGGAAGGAAGGAAGGAAGGAAGGAAGGAAAGGGACACAGTGAAGTGTAGAAGCATAACACCCTTCTGAGGGTCCCAATGATTGTTCCCCTCCATCTGGTCTTGGTGTTGGGGATCCTCTACCATCCACCACCAAAAAGTATAGAATCCAGAGGATTCATATACCTTTGGACCAGGTGGGAATGCCCAGGTGCCTCCCCTGGACAGAGCAAATTTGTCACTGTCTCTTGCAACACTGAGGATCTGTTGCATCATGTACAATGCTCTGGTTTAAGGTTTGGGACCCCCTTTGTGAGGAGCCTTTGATGGGTTATAACACCCCTCTGCTGTCCTTCACGTGGATGTGGCTTTTCCCAGGGTGAAGGGCCTCACAGCTGAACTGCTCAGCACAGCAGAGGACAGGGGTTAACTGCCTCTGAACAGAGGTTTTTTCACCACACACCCAAAACCTCCTCTCCCCTGACTTTTTTGTTCCAGGGTCCATTCGAGTCTAGCAGCTGATAGCCTTGGGGTGTGGTCTCCACCCCAGAGGTGCTAAGCTTCATCCCTCTGTGAAACTATTCTTTCCCCAGCTCCCAGCCCAGACTTTTATCTGAGTCATTTTATCTCATCTCCATCAAGGAGCAATGCAGGGCTTTTGTCAGGGACACATTCAGAGTGTGGTGGTCTGTCTTCAGCTTCTATTATACAGTTTTGCTATAATAGACAAAAGTCCCTAATGAAAATGTTTAAGCCATAAACGATAACATTTCATTCTCTGACATACAGCAATATTAAAGAATTTGGCATCAAAAGAGGTGAGGAAGGGCTGTGAGAGCTGGTTTTGTTCAGCCTTGAATAAGGGGGCTTGGGAGAAATCTTCTCATGTGTATGAATACCTGAAGCAAGGGAACACAGAGGATGACACCAGGCTCTTTCTAGCAGTGTCCAGTGACAGGATCAGGGTAAATGGACACTGAAACATGAGAGGTTCCCACTGAACATCAGGACACTTTTTCACTGTGAATTTGAGCAAGTGTTGGAACTTATTGCTCAGGGTTGTTGTGAAGCCTCTGTCTTTGGAGATGTTCAAAAGCTGCCTGGGCATTTTTTTTTTCAAAGTTGCATCCACAGTTTTCACAGCTGAGGAGTCTTAAGATTAAACAATCACATACTGTAGGGAGCTGTGACACTCTTGTCATCTGTAATTGGCTCCAGATTACATTGTTTGGACATGTGGATTGGAAAAATGACCTCTAGAGAGCCCTTGAATATCTTGAATCTTGGCCATCTTGTGATGCTCTTTCCAGACCCATTTCATTTATTACAAATATGGATGGCTGACATAACAGAAACTCAGAAGACTCTAAGTTTTACCAGCTGATTGAAATTTGCCATCTTTGTCTTGGATTCTTTATCTAGTATAGTGACCTAGAGACTCTGTTTCAAAGTACTCAGTTTTAGTATCCATCTGTGCAAGTAGCAAGATCAGGAGATGTATGAAAACCTTGCTAACTGCTGTTATTAGTACAGAAAGAATCATAATGAATCATAATCCCTAGATCAGGGCAACATTTGATGTGAACATGGGCTGGGGAATGAATGGATCATGAGCAGTTCTGCTGAGAAAGAGTTGGAAGTGCTGGGATGAGAGCTGGGATGAGAGGCTGGATAAGACCCATCAGTGGTTATTGCAGCGCCAAAAGCCAGCCCTATCCTGGCCTGCATGAAAAGCAGTGTGGCCAGAAAGTCAGGGGAGGTGATTCTGCTTCTCCACTCTCTTGAGACCCCACCTAGAGAGCTACATCCAGCTATCCTAGCTCAGGAAGGATATTGGCCTGCTGGAGTAAGCCCAGAGAAGAGCCACCAAGATGGTTAGAGGGAATGGACCACCCTTCCTCTGAAGAAAGACTGAGACAATTGGGGGTGTTCAGGCTTTTTGTACCTAAAGAGGGCTTACAAGAGAGCTGGAGAGGGACTTTTTACAACAACATGTAGTGACAGAGCCATGTCTTTAAACTAAAAGAGGATTGCTTTAGACTAGAATGAAATTCTTCACTGTGAGGCAATGGCAGAGGTTGCACAGAGAAGCTGGCGATGTCTCATCCCTTGAAATCGTACAGGCCATGTTAGATGGGGGTCTGGGCAATCTGGGCAGTCTAGTAGAAGATATTCCTGCCAAGACAGCAGGTTGGAACTAATGGATGATCTTTAAGATCTCTTCCAGCACAAACCATTTTATGATTCTAGGCAGTGTGTTAAAATATTAACATGTATGATCTAATACTTTCTGAACACTTATTGATTTTAATTGCATGGGGTGTACACTGGCTTGAGACTTCTGATCCTCATTCAGGCAAGAGATACATCTTGAGAAAAAAAATCACAGGAAGAAAAAGTTTTAATTTTTTTTGGTAGAGCTAGGCCCATTTGAATGGTATAGTTAGGCTGGAAGTACAGGAGATTCTCAGGCCAACCCAGCAATGTCAGGCTCTCAAGCCCCTGTCCTCTCTAGCGGTTTTCTCAACCATCACAGTGCCACATCAGAGATGTCACCAGGCACATCAAAGAGCACCTGCCCAGCAACCTTCCCTGAACCATCCATCAGCTACATATGGCTCAAAATTTACACACTGGCCACCCCTGCAACATATGGACAGAGTTTTGCAAAAGTGTAGCCAGAAATTGTCCAAGCAGTTTTATGTCAAAGGGAACTGGAGGATGTCAGTTTTCATTTGGAAAGTTACTACAAGAAACACTGCACCAAATTACAGTGTGAGTCTGGGCCCTCTCCCCTAACAAGCATCAGAATAGTGAGCCCTCCCTGCACAGGACAGGTATGTGAATTTCCCTGCTGTTCCTTCCCATGGTGCAATCCCATAATCCCACAACCCCATGACCAAGACCATTCAGCCCCAGCTTTTTGGCCCTCAGGATTCATACATCCATGCGTACAGCACCCTTGCAAATGTCCATCACTCAAATGTTTTTGAAAGTATTATCTTCTATCTGTCACTTGCCATAGAAAGCTTTATTTTGGGGAAAAAGTCAGCCTGCAATGGAAAAATATGTGACTGTTACTAGGAGTTGTGAGAAATGTACTCAGATCTTTAGATTGTGGATAGACAACCATGTAAGGATCTAACTTTTTTTTTAATAAATCTGCTTTCAGAAGCACCTTGAAGAGTGCCACTGCAGTGTAGCTCAGATATTGAATGACAGTACTACCTTGGCACCCAGATGAGTATTTAGAATTATGCATCCTTCTTTTAAATGTGGTTTAGATCAAAATTAGAAGTAAGGAAGAGATATAGAAAGTTATTTTTATAGTTAGCTGGCCAATATTATATACACCCAAAATATTGTTAGGCCTGTTATTTTAGAACACTGATGTTCAAATGGATGCAGATATCTTAATTTCACCTACTCATCAGATTATTTCTGTGAATTTACTAAAGTGACCCTTACAACTAGAGATTGATATTCACAACAGAAGTTTGATTTTTAACTCAAAAATTTGAAGAATTAAATGTCCCATAGAAGGATTGTTAGTAATCACCCTGTGAATATTCTGCAGACTGCATTTTTTTACTGATTCAACACCTCACTCTCAGATTTTTTTACCTTTTTTCCCCGAGCTTTTTTCTCCTCTTTCCCAATATTCTTTTTAATTTTTCAGACCCATACATGGCTGGATATAATATATTGAATGGTCAGAAAAACTATTATTCCTTTTCTAGTGGCTTATTTTTCTGCCAGTTTGATGAAATGAATCTGTTCACAGTGGGGTCTAAATCATATCATGACCACTGAGTATGCTCAGGAAAGGGAACAGAGCTTTGTCTCTCTGTTGGTGACAAAGAGTTATCAGATTAACTCAACACATCTATGGTGCCTACCATACCCAATTAATATTTAGGTCTCTAAAAGCTTATAGATACACATATACTATATGGTATTTACACATGAATCAAGTGTAACTGGGATTGACGACATTAATCCTGTATATATGATCCTGGCCCCATAAAACCGTGTGCTCTAGGGGAAGCAGTAGTAGGTGTATTTTGCAGTGTACAGTCCTAGTGCTCCCTGTCAGTGTGCTGCTGATCGGTAAGGCCCAGTTTTCATGCTCGGGATTGTTCTGGGACTCACCATCCCCTTGTTACTGGGGATGCTTTGGAAAGCACAAGGGCAGAGAAGCCCACAGCAGTGCACCCTGCTCACAGCTGGGGCAGCGCACGGGCAGAGAGCCGTGCAGGGGTGCTGAGGGTCACCCTGCTGTGCTTCCTGCTCCTCTGCTGTGCGTGTTCAGTGCTCTACTGAACCCTTTGCCTTAGCTTCTGAACATATTTGTGTACCCTCAGCCCTCGTCAGGAGGAAGGACAGCCTTGAGGCTTTGAGAGTGTCTTCTTAGCTGCAGGGATTATGGTGGTCAGACAAGAGCAAATAGCAATTTTCTGGATGCCACCTGTAGAGAACATCTTGGAAGTACTTTCTCTGGCAGGAATGCCAAAGTCAAGGGAAGGTCACTCACTCTAATACAACTGGATCAGAATGATTCAGCCTAGTACTGGAATCTGTGTTATTATGTTTAATGAAAATACATTTAAATTTCTTCAAAATTTCTTCTTGATATTAAACCCCCCAGGGTGCAACGTATTCCATCTTAGTTACTCTACCTTTATAGTCTGTAACCTGTCAGCAAAAGAAAGGCTTAATGTATGTGCCATGCCTTAACACCTTTTAAAAAAATAAGTATATCTTTCTGCCTAAGACTGTTTTATATTAGGCCATTAGATATACCGAATAAATGTAAATAATATAGTTTTTATGAATATATGTTATGGTTGCACATATAAATTACTTCAGCTTTGTTTTAAAACAGCTCACAGAATTTCTATCTTATTTTAGGACAAACAAAAATGATAAAACATGATCTTACCCTGCAGTCTATGGGACATAAATATGTATTGCAATGTACAAATAAATGGAGTCTGGGTACAGAATACCTTGTAAATGTCTAATTTGAAGATTACAAGGAGGAGCGCTATTGAAGTGGAGAAAAAATTTAAGAGTTCTGAAATAAATTTCTGTAATTTTGAGGCAGAGTCACTGAGGCAATCAGCTTCAATGTAGTAAAGCTAAACCATGCAAAATGGCTTAATTCTTGGAGCAAGGGCTGCTTTACCTCTTATATCTCTTATTCAATGAAAGGTATCACTGTAGAGGACTATCCAGGTGACATTGCTAAAATTATTCAGTACAGATCACATCCTCAGGAATGCAGAGAACTAGCTTTTGGCAAAACAAACCTTTTAGAAGATTTGCCCTTTCAGCACAAAAACCGGTGTCAAAAAGACTCACAACATACTTCATAGTTTTCTGGCCTCTGTGTTGGGAGAGGAAACTAACTTGTATTTGCAAGACTTTTACATACTTTGTTAGGAGTGCAGAACAAATTACCTTACTGGGCCATGGGAATTGGAAGTCACAAGCAATAAATGAAACAAATGCATGTTTTCATTCCCTCTCTCTACCCTTCTCTTTTTCCTTCCAAGGTAGATAGGCAAAAGCACTAGGCAATAGCAAAGTGTTTCTTTTGGACTTGCTTCAAACCATGCAGTTTAACATACAGAGCTTATGGCTGAGGGTTGTCAGTGATGTTAGGTGTCAGGGCAGGGCTGGCAGCATCCAAAGCTGCAATAGCCAGAGAGGATCTGCAGATCCTGTGGTTGGAATTTCGTTCTGCAGAGAGATTAGGGGGTAGCTTATTCTTCTGATGTTATCTCCTAGGACCTTTCTACAAAATTCTTATTTCTTACCCCTTTTCAAAATAAACAGATCATATGACATATGACATATCAAATGACATAATTTTTCAATAAAACAAGCACACAAAACCCAACAACAGCAAACCAAAGACAAATAGTGCTTATTATAGGGTCATGCGTTTCATTATTTCCTACTTCTCTTCAAGCTGCCAAACAGGGCCCAAATTCAGCAATGGCTAATATTGCACGTTGTTAAGCATAGATGAATTAATGTTTTTTAACTTTATTGCATTGCTGTGAAGTTCAGCAATATCATTCCTAGCAATAAAAACATTTTGAAATCAACAGGTCAGACAAAATAGATATTACAACATGCTCATGATTCTACCAACTGTATTTCATTTTTTTACACTACGGTTATTCTGTGAGGAGAAATCAAGGTATTTCCCTCTGAGTTTTCTTGTGTCATAAATATTTTATTATGGAAATAGGCAGTGATTAGGTGAAGGTGCTTCCTACCTGGACAGCCTTTCATAAAGCATGTTCATATACTGAGGTGTCAAAGTCAGGCTAAAATATCAGCCAAAGGTGGCAACAATATTCAGGTATGTGCTTATGACTATGCAATATAGTGACTGAAGAATGTGAAAGAGTTGAAGTTGCTAACAAACTGTAGCTAGAAGCACTTCATGTCACTTTAACATTTGAAGGACCTACAGAACAAGTTGTTCATGCAAATTCACAGTGGAATGCCATAAAGAGCAGCAAGTCAGTGAGCACTGCTTTGACAAAAATTTGCTTGAAATCTGTCAGAAACCTCTCCTTAATTCTGGTTGAAATGTACCATCCATGGATTGCTGGGTTGCCCTGAAGGGTGGGGCATTTTTTTTTCCACTATCAATATGAAGCAGTAGGGCATATATTATTACAGTCTGGAATATTTGCTGAAAGGGATGCCACTACGTTGGTTCTTGTACTCTTGAGTTTATAAATGCATATGTATATGTAAAGATAGGTTCTGTCTTTCTGATCTTCATCCCTCATTACAACATACGGTGATGCAGAGTGGAAGGGTAAGAGCCATTGTGGGAAGAGATAGCAGTCTAAACAAAGGCATGTTTAAATGGCAGATGCAGTACTAACCTGGAGGTTTTTTTTGTTTTGTTTTCGAACTGTATAGTGACTTGCAACTGAAAACAGATTTAGACTTATATAGAGATGACATATAGGTCTAGAGATGACAACACATTTCCCCAGCAGCTGTGATGCACTCATTTGGCACTCTGCAGCACTGCTGCTGCCTGCAAAGCACATGGCTCCCTTGACCTTACACCCTCCCCCTGATCTTGTTTGGGAACTGTTGCCACAAGAACTGTGAGATAGGCACGCAGGCTGAAAGAGTCAGGTGGAATTTTGTTTTGCATTCCCTGACAGACCACTTTTTCCTTTTCTTTGCAAGATTCTTTATAATTGTATCCTTCCCTCCGTCCCTTCACTGCCCTTTATTTTCTCCTCTTTCTTGCTATGGTAGCTCCCACAGAGGCCAGGGTGGCGCTTACCACACAGGCAGTCCTGGTGCCTAACTTGTTTATTCTGCTGCAGCAGACATCTGCAGCAGCACCTGACCTTTCCTAGCTGTGCAGCACAAAAAGCTGTTCCTATTTATAAGAACCATATTTAAAAAGAATAATAAATTCCAGGCTAAGGATCTATGCCTCACCATATCCTGCCTGAGACCAAACTGCTCTGGTACCACGAAGTACACTTTCAGTGGTGTCACATTCAAAATATACCACCTCAAGTAGCACGTTTGGTGCATACTATCATCTTACAGTATTTTTTACAATCTGAGGTGTCTGATACACAGAGTAACCTTTCATTGTTTATCTTCTAAAAGTAGGGCGATGTGACCACAGCCTCTTTTTAGGTAATTGTAGGGAACTAAATTGCCCCGCCCCCTTTTCTCCGGTTCCCTCAGCTCTTTCTCATCAGCCTTGGGCTCCAGACCCTTCACCAGCTCTATAACCCTTCCCTGGAGATACCTCAGTGTTTTCTTTTGAAAATGAGGGGCACAAAACTGAACGTTTAGAGAACTCCTCTGCCATTATTCACTGACTTCAGTACCTGTCGATGTGCTCACTGAGAGCGGACGGCTCTGTCACGGCTAGCCCAGAGCAGCGACAGGCGCCGTAAGGGGGGTCAGTCTGCGAGCAACGCAGGCAGTACTGACTCCTGTGAGTTCTTTGCCTAGCAGGGGCCCGTGTGAGCGATGGAGATTCGACAGACAGTGGAAGGAAAGGAGGAAACAATTCCAGACGAACAGAGGGTTTATTACAAACACCTCTCCAGCCCGGGACTGTTCGGGGTGAGGAGGGTGCAGGGGGTTTTTGTCAAGGGCGAGTCAGGGGAGGGCAAAGGGGGTGGTCAGCCACTGCTAGCCAACCAGGGCAAGTTGCTAAGGGACCCGGGGGTAAGAGAACATATTTTGGGCTAATCAGGAGAGAGTGGGAGGGGTTTTACAAAGGCGGGAGAAATAACAGGCAGCTAACCGTGTGCCGCATAACAGGTGCAGGAGTCATGTGAGTTAAACAAAGGAACAATCGGGGGTGGGGTACAGAGAACCCAACGAGTACAAAATTATACAAAGCATAACTGATTAAGTTAACACACTGCCACAAGTACCCATCTCTTCAGTTGAGATCTTTTACCCATTTTTAACTGAAATAAAAAAAGATGAAAGAGGAAGGGAGTAGGAAGAAAGCCAGTAGAAGATCCAAAATTTCTACTCTGGTTCAGACTGGGAAGGTCTTCTCCATTTAATCTTTCTTCTTTGACTCAAGATTTTGACCTTGACTTGTTTGGTTATTGTATACAGTAAACGTTTTGCAATTCCAAAATCATGACAAGAGCAACACAATGCAAAGTTCCAATGAATATATTGCCTTGCACAGGTGCTTTTTTTTTTTCTTTTTTTTTCTTTTTTTTTCCTTTTTTTCTTTTTTTTTCTTTTTTTTTCCCTGATACAAGGACACCTTCAGAAAAAGTCTGTTAGAGTGGAAAACAAAAAGTCAGCCTTTTTGGTTTTCCACACAGACCTCACATTTCTACTATGATTTCTTCCATAGAAAGTTCTTTATCACCATATAGAAAATCTTCCAATCTTTAATAGTAATCATGACTCTATCAACATTTGAACTCTGTTTCAGGAAATAAGCAGCTGTCTTCCTCATCGTTCCACCTCCACAAACAAAATACTGGAGCTACGCCACCTGTAAAAGACACGGCAGTAACTTTCTTTTCTGTGTAATGGGAATATCAGAGCACACCCAAGCATGGAGTTTAGATGAAGCCAGAGTAGCTTTTTTTCTTTTCAGTTAAAAACTAAAACTATAAACACCCTTAGCTCCCCAAACAACATATTAGCAGAAAATCTACAATTTCCTTGAAAAAATACACTCAACTCTTTTTAGAGGTAGATTAGATGAAAAAAATCTTGCTAATTAACTAATACCTGCTATTTCCTGGGCTCTACTCATTGCAAATGCTTTTGTAATTAGCCTTCTAAAAGAGAGGCTCCAACAGATAAAACCAAATAATATGTTCCATGTCAGATATTTTTCTAGTTGAAGAAAGAAAATAAGCCAACGCCTTGCATTTCTCTTGCTTGAATCCACTTTCCCACAACAGTGAAAGGAACAGGGATGATTAAGTAGCCCAAATTGTGGCAGATTTCTGTATTCAAAAGGAATATGTACTTCTGCTATATGCTAGGAGCCTTTAATTTGGAATCAGTAATGCAGCTGACAACCCTAAGCATGTGGAAGAAAAGGTTATCAGTAGTTGACATGAATTCACCAAAGAGAAGACACATTCAGTGAGTCTCATGGTCTCCTGTCATGACATTATTGACTAGTTGAGGGGAGAGCAGTGGGTGTTGTCCACCTTGACTTCAGCAAGGTGTTTCTCACTGTCTCTTATATGTCAGAAAGAATGGACTGGGTGAGTGGACACTGGAATGGATTGAGAACTGGCTGAATGGCAGGGCTTAGAGGGTTGTGGTCAGCAGGGTCTGTAACAAGTGGTGTTTCCCTGGGATTAGTACTGGGCCAAGTCTTATTCAGCATATTCATCAGGGAGCTGGAGGAAGGGGCAGAGTGTACCTCCTACCAGTTCTCTGATGATACAGAATTGGCAGGAGTGTCCGATGCACGAGAGTGTACAGACTGGAGAGCTGGGTTCAGACAAATCTGATAAAGTTCAACAAGAGAAAATGCAGTGCCGTGCACTTTACAAGGAGTGATTCCATGCAACGGTACAATATAGGGGCTGACCTGCTGGAAATTAGTGGTGGACAACAAACTGTCCATGAGCCACCCTTGTTACCAAGAAGGCCAATGGTATCCTGGGGTACATTAGGAAGACAGGGGTCAGTGTGTTGAGGGAGGTGATCCTTCTCTGTTCTGCCCTGGTGAGGCCATATCTGGAATGCTGTGTCCAGTTCTGGGCTCCCCAGTTCATGAAAGACAAAGAACCATTGAAGAGGTTGCAAAGATGATTTAAGGACAGGAGCATCTCATTTATAAAAAAAACTCAGGGAGTTGTGTCTGTTTAGCTTCAAGAAAGACAAAAAGGGAATCTTACCAATGCAGACGAATATCTTAGAGGTGAATTTGAAGAGAATGGGGCCAGGGTCTCTACAGTGCTGCCCAGTGGCAGGACAATAAGGGGCAATAAGCACAAACTGAAACACAGTTCCATTCAAATATGAGGAAAAACTTTATTTTGAGGGTGACAAAGCACTTGAATAGCTTGCCCAAAGAGGCTGTGGAGTCTAATTTTCTCTAATATTCAAATGGATATGATTCTGTACGACCTTCTCTAGTGATACTGTTTGTGGATGGGGGTTGGAGTGGATGATATTCAGAGACCCCTTTCAAATCCAGCTATTCTGTTGATTCTGTAGCATAATGTAGAGCAAAAGGTAAATAAATTCATTACAAATACCTTTCAGTCACAAATGACATGAATAACAGTATTGTAAGAAACTATTTTGTTTTACAATGTTGTTTGACCTTTAGAAGTGATAGAGGGCTGATTTACCATTTAGTATTCTCATACTGATTAGTTAGAAATATATATTTCTAACTATGATACATCTTTAATACAAAAAATATTATCAAATATTAAAGGAAGAATGTTTTAGGGGGACAGATATATTTTAAAAAATCCATTTATCAGTCTAAAGGGCCACAATGATTTGTTATATCTAAGACATGACCAGGGGGAAAGATTTCACAAAGGTTCTCTTTACTAACTGCTAGAAAAGAAGATGTTGAGTAGTCCTTGAATGTCCCCTTATTTCATCAGAACTACAACAACAAACTACACTGGTACAATTATATTTCTTTGAATGTTCCAGGATATACATTTGATGTTAACAGCCAGTCTGTGGTTTTGTGTATCTCAGCAGGGCGAGGACAGACACAGGTCTTAAGGGAGGCATCAGAAGATGTTTTCTTTAATTGTGTTTTAATGAAATAAAAGTCTTGCTCTGACAGGAAGACTTTTTATTCCCAAGCTACAATCACAAACTGTTCAAGATTTTCCCAGAATACAGAACCATGTTTAAAACTTACTGTAGCTTACTTCAATGGAATTTCTTTCATCCTATGGTCTAAACTTAATCAAGATGAAAACAGATGCAGATTTATTGAGTTTTGGGGTTTTCTGTCTATTAAAAAAAAAAAAAAAGAAAAAGGAAGGGAACAAGAATAACATTCAAGAACAACTGCTTTCTTTGCAATGACCATTCAGATAAAAAAATATAATGAACATCTTTCTAATCCAGTTGTATCTTTCATAACTGATTGCTTCAGCAATCAATACTAACTGCCATTTCTATTGCATGTTGCTAGGCCAAGTACTATTGAAATGGAGTTTGTACAGAAAGAACAGTGGAAGGTCAAGAACTGAATTTGATAACACAGACTAGGAGGAGTTTTGAACTCTTTTCTCAGTAGAGCTTTCCTGATGAATATAATGTTTATAATTATCCATTAAAGACATTAAGACAGTATTCATTCCAAGAAAAACTATAAAAATGTATCACTGCTCATTGATTTTCTTTCAGTGAACCATAAAGAACCAGCATAATTTTAATTTAGAAATTTACCTCAGCTTATAGTGAAGAGTGAAGGAATATTTCTTGAACCACAGCAGCTGTGAACTCAAACTGCTAAGGTTGCACTAGTATGCACGAGGAAGAGCAGAAATAAGTCAGCTGTAGGAGATGAAGGCAAGCCAAGTACTTCTTTCATTTGAAGTACTGCTGACTATTGAGGGATTTGAAACAATCATGGTGACTTCTGTTGGTCTTTTAGGACCATTAAAAGGTCTTCAAGGCTTGCGGCAGGTGCCCAGCTGTACAGGTGCCAGGCGTACAGTGCCAGAAACTGCAGGAATTCTTCTGGAGAAGGTTTTCTTCATTAACTCCTCACATCAACAAATTGAAGAAATACACATTGGAGTTTTTAATTTTAGTAACTCTAAATTTCATGAATTGTGCTGTTTCTATACACTTGATACTGAGAAGCATATGCTGTTGATGCACCTGCATACCCACAAACACAGATGATTCAAAAAATCTAAATGACCTGCAGAAAGGACTCTTGCAGTAACTACATATTTACCCTAAAATCTTATTGTCTGAAAAGTCAAAACAAATGATGGAAGAGATCAATTTAGGACAAATGAAATAAAAGAGAGTTAGGAAAAAAACTGCACAGTGAGGGAAGTATTGCAGTTATATTGTCTGTAATCCTTCTCAATAATTTCAGCTGTTTAGTTTTCAAGTTATTTTGAGGTATTTCAGTTTTAGAAGTGGTCTGTGAAAAGTTGTCCCAACTGCTACTTTTGCTTCTCCAGGAGACTGAGAAAGGCAGATCAGGTACTCTCCAAGTACTGTTGGAGAAGATTGGTGTTGATTTTTCCGTGTCATATTTAAAGCTGAAGGTGCCACAATACATAGGATTCTTTTTTAATCCATTTCCTTAAAATCTCAGGGGTTGCTTGTTTTTCATGTGGAAATTACTGCTTTGTTGCCAACCAAGTCTAAGATATAACCCACAGTCTGGCAATGCAAAACTGTTTCTAGACCTCTTACCTCATCAGCCTTTAAGTGTCAAGCAATGCCAGATGACCATGTAACACAGGTAGAATGAAAAGCCATGGTGAAATACAGATGACCAAGCAAAAGTGGTCCTAACAATGGGCTGGTCTGCTGGACTGTGGGTTCTCTTCTGGAGACTGCCTCTAAATTTTCTCAGTGACAGCCAATCTTAACACCTGCATCAGTTATATATTTTCTAGTTTCAGAAGCCCTCTTGTATAACAAACAAGAACACATTTCTAGTGTAAATTTGCAAATAATGTAGATTTTCATAAATGGAAAGCATCTGAGTACAATCCAACTAGCAATGATGTTTGTAAGCCAAGATTTTATTATCATCATAATATTATCACATCTAAATTAACACGTTATTGCTGTAAGAATTGAGTGCTAGGTGGTAATTTTTAAAATCTGCTTTAATTTTGCCATCAGAAACCATGCTTTCTTTGGCTGGTTGTAATCAAAGTTAGCTCTTCGTTTTTTGAAAAAATTCAGTAGCTGAATTATCCACAAATAAGAACAGCATACACCTACCAAAATTTGAAATTAAGACAGTTTGGGTTCTAATTCTCTAAATATAATTTCCTAAGACAGAAGGATTTATGTTGTATCCTTTCAGCTAAGTTCTTTAGTATGTCATACAAGGTTTCCTTCTGAGTTTTATGCATGTTAGATCTTCATTAGAGTGTATATATATCATCCTTCTTAGCAGGATTATTAATGTAATTTAACGATGGTATGCTGCTTTTGCTATTGCTAAGCAATGGCACCTGAACAGAAGTCTGAAAATTTGTTTCCCATTGTCATGTCTAACACCAGATGAATTTACACAAAATTCTTGATCCTCACTGCAGGGGAAATTTCTCAATGCATTCTTTTGATTGTTACCTAATATTGCTGGGAATTGCCTTTCTGCTCCTACTCAGTTGAAGAAGACAGTAGGATCAGATTGTAACAGTACAAACAGAACCATTCCCACAGAGTGTCCCCTGTTTCTTTAAACTGACACTGGAGTTAATTTGGTTACAGTTTCTCTCTGAGGACTTCTGCAGGCAGAACTGCAAGACACAGTATTGGCCTTGATTGTTTTTCTGGGAAACAAAATCACATTAATAAGTAGTTGCAATTAGGAATAAGAGTATGTCTAAACACTGGTTGCTTTGTCCTACGTTACAAATAAAAATGTCCATGAAACAAATAATGTTTTAGTCTCACAAATCAAAGATTAGTCTTCATCCATGAAAGTATCTCAGTAACTGAAACAGTATTTGATTAATCTTTATCTACTACTCTGGATCACAGACATATTTTATTAATATTTCTCTTCATTTTGCAAGTATGTACTTAAGAACTACCTGGTTTTTGTTTTAATGATTGCTGGAAAGATCCCAAAAGAAATAAATATAATACTTTTATATCTATTCATTCTCTAAAAAAACCCTCAAAAATCTGAGAAGTATTGTGAGAAATTTGAAAATATTCCACACAAAGTGATCCTATGCAAGGGAAAAGAAAACAAAGCAAAATAAATAATTTCATCTTAACCATAGACAAAACAAAAAACAAACCCTAAACCAAATCATGGTGGTGTAAAGTGGTGTAGTGTGAATGATTCATGGATGGTTAAGTGGTAGGCCATAAGCAATCTAGAAATGTAGAATAGCTTAGTTTTTGAAGGTTTAAGGTTGTAATTTGTTCCTGTTCTTTGCTCAAGGCAGGAATAACTTAGATCAGGACCTTGTCCAGCTGTATTTTGAATGTTTGCTAAAATGGAGACATATTTGATTTTACAAGGACAGAAATAAAATTCTTTCTATTCGGGTAGCAGAGTTTGTGAAAAAACCTTCATAATCAAGCTATTTGCATTTGTGAAAAAAGGAAATTTCTGTGAGTTTCATTAAATTTTAAAGAAACAAACACTGTTTACATAGTTTTAAATTTTCTTTTGAAATTTATAACAAGTGCATCAGGTTTTCAGTCTTGGATTAGATGCAAATGTCAAATGAATATAAGATTTTTTTATTATGTCATTAAAAATAAAAAAGGACAATGGCTGTGAACACAAATATTTTCCTGGAGATTTTATATTTTTTTTTCTTTACAAAGTAGCAGAAGTGTTTTCCAATGTTTCATATTTTAGTGATGCAGTCAGGTTAATTAAACACACGTATTTAATTATATTTAATATTTGACTATTTTGCCTACATTGTAAAAACCTGGAGGAAGTCACAGTGAATGTGTCATGAGAAGGGTGAGAAGGTTTAATACAGATAATACCTGAGGACAATTGAGAGGAGCAGCCTTCCTTCCCCGTCTCCACGATGTGGAAGCTTCTCCGGACCACATGAGGTGCTTCATTTTATCCTGTTACCTTTTAAATCAGCTTTTGCAAACTCTGTGCCATGATGAACATGGGCCTAAAGTTTTCAACATTAATATGGTGTTGGTTTTGTGGATTGAACAGGTGAATTTTCTAAACTAAAGAGATATGCTTGAAGAGATGGGCTTGGGGTTTTTTGCATGGACTAGATCACTCTTCCTAGCTAGATGAACTTTTGTCTAGGAGTTATAAAAATCAGACGAGATTTCATATCTGGAGAGAGATAGATATGGGTTATTTTATATTTATGTATGGGTAGGATGCTCTTTCCAATAATTACTATTAAACTCTTCAAAGATAGCAGTCCATAAGGACTTCATCTTAAACTGATGAAGAATGAGTGCTTTTAATTGCTTCTGTGCCATTCTCCTATTCTAATTGTGCTATGAAAATTCTAATTTATCATTGCAATCCTCAAACATTTTTGTAAATCTATCAGAACTGCTGTCCTCAGGGAAGTCTTGTAGCTATGAGCTAAAGTTTAATAAAACATTAACTTAAGTATATTTATTTTTTCAGTCCTTTCTCTTAAAACAGAGTAAACATCTGTGTTCATGTCCCTGTAGAAACTTCTTGAAGTTTTTTGACATTTTTTAGTTCCTTTTCATTTCTGCTCTTTACAATGTACTACAGCTGTTTGGAGAGGTAATACATAACATTTATTTATTAGTTTCAGTAAGATTTTTTATATCATAAACATGAAATTGAATTTTATCTAACACACTAATTTTGATTAAAAATAAAAAACTTGCAGAAGAGCTAATCTTTACCAAAGCCATTGGTAGTTTTCAATACAAAATACCAAGTCTTAATAATTTCTGTAAGACTCAGCTACGATACTCATGATAATTCTTATGCCAGCACCTTGATTATTTCACTTAGATAACTGAGTAGTTAATTATGAAAGAGTTTGAATCTGATTACTTTTCTTGCAAGGTCATTTCTTATAATTTTTTTTAAGTGAAATAATGGTGTAATACATCATTTTGCATCAAAGAATAATGGATGAATCCTTTTTATCCTTTCACTCCTAGTTTTGGAGGCAGGATTCAAAATGTGTGTTAAAATAGCTGCACTATGCTATCCTTTGATCAGTATGCATTAGAGTTAGTTTCTTATTAGTTCCTCTGACATTTGAGTAAGAAAAGGCTGATAACCAAAACATGAATCTATACTTTCTTTTCATGAGCCAGTTATGTTTAAAATGACAAAAACTATTTACTACCCTCAGTTTTGGTATTTGTTGCATTTTTGCTATTAGTAAGAAATAAATAAAAAGACTTTCAAATGTCTGTTGTAAAGCTAAGTCCCTTTTCCTTGTTTGTACTCTTTTTTCATAAATTCTACCAAACAGGTGTATATGTTTTTTGTCAGCTGTATTTGTCACTGTACAAGCTGTCTCTTGCCAGTTTTTCAGCATGTTGCTAGACATGATTTATTGTGTGCTGTCATTCTATAGTTTCTTTACAAAGAAGCCAATCTGAGTAAAATTCCCAAATGAATAAGTCATTCAAATAGCAGTCAGAAGAGCATAGAATTTATCTGATAATCTGCAACTTGATATTTGCTAAATCTCATAGTTTTCCATTATTTGGCATCTTGGATGGGAATAAAAATTCTTAGAATTATATATTACAAAATATATTATAAAATATATATTACTGCATTTCATTCCCATAGAAACAATAAACAAATTTATACAAATGACATCAGTAATCTATATATTTTTAAATTAAAGAATGCAGATTTTCCTGTGGGTTTTAGTGTTCTTCATTACATTGAAAGTCAGTCTCCTTGGGCTATCTGTGTTAAGTTAGTGACCAATTATCTCATCATAAAACTCTTCAAATAAGATAATACATAGATTATATTCACCATCATTCCATAAATATGGATCAGGCAGAATTAATCACCATAATCTAGTTGCCCATTAACACATCCGCAATGGTTTGTTCTTTTCAGAGATGCATATCTATACATTTCTGATAAATTGGTATATCTCAATCATATAGGACAGATTACTTGGAATAAGATGGGAAATGGTGATATAAAAATTAAAACATCCATTGACTGTAAAAATCTCCAGTCTTCTGTTAAATTCTTCTAGAATTTAACACCAGTGTCTGAAGATGAGTGATGCCATACAAGCTCCATTTTCTTCTCAATGTTTTCCAATATTCAATATGAAGCAGAGAAAATCCACTTCATATAGTTCCAAATAAAGCTTATAACTTTGTGGTGTAAGATAGATACATTCTACAGTGCACATTACCTCAGAAAAGAGAATCAATTAGCATTAACATTTGTAAGTTGTTAACAATGTTTTTTCAAACTGTGCATTGTAAATTTTCTTTCCATGTGACAAATTGTACTTCTATTGTCAGGAACATATGCGGCTCAAGGAGAAAGCTATAACAGGCAATACAAATGTCACTTTGATGCTTCCAAGTGCTTGTTATTATTTTGCAGGGAAGTTTCTGGCCTTGTTAAGTCTATCAATGTTGTACTATTGGTAGACTAGATAGGTACTATTTTCTCCCTTTCATTTTCTAGTATGTCCACAAGGAGTTTTCAAATCTGAACATGCCAATTTCCATCTGAATGTGGCTAGGTACATCTCACTTGCCTTGTCTTCTGATATCAAGAAAGAAACCAAAGGCTTGGATATGACACTCATCACTCGCTCTTCCTAGCTTACTGCATTTGTTGATGTCATAGAGCCTTCTTGTACAGCACTGGTCCCTTCAAATCTGAGTGGCGTTAATGTTACCAAAAATTCAATAAAAGGTAAAAAACTCCTGAACATCAGTGTGGCATTAAGAAGCAGGCATTCTTTACTCAGCCAGATGCATGAGGGCATATTTCCTCTGAAATATCATGCATAGTGTATACAGGAAAGATTCTGTTTATATACTGTATTTTACATACACATTCATTGATTGTCCCAGAATAAACTTACGTATGATACTAATTTTCCTGGAATCATGAACAGATTTTCCTTCTCCTTTAGACATGTGTTCTTCTGCCCTGGGTGTCCCTTTGGTGGTCCCCAGTGGTCAGGGACTCAAAAAAGAGCCGACTGACTGGTGAACTGCAGAAACTGGGGCTGAGTACCTTCCAGCTCTATTTCTTAAATAATGGGCATTCTGCAGTTCCATGGGCCAGTGGGCTTTGAAGAATAAGCATTGTGTTAGCTCACCAGGTGTAGAAAATTTTTCATCTGGCAACACTAATATGTTGCCATGAGGTTTCTCCTAGTTCGTTGAGCGTTCGTGTTGGAGGAGAGACATGCAGTTTGTCCCGTTGGTTAATGTAAACACTGGCCATGTTTTGCTAACTGTCTTTCATTGTTTACATATTTCTAGTGGGGAGGAGAAAGGTGATTGACAGTTGGCTTGACCAGTGTGGATTGGGAGGTGAGGATTCCATCCTCCAATCGATGGACATTATAGGAAATGTATAAAAGTGCCTTTGTAAATAAACTTTGGGCTTCCTGCTTCCGGTCCTGGACCTGCTAACAACCCAGAAATGTCTCTCGAGTCCCTCTCTTACTGTCAGGCCCTGCGGTGATATCTGGCGCCCACCGTGGTCAAGTAGCAAGCTCATGAGACAAGGAAAAAAGAAGAAGAAGAAAAAAAATCTGTCTTCCACGAGCTGCAAAAAGAAGAAACCTGCGATGTTCTCAGAGAAGAAACTTCTGTTGGAACTGTTCCAGTCCCTTCTGATGTCCCGTGACGCTGACCTGACCGGGAAACACGTAAGAGAACTGTATGCCTGGGGAGAAACCCATGGAGTTTTCTGTAGTGCTGGAAATGCACTCTATATTGGCCCGTGGAGAACCCTGGGGAAAAGCCTTTTTTCATCCGTCCTGGACAGAGACATAAAAGCAGGCACCCTTTTAAAAGCATGGACGAAAATTTTCTTGCTTCTAAAAGAGGCTGGAGAAGATTTTGAAGCAGATTCTGGGCTTTCGGAAGGAACCAGGACTGGTTCCCCTGCGAGCTCTGTCGCTTACGACGATGAATGCTCTGACGCAGGGTTGGAGCCAATGCAGGAGATCCCAACCCCCATGTCAGGGGTTGGGCGCGCCCAGCGGGGTTTTTGGAAGGGCTCCGGGGCTTTTGAGCGTCCCTTTGCTGGGTTGCTGTCCCTGGGGGGTGCCGGTGGGGTGCCGGTGGGGCACGTGCGCCGTGTCCGCCCCCGTCGTGCCGAGCCAGAGTGGTTCGTCGCCGCGGCCTCCATGCCGCCTCTCCGCTTGGCCCCGCCCCGCCACCGCCGCAGGGGGCGGGCTGTGTGCCGCTGCCACCGCAGCACCACCGCCTGCCACCCCGGCGCGTCCTGCCGCCCCGCCCCGCGCATCCAGTCCAGCGCCTCAGGGAGGGGGCCGGGCGCAACGCCGCCTACTCTGCCGCCGCCGCGCGGGGCCGCGCGGCCTCCCCTCTCTCCCGCGGGGGGGACGCCTCCCCTCGCCGGGCAGGATTGGCTGTCGGCTGCTGTCGCCCCTGCCGCCCCCCTGTGGTCCCCGCCGCTGATTTTTTCAAGGCCTGGGTCTGTGCCACCCTCTGCGCGGGCGCTGGGTGCAGAGGCGCCCCTCCCCTTCGGTACTGAAGTCGGGACTGAGGAGCCCCCTGCGCCTGCGCCGTTGGCGGCTGTGCCCGCAGCAGAGCCGCCGCCGGCCCGCCCCTCCCCAGCCCGCCCTGTCCCACTGCTGCGCGGGCTCAGTCGGATCAGCCCAGCGGGGGCAGGTCCTTCCCACCCCATCCCTGCCCCCCGCTGGCTGTTGCACACGGGGCCTGTCCAGCTGCCGCCCGCCACCCCGGCCCAGTCCACCGTGCACGGAGCCGCATGTGCTGCGGCACCACCCCCGGCACCGTGCGGCTCCCCCGCGCCGCTGCCCGGCACTGCTGCGCGTGGCCCCCGGGCAAGGGAGGGCGAGCTGGATTCCGAGCGGGAGGGGTTGCCGCCTGCCACCATGCCCCCGCTGCCCCCCCCGCTCAGGTCATCCCACGTTCCCACGTCTCCGGCCAGCAGATGCAGGCTGAGCGGGGAGCAGAGGCGGCACTGTTGCTGCTGCCATTGCCTCCTGACCGAGCAGGAGCCGAGAGCTGTGGCCGATCGGCCATGTCCCCCTGCCCAACACCCACCCGTTCAGAGGGGGTGGGAGCTGAGTGCTGGAGCCGCGGATCTGCCGCCGGCTTGCGTGGCCCCACCCACCGACCTGTCAGCCAACCGAGCGGGAGCTGAGAGCTGTGGCCAATCGGCCACGCCCCCCTGCCCAACACCCCCCCGCTCAGAGCGGAGGCTGAGTGTGTCGCTGTCCCCCGCCCGCCCTCCCAGCAGGGTCGAGCCGGCTGTGGGGGATGCTAATGACGCTGAAGTGTTGTCAGATATGCACGCTCACCCTGCCTTGGATTGCGATGTAGGCTCTGGTCCTGCATCGCAGCCGAATCAGGCTGCTGAGCTGACGGAGCTGCTGCCTGAAGATGCAGCTGTGCCCAAGCCAGTCCAGGGGGCTGTGGGCATGGTTCCACAGCCTCACAGCCACGATGCCCCATCATGGGCAGTCCAATTTCCCTTCCGAAGGGACATGGCAAAAAATAATACAAGCTTCACTGAGGCAATTCAATGTATCAGTGCAGAATTTGAGAATCTGATATTTCCTTATGAAATAAGAGGCTTGGCAGTAGTGATGTTTGGACCGAAACAGGTTTCTACCTTTGAGGAAAGTTGGAAATTCCTAGCTGCAGAAATGGCTGTCAAAAATAGCCACTTGCCTCGAGACGATCCCTTGTTTGGGGTCAGAGTCGATCTGCTTACTGGGAGGAGCAAATATGCTTATCCTGATGTGCAGATTGGCCCTCCTCGCACTGTTCTGGATCTGTGCAGATACGTAGGGATATCTGCATTGATAAAAACCATGTTATCCTTCTCCCCAAAGCAAAATTTCTCAGGCATAGCACAGAAACCAGGCGAAGCTTTTCGTAAATTTATATTGCGTCTGATGCAGTTTTTAGAGATGAGACTCAAGGATAGCACCTTAAGAATGATATTGCTAGAGCAATTAGCAAGGAGCCACGCTAATTCTGCTTGCCAGAGGCTCCTGGGAACCATTCCTGAGACTTCTAATGTCCTGGAAATGGTCCAGACCTGTGCA
This sequence comes from Prinia subflava, assembly GCF_021018805.1. Classification (NCBI taxonomy): domain Eukaryota; kingdom Metazoa; phylum Chordata; class Aves; order Passeriformes; family Cisticolidae; genus Prinia; species Prinia subflava. The sequence goes on along the minus strand of NC_086283.1, from coordinate 34,785,398 downwards.
GTTCTGAACACGTCTGATGCTATGGTGTCTAGCCCAACGGCTGCTCCACAGCCAGCTGATAAGGGGCTGAATAATGAACATAAGACACAGGCAAATATTCAGGCCAGTGGAGAACAGGAAAAGGAGGCACAGAAAGTGACTCCCTTGTTTTTCTGCGCACGGTGTGGCTGCCGAGACCATACTGCAGAAATATGCAGAGCAGTGGGTCATGTTGAGGCCGAGCCCATGCCAAGCCTGAAAAGTCGGAGGCGAAGAAAAAGCCGAAGACATCAGGGGAATGAAGCAGTTTCCCAAGCTCTAGAACAAGAGCAAAATTCTTTGGCTGGTTTGCAACCAGCATCTCAAGTATAGGAAGTGTTGATGTTGCCACATAGCGATGGTCGAATTTTCTTTGGACTTTGCAGTGGTTCCTACGTCCACGTCCTATGTTGCATGCATTCTTTGAGAGAAATTCAATTGCTCAATTTGTGTTTTCTAAGTTCTCTATCCTCAGGTTCTGGGATCTTTGCCATGAAGGCGGCCGCTGCAAGTCTGCTGAGCTGCCTCAGGTGCATTGGACTGATCCTGTTTGATCCTGAAACCTTGTGCACTCTGTGCCACCCTGTGCCACCCATCGGAGAAGCCTCTTTGAGATCTGATTTACATGGACATGGACTGACTGGAGCAGTGTGATGCTGTGAGAGCCAGCGGACTGTTAATCATGGACTCAGAGGAATTGTTTGCGATGGTTCGGTTTTATGTACTGTAGCCATTGTGACCTCTGTGGGGAAAGTGCATGTTTTTGGGGTTGTGGTTTTGGGACAGAACTTTTGAGGTTCAGAATTTTGAATTGAGTGGTTAATTTTTCTCGGAATGCTTTTGCCTTTGCACCAGATTTATAAAAATATATAAAAATATATAAAAATATATAAAATATATAAAAATATATAAAAATATAAAAGAATGAGGGTTGTTGGCTAAATTATGTTAGACCATGCTTGAGATATTTTGAGCAGGTTATTGCAAGGGGTTCAAGGTGAAGCCCTGAGTAGCAAAGGCAGAATCAGACCAACGTGTAACCCTCACACTGTTACCAAAATGAGGGTCGGTGAACTTTATACAGTTTTTTTTCTCTTTTTTCTTGTAACATTATTGTTCATTTTTCTTTTTCTGTTTTCTTTTTTAATATACTTAAGAGGGTGAGATGTTGCCATGAGGTTTCTCCTAGTTCGTTGAGCGTTCGTGTTGGAGGAGAGACGTGCAGTTTGTCCCATTGTTTAATGTAAACTCTGGCCATGTTTTGCTAACTGTCTTTCATTGTTTACATATTTCTAGTGGGGAGGAGAAAGGTGATTGACAGTTGGCTTGACCAGTGTGGATTGGGAGGTGAGGATTCCATCCTCCAATCGATGGACATTATAGGAAATGTATAAAAGTGCCTTTGTAAATAAACTTTGGGCTTCCTGCTTCCGGTCCTGGACCTGCTAACAACCCAGAAATGTCTCTCGAGTCCCTCTCTTACTGTCAGGCCCCACGGTGATACTAATATATCCACAGAAAACAAAAGGTACACCTGGGATGAAGAATCGTCTAAGTGATGTCATTTTTCTAGTACAGCTTGTGTTGCTTTCCATGGAGGAACTATTTTGATATTTTCTACAGACAAAAAACTACCTTTGTCTGTTTACAGCCCTAATCATCATAAATCTCTTACAGTAAAACATCTCTGAATGCACACTGAGACTGCAATAACTAATTTGGGTAGCCTGTGGTAAAAAATGATAATGGAAATACAATGACTAAAAAAACTTTGAAGGTTCTGGGTTTGAGACTCTTGTGAATGAGTCTAGATCCACAGACTGCTGAAATAATTAGAGGTTGAGCACAGCAAAATGTATATTTCCATGCAGTATATTTTTCCTAGATATAATCTAGATATAGTCTTTAAGTAGAATGCTTGGCAAAAGCATTGAAGCACATGAAACAACTTCATAAACCCAAGATGAACTGGCATATGCCTAAACTGCCTATTAAAAATAGATTAGGAGATCTTTACATTAAAATGAGACCATCTCTTGGATTTCAGTATCAACCTTGTGATATTCCCACTCCAAGCTGGGAGGAACAATTTGACACTCTATCTTTGAGTTGTGAATCACAGCTAGCCCTTCCTCATAGAACAAATGCAGTGGTCATATCTCCTTCTACTTCATATACCAAGGTTCAGTGAAAAGAGTGTTTATTCTGTTGCTTCAAAGTCTGTATAATTCTGCCTAAAGGGATTGAACACACAGCTGTAATACCATATAAAGAGAGCACTTAAATTCTTTTAATGAAAACAGCTTCAGTATTAAAAAAAAAAAAAAAAAAAAAAAAAAAAAAAAAAAAAAAAAAAAAAAAAGGTTTTTGGGCCAGGGGAGGAAAAGGAATCAATTTAAAAATTATTCATTATTATTCACGAAATTATATTGATCTAGTCTGCTTAATGTTTGACCTATGGTGCATGTCTCCACAAGTGATCTTGGTTTAGGAAGCAGACCTGGTGTCTAGTGTTTCCAATGTCTGCTTTGTGTTCCCTGCTTTTTTTCCCTATGTGTCCAATCTTGGTTTTTGTCAGCACATTTCAATACTGAGTCAATAGTACTGCTGAATTGGCAATCTTCATTTTAAAGCAGAGCATTTCTGTGGTTCATTCTTGTAAAAATCTGAATTCTCTTCTGTTGCAAAACTACAGCTCAGTTCAGGAAGGGCATTGATAAGACAGATTTTTGTGTGGGGAGAAGAATAATGTTGCAGGACATTTATCCTCCTATCTTTGCAAATTTATTAAATATAGTTGGGAAAAATAATTATTTTCCAATGAGACTATGAAGAAAATGTGAATAATTTCTGAGACCTATCCCAGGGTTTTTATATATATCCATGGACAATATTCCATTGCGCAATAGATAATATACAACCATGAATTAAGGCAGACCATGAAACATTCTGTGTTGTGAGTTCCAAAGACTGTGATATAAAGAACAAAGTACAAAATGACTCTATGTGCAAAACCAGATTTGTTTTCTCCTAGGAAAGATCTTGCAGAATAAAAAAATATAAGGCAAACATTGGGTTTTTTACAGTATAAAAAAGCAAAAAGGATGGGCAGATCCATACCATTGTGAACCACTGACATTAAAGACCTCTTAAGCCTTCTGCCAAGGTCAAGGAAAGATGATTTTTTTCTCCTTTTTTGTTAACAAAGGAACATCAAAGACTTGAAACAAAGGACAAATGTTTACAAAGACTGGAAGAAACTAAGTATTTCTTTTCTTAAGAAGAAAGCCTAAAATTTTAATAAGAAAATTTATGAGTGAATACTTATGCATATTTACCTGCTACTTGATGCCTCCCACAGTAGCAATCTGACAGCTGGACTCAAGGGAAGGTAATTTATAATATAGCATTGTTTTAGGCCAGCTACTTCATGCTGTCGGCCTAATGACCCATTCATAAATATGTGGAAACAGACTGTGATCTATGGCATGCACAGTAAGCTTTCTGAATGGCACCAGTGGAAACATGGATGTTAGCTGCTGGCATTTTGTTTAAAGAAAAAGAGAAATTAGGATTACTTTGATGGATGGCAAGGTTACTGGGCATTGTATATATACAGGAAAAAAAGAGATTCAGAGACACGTTTGAAATACAGGAAACTGGGTCTGCCATTTGTGAGAGGCTGCAAGAGATTACTGACTGATAACATTTTGGAGGCATGTGGGGAAAGGAGCAGGCTTGGGCCATGCTCTGGTGAGGCAATGTCCTGCTCCACACATCCCACCCCCCAGAGCCTGTATCCCAGCCCCACAGTGGCTGCCAATCCCTGGCACATTGCAGGCAGTTCTCCACACCCTGCCCCTGGAGCCCTAGTCTAGCCCCAGAGTGGCTAGATGACTGGAATTCCCACCTGGGGAAGGGCCCAGGAAAGTCAAAGGATGCTTAGCCCTGGAAACGAGGCAAGCACATCTTGACCCTACCTTCTCTTGGAATTTCTCTCAACTGAACACCGCTGAAATCAGGACTGGTAGCTATATTTGTTCTTTTCTATATCTTTTCTATCTTTCCTTCTTTCTATATCTCCATCTAATCATCTCTTCTCAGAGTTTTATTAATTTAATATTGGATGGGCTTGTAGTTTGTTAAGTTGAATGGGCTAAATTAATGCCTTGTGAATGCTTTTATGTTGATTGAATGCTGCTCTAAACTTTTATCAAAGTTCTCTGATTTTCTGAAGTTGCCAGTAAAATTTTTTGTTGTTTTGACCTCCTGAGAATATCTTGTCAGTATTTCACCTGTGCATTTAACTTAGAGTACATAAAAAATTGTAAACCCTTTTAAATGGTTCATTGAGCCAGTTTTTGGTGTCTTATATCATTTCACAAACTTATTTCTGTATGTATGTTTGACAGATTAACCTTAGATTAATCTTCCATGAAGACTAATTGAACACCCTCTGGGCACACTGCTACACCCTGAAAATGAATGGGTGATACTTCCCAAAAATGTTGGCCCAAGGTCAGCTTTGAATTTTTTTGCTTTTCAGGAAATATTTTTCAATTTAATTTAAATCTCCTGATGTGATTAATAAGTAGTTATCTATATCTAAGATAGATAGGCTAAAGCTTTCTTATAGAAGTGAATATTACATTGTAGTAACAATAGTATGAAATTTTTAAAGTAATTGCAGAATTTCTCTTGCCTGCCTTCAGCCTACAACCTGTAAGAAACAGAATAAAAAACATAGAGACTCTATATTCTGCAAGCAGAGTTCAACAACAGCTAATACATTCTTGAATTATCAGCTCTGATTTGGTCACAAATCTAAAGCAGAGCACAACATGGAATACTATAAGGAAAATTAACTTAACCTCTGTTAGATCCAGTAAAATGGAAAAAAGAAAGAAGACAAATAAAATAGTGTAGGAAAATAATCCTTCAAGTAAGACAGATAAAAAACAATAATAAAAGAAAAACCTAAAAACATTCCAGGAAAATCAGTTTATATAGACTAGAACAAAGTCATGTGAAGAATATTATGTTTCTTCCTTCCTCTTGTCTTCTTTAGAGGCTAGATACCTTTCACTTTTAATTTAATTGTTCAGAACATAACAGCACGATAAAAGTTTTTTATGGAAATTTCTCACAGAAAGACAATCAATCATATTTCGAACACATCCACTGTCTTGAGCCTCTGAGCCTCAAAGACCTTTTTTTCTATGCAGCTTACTTGTTAATTTAACACTGATCAAAGGCTAAAACATTTATCATGCTTATTAGTGAATAAACCTAGCAGCAGGTATCCCAAGTGAGGAAGCAAATCCTCATTTCCTGCAAGAATGAACTGGAAATTATCCAAAATGTTTTTCAGCAGTGACGAGCTGTCAGAAGAAGGCAACTGACAGATGTGGCGGCTCTAGGGTTAGGAAGAATGAAAAATAAACAAAAAAAAGAAGAAAAAAAAAAAAAAAGAAAAAAAGAAAAAAAGAAAAAAAAAGAAAAAAGAAAAAAAGAAAGGTGTCTGGCAAAGGTCTATAGACTACTACATTTGCAAAAAATCCATAGACTACTCCACGAGGATATTCCACAGTTTCATTTAACTTAGTTCTGAACTTGTATACCAACTGGAAAGAAGTTACACTATAAATTATAGTGGAAATTGTTCATGTTTTCTTCTCTAAAGCTTTAATCTTTCTTAGTTCCTAAAAGTGAATGTTGACCTTTTGGGGAGGATTCTTAAAAACATCTTTTGTACAAACAACTCCAGTGTCACCTCAGGAGAAGCATTAAACCTATATTTACCTGTTTGTAGCAGAAGGAAAGAAGCACTGCACTGTGCACAGGTTCACCACCAAAGTTTTGGACCTATCTGCAGTGAGGCAATTTATCCACAAAAGTCTCTTGGGGGAGCTTGACAAACCTAATGAATACACAAACTAAGTAGTAGCTGTCATCAGATAACTTGCTTTATTTGATGAAGGCACTTCCACCGACAGTCTTTGATTTGTCTTGCTTACATTTTACCTGTAGATGTTACTGCTTGTCTTTTAGTCTTTTCTCTTGTAAGCTTATTTTCACTTTGTAACAGTGTGATCTTTCTTCATCTTCCACCCAAAACCTACCCTATCTTGCTGTACTTAGACCACCTTTGTTTCTATCTCTCTAGCTGTGGATTTCTAAATACTTTGGTATCTTCTCCATCTGCATTTATCCTTCAGGCTTCAATGCTTTCACTTAGCTAGTTACATGTTCATCTAGATATGCTTTCCAGAAGCACAAATAATGAGGAGTTGTTGCAGTATTTACATGCAGTGTTCAGCAGTACACTGCTGCTCTACAATTAGGCTATGTAAACACAGGCATATTTTTTCAGCTCCAGGAGCTGCCACACTTACAGATTCTGTAACGAAAGGGGAGACTACTCAGTAATTTATATGGAACAAGACACATATGTGGCATGAAAAAGGAAAATAAACCTACAGAAGAGACTTCAGGGGTCCTGGTTTCATATAGCTGTTCTTGATAAAGTGTATTTGTATATTGATAGGATTTTTGTGTATTGAATTTATGTATTTGATAATAAGGATCTTATAAATTGAGAAATTAAGTAAGAAACTCTATACAGCACACTGGCTAACAGAGCCATGATTATGGCTTCAAAACATTCTGACTGCTGGATCACTTTTTGAGATTTTTAAAAATTTTCTTTTTGGATTACTTCTTTTGCAACCCCATAAATGTTCTATGCATTAACTCACTCATTAGTTGTGGAAAAATTTTCTGCTCAGAACTGACAGATATGAAAGGTCCTTGTTAGTATCCATCTTGGCCACTATTCCCAAGAGCAGAGGAGGACTGTTTGAACATACTTTCCTATGTTAAACAAAGTTTATTGGTGAGAATAGTTACCATTTTCCATGATAAAATTAGAAACTCGTAGAAATTAGATATGTGTATGCCTACCTCAGGAGAAGGAACACCACATATAGGCAAGGTTTCCCATATTTGTGGTTATTTTATTTTTCTTTTAATAATCAGTGGCTATTTTCATGCCAAAGTAGGAAAGAGACTAGGAAAACACAAGAGTTTCAATGTTTGTACTGCATGTTCTTTGTAGTTCTGAGCAGCAAGTCCAGGAATAGTGTAAGTAAATGGAGAATTTAGGATGTCATTTAAGAGTAAGATTTAAATGGCAAATTTGTCAAATGTCTCACCTATTGTCAAAAGTTCATAGGCTTAACTGTGATCTTTCAACTGTTACAAGAAGAGCCTCATTTTACAGACAAACATGATAGCAGAAAAAAGACCTTCAAAGACTAATTTAAAAGACACACTTTTTTTTTTTTTTATTTTGCAGTGGACCTTACCAATTCTATGTTCTCCTTCTGAAGAGAAGAGGGGGTTATAATTTGAAGATGCTGTGTTTTGTTATCTGTTTTATATTCTCTCAAAGGGAAAATGAGAGGTCTGTGGAATAAAATAGTCTCCTACTTCTTTTGCTGTGACCCTTGCTAAGGTTCCTCTAAAAATACAGACCATCTGGTTGAAAATATGAGTGATAGCAGCTATTTATTAAAAAAAACAACACCCCAATCTGAGAAATCATGTTTAATACTCCCTCCTTACCTTGTGTTTTTATTGTCACCAACATCAATAGTAATCATAATATTAGACATTTGAAATAAACATAAATAAACAATAAAATAATATGTGAAAAAATAATAGGAACATTAATTGAATACTTTTGATTTAATGAAACTGCTATAACATTTTTAATGTTATATCTTTATTTCTTAAAAATCAGAAGAGGTTACCACAATCTAAGACAAAAATTCTGCAACAACTTAAATGATTGAGAACAAGTAAGAGATTTTTGAAGATGATAAATGTAAAAGCAGAACAACTTCAAAAATTTGCTTCCTTTTCCTTGCTTTTATTTGGTATTTTTGAGTATAAACAGAGGCAGAGCACAGATTCTTCAGTAAAGTAAACTGAGTAATTCACATGCTGTTTTTAAGTGTAGAAGACAGACTATATTTCTGATTTTTTCCTTAAAATACATATTAAAATGATACTGTTATGTTCTGCTAAATAAATCATAAAGATGTGCAAATATGTGTTTTGAAATTCAATGATTAAGAAATCAAACAAGACATTAAGTACTATTTGGTTATGAAACTATTTCTCTTGAGAAATGGTAGGAAAAAGCTCCATCTCTAAGGCTACTAACAGTTTTATCACACAAAGTATCAGAAAATATTATGTAAGGAATAATTTTGACAGCCAGCTGGACTGATGTGCCATTCCCTTTCTGTAATTTCTATAATATCTGCAAAGAATATGTTTTAGTTACTTGATCTTAAATTCTCCTTTGAATCAGCCAGAGATTTTGATTAAAGCCCATGTTTTAATAATCAAGTATGGATTCTGAACACCAAGAGTTGTATGGAATCCTTAATAATAAATAATGTGTAAAATGTACTAAGCTTCTTTCATGCCTATCAAACATGGTTGGAATGCGTATTTGAACATATTGTGACATATCCATTCCCCTCCTTTCAGTAAGTGTCATGGGCTAACATTAAAATTAATTAAAAACAGTATGATATTAAAGAAGCTATTCCTGACTTTTGAATACTGTTGAGAGTATAACAAAGAAAGCAAAAAAATGCTTTAAAAAATGACTGTCCAACTGGCCCACCAAAATTCCTCCAAAGAGATAAATGTTATTGTTCCACAGAGACCCAACATGCATGTAGTAAAATATATTTTATTTTATAAAATATATTTTATATTTTAAGGGGAAAGTTCTCAATCTTTTTTTTCTCCATATTTTTGTACAGTTAACACTTCTTTCACCAAAATCATGGGGTTTTTACGTTGTTTCAAAATGGCAATACTTTGTGCTTTTGTTTTGTCCAGTGTGTGATCAAATGGGCGGTGTACAGAAGAGATTCCAAATTAACCATTAGCAGGCACCTAAGCTGGTTAAAGCATGGTGCTAATAAAACCTAGGTGGTGGCTTTGATGCCTGCATAGGCCTTTCACTTAAGATCTGGACTCAGCAGTCCTTGTGGGTCCCTTCCAACTCAAAATATTCTTGGAGAAGTGTTGAAGATTGTTATTCTGCATTCCAAATACCTTTATGCCTCTGTGTTAAGACAAGTTTTATTTTCTTGATGGACTGAGAAAACAAGTTCTGACATTGTTTTCATCACCAGTTTCTTTCTCCTTTTTACTTTGCCTTCACATTTCTGAATATTTCCAAGTAATCATTTATTTTTAGCTACTACGGTCCATTACACTGGAGAATTGAGATCTGGGTCCTCTAAGAGCTAGGCCCAGCTTTCCCTGTGGCTCCTTCCACTCACATTAGCTCCGTCTCTGTCAGTCTTTGAGGAGGAATCAACTTTTACAGTTACTTTCTTGTTTGTCTATTATTAGGGAAATTATTTTGTGATGAATACCTGCATTACAAGAAGAATAATTTTGGTACTGGTAACACTATTTTTTGAAGGACACTCCTTGTTACTCGGTTTGGATGACTACCTGCAAGACACAGATATAGAAATGGCTTTTCCACCTTATTCATTTTAGCTGTTGATTATAATTTATTGGAGCTTCCTAAGGACAAGCATATGTTGTGCAGTAGCAGATGTTCAGTATAAAAATTTGTCTTGGGAAAACACATCCAATCAGTGTTTATTTGGTGAAGAAGGACTGATAACAAAGAAATAATTAGTGTTCTGTAGACAAATGCTTTAGGGCCCCAAGTCCCTGAACTGTGAAGTCACAGCATATTGATCTCAAGATGTGTCTTTACATATTCTTCATCTGCTAATGACAGGACAAAACAGAAGAACATAAACTGAAATTCCACTGAACTCTGTACTGAATCATATAAGGGCAAGAGGATTTTGTGGGCATATTTGGAAAAGAGTCAACATACAGAGATCCACAGCATCATAGAATGGTCTGGGTTAGAAGGGACCTTACAGATCATCTAGTTCAAACCCCCCTGCCATAGGCAGGGACACTTTCCAAGATTAGTCATTGTCCTATCCAACCTGTCCCTAAATGCTTCCAAGGTGGGGTATCCATAACTTTTTTGACTCACTTGTTCCTATGCCTCACCACCTTCACAGTAAAGAATTTCTGCTCAATACCTCTTCTAGACCCATTCTCAGTTTAAAACCATTTTCCCTTGTCCTGTCACTACATGGCCTGATAAATATTCTCTCTCCATCTTTCTTGTAAGCTCCCTTAAGATACTGGAAGGCTGCAATTAGGTCACCCTGAAGCTTTCTCTTTTCCAGGCCTCAACTTCCTGATTCTCTTGGCTTTTCCTCAGAAGAGATGTGGTCCATTCCTCTAATCACCTTGGTGGCGTCCCTCTGGACTTGCTCCAACAGGTTAAGAACCTTTGTCTACTGGGGACCCAACAGCTACATAACACTCAGAGTGGAGCAGAGGGGCAGGACCTCTCTCCCTCACCCTGCTGGCCATGCTGTTTGCTTGCAGCATAGGACATAATTGTTTTTGTAGACTGCAGGGGTAGCCAACTCTTGTCCAGAATCTCATCCACCAGCACCCCCAAGTCCTTCTCCAATGGGATGCTCTCAATCTATTGTTCACCCAGTTTATATTGATAATGGGGGTTGCCCCAACCAAGGTTCACCACTTGGTCTTTTTAAACCTCATGAGATTTCATGATTTTTTGAGCTTGTCTGGGTCCCTCTGGAAGGCATCTCATCCTTCAAGTGTGTTAACTGTACCACTCAGCTTAGTGTCATCTGCAAACTTGCTGAGGTGCTCTTGAGAGGCTTAGCATTTTCACTAACTAGTTTATATCAGCTATATGATAATAGTATATGAGCTGTTGTTAGCCACAGTCAAGCAGTGGAGTAGCTGATAGACTCAGTAACTTCGGGAAAATATAAAATTTTGCAGGTTAAATGTCATTTCCCTCAATACTAATAAAGTGAGTCCTGCAGTCACTATATAGCCACTGGTCATTTCACTACAATTGCTCATCCCAAAGGCTCAGGTACAACTATAATTCTTGTCTGAAGGAATATTTCACACCAAGAATTGAGTAAGCTCCACTGAATTTTCTTTTAGGTTATTCATAACTCAGGTAGTCATAGTGCAGGGGGGGTGGGGAGTGGTGGTATTGTTGTTTTCTCTGTTTGATAGCTCTAGTTAATATCAGAAAAAAAAAACTTGTGCAAACAGTTCACAAAAGATAGATGTTCCTCATATGAAATGATAGTTCAAAACAGTTGAGCATCATAACAGATTTTTTGTTGTAAAGAAAGTGAACAAGCTTATCAGAAGACCGATACCTTATATTATGCAGGTAAGAAAAATGCAAATATATATAAAAAATTACATGCACCTGAACATCAACCACTTTCTATTTACATGGAATAACCAACAATTGGAAGATTGATTAATTTGATTCATGGGTTTGTTCTTTCCTTAACTGTACTAGCAAGGAAGAGTAAAACAAGTATTGTGAAATTTAAATGGAAGTCCTAGTAGGAGATCATGCAGAAATATTTCAGCTTGAAAATAATCTAGAAGGATATAAGTGTACTTACTTCATTTCAAGAAGAGTCAATACTGAAGTGGTTTGGGTTAATGGTTTAGAAAGATGAGCTTAACACTGTGAGTTAATTACTGTGTTTGTAAAAAGTGGGAGAAAACCTCCCTCTGCTCTCACAGGACACAAGTCAAATTTAGTTATATTGATAGAAGGTGAAATTTGTATTGCAAATCTGAGGGGAGATGTCCTACAGGGTGGTTTCTTTTTTTTCAAGGGTGTTGCTCCAGGTGTTTTTATTGACAGAGTGGTTTTACTGTCCTGTACTAACTCCGGGCAAACAGGGAGTGCCTGTCTGTAGCCGTAGCATCGACCTGGGAGGAGCAGAGCGGCCCTGCTCCAGCCCGAGTCCCCCCAGCAGCACCCGGCCGAGACAGGAGGGCACCAAGCACAAGCTGTACCCCAGCTGCCTGCCTTGCCATCGCCTGCTGAGAGGAAAGCGAGGGCCCTCCACAAGCCGTAGCCCTGGCCAAATACCAGCTGCCAGGGTGTGTAGCTGCGTTTGCTGACAGAGCGGCTGCTGCTGCTGGAGAGATTGGGGAATGCAAAGGGGCACGGGGAAGAAGCTGTTTTTACCTTTGTCTCCCTACAGCAATTGGCAATGGGGGTCACCACCCAGGGGAGACATTACTCTGCCATTTAAATTTTCTTCTTGTTCCCAAGGACTGGTGAGATTTCAGCAGCTAGGTAGCTAGTGACTATTATTAGTTATTTTCTGCCTGTTGCTATTTTGTTTTTAACAAACTTATTTTTTCATATATATCTACTTGTATTTGTTTCTCCTTATCATTGGAAAGGGATGGGGTAAACCCATTCTAGGATGTCTCCCTTAAATCAGCTTAAACCAAGACACTTGGGGTGCACACTACAGTAGTACCTCAAAAACTACATCAGGGGTCTCTGTTAAAGGCACTGTGGTAAATGCATTTTTAATATTCTGGTGTCTTTTTCCTCAGATTCCCTGAGATAGTAATTCTCATGTATAGACTATCTTGATACAGAAGCCAGACAGACGGAAACTTTCTAACACAGTTTTGAGTATTAGAAATCTGTCATTCTTTATTGCAGCATCCTGATCACTTGGAGCATCCTTCCTCTAGCTAACTGCCCTCAGCATCAGGTAAAAAGAGTTTTTGTCATAGGCACTGATTACATATTCAGCTATCCTCAGTTATTTGATGTATATGTACTACTTTTTTTTACATAGTTGTACCTCTATTGGAAGCCCGTACATGGTTCTTTGGTGTCCTTTTCAGTGGTCTTTAATGTCTGGTGTCTTTTTTAGGTGGCTGTTCCTTGACCCTCACTTTTGAGTCAGTGCAATATCATTATCTTGCTTAACTTCTACTTTGTCAGCTTGCAGGGCTGAGCTGGAATACTGCTTGCATTTTGCACAAGTCCTGTTTGCCTAATTACATCCTTTATCTATTTCTCCAAGGTTGTACTGTTCTGTTCTAGTTCTAGTGTCCTTATCAATATGAGAGAAGTAAATATTTTTCAAATAAAAGAAAATGGGTCTACTTTATTGTTTTGGAGTTCCACTTGTAACAACAGAGTTATCTGTGTACTTCCCATTAAATAGTTGTTGTTGGTTTTGTTTGTTTGTTGTTGTTTTTATGTAGAAGAGTGAATTATCCATGATGAAGGATAAATAGCTGTAAAAACACAGTTAGTGAATTTTAGAGGCCAAAAAAATGAACAATTAATAGTAAAAAAACCCTAATCAACATTAAAAAGTAAGCTGTATTTGAAATACATGAGACTCAGTTTGTGCAAAGTCCATGCAGTGCTGAGATACTCTTTTAGACACTGCAAAGTAAAACAGAATTATAGATAAAGAATGGCTTAAAAGAAAGAATTAATGAAAAGACTACCCTGTTGTGAAACTCAGCAGATTAGCAGCTATAAAACAGGTATTATATTTAGAAGTGTTAAATCTGGCTTGAGTTTTTAAATTTCAGGACGGGAAGCAAGATGTACTCAATAAAGTACATCTGTTAGCAGTTAACAAAATAGCAAACACATTACTGACCTTGAAAATATCCAAGAAAAAAAAAAGAAGAAATTAATATAGTGAGGAGGTAAGTGGAAGTTCTAACCTCAGAATAATTAAATAAAAGTTATTCTGTTGGTTGATACGGTTTTTAGTGTCCTGGAGCCTCTTGATCCCTAAAGGCTTCCAAAAAGGTAAAGTTGGGAGTCCTCAGAGAGAATCCACAATCTAATGAAAACTACTGTCAAACAAGCACTATTAGATCCACTTGAAAGTGACAACACTTAATGCTTGAATCATGTTTTTATTTACTTACTCACTTAAGTGTCATTACCTATATATTTAGCACTTCAGTAAGGAAGAGTTATCTGCTTCCTGTTTCTTCCTTCAGGCAGAAGAAAGGAAGAGTCCTCTGGCCCAGCTCCTCTGATTTGGTGCTCAGGTAGAGCAGGATCAGTGAGTGAGTTAGTGGTGTGCAACACTCAGCAAATGTCTGAAGCAATTAGAGGGAGAGGGCAAAAACACAGTGGGGGAAGGAGGAGCAATTGATTATACACATATGCAGCCATCAGCTCTAGAGGAAAACATGGACACCTTCTTTCAATTACAATACTGGAAAAGAACTTGAATGCAAGAGTGCTGTCCTAATGAATATAAGCTGGTATTAGAAAAAGTTTGCACTAGGGGAAAAACACCAAACCCCAATACTCCTCTCAGCAACATTCATCTGCCTAGGATATAATGAACAAAAGGCACATTTAAAATTTTATGCGAAGAAGTGGAGGGTGAAAAACGTGTACTCTAACAAGCAACAAGCCTTGTAGGCATACAGTGCAGATGAGCTCTGATGAATGGTTATGAAACCAACATGAGTTTCCATACTTCCATGTAAATCAATGGGATTAGTAGGGAAGTAATTTGCTCATAACAGTGAGAGTCTGTCCTGCAATAAATGTACAGCAATATATGTACTAAATCGTGTTATGCGTGCCTGAATTAATAGGGTTAAATGCATCTACATGGATGAGGCATGTATCTAGAGGGAAGAGACATAAAAATTCATTATAATCATGTGTGCTTTTGTGAAAAATGAAAGCAAAACCCCTTACATTAAAATATAGTGAAATACATCATTGCATTTATATTGCTTACCTCGAGCATTTTAAGAGTCACTATGTTCAAGTCAAAAAACCTAGGCCAAAAAAGTTTTATCTTAAGTTCTGGGAAGGCAACTAGGGCAGAGTAAACTATGTTTACTTTTCATGCAGAGTAGTCTGAAGTAAGAGCCTAGTATGTGCCATAACATTAAAGAGTCTTTGACAGGTTTATATCCCATTTGAAAAAAATGGTGACATCTAGATATCATAGGGGTTTTGCTTTCATATGCAAATCCAAGCTTTTGCACACGGTTCACATCAACAATTCAAAAAATTGCAGACCTTTTTTAATTAAAATGTTTTCACAATATCTTGAGAAAAAGTATTCTGAACTCTCTTTGATGTAACAGAAGATAAAAATCTAGTGACAATTTTGCTAATGTATTTGGAAGACGCAATGTTTTTTCCTTTTCCAACAATTGAGTTTAATGTCAAATCACAGATCAGTTCATTATCAGTCAGGACTAGAGGCAGCACGACCCAGTTGAGTGTGTTTTCAACTGAGGTGTAAATCTGAGATTGGATTGAATGGTCATGTTTTTCAGATAGTCTCAGGCAGTAAATCAGACACTTCACTTAGAAACAGATTTATTTGAATGGTGTTACATGCAGACATCAATAAATAAATTTTTCTTTGTCAGAAGGAATAATTGCTGGCAACCTGACTTTTACCACGATGTAGGAGCTGGATCATTAAGCTAATTTATTTAATCAAGAAAAGTTCCTGAGACAGAACAACTGAATTTTGAACATATAAGCTTTGGTAAAGGTTACAGAGGGATGCAAAAACTTAAGGTATCTCAGATGAAATAGGCATCAGACCTAAAATCTTATCACAGGATAGTGGCATAAAAATTTCATATGTTTGATGTATACCAAGTCTGATTCACAGTTGCTACCTTTCATGATGCAAAGGGTTGATAAGCTAGTAAAGTGGAAGCAGTCTCACCAGAAATGTTTGTCTTGCAGCCTTGTGCAAAGGTATGTATGAGCAGGGTAAGTGTTACAAATGTTTTGTTACAGGTCCTTGCAGCAAAATGTAAACTACAAAGATAGCTCAAGAGATTTTACTGTCTCTGACAAATTGAGACTACACAACCTTCTCAGTCTTCAGTTATTCAAGCATTTTGATATCTACTATTTTCAAATGCTTCCTTAGTGTTATAAACATAGATGGTTAATTCATGTTCTTATGATAAATTAGAAATTTATAAAGTTGTATAATGTGATATCAGGTAGAAGTTTATGTTTTAAGAAACTTTGCAGCAGACGGCGAAACTGACTGCCCTGAGACAGCCGGCGCCTCCATTCAGAAAAGAACGAAGGGATTTTCCGGGAAAGCCCGCAGCTGCCCAAGCACCAGGGAGGGGACCCCGAGATAAGCTGGCACCAGCAACTCACACCTTGGGTGCCACCTTCACAGACCATCAAGCCACATCTTTGATATCTCGACCACTCATCAACTATAAGGACCTATAGAAATTGGACATTAACATTTGAACTACGAAAAGGACTCTTTTCTGCTTGGTCAGGGAGCCTCCTGAATTTATTTAGTTAGTGGGGAAACAATGGTGAATCTGGGGAAATATTGCCACGGGCTAAATAAAGTGTATAAAACCCAAGCCCCGAACCGGGCGAATCTGCGAACCGTTGGGAGAGATAGCAGGCTGCCAGACCCTGTATCTCACTGTTCACCCTTGGCATTTCCCGGGAAAACTCTGTCAAGTTTCTCCGCTGTTGGTGGGTTATCGGAATTCTGTGATTTGATTTGTTATTAATAAACCAAATTATTATTTAAAATTGGAATATCTGATTGGCATTTATAACACTAGGTTATACAAGAATTCGCAATAAAGCTGCATGCTTTTACCACAGTAAAAGTTTAATAAACACAAATTTGTTAACCAAAACAGAACATGGAAAGAATGGGTCTAAGTATAGTGTCATTGATTCCAATACTAGCATTTTGTCTCAGTTTAAGACAATTACATGGGGCAGAGACTCCCAAATGAGCTGCCTCCCCTTCACTTATAACCACTCCCCTTTCACCAAAATAAGATGAATGCAAGAAGATTTTAAATGAAAAAACAACAGTTTTTTAAAAAACAAGTCAGCAACAACCAAGATAATGTCAATAACCAGCAGACACAAGGTGCTGAATGCTGCACACGCCCTGGTAACAAAGGAAGCAAGATGGCAGAGAAGGCCCTCCTCCCAAGATGGCAGCTGCCATAACAGACCATGTGGGCTGGAAAACAAAGGCAGTAAGGCAGATAAGCTGCTTGGCTCATCCTTCCCTCCAGAATAAAAGACTGGGAAGGCAGGAGCTTACAAAGCAGTTCCAGTGGCAGATGGGGGATGCAGGTGGGGCAGCTCTAGACACACATGTCAGTCTCCCTGCTTTCCCTGCTTCCTGGCTGGACCCAGCTGGTGCCAGTGCTGCAGTTCCAAGCAGTTCCACTGCTGTGTTGCAGGGGGAAGAATCAGTCTCACAGAGCACCGGGAGGATGCACCACCAGGCTGGGTGGTCCCACATGTCGATGTGTGTCAGGTCGGTGTCGACACTGCCTCCTCCTGCTGCCTGCTAGACTTGGCTGGTGTTGGTGTTGCTGTCTTGGGTCCCTGCCCCAGTGTGGACGGGGAATAAACAATTCTGCTGAGCACTGAACTGTGGTGGCCATGGCCCTCTCCAGTCTCAGCTTGGCATGGTCATTTGTGGAAAGGTATTGCAGAATCACCTGTGAAATAGGTGACAGATTTTGAAATGCTGCTTCTTGGGTTGCTGCTGTGAGTCCTGAACCAGGTAACCTCCGCTGAGGCTGGAGAGGAAAAAAAGAGTGTTCAAGTGTGTACGTTCCCTTTTTCTAAAGAGATACCATGCACCATTCCGACAGAAACACACGAGTTGGGTGTCAGGACGGTAATAACTTTGGGCAAACTGGCATAGACAAGATATAGAGTACTTTTTGGTTCATCCAGTTCAGTTCACACATTTCTTTAGATAATCACTCAAATGCAAAAAGGAAATAATTGAAGTGAAGAGAGGAGCAAATACACAGGGTGTACCAAAACCAGAGTCAAAAGCAGGGAGGGAGGGAGACAGAAAAGAAGGCAGGAAGGCAGGAAGGCAGGAAGGCAGGGAGGCAGGAGGGAAGGCAGGAAGGCAGGAAGGAAGGCAGGCAGGCAGGAAGGAAGGCAGGCAGGCAGGCAGGAAGGAAGGCAGGAAGGCAGGAAGGCAGGAAGGAAGGAAGGCAGGAAGGCAGGAAGGAAGGAAGGAAGGAAGGAAGGAAGGAAGGAAGGGCGGAAGGAAGGAAGGAAGGAAGGGCGGAAGGAAGGGCGGAAGGAAGGAAGGAAGGAAGGGCGGAAGGAAGGGCGGAAGGAAGGGCGGAAGGAAGGAAGGAAGGGCGGAAGGAAGGAAGGAAGGAAGGAAGGGCGGAAGGAAGGAAGGGCGGAAGGAAGGAAGGAAGGGCGGAAGGAAGGAAGGAAGGAAGGGCGGAAGGAAGGAAGGGCGGAAGGAAGGGCGGAAGGAAGGAAGGGCGGAAGGAAGGGCGGAAGGGCGGAAGGGCGGAAGGGCGGAAGGGCGGAAGGGCGGAAGGAAGGAAGGAAGGAAGGAAGGAAGGAAGGAAGGAAGGAAGGAAGGAAGGAAGGAAGGAAGGAAGGAAGGAAGGAAGGAAGGAAGGATAATTTGAGCAGCTGAGAGCTCTGCACAGGACTTGTTCACAAAATTCATCAGCGAGCCATTTGAACAATTAATTGCCAGTTGCCCTCACTCATTTCTGCTGCTTCTTCCAGAGCTGGTGGTGACACCTGCTCTTCACAGCAAATTCAATCAAGGGGAGTAGTACTGTCATTCACTCCACCATATTTGCTGTATTGATACAAACTTTAACAGATGACAGCAGGGGTAAGCTGAAAGTCACTGGAGGTTACCCCCACTTCTTTCAGTACAGGAGTTCAAGTTTTTGACACCCACTTACACTGAGTTGAAGACACTGAGTTGTTAGCCTTCTAAACTTCTTTTTTTAAAATGTCTGTTCAGTTGTTTATAGTTTACCCAAATTGTTTTTGAAAAAGAAATTCAAAAACACCATTGTTGAGAATTCTTGCTGGAATTCTTGGTCTAGTGATTTCCAGTCCCGTGATGAAAAATTGATTGAAATTTGGGCAGAATGGGATTGTAGGGTGAGAAGATCAAACCTATTGCTTGTGATATCATGGCTCAATGCATTGATCGGATTACACCAAATACCTATTCAGCATAAAAGAGTGCAGGGGAAACTTGTCACACAGTCACTGTTAGAGACAGACATGGGAGAAATAAAAGTTAAGCAATTAAAAACATGTTTGTGCCTTAGTCATGTTTCAGTTCATCAGCTCCATTTCTCTGTCTGTTCTACTCAGTGTTTCATTTAGTTGAATTGCAGATCAAAAAGAAAGTAACAAATATGCTGTGCAAGAGAGAAAATTGTTACATTTTCTCAGGGCATACTGTCTCCAGGTCAGAGACTCTAAGAGGACAGCTACCAATGTACAAATGTATTTAGTATACATATAGCCTCAGGGAAATCTTTTCTATCTGGTATTCCAGTTACAGTTTCTTTAAAATACAGCTCTGAAAATCTCAGAGAAGAGTACAGCAGATCTTATTAGCAGGTAAAGTTTAGGTCTGGTCATTTTCTTGGCGACGTTTTAATAACTAAACTCTTTATTCTTAGTAACAAATCTTCATGTATTTTATTTTTGTCCACGTTTTATAGAAAAACAACTCTATGGAATCAGGTGAAATATTACTCTGGCACAGTATCATGGCTTTGATAATGACCAGCAGTAAACACTTAGAAAAGACATAGGCTCATGTCTTTGCCCTGATGTACCTCACCTTAATATATCAGGGATTTGACAGGGAGGACCGTTGGATCATTTACCTTAGATGACCCTGATGGACTTAATCTCATAAAGTTGTTCAGTCTCATTTCTCTTTCATGACAGATGTGTTTTACTTTCAACATTTCTAAGAGTAAAAGAAGACATTAGTTTATACTCTACTTGTAAAGCTTATGTTGTTTTTCAGATTTTGACTTAATATAAGTCACCAGTCAGAAGTGTATCACCAATTTCAGTTGAAAATGAAAACAAACTTTTAAATTTTTAAAATTTTCCAGTGTTCAAGAAAATTCACTTATGAACTTCTGGTCAGAAATGTGTACTCTGTCTCTGCCTCTGACTTTCTCATTAGTCCTGTAAGGATCAACACACTATCTGAAGTCCAAATCCATTCTCAACGGACAGGAGTTTGTAGGTCAAAGATCAAAATCTAGTATTTTAGTGTGTTTCTGAAAGAATCAAACAGAATTTTAATTTTCCTTTTCATTAGTCTGCTTTACTGTTCTCTTCCTCTACCAAATGAATGCTACTGCATTCAAGTGGTCACTTTCCAAGGCACTGCTCTTGCAGGCTATTGTTGCCCAGGGTTGTCTCATCCCAGGTGCAGAATCTGGTGCTTTCTCTTGTTGAACTTCATATGGTTGGTGGTTGCCCAGTCCTCCAATTTGTCAAGGTCTCTCTGCAGGGCCTTCCTGCCTTCGAGGGAGTCAACAGCTCCTCACAGTTTTGTATCATTTGCAGACTGGGTTAGGATCCCTTCCACTCCTGAGTTCAAGTCCATTATGGAGATGTTGGAAGAGCAAAGGGCCAAGGATGGAGCCCTGTGGAACCCCACTGGTGACAGGTCAGCAGTCTTATGTCATCCCAATTCACTTTAACCTTTGTGCCAAATCCCTGAGCCAGTTGCTCACCCATCCCATGATGTGTTTACCCAGCTGCATGCTGCACATTTTATCCAGAAGAATATTGGGAGAGAGAGCATCGAAACCTTTACTGAAATTACTGAAATCCAAAAAAAAGTGCATCCACTGGTTTCCTTTGATCAAGGGAACTTATAAGGTGGCTTACTTAGTCATAAAAGGAAATCATTACTTTCTTCTCATGAGGCTGTGCTGGCTGTGGCCAATGGCTGCATTGTCTTCCAGGTGTTTTTCAATAGCTCCCAGAATAATCTTCTCTATAATCTTATCAGGCACTGAAGTGAGAAGAGGCCTGCAGTTTCTGGGATTCTTGCCCTTCAGTCAGCTGGGACCTTTCTGGGTTCCCAAGACTGGTCAAAAATCATCAGGAGTGATTTTGCGATGACATCAGCTGACTCTTTGAGGATTTTAGGATGAGTCACATGAGATCGCTTAGATTGGAAAAAATCCAATTGGAGCTGCAGATCCCACATTATATCAGGGCCTGCTAGGAGTTGATCATTCTCCAGTCATGCTCCTCCAGCTCAGGGCAGTGACACCTCCTTGGTTTGTCATCTCTGTTGAAGACAGAGGCAAAGAATGCATTAAATACCCCTGCCTTGTCCATATCCCTGTTTTTGGTTCTCAAACTACAGCTTAAGCTAAAGGAAAAGATGTAAATGACTGAAAAGTTATACATGATTTGTATATTTGTATTTGTATTTAAATAGAAATTGTTTTATGTATATTATTTTAGGTACAGCTGCAGATCTTAGTCTCAGCATACAAAGAAAAAGAAATTAGGGAAACATCCAAAAGGTGTTCAAATAAGAGTTCAAATGAGTTTGGCAGAGTTTGACAGTGTAAGTTGTGCTCTTTGTGAATATATTTCAGAAGTAGTTTTCTTACAGCTACATCTTTACTCTACATTGCACCTTCCTAAACAGGGAATTGTTCTTGTGTCCTATGCAAAGTCTTCAAGGCTTTTTGTATTCCTGATAGTCACTTATTGATTCAAATTATTCTTCAGTACTGACAGTGGAAACTGTTAATGTAACACAAGTACTCATTGTATTGCTTATTTAACGATCTCTAATGGTTAAATAATGTACATTGTTCATGCATATTCAAGTACACTCTTTTCACAAAATTATTTACTATTCCAGATAACCGAATCATCACCCCAAGACAAGAAGATATTTTAAGTCCTTACCAAAATTATACTGGTGATTTTGTAAATTGTCTGCCTTAGTGGCAAATTCATGACTATTTTCAGTTTTTACTACAGTTCTATATGGAATGATAGGTTATAATTTTTCTAGTATCTCCATAGACATTTCCTTACTGGCTGGAAGAGAGTGAGACACATGTAATAGATGCTTATCTTTAATATCTTTTTCAGTGCTACTAGTAGAAGGGCTTCTCAGGAAGCAAGTTGAGAAACCAGCTCACTCTGATCTCCTCTCAGGAGGAGAGGAGATGGCTTCTGGAAAATGGCTTCTGGAAAATGGCTTCTGGAAAATGGCTTGAAATAGCTCATGAGGCCTCTGTCATAATTTCCTAGGGTTGTCCAGTGACTGGTTTTCTTTTACAAGTTTGATTTCATTATTGTCTTTGTTGTTATTATTATCATTATGTAGTGGAATGGCAAGCTTAGGGGAGGGAGGAATGAATTTTGGTTTAGTCATTCTCATCCAATTTTTTCATATTATTTCTAGCATTTTAGGTGCTTGAATTCTGTTTGCTTCTTGTACCATTTCACACCTTCCCACTTCCCAGAGACATGCAAGCTTTGCACATTTTAGTTGTGGGGTAAACTGCCATCTCACAAGAAAACAGTAGGATGAGGAGTTCTTCAAAGACAAAGCATTACAAGATTCCCTTCAGAGAGCCACCCTTAAATCTCACTACTGTGTAATCTGTTCTTCTAACCCATCTCTGATGAACAGTGTTATCACTGAAGGCTGGCCAGTCAAATTAATGCTTGTCCTTCCAGTTTTTTGCCATCTGAGCTGCTGTCAACATTTATCAGAACTGCAGGGTACAGACCCTCTCCTTTAACCCTATATATAGCTACATTGCATTCTCTAATACAGTTGCAATTTATTCTGAACATTGTTATCTCATTCCAGCTGGCAGCTCCACAAAACTGGCTGACATCTTTATTGTCATCTAGATGGTTTAAAAGCATGAACACCACAAAACCCTCAGTAGAACATCTGACGTTGCATTATTTTCTTTTAAATTTGGGAACTAAAAATAGTTCGTTTAATCAGAAAATTACTTGTGACTAGTTCTGTGCATATGAATTTTCTCTTTCAAAACAACAGCATTATTTGCTGGTAGGAAGGAACCTGGAGAAGCCTCAAAATTTAGATTTAGAGCGGTTTTTAACATGGGTTTTGAAACCAGACAGGTAATGGAGATACTGTCTCAAGCCATCAGGAGCTAAATGATCTTGAGGAGGGAGTAAGTGATTTAAGGCTTGCTAGGAGCAAAGCTGAAGTCCCAAGAAGCCAAATCTCAAAGCTACAAGGTGTCTTGGCAGTTTTCTATCTGTAAATGTGGTTTCTGATGCAAAGATCTGCTCAAAGATTTTAATATAATTGCCACTCTGTTTCAGTAAAGAAGTTCCCTGTGATTCACCACACATTTTGAATACAGCTGGGACACATCCATATTAAGAAAATCTCACCAGAAAATCTACAAACTGCTTGCAATTTGTACAACCCCAAACAAGGAGATAGGCATTTAAAAATTGCATAATATACAGTAAAATAAAACATTAATCTTTAATTTTTGGAAAGGGAGAATTTTTGAATTAAAATTTTTTTCTTGTTGGAGTTGGTGGGCTTTCTCCCCTGCCAGTCCTTGGTTTTTCCATAGAGAAATATGCCAAAAAGATGGAGCAGCTTTCACATCCCATGAGTTTTTCTTGATAGTTTTAATGGTAGCCAATTAGGCCAGGAGGCAATCTTTCAAAGCGATGTAGAGGGACTGTGCTATACAACTCCTATTAAAATCAGTGGGAACCTGGAGGCTAAACCTCTTCATGGCTTTGAAAATATACCCTAAACTACAGTAATTGCCATTTATCTCTGCTTGAATTAACTGGATGATCAATCATATTTCATTTCTTAAATGTTATGATTCCACTTCTGGGTACCAATACAATTGTGTTTCAGTGATATAAATGCATTGTAAAATCCCAAAGCAAGCTCTTTTTCATTTGTCATGTAGTAAGCTCACATATACATAAATGTAAGCTTTTCGTTAGTTTTATCAACCAATTACCTTATTACAAAATAAACAGAAGAGAAATTTCTGTCATAGAAAGCAATATTGTTCATTTTTTATGCATGTTAACTTCTAAATAAAATAGTCTTAATGAGCTAATATGAAACGCTGACAAATTAATCAAACTAATAGACACTAATAATGTAATGTCATTATTAGTAATTCTGAAATATTATTGCATACATGTGTGCAAAAATCTCTTTACAATTTATTAGAAGAAGTATTGTTATTTTAATTATTATTAATATATTTTTATTATAAATTATTAAAATTTAAAGATTAATGTGACGGGCTCAAAACTATAAACTAGGCTGGGCAACTTGATAGACTGCAACATACCCCTTAAATGTGTTAAGAGTATGTCAGGCAACATAGATATTAGTGGTCTTGGGATATTTAGCTGTTAGCTATTTCTCACTTACAGAGGTTTATTTGACTTTTGATACCAGTGTTTCACTGTCACTGATGGGTTACTTGAGCATATTGTGAAAAACAGCTTCTCGTGTGTCTACATCTTGTAAACATATTTCTTTTATAAATACAAGCCTTTGTAAAAGCCTTTTATGACTCTCAAATGTAAAGTGAAAATAAAACAATATATGAGAAGGATTAGATTATTTAAATTTCCTTATATTTACTCTTTTGCTGCCTTAGATGAAAGATTCCTGAATAAGTACTAAAATAATGTTTTGTTTAGCCTTACACTACATTCAGGAGGAAGACAGATGTCAAAAGTTCAGTGAAAATGATTTGTAACTTCAGATCCAAGTATAATTTAAAATCAAAGCCAGAGTTTTGACAGCCTTATAGTAACAGAAGTCTTGAATTCTAATCTGGGTGAAAAATTTGTGACCTTTGGTTTTATTTGAGTTTTTTGTTAGTTAGTTGTATTTTCCAAATACAATTCTTTTATGGAATAATGATTAAAATCCACTGTCTACTTTCTAAGAAACATACATGTATAAAACAAAAATATTTTTATCAATGCAAATTCAAATGAATGGATTCACAAGAAAGTAGAGCTATTTCTCATGTTATTAAGCATGTTAAGATTATAACAATCCCTGAAAAATCTAAAATCTAAAATGCACCAATGCTGAAAACCTTCACAGAATCAAAGGGAATGGAAGCCAGCAGTAAACCAGAAGCAGCATCTCAGTTTGTCACAGCTAGAGGCAAACATAAAGCTGACAAAAAAAAGTGTCACAGCCAAATGCCAGAAAGGATAATTTTCAGATTTCATTGCCTAACTTTCTGTAATTAACAACAAAAAGAAAGAGGAAAAAGATAGCTAGTGTCAAAGCTCACAGTAAATCCCCTAGTGCAGTCGTATTTTAAAAGGCCACAGAAACTAAAGAAACAAATCTGTGTCACGTACCTAGAGAAAAAAAAATCTTAACTTAGGCTGTAACACAAGATTCAGCTGCAAATTATCACCCAACTCATGGAGATTATCTGAATTTATGAAACTTGTACCAACCGTAGTCCAACTTGTATGCCCTCTCTTCCAATTTCCTGCTCTCTGACCTTGTCCCACTGTAGTGCATGCTCATTGTAGTCAATAAAAAGGGAACATAGCCACAGCTCCATTCTCATTTTGAGATCTGATAACATCATTTCATCTACATTCCCTCCAAAAACAGGATAGTTAGTTTGCAAAGAAGATCATCTTTAGACTAAGTTAAGAACTGATTTAAACAGAACCTGGCTACCTAAAAAACCTATCCTTTCCTTCCCTGTCTTCATGAGCCTACAAAGTCACAAGAAGTGGAGTGCAATCCAGTGCCTGCTCCAGCACAGATGTCCAGATTTGAAGCAGCTGTAATCACAGTGAGTCTCTCAGCAGCCTTAATAGACTCCATAACACAACCACTGTACAAAGTTAAGGACTGTTCTTTAAGTGTGCTCTATGTAGTGGAGACATCTGCTTATGTAGGTAACTACCAGCATCATCTGTCAGACCTTTTATTTCAAGACCTTTGTGTCTGCTATTTAATCATTGCTCTCACACAGACATTTCTTAGGTGAGAGTCCTTTACTCAAATGAAATGATTTTACTCTATGTATTAACTGTGTTGCTGATTCAAGTTTATTTTGCTCAGGCAAGATAAATTTAATTTAAATTATTCTTCTCAATTTTCTACTTGGACGCCACTAAAAAATCAGAAGGATGTTGAGTTAAATGTAGTTCAACATTCTTCTGCATAATCCATTTTCTTTCTGTTTTGTTTGTTTTTCTCACAGGTTTTATTTACCTAATGATGAATGGATAAAAAGCATGTGTTGTTTGGTAACAGGTAGCTTGATGTTATCTGAAAGTATTGTATTCATGCTATGAACTTCAAAAATGCAACAGCTTTTTGCTTCACTCTGAAGACAAAAATGAATAAAGATGGCTACTTTTAACTTTTCTTTTTCTTCCTTCTAATAGGTTTCATTTTTTTTCTCCTCTGGTCACCAGTATGTAATGCTCCCCATTCTGGTTCCTTCACCCACTTTTCCTTCAGTGTGCAACCAGTACTAGATAGTGTTGTCAAAATACTCCTTTCTTTTATATTATTGCTTTTTAAATTTCTAATTCTTCTGACCTGTCTCCTCCACAGAATGAACATCCACTCATTCTAAAATCATTGCCCTAATTTCCTCCTACATTCTCAACATTTTTCCATGCCATCTTCTTCCCTTCCATTGTCACTTCATACCAGCCTAAATCCCTGGTTTATGATAAGTTCTTCCTCTTGTAATTTCCTTCTGAAAATCTATTTATTCCATAAAACAGTGATGGTTTTCATAAAACAGAATATATTAGGTATTAAAATGCTGCAAGTACTGGTTTTGTTCACAGTTGACAAAAGGTTGTGCTCGTAACTGAATAATCCAGTGGACTCAAGATACATTTAAATCTTGATCTTTTATAGCTGTTTATGTTTCTCCGAAGAACACTTCCTATCTCCAGAATTTTCCCCCATCAGAAATTCTGCTGGGGAATGGATGGGATGCTGCACAACTACAATTGTGAATAGATGTTCTTTTCACATTACAAAAACATACAAAAACCACAACAACTCAAAACACCACCACCACTCCAAACAAAACCAAATCAACCAAAACTCCACCTGGCTCAGGTCCAAATTATTTCAATTTATGGTCAGAGGTTTCAGGTTTTATACTTCAGTTACAGTAATGACATTGAAATTGGAAAAATTTATTTGAGTAACACCAGAATAACACAAGCCTGGCTTTTGGTGGATTCAAAAGGAGTTCAGAGTCAAGGTACTTGATACACAAATTCCTTGTCTGTAAACTGGAGAGACTTTGATTTGACAGATGGGCCACTCTGTGGGTAAGGAATGGGCTTCATGGTAACACTCAAAGGAAGCGTGGTGAGTGGCTGGATGTCTGGGTGGAGAGCAGTGAAAAATGGCATCCCTCAGAGGTCTGAGGCTGTTTAACATCCTTTTCAGGAGTGTGAACCATGGGACTGAGTTTATCCTCAACAAGTTTGATGGTGACACCGAGCTATGTGGTGCAGTTGATGTGTTGGAGAGAATTGATGCCATTGGAGGAGGGAGGGACTTTGACAGGCTTGAGATGTGGGCCAATGGAATTCAACGGAATTCTCATGGAATTCAAACGAGTCCAAGTGCAAGGCTCTGCACACGAGTCAGGGAAATCCCCCCCGAAATATTTGGTGAGCAGAGAATGGATTGAGAGCAGTTCTGGGGAGAAAGACCAGGGACAAGAAGCATCCACCACTCTTGGAAATGTGCATTTGCAGCACACAAAACCTTAAAAGAAATGTTGGCCGCAAGTCGAGGGAGGTGATTCTCTGCTGCTACTCAGGTCTTCTAAGATCCCACGTGGAGTGCTGCATCCAGCTCTGGGGTTCTCAGCATGAGAAGGCCTGTTGGAGAGAGGCCAGAGAATCAGAAAACCAGAGCATCTCATACAAAGACAGTGAGTTCAGCCTTCTCAGCCTGGAGATGAGAAGGCTCTGGGGAGCTCTTACAACAGGTTTCTACTACCTGAAAGAGGTTGGCCATGAGAGATTTAGAGAGGGGTATACACATGTAGTGATAGACAAGATGTCATGGCTTCAAACTGAGAAAGAGCAGGTTTAGATTAGATATTAGGCAGAAATTTTTTACTGTGAGGTCGGTGAGGCACTGCAATAGGTTGCTTAGAAATATTGTCAATGTCCCATCCCTGTAAGTGTTCAAGGTCATACTGGATGGGGCTTTAAGCAGCGTGATCTAGTGGAAAGTGCCCCAGCCTATGGCAGGAAGGTTGGAACTAGATAATCCCTAAGGTCTGTTCCACCCTAAATCGTTCTATGATTCCATGATTCCCAGAGTTTGACTCATATTAGTGTCACAGACTGCTTTTTGTACTCAAAAATTATGACAGAAAGTAGATTTCTAAAAGAGGTGATGGTTGTAGTATATGTAGCTCCTCTTGCTGTACTTCACTCACATCCCTTTATGCATGGCTCCCTCCACAGAATCACAAGACATGCAATGGAAAACACCTGCTTTAACAATAGCACACATCTGATTTACCAAAATAGTATGATACTGTTGCCTTAGTAAGATGGAAACTTTTATCTTTCTCAGAGACATGCTTAATGTAGTCATTTCAATGCAGATGAAATATCAAACATCTTGGGAGTATCAATTGTGATACATAGACAAGCAATTTCCTTGGGAATATTTAAAGTAGTGAGCCAATACAGGAGACTGCAGAACTGACTAATGCATATGTGGGGAGAAGAGAGAACACAATCATAGCAGTTTCTCTGATAAGTAAAATAAAACTGTAGCTAGTAAAAAACAAAAATCTCTTCACATTTAATCAGAAAGCTCCTTCACACTCATTCTTATGAGATTGGTCCTACCCATAAATGTCTTATCAGTAGCTGTGGATACGCCAGTCCTCATTCTTGCACAGTTCTTTGACCAAGAGAACGCAGCTGTGTTACATATGACATGGACCAGCCTGTTACACTTTCATAAAATGTGGTAAAAATAACATAAATTTAAAATTCAAATTACCTTAAAATATTACCTAAAAATAGTTTTTATGAAATCAAGTTTTAAACACAAATATTTAAAATGTAGAAGCTTAGCTGCAAGACATAAATATATCAAAAACATTTTCCATACAGTGTGAAATAAGATAAACCTTTATGTTAAAATTTGGACTGATGCACTGCAAAACTATCCTATGTGTCCTTAGATTGCTTTAACTTCACCAATTTGGAGACCTCATGCTAGACAACATGGTAGAAATCGATAGAGTTTTTTGTAAACTGCCCAGTTGATTAACTTTTGTTGACCCCGGATTGAAACATCTGGCTTGGTTTTTTCCTTTTTCCTTTATAATGAATAGTCCTTAATAAATGAGCATAACAAATGCTAGGATGCAAGTACAAAAGATCATTTGTTTCAAGATTCTCAGATCAGAAGAGAAACAAAGTGGTCTAGACTCTATGAAAAAAGGTTAATGACCTTTTTCTAACCTCTGACGTGGTGGTGAAAAAATAAAATAAAAACAAAGCATTTGGGCCTTTTTGTTGCATTCTAATGACAGGAATTTTAACTGTGAGCATTAGCAGTGTTTCATCCTTTTGCTGGTATTTTGTTTGGAGTTGACTTTTTGCTAGGGAACCTATGTAGATAAAATATAATTATTACACTGATAAACCTGTGAAATTAAGGGCTTCATAGCCTAAAAGCTCCATATTCCTATTTAATTTTATTATTTATGTTCTGTAGTACTTTTTAGTGCTCATAAACCAGTTCTAGACATAATCACAGCTAAGTTAAAGTAATTTTCTTACATTCTTCAGCTTACTACAATTACAGCTGAATTGAAAATCAGGTCTGAAGAGTACATTCTGAATATTATTCCACATAAGTAATACAAGTTTATTATTAAAAGAAGTTGAAACAAACATGTCTGCAGGAGCTGTTTGAAAATTAATCCTTTTCAAAAGTTCAGAATAGAAGTAGACAGCACTATAAGATAAATTAATTTTATCTACCTTTCCTTTAGAGAAGATTTGACACTAGCAAAAATATAACTTTATTAAATGAAATTATTTAATTCTGCAACACCTATTGAAGCCAAATCGCAGGATGTCCCAGTTTTGCTTGCTGTGCAAGTTTTAGGTGCTGTGGAGGGAGGAGCCCAGAGCTGTTTGGGTGTGGCTAGGTTGCCATTCTATACCAAGCATTTCATCACTGGGGGCATGGCTTCGAGGAGACGTAAAAAGTCAGTGCACCCTGGAAACAGAACCATTTTGTTCCATTTCTCTCTTGGGGAAGTCGGCAGGACCAGCATTGTAGATTTTGTCTCTCTCCCACTGCTGCCCATGCCTTCAAGAACCTTGGGAAAAACACAACTCCCAGTGCCAAGCCCAGCTGGGCCCAGGGGAGTGCACATGTGCCACGGCACAGGAGCAGGGACCAGCCACGGGCACAGAGCAACAGAGAGGGACCAAGCCCAGCTGAGCCCAGGTCTGGTGGAGAGGAGCCAAACACAAGTGGAGAGTGGAGAGGAGCTGGGCTGAGTTCTGCTGACCATAGCTGAGCCCAGAAGTCTGAAAAGTGGCTAACGCAATGTGGATAATTCTGTCTTTTTTTTTCCTTGTTGGCTCAGGCTCAGGGATAGGAAATACTAGCTGGGGACAGCATCCACCTCCTTGTCCTGGTCTCAGTTGGTCATGTGGAACTGAATTGAGGTGTGGACACCTTTTATGTGTAAAGCACATTTTCTTCTGCATATTTTTGTTACTAATATTGCTGCTATTACTGTGGATTTCTCTTTCGATTGCTGTTTATTCTCAGTAGATTGTTATCTCAACCTGTAGTCTGTGTTTCTGTCTTTCTCTCACTGGAGCAGAGACACTGATGAGTTTAATCCTCAGCTGTTTTTTTAAGCCACCACACACTAATATGACCCTCTTTTTCCATCCTCATTAATTTCCATTCAGGATTTTGAAGAATTTTTGTAAACAAGAGATATGAATCTTCCTGCACTTTTATTAATTTAACTATACCAAATCTAAGTCCCATTACATACCAAATTTAGGTCCCATATATTTAATCTATGGATTTTATCAAGATGTCCCATAGACAGTTTGGTAAAATCCATAGAGTAAACCAAGATTTAGAAATATTTCAAGCAATATTCTAAATTCAACTGCAAATCAAATCAATCAGATCAGCTGGATCAATATAATCAACTTATCTCTCCTGCATAGCATTGATGAAATAATTGCCAACCAGTCAGAATAAGGTTGTTATGGGTGTTCTTCAAGCTGCAGCCATGAGCTGAAGTTTCCTGGGTAAGACTATATGACAAAATTTTTCCTAAGTTACTACTTGAGGGAAAATCCTGTTTCTCAAACATGCTTATTTAGTACCCCAGTGATCTAACTGTATGGAGTCAAGTGAGTTCATTGGGTTTTATTGTATTAAGAGTAGGTATTTTATACCATCTTCATATTGGCAACATCATTATTCATTCTTTCATTAATCAGAGCTAAAAGTGGCCCCATAAACAAAGAGCTGCTTCAAAATATTTATGGAATGGGTCAAGCCTCAGAGGTTTCTGCTCAAAATATTTTCCATCAATTTATGTACATTCAGCTGTCCAACATTATAAACCAACAACTCAGAACATCAAAAGGCTTTATTGCGCATATTCTGAGGAGTGAAGTTTGAATAACTTTTTCTTTAAAAGGCAGTATTTTTTACAATTTCCTTCTCTGAAACTTGCAAGTGGTACTCAGAGTCCGAGTATTTTTAGCACAATTGCCAGCATCTAATGACATTCAGCAACACCTTCAGAGTAAATATTTAAGTACTTGTTTACTTCATGATTGCTAATGTAGTCTCAACTAAAGGTCAGAAGTAAAGAAAATATTTTGTAAGAGAGTCATTCTATTATTTATTTGGGGGATGGTCCTGATCTTTTAGGAAGTCATTGCACTAGAAGGTTGAATGATTCACACAGTAGGATGTCTTTTTTAAAATTCTGATGACAGTGTTACACAACAGAATGGGAGAATTACCCCATGATAAAACCCTGGTCTTTATTTACCTGCAAAGCAAAATAGCCTGCTCTGAAAAAATCAGCTGCCCTTGCTCACCCCAGACCAATGACAGGACATGTCAGCTTCTGGAGGTCGTAGTGAGTCCTCAAAAACAGCTCTCTAGGTCACCTTTGGGACTAAGAAAAGTAGAGGACACATTATTGGATGCAGGGGAAGAGCCTTCTGGGATCATACAAGGCTTCCTAGAGGTTACTTGGGAGATACTGGGAGCTGGTGGCGGCCATTGGATGCATCCATGTGTTTAAACCTCACTGCTGAAGGGCTCTGCACTGCACATCTGTGCACAGAGTTTTCCTCTGGACAGCTATCCTGGCAATCCGCTGAGAGGAACAGGATACTGTTGTTGTTTGTGCTGTGGGGGTGCACTGGATATCTGTAATACCTGTGCCTGGCCTTGTGGATACCTGTGGTTCCTGTGGTACCTTAGCCTTACTACTGGTTGTACAACGTGTCCTGGAGCTGTAACATCCTTGTCCCTGTTGGGCTATCATGCCTGGGACTCTTTAGAAGACATTAGCTTTTGTTAAAATTTAGTTTAAATTTAATTTTTTAATTTATATTTTAAAATGAGCTATTGTTAAAGTTTATCAAAAAGGTATGACACCTTACAAATAAATGATTTTACATTTCAGTCAAGGAAGGTAAGAGGGAAAAAATCTAGAGGAAAAAAGCATAACTTCCATGTTATATAGAACTTTCATGTATATTATTATATACCATTATTTTAGCATCCTCATGTGTTCTAACTCCTGGAATGGCACTCTATCTTTATTCCTTTCAATTTCCATGTACTTTCTTTCCCTCCCACCTACGAGAATAAACTGCCATTTGTGTACCTATTTTGCTGACTAATTCTAGGGCAGAATTCAAGACTTTGCTAACAAATATAACCATATATGAAGACATATTCAACTTCAGTATGACTCAAGTCACCTTCCAAAGTGCCCTATAGCTCATGAGGGTTACAAGGAGTAACCAGTTCCTGGTACCTCTACCCTTCCTGGAATGAGTCTTTGTGGATGATTATTTTAATCTAAATGTAGCTCTTCTAGAAACAAAATGTCATGCAACTATATTTTCTTCTGTGTTTTGTGGTTTCTTTAGTAAAACTTTTGCTCCCAGAAGACTGTGGCTTACCAGAACCTGACCATTAATCTTCTTTTGTGATAATTTGTGCTGTATCATACAAGTTTCCAACCAGTGTCCTACAGGCTTCAGAGGGTTTGTAACTACCTTTTCAAACATTTAGTTCAGTGAGATGCAAACTCACTTATTTTAAGAAGCAGCTCATTATTCTAATTTCAAAATATCTTCAAGATGGTTATGCCTCATCTGCTTCAAATTATAAAATAATAACAATAAAAAATTGGTAAATAGCAATAGAACAAGCCCATAGATAGAGATAGAGCAGTTAAGTCTCAATTAGGATAATACAGAAGGAAAATCCTAAATAAAAAATATTTATTTAAATATCTATTGCATTTGAATGCCTTAGATGTAAGGTGCATGTCTGACAACCTGAAGTTAACTTCCAAAATGTAGTTTTGTAAGAAGCTAAAATCTTTCCAAGATCATATTTCAAGGGAAGAGGGAGAGTATAAAGAGTCAAAACTAATGAATTTTGTTGGTATTTCAAATTAAATTTAATCCACATTTCTTTCAATAGAAGAAAGTGAAAACTAAGCATATAATCTACAATCAAAAACTATGCATTATATTATAGATCCATAATATTAAAAATATATATATTATTATTTTCACAAAACTATCTTGACATTATCTATGTAAAATCATAATAAAAACAAAATTTCATCTGAATAAAATTTTATTTTAAAAATTAAGAGAAATCAAATACATCTTATTACTTTGAGTAGACTTTTCAGTGAAAATAATACAAAAAGGATAAATTATTATTGTTATTATTATTATTATTTAATATGCCATTATTTTATCTGCAAAATTTTCTCTGTCCATAATTTTCCTGGTGCCTTGGAAAAGGAAGAGAGGTTGGACTAGATCATATCAGGATGTATATTCCAAGCTCATTAGTCTGTAATAAACAAGATAATATTGTAGGTAAGTGCAGAGGAAGACTTGTTCTCTGGAGAAAGGATATTACCTCATGCATGACTGAGTCAAAGCAGAATTTGCATTCCTCTTTTGCAATTGTATTTTCTTCTATGTGACATATAATAAACCCTGTCATAGTTAAGTTGCTATTTATCTGTCTTCTGTAGTTCTACAGGTAAGGACAACCAGCTGCTAATGTTCATTCTGCCGCAGTAGAGAAAACACAAATAAAAATATTCTTGATCTTACTAGAAGGGGGTTTGTCTTCATCTGGCTGTTCTTCACCTGCTTTCATTCTGGAATTCACTGATCTCAGAAATTTGCTCTGGGATCTTAATTTAATTCTAAATGCTGGTTAAATACTGTGCTTTCTTTCAAGTTTTACCCAGTCAGTGTTATTTCTTAAAATGAAAACAAATAATAAAAAATTATTTTATGATAATTAAGATTCCTCTGATCCTTATTTACATATGTAAGAGTTGCCTTTTTTGTATTGTTTTCCTTTACGGTATGTTACATGTCCACTTGACGATTTAGGCTTCATTAAGATGGGCATTTGCATAACCTGCATATTCATCTGAGAACATTTGTAAAGAGAATTTAACAAGTGGAGATTTAGATAGATAATTTTTCAGTTCTTTTGAAATTTAATGTGAGTATAGTGGCCTCTGTGAAACTTTAAACTCAGCCTGTTTTTGAAAAGCTATAATTGTTTGCTCAGCACTCTCAAGTCATTCCATAAAATATCCCAGGTTTGTTTTTTTTTAATATTTTTTTCCTGAATACCGCCTTTATGTATATAATTTTTAAATTTTTAATTTTTATTTTTATATATTAATGAGTGGACTGGATAACTTACCTTCCACAGTTTGGGGAGTGTAAAATTTTTCAAACATCTGAGGCCCCAAAGTGTTTATAAAAGTGAGGAGAGGAAATATTCCTTTCTCTAGACACTTGTGCCTCCTTTTGCCTTTAGAGAGAAATAAATGTCAGTGCTGTCTTGGTGACATTTCTGATTGTAGTCTCATGTATGAAGTATCCAGAAATAAGTCAAAGGCCTCCCACTACTTTTAAATGAGTGGGTTTTGCCTATGTCCTAGAAGGACTGTAAGACAACGGTGGATTCACTTAGTGGTTACACTCTATTGGAGCACAATATGGATTAATAGGCAGAGAAAATACCATTTTTGAGGATGAAACCCTACACAATGTTGTTGAGTTTTATCTTGAATTCACAGAATTCAAGATAAAAGTGAGAGAGGAAGACAAAAGCTCCATTAGCTTAAACAAGTCACCTCCTGTCCATGAATTGTGCTTCTTACAAAGACATTTTTGAGTGCAGCCTGCTTTATAATGTGCCAGTGTGCTGGGATACCTCAGTGCTGCTAACTGACTGGCAAGAATTGACACTGTGGAACTAAAAAGATTAAGGGAAAAATTTGATTTTTGGACCTTTAATTTAATTGTTTCAATTCCAACTAACTTGAATGCAATAAGACTTAGTGATGTTTTTCAACTTTCATTCAATCTCTTCTGACTCTTGTCAACTTAGACCTATGTATGATGTGGAAGAGGTCTGCAAGCCTGGAAATATAAAATTCTATTTATTAAAAATTGTTATAGTTTAAAAAAACATATTAATGACAGATAAGCTGTCAAAAATATAGAATGTTCTTAAACTGAAAAAGCAGTCAATAGAAGAAACAAAACCATGAGGAATAGGAACATATGAGGACTCTGCTTTTCAATTCTCCAAAAGTCCTCTCCTGTTTGGTTTCATTTACAAAACTACATTATTTTGAACAAGCATTCAGTGTCACTGAAGAATTGTTTTGAGCTTTCAGCAATACAATTTATCTTGCATGAAGTTAGAATCCTTTTTGCAGTGTAACTTAATAAGAAAAATATGTTGCACAACATAATCATTTGTAGTGATGTGGTATTTGTAATGATTAGACTTTTAAGTAAGCAGTAGAAATTCTAATCAAACACAGCAGCCACCTCTTCTTCTCCACAGAACAGTTCAAGAGCTTCTTTGGGAGACGTGGGTACACAAGGTCAGTTATCCCCTCCGTGCAATTGGAGTAAGACTGTCTTCCACACTATGCCCAAATCATCTTCTCTTAAGAGATGATTCCTCTTTTATGCAACAGCATACATTAAAGATGGAGCGATCCTAGTACTTCTAGATGGAGCAGTGAAGTTCCATGAAGATACCAGTTTGAAATTAGAAACTCCCTGAGCATTAGTATGCAATGCTAGTAAACACCATACAGTCTGTATTGCTATATCTCTTTCTCTATTATAGAACCCAATCAAACTAGCAAAAAAAGCAACCCCAAACCAATAAACAGAACACTGAAAAGTCCTTATTATAGTCTTCTCTAACCTCTAGGGTAAAATGCAAGCATATATTTGTTGGTCTGGCTTTTTCTTTTTTTTTTTTTTTTTTTTTCCTTGTCTCCAAAGCCTGCTTGTTTTACAGGATGGGAGATCCAGTTTTTATTCTATGATTTGAAACTTTCTTATGAGCCAGCTTGGTTTCTTGGATCTCTGTCTGAGGAAATGAATTGCATCCTGAGTCTATGCACAAAAAATATACCTTTCTTCTGAACGCTAAGAAATGCTAATACCCATTGTTTTTTACCTTATTTCTTAGGGACAATCAGTACCACTATTGCTGTCTTTGAACCACAAGTTTTTTCTATGATGTACTTCCATGCACCTCGGACAGTTATTTGAAATGTAGGAACAGATGGATTTTTGGACCCATCACATCTAAGAAATGCCCTTTATGTAAATGTCTGACAACCTTGTTTTATTCCTGCCTGTGTAGCAGACCATACCGTACAATCCTCCACTAACATCCCTGATGAAAGGACTTTACTTGAGAATGATAGTTTGGAAATATTGCCCCCTAAACAAAACCTTTGCATATTCCTCAGTCTCAATTCATCAGCTATTCTGAAGACAATCTTCTGAGTTTGGAGTATATTCGCAATTTTGGCTTCCCTCTCCTCACCACCTCACTCCAGGTAAATGTTGTCCCAGTGTAGCTGAAGAAGACACAGACTGGTTTTTGAGTGTAAAATAAACCTGCTGAACAAAGCTGTACATGCGCATATCCCATGGGAAATATTTCCTCTTCCCATGGGCCAGTGTGTCTAGTACAGCAAGAGATCTAAAACCTTTTAGCTTTTTCAAAATGGCAAAGATGGAACCTGGCACTTGCAGATTGCACTTACATTCACACACATACATACATTCCAAAAGGGAATTTGCCTTCTATCCACTAAACAGAGTAGAATACTTGTTAATGTGCTCTTTAAAGGAGTTCTTAGGAAAAGATAGTGGGCTGGTTTAAAAGAAAATCGTAACGCGCTCACTGATGCCAGAGGTCTGGGTTTGCCAATACAATCCCTATTTAGGGGACAAAACTTCTGAGTGAGTAATTACTTTGGGAAAAGTTATTTTCCCAAAAGCCAGAAAAATAGTCAGCTCTAGATTTTAGAAAGAAAGCAAAAGGATTTTTTAATATTTTTTGCACAAATCAGTTCTCCCTTTTGAAGCCACAGATTGTAGTAAAGTCTATTACTAAGGAGTAAAGAAACTTTGCTGGAAATACACTTAATATTACCTAAATATAAGCTAATTAACATAAATTTTGTAATTTTTTTAATAAGAAAAGTAAACATAAACATTTTTATTAGTCATATGCAAAAAGAAACGCAGATTGGTGTTTCATGTGGGTGTTTCGCAGATTCCATGTGAGTTAGTGGGGTACTAGTTACCTATGACACAAGAAAAGGAGACAAACCAGAAATTCAAAAGGAACATAAACTGGGAACATGCTTTTTAAAACTTGTTATGGTAATCATTTTGTGTTTGTGCAGTAATGAGCCAATTAGCATAAAATGGAATGGTCAGGGACTGTATGCCTTTCTCCCTGTTGTCTCACCCACCAAAAAGAGCATTTCCATTGCATATGTGTATGTGTTTGCACAGGCACATGTCTTCATCTGTTTGACCAGTCCTGCAGCAATTTAAAAGATCTCAGCTGCAGGAGAATGCTAACAATTCAGCTAATCCTACAGTAAATGTCTGAAATGCCATGTCAAAAGCACAAGACAAAACATGTTAGGATTTAGGTGCACAGAAGATGAAGAAAAAAATATTAAATTCTGTGTTCTCTTAGCCCCCGTCAATGCTAGAAAATGCTATTTTCAAAGAAGAGATTATATATATATATATATACCTTCTATTCCTGCACCAAATTCAGAATTTATAAAGGTAACTGGTGCAATTTTTAGTGTCTTTGACAAATAGAGGTGTACAAACCATGTGTCTAATTCATGGGTGCACAAACAATTTCTTAGTGACTTCCTTCCCTTTGAGAGTGCTGTGAACAAGCTGCTCCTTCTTACTTGAACCTTGACCTTGTAGCAGGTTTAGATTTCTTGTCTTTCCTGTTCAGTCAGTTACAAGGTTAGAAAGACACGTGAAGAAGGATATAGATTTGATATTTCCTTGTTACATGGAATTCCAGCAAATTACTACTAAGTGAAGGTAGTATCTCAGTCCCACAAAGATAGATTTGATTATTAGGAAAGCATTTGTACTTTCAGCACTCATAAGCTACATCCTGTTGGATGTTTGCACAAAGAAAATGGATCATCTCTTAATGATTGATCAGGCTCCAAACCCTTAACCAGTATTTTGCTAAAGCAAATTATTTTCATTGCCCTAAAGATTAAAACAAACAAACAAACAAACACCAAAACCCCAACAAACAAAAAAAAACCAACAAAAAATAAAGATTTCTAATAATGGTATAACCACACATATATAATGGTATAGTTAGAAACAGACCTGTGACTGCCTGACCATGTTCTTGGTGTAGAAAACCTTCAATTGATATGTGGCTCTTGCTTAGAATGCATGAATGAATGCATTGTTGTGCTTATATGATAATAATTACTAAAATCATTGAACTCTAGCATAAATAATGTCAGACATTGCCCATATGCACCTGTATTTCTTATGAGATATGCAAACTACAGATTTTTATTAATATATCTGATAGCCAAGTAGCTCTGTAGGCTCCTGTGTTTTGACCATGCTGGTAAATTACCATTATTATTCCTTCAGTGGGTGTTTCAGAAGTAGTGTGGACAGGAGGCAGTGCTGTGAACATTTGTATTTACATATGCAGCTTTTGTGTATATAATACTAAGTGGGTTCTTCATGAAGAGTGAAGAAGATAAAATGTCACCACAACATACAGCTTCTGTAGTAACTGTCAGAGGATAAATGTGCACATTGCCATTCAGAAAGATGAGACCTAAAAATTACTGCATTCTAAGTGATATACTTTATTTTTATACTTTTTTATACTTTAATTTAAACTTTCTCTCCTCATGGAGACTGAAGTGTCAACTCTGTTGTCAATATTTAGCAATAATCACTCTCAATTTCTTCCCACTAGGTAATTATAGATTGAGCATCAATGACTTTAATTAACAAAAAACTAAACACCTTTGTCCTTACTTTGTTTTTGCCTATGTGTTCACTTCTCTTTAAGTGATGATTTCTGGAAGAGTGCAAAAAATTTTAGGATGTGAGGAACAATCATCAATTCCAAGACTTACAGAAGGTTTTGCAGCATGTAGGTTTATGGTATTGCAGAGAAAAAGGGTATAAAATTACTGACTGCAAGTATCAGAGTGGTTGTGCTTATGCCAGAATGGAGTAATGTATAGCTACCGTTGTTCTTGGAGTCATAACTGGGACAAATAATGAGCAGTGTTAATGAAACATGACTTTTTCTGCAGTAGGCCTTGTGGCGACACTGTGGTCAACCAGTAGTTATTACTGATGTGGGTTACATAAGCTTCAAGTAGGACAGCTAAGGAGTCCTTTTGTGTACATGCCACTGTTTGACTTTACTGTTCTGTTTATGTCGTAGTTTAGGAGTGGTACTCCCCAGTTAAGTGCTCTTATTGAGACTCTTCAAACCACATGTTGTTTGCTTATTTCCTTCTCTCCCCATGTGGTGGGATGGAGAGGAGAATCAGAGGTACAAAAGGATTGTGGGCTGAGGTAAGAGCACACCTGAATCATGAGCACATCTGTGATGTTGCATCTCTTTCCTGATGACCTGAGGTGTCATAGGCCGACCAAGTCAGAAATAATTCACCCTTATGTTGCCAGCCCAGGTCCACCTGAGACACTTTGATCTTGACAGTCTGATCCACCTGTTGTTAATATGTTCTTCTGTAGCCTATTCTTCTTCTCTGTGAGTTGACAGAGAGGGTTGCAGCCGGACTGTAATCTGGAGTGTGCATCCTCCAGAAAGGTACAGTGCAACACTAGGAAAGCAACACTGGGGAAGAATGTCCTTCTTGCTAGTTGGTGGGGACATAGCTGCTATTTTGTTGACAACATCCACTGGAATCTGACAATGTCTATCTTGCCATTTTAGTCCTAGAAACTGCATTACCTGGATGCATTCTTTAGCCTTACTTTGCTTTGTGGCAATGCTGGCTCCCACTAAAACTTTCCAAACCTTGCTGACACTTGCTCGCTCCCTACCCGCCCCCCCCCCTGCAGAGGGATGGAGAGAATTGGAGTCACAAAAGATAAAGCTCATGGCTTGAGATAAAACTAATTACTGGGAACAGCAATGGTATAAGGAAATAAACAGTAACAGCAACAATATTAACAATAAAAGTCTACAGAAGAGATAGAGTGATTCAAATGTAAAATGCTCACTGCAGAGCCGTACCAAACAAGACCACCACTACACTACACTGACTGTAAAAGGTTCCCTTCCCTCCACCTCTGACAGTGATGTGAGGTAGTGTAGAATAACCTCCATATCCTATCCATTGCCCTTCCCAGCTACTGCAACCAGGACGTTATCCCAATGAAGTATGATGGAAGTGGCAGCAGAGTGAGTAGAACAAATCACTCTATATAATTACCAAATGACTCTGTATAATTAAGATTATCTGGCTGAAATATCAGAGAAGAAAAAACATCATAGATGGTAATTCAGATCCTTGTTCGGCCTCAGACTTCCTACCTTCTTTAAATCAGGCTTGATGCTCTCCTTCTGTACTCAGTGTGAAGAGGCAATGCAATACTGCCGTAGGACTCTCCCTATTTCTTCCTCACCTCTTATTCAAAGAAATTATATTTGTGGGATTTCTGAGCTCAGGGGAGCTCTGCCTCTGATGAGGGAACAATGGGAACATAGGGAATTTTTCTCTCCCACAAGTATGGTTTTAAGCAATATTCACCAGGATGCAAAAAGCATCATATAGAGGAGACCTCCCTTCTAAATTTCACATGATATGTGAGATGATGTTGCACTCTGTTTCCCAGGTGCCAGACAACAGCAGACCTCAGTAAACAAATATGGTGTCTCTGCATCAGACTTACTTCTAAGAACCTTCAGGTTTAACAAAAATAGACACCTTCAGGCAAACTATCACTCAAAATGTATGGGTTTGGACCAAACAAAATAAATTTTAAAAAAAGATGAAATTAAAAAGACTCCACAAAAACTCTGAGAAAAAACTTATTTAAAGCCTTTGCCGTTAAACATTGTTGCACCAAGCTGGTAGAAAAAAAGTGGTGCTGAGCTCTATATTTCTCTTATACTGAGGAGTGCAGAACTGGACAAAACACTCCAGAAGTACCTCACCAGGGACAGGATTCCTTGAACTGCTGGCAATACACTTCCTAGTACACTCCAGGACACCATTGGCCTTCTTGGCTGGACAGCTTGTTTTCTACCAGGACACTTCATTGCAGAGCTGCTGTCCAACAGGTCAGCCCCCAGCCCGTGTGGTGGTAGCCCGTGGGCTAAATCTGTGTGAAGGGAGGAAGGGAAGAAGGTGATGTTAACAATAAAGACAATCATCCCATGTTTTAATTATTTGTCAGAAATAGGCTGTTTCTGAGTGTTTGCCAGTATTATTTGGTGTCTTTGAATTTGTGCTGGTTATTTTTTTCAATCTTCTTTCTATTTCAAGTACAATATTAATCTATAAAAGTGTGAGACTCATATTTTTGCATGTATTTTATAGTTCAAAAATATCACAGCTCTTTTTGAGAACAGCTGAGGTAGCGAAATGCACTCCATGAAGTCCTATGTGCTCATGAACCTCTTTCTGGTTATTTTATTCTCAATTAGCTGGAGTCCTGAAATGTTAGATCTCAGCTGGCCTTCATACAAGTGGGACATTACACAAAATGACCTTCTGATGTCCCTTCTCACCTAACTTTCTTTATCTGGTTTGGGGAACAGGCTAATTATTAGGAGGATAAAAAATTTTAAATATTAAAATCATTATCTGGTATTTAGTTTCACTTTAAAGTGTCTAAGATCATCTGCATTTCGAGAAAGAGGGACCAGAAATTTGTTTAGTAACTCAAGTGCCTTACAAGACTTTAACACTCAGGGTGAAGTCAGAATTTAGGACTAGGGATGCTCCCTTCATAGAGCTATAGCTTTTTGAGAAAAATATAAAGTTTCTAAAGATTAAGATTAAAATACGATAAAAAGATTAAAATTAATGATGGTACATCATTCAACACCTTTATTAATGAAGTAGCTTTATTCATTTGAACACGGATATAGGAGCATAACTCATGGCATTTCCTTTTGTGGGGGGAAAAAAAAGGCAGGCAGAAGGTTTATTCAGGAAGCCATGAGGAGAAAAGGAAGATCTACTGAGACACTTGAGATTCACTAAGGACTTTTTTCTTTCCTGTTAATTCATCAGTGTCTAACAAGTAGATTTGAAAGTGTAATTTAATTGTACCCTGCGCTTCAAGAATAACTCTGCAGGATATGCAAGAAATTGTAAAATTTTTCTTCACTCAAGGGAAAACATATTTCCTATGTGCTACCATTTTCTTTTTATTTGTAGTGGTAGAGGAAAGGAAATGTTTGTGTGTCCAGCTAAAAAAACCTGTTACAATAATATGTATTTGATAATAGATATAGTCACTGGCTTAAGAAACAGAAAGTGTAGCCTGAATCTGTGTTGAAACCACATTAGGCTGAAAAAAAGAGCTAATTGAAAGAATTAGGAATGTATTGTAGTTTTAGAAAGACATTCGCTTTTGACTTAAGCATTTGCCTCCCAAGATTTGTGTTTCACTTTGTGTCATTGACAGTCAAGGTACAGTTGTATTTTTGAGAAGTTAAATCATGAGCATGAAAGTGAATTTAGCTTTTACGTAGTGAAGCATTTATAGTCCAGAGAAGTTTAATGATGTTCAATGCTCAATCTACCTCAAAGAGGACTATCTTAGCCCAGCTACTTATAGAGCAAGGAAACTCGTTTGGGACATATAATCCTCAAGCATTTGGAAATACAAAAAAGGCTTCCACACTTCCAGGTAACTTTGCTGAACATACGAGGATGAAAATACAGAGTCTAATAAATTCTTTTTCATCCTTACCTGGAAATATGAGAAGCAGAAAAGATTTTCAGTTTGCTTTCTTAAACCAGAATCAACAAGAAAAGAAAGGCAACTTTTTTTTCATCTGTCTAGCCTTGGAAATTTAGCATCAGCAGTGGCAAGGCAATAGAAACAGGAATATGTAGCATTCTGACAGAGAAATCAGTGTTTCTAATAGACTGTGATCAGTAATCACACTCTGTTCATTCTACCTTAGACCTGTATAAACTCAGGAGAGAAGCAGGCAGGAAAGTATGTGTAGGTACTGAAGTTCACTTCGTGTTAATCAGAAGTCTTAGCTTTTGTAAATGGAGACAGGTTAAGAAATGAAGCAACAGATTTCTGCTGAGTCAAAAGCAAGTATAAGGTCCCAAATCCTGATTCTGTTCGGATTTTTGCTTAATTCCAAATCCTCCTCTTCTAACATATCTTACCTATATGACATATGGTTGCTTCTTAATAAAAAGAAGTACTGGAAATTGAGCGTTTTCTATGTCTGTCTCAAAATT
The DNA here is from genome assembly GCF_021018805.1 of Prinia subflava. Taxonomy (NCBI): domain Eukaryota; kingdom Metazoa; phylum Chordata; class Aves; order Passeriformes; family Cisticolidae; genus Prinia; species Prinia subflava. The sequence goes on along the minus strand of NC_086283.1, from coordinate 34,741,370 downwards.
CCAAATTCTTTTACACCTCCAGTATTTAAATAGAAAACAGGATTATTCATAAATCGTTTAATTTTTGGTTTTTAAATAGTGCTGCCTTCCATTTATTCAGGAGGAGAATAATTGTTATATTACTAATTCAGATGTTACAGAAGAGCTGCCCTTCTGTTGCCAGGTAGGCAGGGAGGGACTCTGTCAGCGCAAATGCATTTTGCATCAGCATGTCATCAGAGGGTTCAACAGAGGGAAGAAGCAATCTATTTTAAGTGTCCATGAATACCTATGGTGAAACATATGGCATTTCTGAATACCAAATGAAATCATTATGATCAATGATACTCTAATGAATACCAAATGAATGTGCAATGAGAGAACCCTAAGCATTATTTTGATCAATTATGTCACAATGCTGTGGGCGTATAACTACGGTATTCGTAGGCTGGAAGCTGCATCCTGACTTTCAACTATATAATTAACATGCATATAATTTTTTTTTTTGCAATGTAAAACAGTTGCAGGAACTACTATGTGTCTGACAGCTAATCATACCAGAGTGTAGCTCCTAAAATCAGTTGCTCAATAAATGTAATCCTTTAAGATAAAGGAAGAAATGGCATGAGTATGTGAATAGTATATAGTTTGTCCATGAGAAGGTGCAAAATTTTCTATGGGATATAAGATACTAGGAATAAAATAAAGGATCTGTGGAGACAGTGAGTTATATGAATGAAATAACAAATGCTCTGTTAGTACATGTCTGTGTCATCTCCCAAGTCCACGAGCAATTGCTGGTTCTTCTTTAAGTCATCAGAATGCTCTTCTTTTTTTGTTCTTCAGAACAATATCCATTAACGTTCCTTTTTCTCGTTCTAGTCTATGCTAGTGCCAGATCAAAAGTATTTTTTTTCTAAAATATCTCTTCATATTAACCCACATCAAATAAATTTTCAATAATACCACTAAAAGAGCAAGAGGCAATTGAGGAAAACAAATACATAAGTGAATGAAATAATATGCATAGAAGTTAATATCTCATGACCAAATTATCTACATCTCCCATTTCATCTTGCCCTAAACTTCCCTTATATTTTATAGACTGGTTCTCTAAACACATACACAGTGAAGTAGCAAAGACCACTAAACTCATTCTGCAATTTATCAAAATCAGTCAATCAAAATGTTACAACCCCAAATTACATATTGCTTTGGTAACTAACGTCAGTCTTCAAAAATTAGACATGTATTTCAACTGTCTTTTAAATAAGCTTTTAAAGGAATGTCTTTGTTTTAATTCATTATTTCTTTGTCAATTTTCGTCTTCAGCCCTTCCTTCCATGTGTACGTAAGCTTCCAAGTTTGAGGAGGTAAACTAATAGCTAGTTGCACTGAGGAATTTACTTTCTCCCCTCCCCTCCCCTGCCCCCGCTTTCTTTCTGTTATTTGTAAATTTGAAAATTCTACAATGGAAATCCAAAAATGTTCTTCTGTGTTCGCTATAACTAAGTGTCTCAAAAAACCAAAATGAAAATGAAACAAAAAAAAATCCAACCTAAACACATCAAAACTTAAATTCTGAAAAATAGTCTTTTGAATCATGTGGGTTTTGTAATTTGCTTCTTGATTTTGAAAACCATAAAATAGAAGTTTTCCTGAAGTTACACACAACATAGAGTTTTTTAGTTCTTCATTGTTATTAAGGGGATAAGAAATAGCCTTTAAATGCAATCTCTTCAGGAGCTTTCAGTACTGTTTACTTGCATGTGCGTTTGCTAAGGCATTGGTGTTTAAAATTAAAATCTTTGGCTTTTAATGCACAATGCCACCTGAAGTTCTTTAGAGAGTTTGCTTTTAAAATTAAAGAAGATGAAAGAAAGAAGCAGGGAAAGGCTGAACTGACAGATTCCCTCATGCCCAGAAGCAAAAAAACTTGCTTCTGCAGAAAGACACTGATCAGCTACTGTTTTGCACCAGTTTTGCCATCAGGCAGCCACTCCACTTTTGCAGTCATTGCTTTCCCACCTATGAACTCTGCAGGACATGGCTCAGGCCATAAGCACTCAAATCCCATTCCTGTCTTTTCCCTGAATCGTAGGCAACTATGATGAGTTGAAAGCACCTGCTTGCTGTTCACAAAGGCTGTAATGCAGCAGCATTAGCAATTACCTCCTTTAGTTTACTCAATCCCTCTATTTATTCACCAGGTGCATCAAAGAATCTCTCCCTCACTGGGTCGGTGCAGAAAATATAGATTAATTTTGCTCATCATGCACTTAAGGCACCAAATGCAGAAAACACCCACCCCTTCCATTTCTCCAGTCAATCCCATTCTCTCTACATTTCTTACCTCTGGGTCTTCCCACTGTGTCTGATTTAATGCAGAGCCAGGATTTGGAGACAGATTTCAATATTTTCTCTGGTCATTCAGTGCTGTCAAGCCATGTTAAGTGTCACTTCTATTGACTACTGTGGCTATACATAGACTTGTTAGTTTTTCAACTTAAACTCTAGAAACTTCTTTCCAAACCATTCCCTGACTTCATTACTTTTCCATATCATATATTGTACGCAAGCTCAAGATTTAGGTATTTTCTACAGTCTCCTTTTTGTTTCTCGGGTAGCTTATATTTTCCTCCTTGTCACTTAAAACTTTTGGTTTTTTTCTTCTGCAAGGTTCACATGTAAAGATCTCCGTGTGACTGCACTTTTCCTTTTTTTTCTGAAGTCAGTCAGGTTGCCATATGCAATTCACTTCACCATATTTTCACAATATTTCTTCAAATTTTAAAAGGCATAGAAAAAAGTATTATGTGTATAAGAATACGTTCTAATGTGTTTTTTGTATGGTTCTTGATGCGTTTAGCATTTTCAAAGCAGTTCCACAGCAGAAGATGCTTTCCAGAAATCCTCTTTCTTGTTGCAAAGTTTGTCAGAATGACAATGTCTATTAGAAACTATGAGCTTTTTCCTTTTCAGTGTTGGAAGGAAATATACGGTATATTCAACAAATGTAAGGTGATGCACTGAAATGTGCATGGATTTTCTAATCCCTACAATTTAAAGGCCAATATCATAGACTCTTTGCTGTGTTGTAGTTGTACTAGCAAAGGCATCCAACTCATTTCTGGCTGGATTTCCCAGTTATGTGAAGTATCACTAGAAACCTACAATATTTCTACCTCTTTCAGTATTCAGCATGCAGTAAATGTTCTCTGGATACTAAAATCTGGGAAACATATAGTAACTTGAAATCAAGCACAGCAAAAATAAAACTAGGTCTATTCTACAGATGCTATCTTTCATTTCCATGTTTTACTCAAAAACCACTCCTTTTTTTTAGATATAAATAACACTGACAGAGAAATGCCAGTCTGTCACATTACAGCAACACAAAAACTAGGCGTCTTGCCATCACTACTATGTCTTTTTTGCCAGAACATTGTCCAGAATAGATATTTGAAAATATATAATGTTAAATTGGCTTTTAAAAAAGACAAGCATGTGTTAAAAAAAGGACCTAATTCTTTTAACATTGGACTATGAATTCCCTCAATTAATTATCTAGTAAACAATATGACAAAGTAGTGCAGTAATATTTTTGGTGTTTGTTAGGATAAAATATTTGCAGATTTTGAATCAAATTACCTTCTTTAACCCTGATACCCTGCTAAGCCAGGGACAAAGTGACAAATCAAAGTAATTTTCAGCCTATGTTAATTCGAATGTCGATTACTCTTTCGCTCTGCCACAAAGCAGTCACTGAGAATTAGTGCACAGGCTCAGATGTGAGTGCATAAAGAGGGACAGCCTCAAGATATGTCCATTCTGCTGCCTTTCTAATCCCCTTGGTAGTCAATATACTATTCAAGTTTTGATTCACTTTTCAGGTTTTCAATAGTTAATTCAAACACATTCCTTTTTAATTGGATTATTTCCTAAATATCTTTTGAGGAACTTTGGGTAGGTAAAGTATGGTTCTTTACTTTTCTCAGAATCACAGAACCACAGAACGGTTGATGCTGTAAGGGTACCTCTGGAAATCATCTTGTCTTACTATCTGCAGCTTAAAGAGGGTCACCTGAAGTAAATTGAAGGACCATGTCCAAACAGCATTTGAATACAGATTCCACAACTTCTGTGAGTAACTTGTACCAGTGTTCACTCATTCCACAGTTTCCTTCAGGTTTTCCTCACTTATTCCCTCACCTCAAATATTCCCGCCCCTTTAGCGGTCCATCACTGGGCCGTCCCTAGTAGCTGCATATCCTCCTTGCACAGAGAAGCCCAGAAGAGAATGCAGTACTCCAAGTGAGCTCTCAATTCTCTATTCAATTGTTATCATTAACTGTTTCAATTACACAAAATTTAATTACACAAGATCCTCCCCCTTCAAGTTTTGTATTCTACTCATTCTGTAATTATGGCTGAATCAAAACCATCAACATTTCTATTGTCAAATGGTTGGGACTCTAATATGTGGTATTCGGAAGAGAGTATGTCACCAGGTTAATGTGCACAATGCAAAACAGACAGAATATCAGAAAAAGAATGATTACAGGGATCTAGGCCATGGGGCACTGTGTGAACAAGTGGCAACAGGCAGTAACAGCCTTGCACATAGCTGCAAAGAGAAAATCAGTGGGAATAATCTGGAAGCAGACACTATGTGCAAGAGCCATAGAGCTTTTTTTTTCATATCTCACCTACAATTAGTCCTGTAGACTAATTGTAGGTGAGATATGAAAAGCACTGTGGCAATGAAGAATAGGCAAAATATGCCCTTCTGAGCATCCTTTTTTAGCAAGGTTGAGAAATGCTGTCACTGGCTTCAATTACAGTGATGTTACTTTGACATTTTCCACACCTCAAGCAAGGGGGACCAATTGGTAGCGTTCTGAGGTCTGGGACAAGATAAAGAAATGAGTTGTAGTTTAGGAATGATATTCTCTAATTTTGTGTTCCTCTTGAAAACACTCCAGACCTCATGCCACTCACCCACTCTCCACCTGACTACCCCTATGCCGAGATAAAGAGGAGAATTGGGGGCACAAAAGTTAAAGACCACCGATGATGACAACAACAATTTACTGGAAACAGCAATGAAATAAGAAAAATTAACAGTAGCAGCAATATTAATGACAGAGTGTGCAAGACAAATGCGAGCGCTCTCCATGCAGAACCTAGCACTGTCTGGCCTCGCACTGGAGTTAACTAGAGAAAGAAGTGACCCCCATGTGTGGGATGTGGTGGTACAGAAAAACCCTCAGATCCTGGACATGCTCCTCCTGCGTGCTGCAGAAGTTAGCTCTGTCCCAACTGGAACCAGGACACATGCATGTTAGAGTTCACGACTGACTCCTCTAATCAATTCCAACCATTTAATCTCTTTGTTTGGTTCACAGTAAAGAGATTTTTTTTTCTGAAATACTCTTCTAGAACATTCTAAATAGCTTGCAGCATGAAGCATGAGATCAATTCCCTCTTATTTTATTTAAGGTTTTAGTCACATCAAAATAGAGGTATGGCCCCAGGCTAGAAAAATTTGATTTGTGAGCTCAAGTTGCCCTGTGAATATCAAGAAAATGACATAAAAACTGACCTATTGACAAATAATTTTTTTCTAGACTAATTTAATCTTTAAGCATTAGCAGGAATTGATGAAGGATGTATTCCAGAGGAGCTGAGCTGTTACAGTTTATTTCTCACACTGCCCTGTACAGCTCTGTTTTTTTATCTCCAATCCCAAACAGCTACTGACTTGCTAGACAATCACACGTGCACCTATAATCTTTAATGGAAACCAAGAGAGTCAGGAAGATGATTTGTGTACGTTACTGCCTTGCTCCAGAACATGCCACACTACATTAAAACCTGCTGCCTAGATATAAAGATCTTTACAGAGAACTGGAAACTTTTTCTATTGCTTTGTAAACTTTCAGCACTACGCTGTGCTAATAGAAACACACTCCTTGAGCTATGGTGGTGAGAGGTGAAGACATGCACTTGTTGGAGCAGCTGACGTTTCAGACCAGGAACCCTTGGCTTTGTACTGGAGTTATATAAAATGTGTGACTTGAGGCATAGCACAGAAGGACATTAAAAGTCTGTTGCGGGTCACTTCCACCCACATCTAGGCACCAAGAATGTATTATTACAGCTGGTTTTATATCTATATGTATTAAGGTAATCAGTTAATAGCTTTCATGGGTCTATTTTCTCTGTCTAAGTACCCTCTTCATTCTGAAGGTGCAGGTAGTTGCTAAATTAGAATATGTGAAGTGTCTCCCAGGAAATTTAAATTGTTTTTGCTACCCAGACACAATCACCCCATTTTAGCCCTCCCTTCAGTGTTCACTGACCTCAATAAAGAGTACACAGTCATTTATGGACTCCCACAGGCTCTGTTTAAACTTTACAGTGCTACTCAGATAGCTGGTCCAAGTTTATGCTCCAGGTCAATCTCATCACTGTGTCTGGATAAAATCTAGGTTTGTACAGCCTAGCTCTCTTGAGAGACTTGATTTTCTTGAGGGGAAAAAAAATCCCCAAAACTTGACAGATGAGCCAGTAGAATGATAGTCTGAATTATGGGCTAGTTTGGACTATTAGGAATACAGACAGCTGAGAACCACTTTAGAATCTGACCATGAAGTATAGGCTATAATGGGAAGACTATGGGTGAAGTCCAGTTTAATCAAAACCAAAATTTTGGAAGAAGAACAGAATATGGCTAAAGAAAGAATTTAAATTCATCTGATACAACTGCAAAAGTAACTTCAAAATTTTAATATTGCAATGCATTTTTAAATACCTGAGATAGACAATAGAGTCACTTGTTTGCACCTATGACACATTCAGTGAATGCTCAGTAGGTTTTTTAAAAGTAGTTATTTTCACTTGATGTTTCTTCTGCATGTTTTAAAATTATACTTTTGAGATTTTTCAGATTTTTCATCAGTGTGAATAAGAATTAGCTATTATTAAATTAGTTAACATTAACAACATGCTAGCTGTATAAAATTCAGCTGAAATGACCAAGGACTATCTGTGGAAGTGCTAAATAAAGCAAATACTAGATAAAAACCCATGATAAAGTAATCTTAGAATTAGATGGTATCGTGCAAAACTCCCTGGATGATATATTTTCATAGTCTTTCACTAGTATCTCTTCATTTGCATTCTCTGTGCTGAAACACATAAATTTTAAGAGAAGGTACAAGAATACATATGTATGTTTTCTTTTACCCTTATCATTGTAAATGTATCCCCAGTGTAATTTTCAATATGGTAATGATTTGATTTGAGACATCTTTAAAAGGAAAAAAAAAACAAAATTAGTTTTCCACATTCTATGTAGACTGCCAAAGATTTTAAAGGAAAAGGAGACTTTTAGCTAGTGATATTGCAGAAGAAAAGTGGTGGTTTCTCTACTTTTTTGAGAGAAAGAGACTTGAATCTGTCTTCAGAATTATCTTCCTTGTCTGTGGACAGTGAATACCTGGGCTTGTCTTCTGGAGTCAGGAATCAGAAGTCTGATGTCCATGGCACGGTGTATGACAACCACATTCTCACTACTTTGTTCCCCTCAAGAGGCTGCCTTCTCTGACAGGGCTGAATCTGACTGGTTTTTTAGGCAGGTTTGGAGCTGACTTTAAGGCACCTGGCTTTTCCTGGACAAAATAAAGAAGACTTACAGGGATTTTTAGACTGCAGTCTAGGAAATCCAGTGCCCCAGAGTAATGCATTTCAACACCTATCATCCTTACTGCTGTTCTGGGTTTTGTCATGAGGTCTTTTCTTCTCTGGAAATCTGCCTTTAGCTGCAAATCAATTTTTGAGACGACTCTTGATTTAACATGTTTTCAGATATTTCATGGGTAGAAATCCCACCTTTCCTAGTCAATGGCAAGGGTTCCGTAAAGTACACAGGATGGCTGCTGGGACGATCAGGCAAGTAAATTCAGTGTACATGTCTTTGGTCTCATGGAGATCTGGAGTAGACTTTAAAGATTGAATTGTTTCACTGGATATCTTGAAAATTTCCATCATATATTTACCCCACCAATGACTATATGTTGTGTCTCAAAAGTAATTTTTAAAACATCTCTTAACAGCAACATTTTTATTCCTCAGCTTAACCAGTAAATACTAAATATTTTCATCAGAATATTGCAGCTCCCCTAAATTTTAGAGGAAATTTGTAATAGGAAACTATTTTCAAATTCAGTACACTTCACTTGTGATGATTGTATGGGGTTTGTGGGGTTTTTTTTGGTTTTTTTTTTTGGTTTGTTGTTGTTGTTGGTTTTTTTTTTGTTTTTTTTTTTTTTTTTCTTTATAATTCCTTACTCTATCCCATAAGGTAACAATTAAAAGTTGAAAGCTTTAAAAGAGAAAATAGCTTGCGTAAAAGATGCAGATCAGTTTAGCCAAGTGCTTTGGGCTCTGACTGCCTCATTCTTCCGCACCCTGCTCTTCCCTTGAGACTTCCTTCTGAAAGACTGCTCTTCGTCAAGACCAGCTATCAAACAATCTTAAAAGAGAATGCTCATCTGAAATGGGGAAGGGAGGGGTCTAATTCAGTAGTGCAAATAAAATTGGCATTTATATGGCCAGAATTTTTACTCTGCATTCCATACACCCTTTTAATTTTAATTTTGGTGTCACAACAACATTGTAAGAAATTGCTATGACATTGGTCAAACTATTAGGGTACAATATTCCTTGGTTTCCACTGATGTGGATATTTAGTCAATGATTTTGGTATTCAAACTCTCCGATACCTGAATAGTTCTACTGAGTTTAGTTATGCTGTGTACATGTGAGAAACCATTCTCATGAATAAATGTCTACAAGATGGGGGGCCTGAATTTTAAATGCAGAAGATCAAAGAAAATATAATCAACAAAGACAACATTCCCATGAGCTGCCTAACAATTCCTACAAAGTACTGAGTACAAAGTTCCTCTATAATCATTAGCTTCATTAAAATTTGAAAATAAGTGACATGAAGAAAGATTAATCCTCAAAATTCCGGCTAACCTACATTTCTTTTTGACAGCAACAAAAAGGAGGTCTAGTGAGGCTGGATCTAGTATACTCTGTCCAGTTCTGGACTCTCAAGACAGAAACATGGAGTTCTTGAAGCAGGTCCAGTGAAGGGCAACAAAAATGATGTGAGGACTGGAGCATCTCTTTTACAAGGAAAGGCAGAGAGAGTTCAGCCCTCAAGGAAGGGTGTTAAGAGGATGGACCAGGTTCTGCTTGCTGGTGCCAAGCAATAGGACAAGAGGCAACAGGCAGAAACTGATGCACAGGGAGTTCCACCTGAATACAAGGGAGAATTTCTTTCCTGTGTGTGTGACCGTGAACTGGAACAGGTTACCCGGAGAGGCTATGGAAACTCCTTCAGTGGAGATAGTCAAGGACTGTCTGGATGCAATCACGCACAGTGTGCACTAGGAGGATCCTTCTTGAGCAGGGATGAGATGAGCCCACCAATAATCCCTTCCAACACTAACCATTCAGTGATTCTGTAACACAGTCTGTTCAGCTCAAGATTTGTGTGACACCCAAATAGGATTTTATTGCTTTATGACTAGCAGTCTCATTGATTCCAAAGATCAGGTAAAATATAATTATTTAATAATTGTGTATATTGTATATAGCTCCAAAGATAGATAGTCTTAATCTAGAAAGATTCCAAAGGCAGATTTGGAAGACTAATAATTTTCAGAACCTAAAGTAAAAAAAAAAATGCTCGCAGTATATATTTGAGGGAAGGGAATATTATAAATGCCTGGGCATATGTGGATATATATTCATGTATATTTATCTCTGTGTGTGCAATTAATTAAATAGAGACATACAATGATCTTTCACCTCACCCTCTCTTCATCTATAATTAAATATATGCAAGGAGTGTGCACTTATATAGTAGTGATAGGTTCATGAATCTAATACTTGTCCATGTCTTAGCTCTCTTCAAAATTAAAGGACTACCTAGGCTAAAATCAGATTCTTAAAGTTTATCTATTTTAGTTTCTGGTCACCTACAAAGTCAAAATAGTTATATTTACTATACCTGTTTTGCATGGAAACAAAATCTATAGGAACAGGCTAACTCAGAAAATATTGTCTCCAAATTGCAAAGATCATCCTTATATTCTGTTATTGCTGTCACACAGACATCAATGGAAGTCTTTTAAATGGTTGAAGATGTGAGAACCTGACATCTAATAACTGACATAATTGAATACTTAATGTTACTATCCCCACACTCCTACATCCCTGCACTGCTCCCCCCCATACTTACACAGACTCTGAAAGTAAGACAATGATAAAGAGGATATAATAACAATATTAAATTTCAAAAACTGGCTAGTGAAAATCTAGAACCAAGAGATATACATGGTGCTGCTGGCTTAAATGACCAATCTCTGTCTTCTATAGATATCAGGTACGAGGTAATTTCAAAGTGGAAAGTTGCATGTAAAAAGAAGGGAAACCAATTCTCCTGACAAATGGAGAAATACAATTTAAACTAAGCATGGACCTAAACACTTCAACACAACTTCTGTGAATCTGTGCTTCATAGATTGTAGCAGGAATTATGAATTATGCAAGAACAAAGAGATACTGTACAGTGCTGTCACATCTTCACCTCAGCAGTAATATTTTGATTACTTGACTAATCAGAAGATCTTAATAATATTTCAGCGTTGTTCTATAATAGAAGCATTTTGGAGAAGTCCAATGGGGATGTAACTAAGTTAAGATAATAACTTTTCTATTACTCAGAAAAATTGGGTGATTTTTGACCATCATGTATCTTAACACAAGATATATCATACAGTAAGATATTTGACACAGTCTAAATATCTAGACTATTATATAAGTTAAAATAAGTTCAAATTCACAGCCATGTTTACTGTCACTCAGCCTCCTGTATGTATGTTACATTCATTATTTACAGATATATGAAGGAACTTGCATTTTATCTAGAGAAATAATTTTTCTAAGTTTATAGTGAGCTCAAAGACAACATATGAGACATGACATGATGAAAGAGACAGGTGGTGCATGGCACAATGCCAGTAGTGAAGAGTTGCAACTCATTAGTTTGCAGGTAGCTTTAATCTTATATACAGAGTGCAGAATAGTCAGGAACACTCTCAGAGAGGGACAGCTCTAAAAAATACATCAGAGTACAGGTCTCTTGAGGGGTACTTTCTTTTCTTTGATCAAATGTTCTTATGCATTTCTCAAAAAACTGTAATATTTTTTATCCACTTTGAAACTTTATTCTCTAGAAGAACATTTTTATTTTTAGTAAAACAAATAATGAAAACAATTGTGCAAACACACAATCCAGGAAAGACATCAGGCGGTAAGTCTAGGATTGTGGAAGAGATCTTCCCCTTAGCACAGTATTCTCACAGGCACCTTCTCACTTGGAGTCGTCAGCCAGGAGTCTTGTGGGTAGGTGGCTTTCCTCATCTTGTAAGTGGCCTGAGATGTACTCTGCGAAATGAAAAGTACTTGTGTATTTGGTAGGTGTATGTAGGTAGAAGTAATAACTCTAGTTAAAAGGTCACTGTTTAACATTTAGAGATCTTTAGGCTGTCTTTGGGACTGAGGTATCTTCATTGCCCTTGCTATTTTAAAGGCATGTTTCTATCCTGGCTGTTGGGAAACAGCCTGCCAGAGAGACCATGACCTTGTTCATACACATTTGCTCAGTGATCTGACAGTGATATCTATGTCAAAGACCCATTCTTGGATATTTAAACTGTGGAGTACCTACCTTACTAAAGGAAACTATTCCCTCTGTCTCTGCATTGTGTTTTTTCTTTTAAAGTCAAAAATTACACAATCCCTAAATGTAGTATTAGAATGGCACAGTTCAACTTTATTTGCAGGAAATGTTTCATTTTATTTTAACTAATGTTTAAGATTTATGAAAATGACAGTTTAAATAGAGCAGCCTGGAGCCTGTTCTTGGATCTTGAGATTTGAAAGCTGAATCGTACTGAAAAACTCCCACCATGATTTGCATGTTTTGTAGAGAGTAAGTTTTATTACAAAGCAGGAAATAATTTATTTTTGGCACAGTTCTAGTAAACTGGAGTTATTGTAACAAAATTCCCTAGCTGTCATGTGTATTCCCCATTTATGACTAATGATGGCTAAGTTGATTGATTATGAATTTCTTTTTTTTTTTTGGCCCAGAGAGATCTGAGTCAGAAGGGAAACCTTGAAAAAACCACATTTCCCCTTTCACTTGCAGCAGCACCCCTGGAGATCTTTTGTGTTACAGGAACTTGAGCTAGAAGGGAAAGAGTTGGAGAAATGCTCGCTCAGCTTTGTGGACAGAGACTCCATGGATATAATTTGATTTATAATGAGTATCTACAATGTTCAGACCCCCTTACCCAGTGTAATTCAATCCTATATACAGCCTGCTCTGACTTTTAGATTCACTTCAAGTCAACCATCTTCTGTCTTCTATACATTCTGTTTTAGTGAAAATGTTTTATTTTTTGTGACCAATACACAAATGGCACTAGGCAACAGTCTCAGATTTAATGGTAAATTCAATCCTCTTGAAAAAAAAAATAATAAGAAGGTGCAACTATCACACTAATTCCAGTTCTGACACAATGTTACATGAGAACTTTAGAGATAATGTTGACATTCAGGGGCAAATTCAAACCTTATTACATGGAAGCAATTGAGGACTTAGTTTTGTCCTTAGGACTATGCTGTCTCTGGATCTCCAGGAATTTCAATAAGATTATAGGTATAAATTGAGCAAATTTGTACAAACCAAATATATCTTAAAGGAAAACCATGTGGTTTGAGTTCTGTTCTATCTGCAAAATAAAGATCTAAAAGTTTTCTCTTTGTTTATTTAGTCCTACTTGTTAAATTTCTTTGCTGATTGTTGTTCTTCCTTTTTATTTTAATGATATATGTATTGAAGTCAAACATGCTTCTTCATAAATTATTCAGGGGAAAAAAGTTAGCCAGGAAAGGAAAATATGGGAAATATTCCTGAGATGCAGCTATGTACCATGAAGTTTAAACAGAGTTAGAGTGAAAAACTCATTCTTTTCTTTAAATGAGGTCAGTATTAAAAATCACTTTCCAAGCTCTTTGAGAATATTGTACATGAAGATTTTTTTTTTATTTAAGATAAAAATTTTATGCTGCAATTATTTTTTATCCTTTTCTGTGAAATTATATTTCATCTCTGTGGCACTGTGCTGACCTGACACCTTACAGAACACTTTTAATAGCCAAAAGAGGAAAGAAGTAAGGACATTCCTTTGGTCCATTCCTCACCACAGAAATTCTGAGTCATGCCTGTATTAGTCATCACCAGTTTTAGTGTCCTCACTAGTGGAAAAAAGAACTTAAAGAAGAAAATAAATACAAAATATTACTTTATTTTCTAAAGGCATATTTTTGCTTTTGCTATTGATGTTTTCCCATAAATAATAGCCCTCTCCATCAAATACAATTTTATGGATATTTTAAGTGAATTTAATATTGAAATTATTTCAGGAAGCTCAGAATTTTAATGGCTATCTAATAAAAATATCTCTATGTGAGGAGCTTTGGCCTAATTAATTTATATTGAAAAAGTGGCCATTCTGAAATTATTCTATAGGACTCAACACAAAAAGGATCCTTCTGGACCATGCATCTATGTCTCCAACTATTGCTAACAGAGTACTCTGAAACTCACTGTTCTGACATTTTACAGTGCAAAGTTTCTTCTACAGTTCATAGTTCTACAGTTCATAAACACCAGTTTGTTCTTGTGCCATTTAAGGGTTTGTCCCTTCTCAGATGGTATCGTTCCGTTCACTTTATCTTCATTCCTGTCTGCACATTTCCAGTGATGTTATTATTTAATAGTAAAACAATGTGTCCTTGATCACTATTAAGAATACTTATATGGATCTTGCCAACTCCTTGTGCTGTGGTGTTAATAATTTTCATAATTTCACAGGGAGTATTTAACCCAGGTCATTATAAGATCACATCTATATTCCTCATGTCAACATACTGATGGTTACACTAATTCTGCAATGGATTTCAGGTGGGTTTTTTAATCTGATTGCATTAAATTTTATTGCATAAATACTGGTAGCTAGAAACATTATTTTGGACATTCTTTTATAGATTTTAATTCTGTTTACTCTTTTGACTCCAGTCTTTGAGGTAATCCAAGCTTTCTTTTATTTCCTAAAAGATGTGTCTCCAGATTTAACCTTGAGAATCATCGCTAAGAAACTTTGAGCAAATATCTGCTATTTCAGCATCATTGCTAAGGTAAGTTATTTCCAAGTCATCTACTAAAGCCTATTTTTCCAATTTCGTTGACAATTTTGCTTGTTCTGCTATTTCAAATGCTTTACCAAACCTAGGTAGCTTATATTGAGTGAAATCCTATTGTCCACAAGACATCAAAGCAAAATATCAAGTTATTATAACACAATTCTGCTACAGAGTTCATCTAACAGGTTCCTTCCCTCCTTCAAGGTCTTTAATCAACTTTCCTTTAAGACTTGCATAAAATTATGAATGTTTTTTGAGATTAGGCTAGTGGACTTGTATCTTTCTGTATCATGTCTTTCTCTTAACATCATAGTCTTTTCCATCTACATTATTCTGACTGCTTAATTTGGTAAAAAAGATTTGCTATTTTACAGTTATATGTTACTTATTTAGGATCCAGGATTGTAACTTCAAACTTGCTTACACCTGAATACATTAAATCCATTGCAATTTCTAATTCACTCATAATAGTTCCAATTTTTAGAACACCAATTTGATTTGCTATGCTGTCATGTTTACTAAAAGCTAATTTTTCATATATTTCATATAGATACTTTTAAATAAAAAAAAAAATTATATTTAACTGAGGAATTTTAAATAAATTTCCTTGATTGTTGAGAACATATTTTTAATTTCATTGTCTCACATAACATCCGTTTGAAGAACATGTTATTTCTCCATAAATATAATTTTCAAAACATTTTTCATTTCCACTTTTGCAATTCTTTCCCATAATTCTTGAATTTTGAGACATGACCTTTTTGGCTCTGTAGGTATGAAGCTTGGTTGTGTAGGGATGAGGTGATGAAGACCAAGGCAAACCTGGAGTTAAACTTAGCAAGGGATCCAAAAATAATGAGAAGGGCTTTTTACCAGTATGTTTACCAGAAAAGGAAGGTCAAAGAAGGTGAACACCCCTGTTAAACCATGATGAAAAACTGGTAAAATTGGACAAGGGGAAGGCTGAGATATTCAGCTGCCTTTCTTTTTTTTGTCTCAGTCTTCAATGGCATCCTTTCTTCTCACACCTCTTGTGCAAGTGGACAGCAGGATGGGAGATGAGGGCCAGTGTAAGTGAAGATCCAGTCCATGACCATCTGAGGAATCTGAATGTGCAGAGTCTATGGGACCCAATGAGGTGCATCTCAGAGTCCTGAGGGAGTTGGATGATGTAGTTATCCAACACTCTCCATGACTCTTAAAAAGTCAAGGTGCTCAGGTGAAATCCCAGGTGACTGGAAAAACAAACATTGTACCCACCATTAAAAAGGGCAGAGAAAGCAGGATCCTTGGAACCACCAACCTCTTAGCCTCACCTCTGTGCCTAGGAATATCATGGAACAAATCCTCCTAGAAGCTCTGCTAAGGCACGTGGAAGACAGACATGTTTGGGATAGCCAGCACAGCCTCACCAAGGACAAATCCAGCCTGACCATAGTGGTCATAGAAGCCCATAGTGGGCTTCTATGATGGAGTGACTGCATCAATGGACAAGGGAAGGGTTACAGATGTCATTTATCTGGAATTCTGTAAGGCCTTTGACAATACCCCACAACATCTCTCTAAATTGCAGAGAGATGGATTAGATGGGTGGATTAGTTAGGTGGATAAGAAGTTGGCTGGAAAGTTTCATCCCACGAGTCAATGGCTCTCTGTCCCGATGGACATCAGTGGTGTGCCTCGGGGTCCATGTGGGAACCAGCACTGTTTAATGTCTTTGTTATCGGCATAGACCAAGGGATGGAGGACAGCCTCAGCAAGTTTGCTGATGATACCAGACTGAGTGGTGCAGTTGACACTTTTGAAGAATGATGCCATCCACTGGGACCTTGTCAAGATCAAGAAGTAGGGCCAAGGAAACCTCAAGAAGTTTAGCAAGACCAAGTGCAAAGTGGTAATATTGGGTTGGGGCAATCCCCACTTAAAAAACAGTCTGGGGGATGAACACAACAAGGGAGAATAGTTTCAAATTGAAAGACAATAGGTTTAGACTAGTTATTATGAAGGCATTATTTACAGGGAGGATGTTGAGGCACTGGCACAGATTACCCAGACAAGTTGTGGCTGCCCGTCTCTGGAAATGTCCAAGGCCAGGTTGGATGGAGCTCTTGGGCAGTTTTGTCCTTATAGAAAATGTCTCAGTCTGTGTCAGGACATTGGATCTAGATGATTTTTTTAAGATCTATTCCAACCCAAACCATTCTGTGGTTCTATGATTCTATGTTTCTATGATTCTATGAACTTAAACTAGTATGGAATTTTAAATAGTTTAAAACTAGTTTATCTCATTCCCCTCAACTTGTAGCACTGTAATTAAAAATACTGATCAGCTTGTATTATCCTTGCTGATTAAAAAACCTTGCTTGAGGAAGGGATTTCTGGAAATCAGCAGTGAGCAGACTAAAAGACAAAGTGAGAAGATTAAAAGCAAAGCAGTCAGATTTCAATGAGATGGTAAAATCAAAGAACAGATCAAAAGTGAAATAGATGTTGGTCTGCAGCAGTCAGAAAGACTTTGAAATCAATAGATTCTCTCTCAAACAATCAGTTTAATAGGAAATATCATTTTAAGTGATACTAACTTATAAGCAAAAAAGGCTGAAAATATTACTTACAAAGTGAAATCTGACTGGTTGTCTTTTATTGGCAAAAACAAAACCTGCCAACACTCTAAACACCTTCTTGAGAAAGCAGGAACATTGTGGCATCCTGTAATTTTAAAAGTGATTTGATTCTAAGCAACCTCAAGGAGATACAAAGCACAAATGGAAAAAAGCACATGATTGTAGAGCCCATGGCTACTATATCAGATGGCACCATAAAAGTATGGATAAAGCAGGCATCAGTTTGGAAAATATAAAAAAGTAGGAACCAGAAAAATAAGGGACATATAAACTAAGCATCTCTTACTTTTTCACCTAAAATCTGTGTAAATTAAAATGTTCTAAAATTCATTTGAGGGAAGTTAATTTGATAGTCTAAATTTCAAAAGATGTAACTTCAAAACTTTTGTTTGGGGAACAGAATGTAGTAAGGGAGAGGAGTCTAAAATTACTGTTTTGAGGTCTATAGGTTGGACATGATCCTTTGGTTGTTCAAGAGCGCAAGGTACACAAAACCCAGAAATTTTTAATTTATGTCATATACACCAGGATGAGCTGCATCAGGAAACACAACATCCATTATGAACCCACAAAATGAGAGATAAACTTCTTAACATCATCCTATATGTTTATATTAAGATAAATGTATGCATTTTGCATCAGTGACTTATAAAAGAAAAATAACTGTGCTATCCCTGCATTTTCACAGTAGTGCTATCTCTGTACCAACCTACATCTGCAGGCAGATGAACTAAATAAATTTTATTTATTTAAATATTTTTAAATATTTTTAAATATTAATTTCATAATTAAATATTTAAATATTAATTTCATTATCACAGTCAGTTCTGATGTGAGGAGTGGTAAGTCATTGATTAAAAATAAAGCAATTGTGATAAACAGTAAGGAAAAATATAGTCCTTACAAATTCATATCATATTGGCATTTAGTGGATAAACCAAACACATCACAAAATAACATGAATCAAGGGAAGGAGATGAACTGGTAGCAAGGGAATTAATTGGCACAATCAGAAAATAAGAGCTCTGTCTCTGTGGGTTGAGCCCAAATAGTTCATAGATTTTAGGTTGTCTGCCATATTGACAAAACTCTAAGAAAATTTAATAGGTGAATGGATACAAAACTAAATATGGTGTGCCTTTTTCCAAATATTAATTCAAATCTTGTTTTGGTTTTGCATGGCCACTGAATACAGAGCTGGTGCATTATTAGTTGAAGTCGCATGATAAGGAACAAAGAAAAAGAGTGAATTTGTTTAGCTGTATTTTACAATCTTGTTGATTTTCCAATGTCCATTGTGACCTTCATGCATTCCCAGAATTCCCATTGCTGTTTTGCTGTTCAAAGGAAATGTAGTCTGGTAGGTATCTAGAAAAGAGTATCTCTTCATAGGCACTCTAACTTCATAGTTAACACTGACATATTTTGAAACTTTTAGAGCAAGTTACATTGCTCATACTTTGACTAGCACACAGCATTTGTAGCCTACAGTATCCTGTACAGTATCAAATGTAGGACAGATGAAATTTACACCTTACAATGTCAAAGAAACAGTAAATGTGTCACTGAATGGAAATAGTCAATCTGTAGGTCAACGAACTGATTATGGTTTAAAGTTGACTAAAAATTCTATTTCAAGTTTGGGGGTTTTTTTTCTGATTGAATGCAGAATTTCATTTTTCATCTCTCTTTCTTTTAAACTGATTCTGGTTTACCTTCATGTTAAAAAAAACCATTATAGATATTGGAGCTACTAACATCCTGACACCAAAATAGTTAGCAACTTGCCCCACCAAAACCTCTAACCTCCTAGGAGAAGATTCAATGAAAATTGAAAGGGAAACTATTCCCATTTTTCTTAAGGAAGTAGCATTGCCTTGCCATTTTTTTGCAACACATGTAAATGTATTTTACTGCAGTTTTTATAATGAGTCCAAATGAGACTACTTTTCCTGTCTCCATGACCATACTTAATGGCAATTCTTTATGTCCGAAAGATTAAATCCAAAAAACATAGGAAAACTTTAATGATCAAGTAGAGAGAGTTGTTTCCGCTCCAAATCACCTTAATTTTTCCAATTTTCTCAGATAAAATTAATTACACATTCATATTGTTGAAGCCTGGAGATAACCTGCACATTAGAATGTCTCAGGAAAATCAAGTATGTAAGCCACTGCAATTTTTAAGAGGACAGCCAGTACGTACTCCTGCCAGCTCACATTCAGAAGAATCCAACCTATTGGTTGGCAAAAAAGGAAGGATAAATGTATGAAATCTGTATATAAAATCTAAGTGAAAATGCTTAAATTTTGTAACATTATAAATATTGTAAAAATTTCTTTCAATTGGAAAATATTGGGCACTTTGATAAAACAGTTTACCTCATTAAAATCTTATCACACACATATAACTAAAAGAAAGACATTGGGAAAGCAGTTGTTTGTACATCTTAGGTGTCAGCAACAGTCACAAGGAAGAAAGTGGTTGGTAATGGGCATGAGCTTTTTGCATAATTTTTTATTTAATACTCAGAGATATCTTAAGTAGATCTTTACAGGAAATCAGAAAACTGAGTTAGCTCATAGCCACCTATGTCAATAACTGTAAGTGTGAACTCCACAGAGTACCAGCAACACACACATCCAAAATAAGCAGAACACTGAAGGTTTCTTAACATGTTTTTAGCACTGTATCTCTCCCCATCTTCACTATCCAACTGTAGAAGAGTCCTGTAAAAGTAAGTTTGTGTATGTCCCCAGAGCTTCAGATATTCCATTAGTTGATGCATTAACATTTCAGACCTAAGGTTTAACATGTCATCTCCAGAGAAGCTTCTGTCAGCATATCCTGGGTGAATATCCATTCACAGGAAGGGAACAAATAAAGGACAGCAAAGAGGCAAATGAAAAGTCCACTCATTTATGTCAGCCAGTCTTTGCAGTCATTGATCTTAAAGGAGAACCATGCCTCTAATTATCTTGATAAGTCTACTTTACCTCTACAGAATTATAATCATAGCTATGTTATCTCTCTGTGACAGGTAAAAACTTCTCTTTCCATACCTATAAATAAGGAATGGTGATGACACAGTGAGAAGGGCTAGTTTTGCCCATATTTGATATTGCCCAGTCTAGCAAACATATGGGAATGTAAACAGTGATGTATTATCATCAGAGCTAAGTTCAGGATTAAAGTCATTGATAATTATAACTGTGGATTATACTCGGGGTAATTACAGTAACAATTGGACTGCACAATAAAGAAATTGGGAATGGTAGGTTTTTTGCTGGCCCTTTATTATTGGGATGCTTAGACACAGCCGGTAGAAATCCCAGCTAGCTCTGTCTCCTGGCTGTGGCAAGAGCTGCTCCCGAATCTGCCAGCAGGTTCAGGTAACAGTGCAGAATGGTGCTTTGTTCTTCTGCGGCAACAGGTGTTACGTGCCTAGACTTCAGAGCAAGAATTAGAGATGACTCCTTTTAGTATGATTTCTCAGGGGTCTTTATTCCCCAAGACTGGGGTACAAAAATGAGCCAAGAACAAAGCTGCACCGCTTTTAAACCTGAGGGGTGAGGGAGTGTGGTACAAGCAGGTGATTGGTCCCAGGACAGATGGACAGTGGCTTTTCCATAACATAGGGCAGGATCAGGGGCAAGATGGACAGCTGACCCAAGCTTCTAGGTGTGGGAGAGGTACACAAGGAGAGGGACATGCCTGGGCAACACCCAACCCTTTGAGTGGCAGCAAACGGGAAAACCATTGATACAGAACTCCAAAAAGCTTAACAAAAATCCATCACCACAATTCCTCCTTCCAAAACCCACCACCACAATGCTTGTTTGGTTTTTTCCTAGAGCAATATTACTAGTGCCAGAATTTTTTTAAGAAGTGAGTCTGTTCTCCTTTTTAAGCAGCATTCATTCCACAAAAAACAACAAATGCCAATATCACTGAAGCCAATTACATTGGCTATTAATTTCAGTATCATTTAAATATCATCCAATATCACTAATAGACTAATACTAGATTTTTCTACTCTGGAAAGTGTTGCACTGGTATGAATGACATCTATTTTTTTGCTACTATTGAGTGTGTTTTCTTCTACAAAGAAACTTTGAATGTAACTTCCCAGGAAAAACAAGGAAGGAAAGAAGAAAATTACTTTGATATTATGGAGTTACTACTGGAAGTCCAAACAAAGCTGAGTGACTGCCATGTGCTACCCTATTCAAGAAGTTGGTTTAAAGTGATCATATATTTCAGATCTGGTAGACAGATCTGCAAGGAACACCCGATATATTTCCCAAGAATCTACCTGACTGTCATTATTTAGAAAGAAAACTAACCTTATCAAAGAAGATAACAAACTAATCTGCTACATTCTATTTCTGGAATACTATGTTATATTTTATTACTTTGTCCCTATTTTGTATGTACAAAACCACGGACAAAAAAAATTTCAAGAAAGAGCTATAGGCAAGACCCTATTCTTTCCATCAGGCAGGTGGAGTTTCTTGATGAGAAAAGAAATATTTATCAGATCCAGGGATGTGAATCGTAAGGTCAGCCACATAGTAATATGCAGCCAGCTGCATAGTAATAAAAAACAGGTAACCAATGGATCTATCTATCTATCTATCTATCTATCTATCTATCTATCTATCTATCTATCTATCTATCTATCTATCTATCTTAATAAGAATATGAGTTAATCCATGCAGTGAAAACAGTGATTTGCAGGTTGCTATTATGGGCCTTGGGAAAAATAAATGTTCATTCCATAAAATACTTCTTCTATTGTCTCAAATTCTAGGTCATATCTCTTCCTATTTATGTTTACCCAAGCCAGGAAATTTTACCTTCTGGATAGACCACAATCAGTTTTTAAGTGAACATACCGAGTATTGTATTTCCCTTATAGTCGTTTAGCAGATTTCTTTATCTTGAGCTGTTGTGTTATTATGTTAAGGTTATCTGGTGAGAGACAGTGCTACAGGGTTTTAATCTAGCAGTGACAAAGGCCTGCATACAGCTATGAGAAACAGCCAAGGAAAAAAAAAGGTAAATGAAAAATTAAGGAGTGGTGTGTGGCTTCAAAGAGGCCATATAGGCATGCCAACACAGTTCTATTAAACCATTATCAACTTACAACCGTAAGCACAGCTACACAGTGTGCTAAGACAAAATGCTTGCATACTTTTGATTTTTACAGGTGGCAAACTCATTTTCTTGCATTTAAGCACTATTTGATTATGTACTTTGTAAGACTGTTTGGTAAATTACTATATATTTATATAAAGACAGAAAGAAAGATAGGTATAAAATGAGCTTTAAGATTTGCAATGCAATGTTTTTCCAGGTACTTACTTTTACAGTATACAACTTCAGAACTTTAAATCAGAAGTCGCTTGGAGATCTCAAAATCCATTTATGTTTTGTAATTTAATAAAAAAAAAGACTCAAGGGGAGGGGGAGATGATTAAAATCAGTATCAAATAGAACAACACAGTGATTAAAATCTCATTTTTGCAGGGTCTTGTCTTTCCTTGTCTTTAGATATCTAGACTAATAGCTGCCTTTAGCAAAGTGGTAATAACCATTTTAGTCCTAGAATTCCCAACAGCAGGAGCTTTGCCTCCGCAAATGAATATGATCAGAGGACAACCTTATTCAGATCTTAAAAAGAACATTGTAGGATAGTGAGAACATGGCTGCCAGGCTTGTTAGGATTTTGGTGGGTTTTGCTTGTCAGTTTTAGTTTTTGTTTACTTGTTTGTTTGGGTTTTTTCTTTCTTTTGTTTTCTTGGGGGAGGGTCCTCTATTTTTTCTATTTTTTCCCCATTTCCCCCCATTCTCCCCCTTCCAGCTTCCACTTCCTCCCCAAATCTGGAGGTGAACAAATGTGGCACTATTATTGAGGAAATGTTAATTTCTGAGCCAGAACTGCCTCTGGGCTATATCCAGATTTCTGTTGCTCAAAATCCACCATCTCATTGTGGAAAATAGTTCCTGATTTTACCACTCTTTATTTCTTCCTTCACTGGTTAAAATTGTCATCCTTTTGGTTTCTTATATGTCGTCTGTGCTGGTAAAACCTGCCTAGCATTTATAGCCCCAAAGTAATAATTTCTTTTCTATTTATGAATGTTACAGGTCAAAAAATCTGACAGTTTTACCATTAAATGCTAATGAAATGGACACATATAAAATACTCAACATATCTAATAAGGTTTTCATTCCAGTTTGACCTGTTTGCTGACTGAGGAAATTCAAGACATTAAGGCACAGTGTGTTAAAGTTTATATTCCTAGGTGATCAAAGGGATAATGTAAAAATTATTGATTGACTCACAACTATTGAAAAATGCATTAAATACAGAAGTAGAATTGAGAACATGAAAAAAACCCAAGCACTGTATTTGATGTCCTGTAAAAATCACATGAGGATTCTAGATTGTGTTAGTCTCCATCTCCAGAGAAAACCAAATATCACCCCACTTTTTCTTTGTTTTTATGAGCAGAGTTCTTGAAGGCTGAGCTCTCAGATGAATTTAAATTGAAGGGATATTGTGACACTTGCAAATTTTGACCCTGTTTTCCTTCCTGCTGCTTTGTGTTGAGATAAAGAACAAGAGCAAGAAAAAAAATTGCTTTAGAAGATTAGCTGAAATCATATAGTTATTTCTTTTACAGGGTGACAATAGGCTTCCTGCTTTATTTATTCTGCTACTTCATTTCACTTTGGCACACAAGTAAGGGGAAATTTTGCTACCTTTCAGTCTCCTCCATTCATCCTAATTTAAACAAAACCACCATTTCACTGAGCACCTCTCCTGCAATAGGCTGAATGTAAAACAGACATAAAAGGTTGGGTGAACAAGTCAGTGATATAGAAATAAACCATAGAAGTAATCAGGCCTCTCTAATAGGCATAAAGTAAATTTACAAGAGAAAGGGGTATATGTAGACATCACTATAGATCTTCATTTCCCTAAGAGCTACCAGCTAGTGAAAATGTTGATGCTGTTCTTTCCCTTCTATTTAGAACAGGCTTTATCTTAGAGCCTCACAAACTGAGGCAGTACCTTCTGGGCTCCATTTACAATACAAGGTTCATTTTAAAAAGAGCTTCATCCTCTCAGGGAGGTAAGGCCAAGCTTGTCACTTTGCTGGTGGCTTTCTGCTCCACGTATGGCTGGCTGTGTGTATGCAGATGGGATCCGTCACCATACCAGCTGGGGCTGTGGCTGGGACAAAAAGGCAGAGAGCTGTAACTCTAGCCAGTGAAAAGGAATATCTCCTCTCTCTGCACTCTTTCAAGATGAGGACAAGAGATTTTTTTTACCCTCTCAAACAGATGTGGCTTGGATTAGCAGTCTCCGATTATAAAAACTGTGAAGCAGAGCCTCCTCTGTATGCTGCTGTTTCTTGGCTTGGGAAGTTGCTGCAGTTCTAATGTTGAGACAAGACTAATCTTTGTATACACAGTGTTTGGGAAGAAAAAAATCATGGCATGTTGTGTCAACAGTAGTATCAAGAAAGAATCAAAAGCATGAGATTTTCCTTGTGGCAGGACCAGACAGAGCAGCATCAGGAAAGAGAGAATATATAGGACTGAGTCACAGGCAGGTGACTTATGGGAGAAAGTGCTCCTCAAGTAGACTTCCTTCCTATTACTTGTACTCTAATTTACTCAGGAGAAAAGGGCCACAAAGACATGTTGGATTTGTTTCTTTTTTTTCAGAGATAACCCCCAGGATATACATCTGAAAATGTTGTGTAGTAGAAAAAACCCCTGCCTTTAGAAGTTTTATATTTAATTTTCCTCTATGCAGCACCTAGACAATCCAGATGGCCAACAAACAACAGATCCTTTCACCAGGCTTCCTTCAGTAGAAACTTAAACAAGGCATTTCAGTTTTGGGAATATATGCTGTTCAGGAATACATAAACTAAGGTTCTGATTATTGCACCTTCTCAATGATTATTCTCAAGGAGTGCAGTGCTGCTGCTTATTTAAAAATGTGGCACATTTTTTAAATCTATACTGACATGCATAATTTAGAATTCATCATCATTTTAGCTCTGTGAACTGATTTCTGATGAAAATGAATTATTATTAAAATACATGAAAAGCATTAGAAAATTATGCAAATTCAATTAACAATTTTTAAAAATAAGTATTTTACAGAAGTAAGAGAAATTACATCTGTTATTGTACAAATTATTTTTTTGCATTATTTTATTTGAGAAAAGTAAGTGATCCATCAAAGAGGCTGTATGTTGCAAAGCACAGACAGCTGCATAGTTCTGTAGGCTGCATCAGTTGTGCTGATTGTGAGACCCTTATTTGCTTTCCCCATGGAGGGACCCTGCAGCTCCAATGGACTCCACTGGAGCCCTGAAAGGCAGTTTCAGCATAGACAGACAGCCTCAAACTGGGATGCAGCCCTAGGGCCATTGAACAGAGTGAGTCAGGACACCCCAAAAGTGGCTAGTCAGGAGTATTGTTTGTGCCATCAGGGCCCTGGCACTTCATGTCTTCTTCTCCTTCATCTCCTTCTCCTTCTATCAACATCTATTTCCCAACATTTGCTGTTTCTTGCAGAACCATGGCAGCACCAGCAGCAACAGAGATCATCAGCCTGATCCTTTTAGAAAAATGGCCTTTAGTCTGGTGGAATGAAGTGTGAAGATTTATATCAACAGCAGAGTTGATCCACTGGATTGCACAACTGGTGGGTTGTACATTTGAGTGCTAATATGCACAATTTTAGTACCTTACTAGGATAAACTTTGAACTTAAAGCAGGTTTCTACCAAAAATACAACTAGGCATGAAGAGCATGTTTGTATTCTGGAGTCAACGTGGAGTGGGCTGATGCCTTGTCCCCACTTAGATGGTTTTACTTCCAGTTTGGGTAACAACAACAAAGGTATAGGAGGGAAATGAATCACACATATTGCTGCAGTCCCTTTCATATCTCACAGCTCAAATGCACACTCAGTTAGCATCCCCTGACCATTTCACTCTTTCTTTCTTTCATGTCCTGTCAGTTCCATCTTTCCCATCCCTGTCACAGTCATGGTAGGATACTATATTTTTGTACATATATGAACAAAACAGGCATATCACATAAGACATCAAATCACACAACATTTCTAGTGACATCATTGTGAAAAATCACTTTTTTGCTCACTATTTTATTTCAGCTCATTGAGACAGCTCTGTTAACATGCTGATGCTTATAAAATGCTTTTTGTGAGATACCAGACAATAATACAAATACACTCTTGATCTCCTGGCATTCAAATAACTGTTTGATGCTGAGACTGGTCACTCTTCTTTTCCAATAATAGTTTTTGCTTTTGGCTTTTCTTAATAAGTTTGATTTGTATGAATTTTGGTGCTGAAATAGAGCCGTATTTTATATTAAAAAAACCTGTGATTGCATTAGAAGAAAGACATGAGTCTTTTGGATAGATTTCTTCTATTCCAAATAAAAGAAAACTTTGTCACAGTGAATGGATCAAATTTGAGTAATTGAGGAGAGAAAAATATCTGAAATGCCACCTTCAGCATCAGCTCAACAAGAAACTTTCTTCACAGGGTAAGGTATTAATCAATACTTGCTTACCAAGTTCTGATCTTCTGGTGCTTCAGCCCTCCATGGAAAGTAATTGCAGTCCTTAGAGTAATAAACAGGCTACAAGATTAAGAAGTTAAATCCTGAAGGCAGTTCATGAAAAATTAATTTCGTTCTTTAATTTTCATGTTCTAGGAAATCTGCTGATATGAGAACTTTTTCTGTTCCTCCTTTTTCTCTCTCTTTTCTCTCTTTTCATCCCCATCTCATAGTTTATTTTTTGGTTTTTTGGGCTGTGGGGTTTTTTTGTTGTTGTTGTTTGATAATATTTTTTTCAATGTGTGTTTTTTGTTTTCGAGTTTTATTTGCTATTTTTTTGTTAGGAAATTAGTCAGAGCTGCCAGGTCCAGGGTAAAAAAAAAACCAAAGAACAAATCTTTTCCTATCTTGTCTCATACCTATGGTCACAACGTAAGAACTGACTGATACAGGAGCACCCACACTTCATCAATGACTTCAGAAAGATATAATTGAGGAGTTCTTTGCTGCCAGACAGGATTATTACATCCTGAAAGAAAGAAATAAAATACAATTAGATGCTCAGTCCATTTGAAGGCAGGGAAAGTTGGTTTCCTATCGAAATACCATTCATTTGAAAATTTCCCTCAAGCTCTCCAAGAGAAGGATATTGTTTTTGATTTGTGCTTGTAAAGTGCGTCACATTACAGCAGAAAAATAAGTGGCCAAGCCTAGTGAGCAGATGTGGAAGCCAGAAATACCTGCTGTTTGCTAGAAAAAATAATGTGTAATGTTTCTATCAAAATGACACAAGTTTCCAAAAATAGTGATATATAAGTTATTTCAAAGGAATGCAAAAACCCAACCAAACAAAAAATGAGCTGTAGCATTTCTGTTGGAGGGTACCAATAATGTTTAGCCTTAAATAATCAATATTATTAATACTATGCAGGAGTATGATAATAACCAAAAGATAATTCTTTTTTGTCATACACAACACACAGCTGCAACAGCGCTCATGAAGGCTGACATAACATAGTCCAGATTCTGTCTGTGTTGTCGCCATGTAAGGATGAGGAAGTACTTGCAAACATTTAAATGTAGCTAAAATTTTAAGCTGGGTGGGAAAGGAGGAGAAAGAGAGACCAGGCAAGGGAGAAAAAACAAATTAAGAATTACAACATGATGCTTACTTTTTAAAGAGAAATTATTGTTGTCTACTAGTCTCAGAAAGAAATGTACATATGAAATAGAACCTGACAGATTAAAGGGCTACATAGAACCTTTATTGCGAAGTGGCCACTGAAATAATTTTCTGACTCCCAGGAGAATCATTGTGATGGAAATCAGCCAGCCGAGGAACACCTGTTTGAATGACACAGGAGAAATTAGTCCTAATTTTGTTCCACAAACAGGAGAGGGTTTTTGTTGTTTTTCACACTTTTCACACTCAAAAACTACTCTTGTGGTGGTACAGCCTCAACAAAGTGCATGTTCCCATTGATTTTCCTTTTTGTTACTCAAGGGGTTTGCACTCAAAGGGTTTGCATTCTAGTATTTGGGTGTGAAATCTGTTCTAGAAAGTGCAGAACACAGATTGAGAATTTCTCTTCATTCTTGTATAGGGTTTGCAGGAATACATTTTCTAGAAATGTGAGATGGAACTGCCTACAACATTAAGGTCCAGTTTTGCCAAGCTGCACACACAGGTAGAAGTCAGATGCTTTAAATCCAATCACAGTAGGAGATTTCTTCATCAATTAAAAACTTCAACTATACTGTTTCAATTGAAAATTTCAGCACTGTACATTTCCTACAGAGATATACCTGAACACTAGGAAAAGAGAGGAAGTCCAGAATCCTTAATGAAGCATTCTGTAATTTCATATAAACTAAAAATTGCTCGAGTTTACCCTAAGAAGGTTAATTCCCCCAGTTCTAAAAAAATGGTGTTTACTAGTATTCTAGGAGAAATACTCATAGCTGTTGCATAGAAATGTAGGATTTTGTGCTATGGTATGCATGTTCAGTATCTAGTCCTTTATGAAAATAAAATTATTTTCTTTGCACATTCCTCTATTTTCATGAAAAACAAACAAACAAGAAACAGAAAAAAAGGCCCAACAATATAATTATGCCCAAAGGTACACAATGTCACTTAATAAATGTCACTTTTTTAAATTGACTCTTCAATTTTTTGTCTTGCTTCCATAATAAATACATTGATGTTTTGGATATTGATGTTTGGATTGAGAAAAACAGAGGCTAAAATTATAAAGGAGTGTCATATATTATCTCTAAGAAGCAGTACACGAAAATTCAGTAAGCATGATCATAAGTAAGACCACAAGCCTCACAATGAAAAGTTCAAAACATTTATTAAATAGTTTCCATGAGATATACACTGCTTTTGTGTAAAGGGGAAGAGTTTCCTAGACAAGCTTTAACACTTGTCTCTTTTAATAATGTTAATTTCTCAAGAATGTTTTATAATATAGATTTTTTTTTGTTTTCTCAATAGGTAACGCCTTCTCAGTGAAGAACACTGTGCAGCTATATTTTCATGACTTTAAAAGTGGACTGTAGTTGAATACAAATTGAGGAAAAAAAGAGCAAATGAAAAATCTTTGAATAAGACTGCAGTCAAACATTCCTAAATTACTCTAAAAAAAACTCAGTTGTATAACTGCATTTAAGAGATAAATGGAAATATGTTCCATTTAACTAGTTGTACAGTCAGTCAGCAGTGGGAAAAACGTCACAAAATCTGCTTCTTAAAAGCATTAGGTAGAAACAGATGCAATAATAAATGCAGCATAAGTAGTATTCTACTGGTCTATGTCTTTATTGAAAATCCAGTAGATCTCTGGTCATTCATGGTTAACTATTCTCTGTTTTCATTGTGTTTGCAATAAGGAATAGCTTGTTCATGTGTCATACTATAAAGGTTAAAAGTTGCTGTGCTCTGACACTTAAACTTTAAAAATATTTTCCTTTTCAAGATTTTCACATATTTGCAAATGTCCATATACTATTTCTTTTGTATTTTTCTGTTGATTTTTCCCTGGTAGGAACATGTGAAATTTGTTGGTTCTTGAGCTAAAAGAGAATAACAAGTATATATTCTATTGAAAGTGTTTCACCCACACTTTGTTGAGGCTTTACAAATGCTCATGGAAAGAATTCTGAATTGTACACAAAGAGAGGCCTTGGTTTGCGGGAGTGCAAGCGGCCTTCTTCATGCAACATGCACAAATCCTTTTGTCAGACAAATTATATCTTCTTGGAAATTTCCTATTTCTTGTGGTCCTCTGACTACTCTCACATCTTGAAACTGAGCTTTTCTTTGTCACCCAAGCTTATCCTACTCAGAAATCCCAATATTTAAGCCCATCTAGAGTTCCAGTAACTATTCTCTTGTCCCAAATCACTATATCTCATGGCTGTCATGGATGGAAATGGAGTGGCTTTGAGACAATTGTAGTTTAATGAAAATGCCAGTCAAGGCCCAATACACCTGGAACAGTGTTATATGGAGCATCAGATAGGGCCACCCTTACAATTACTGCAGAAGTGACTATGGTGAGTTCAGATATTACTTAAACCAGATGAATTTTGATGTTGATTGTGCCTCTCCTGTACTTTCTACCTCTTCCTCCAAAGTAAGTCTGAAGGATCAAGGATTTAATTTTCAGTGGTGTTCAGTAGCTTAGGCTACACAGCCTGTTTTCGCTGTTATGTAAATGACATGTAAAGGAAGAGCTCTGATCAGTTTGACCTCCAGAAGCAAGAGCACTGGAGACAATATCTTATGCTGTAGGCAGAAGTGGTGGGACCTCAATTCATTTCCTATATTAAATTCCTATAACAATTGTACATTGTTTACTCATAAGAGCTCTTGTTTCTCTCATCCACACTTCAGCCCACATATATTGAAATGATGGATTTCCACCTCACTGGAAAAATGTCACTGCTATTGTTTTCAGCATATTTCTTCAGCTTTCATTAAAATTTGCTGTCCATGTGGTATTGTAATAGCAGGCCTATATTCACTTAGTGTTTGTATACTTGAAGGCCTGTAGATTCCTCTGCACACACAATCCCATTATCAATGTATTTAAGTCTCAAAATTTACCCAGCTGTCTTGTTTGCATATTGGTTAAAAAGAAATGGAAACCTTTCTGATAATAATATTATCACTCAGTTTATGCTTGAACCTGACAATGTTGTCACTAGTGAATAACATACATTTACTGATAAATCCCCATAGTATATAGAGTCTCTAATGTAGCTGGGGTTATATGTCATACCATTTTATTATCTATTCACAATGAGACCTAATACTTCTGCTTATATGGTAGAAAACCATATTTACTATTTGTGGCTTTGGTTGAAGCACTCAGATTCGCTACTTACTGATCTACTGAACTACAAACCTGAATTATTCTCAAGGTACTCCATAAAACAGAAATATCCCTCAGGCATCATTGCATTTATAGGGAAAATTTTTTACTTTGTTTGTAGTGAATTGTGTCTCTCATGAATAAAGATGGTGACAGGTGTTTCTATTTGTTTGTTTGTTTGTTTGTTTGTTTATCTGGATGTTTTGCTTTTAGACTACAATGAGACATTTCTAACTTTACCTTACTTCTGGATAGGAACGTTTATCTAAATTTTGTCCATCTGTTGTGGACATCCATCTGTGTCCATCTATTACACAGACTCTTACACAGGCTCACGCAAAAGACTTGACAGAAAGTACTGACACAAAATTTCTCTTCTCAGTTCACAACTTTGTAAAGTTATCTAAAAGTGTTTAGCATTTTTAAGGATTTGATTTTAAGAGCAGATAATTCCCATATTCATCACTGGTGCTGGGAATGTGTATTGAAGTTAATTTTGGTTTTTGTGTACTTCAAAGATGAATCTCTGATGAAGCAAAAAGAGGAAAGACTGAGTTGAAGTTGTTTTTCAAGTCTCCAATTAAACGCTGTTGGAGATTATCATCTCTGGGTGTACACGTGTGAGAAATTAAAGACTTGACATCATTCTTCCATACCACTTCACCACTATGAATTCAAAGAGCAGCTTTGCAAGATTCTCTTAATAAAGCAGTGTAAATTGCATTTGTTAGACTAGCAAAAATCACATATTCAAGTCCAAAAGTGTTTGGCTGTATTATATTTTATTTAGTTTTGACTCTTAACAAGAATATATCTCTCCTGTTACAGTGTACTATCAGAATTGCATAAGGTGAGATCTGGAAGCAGAGTAGGTATTTCCTGCTGTGGAAAAAGCACCATGCAGTGCAGCTCTCTGCTGTTCATCTGTTTGGAAAATCATGGTGGTGGCTCTCCAAAGGCAAACTCTGAGACGGGAGTTTTGGTGTCTCAAGAGATGTTGCATGGTATGGAGAAAGGGATGCTCTAACAGACATGAGACTGATGAAGTTAGATGCTTTCATCCTTCAATATCTTAG
Organism: Prinia subflava; assembly: GCF_021018805.1. NCBI lineage: Eukaryota > Metazoa > Chordata > Aves > Passeriformes > Cisticolidae > Prinia > Prinia subflava. Next base: position 34,709,329 of record NC_086283.1, on the reverse strand, counting down.
GAAAAACAAGAGACTATCAGAAAAATCAAAAAGGCATGAAAAAAGTCCATTGTGTTCTTCAGTGTATGCTAACACATAAAAGATAACATTGTTACAAGAGCTTGGAAATGGGCAAGCCATACATGACAGAAGTTTTTACCCTTATTGCCAAACCTCTGTATTCTATGGAGGAGCATAATTCATGTGGAAAACTGTCACATCTAAACCATTATTTCAGGAAAAGTGGAAGTGGATTTGTGCTTGCTTATGCATATTTATAAAAATACTTACTCTGGAAAAGAATCCTATAATAGAGTGTTTCAAAGAGAAAAAAATCAGTCTCCAAACAATATTGCCTGTTGTCTTAGAATCACAGAATCACAGAATATTCTGAGTTGTCAAAAATCATTGAGTCCAGCTTTTAAGTGAATGGTTCATACCGTAATGTCATATCATTTTAGCTTGTGGCTTAAAAGAAATTTAGTATTTTAAAACAAACTATTGATTTGAAAAGAAAAATAAAATTTACAAACATAATTTTAGAATTTTCTCACTTTGATTTTAATTAAAAGTCTCGCTTAGAAAATAAAAATTTAAACAAAGAATAAAAGCTGCTTTATTCAAAACTGATTGCAAAAAATAGTACTCTTGCAGAGCACTCACGGGGTAGGGGTCATTTGTGCAAAAAATAATGTAGTACTATGTAAACCAAAAATAAGTACAAAAGAGTCCATTTCAGACTCTAATTAACATTAATTTCATACTTATTGGAGAACATCAATACTGAAAAAAACTAATAAATTAAATCCTGGTTTTGAAATTTCATGTTTCTACCCTTGCATACCTGAGAGATTGCAGTGAACACATATACATCTAGGGGACAAGCCTCGTAACTTGGCCTATGTAAAATGTACATTTTCACAGAAGTTTTGTAAATCTAGATTTAATTAAAACATTGTTGTGCTTAATATTCCTTTGGAGTTTTCATAATAAGAAAAACTTAGAATATGCTTATTTGGGAGCACTTGCAAGAACTTCTATTCTTGCTTCATGTTCTTGTAGTTAGCTTGCAAAATCATTTTATATCAAAGATGTTTTATCTCTGCCTCATATAACTGTGTGATAAAATCTATATTTTTTATTTATAAAGACAGAGAATTGTCTTCTCTTAGGGTTCAGCTACCAAACACAGTTTTCTATTGTCTCATTTGCAGTACCTTCAGAATCTAACAACACAAACCTTCAAACCTTTCAAAGTGTATTCATTTTCCCAAAAAAGATACTTTCCCACAGTGTCTTAACTGATTTCATCAAAGTGTCTCTGATGAGTTACTTCTTCTGAATGAATGTCATGGTGGAGAGGACCTCAATGGACAGCTCAGTCGCTTCATTGAATCCATTTTGATTACCATATGAAATGTCAACTAATTTTAAGACTTTGGTTTGCAATCACTGATCATCCATGTCAGAAAGCCTTAATTTAGCTTTTATTTCAGCTATTTTACTTAAAACTAGACCAGCCAGATTCCTCTCATTACCAGGATGAGACATCTGCACAAGTCTTCAACTTCAGTTGTTTTCCTTCAAGAGGTTCAGAACTGAGTCAGAGATCCAATTAAAACCTGTCACCACTGTAGCACCAAGAGTAACCTGAGTTTGCAGTTCAGGCTACATGCTTCTGAATTCAGTGAACTTTGCTCATGTATCTGTAAGACATTACACTTCCCAAAAACGATCTACATAGAACTGAAGACCTCAGCAAATGTTGCACTTAAAAGGTCCAGCTCTTTGATCCACGTATGAAAGGTAAAATGTCCTTTCCACGTTGAGGAGACTACTGCTTGATCTTTACACCAACATTACCACTTGAACAGTGGAAATCCTGTAAATGAGGCAGGACTTTAACATACTTTATTGCTTTAAGTCAGTATGTTCCTGTTGTATCTGAGAACTACCATGGTATATTGAGGATCATGCACACTGTAAGTGCCATTAATGCCTTACCTTTCAATAAATCAAAAATCTCTACTCACAAATGCTCTGTAGTTTCATACGGCTCAGAGGCACTCAGTGCACTACTAGTTCATTTACTCATCTCTTCTTTATTCTAATGTAATCCATATTTGCTAGAGCACAGCTTGAAACCTTTCTGACCAGTTGTGTTTTAAAATGAAACAAGTCAGGATGCAACACATGATTCCAAACATTATGTTAGAAAGTATGTGCTGCAAATACATAGAATCATAGAATCATAGAATCATAGGACGGATTAGGTTGGAAAGGATGTTGAAGATCATCTATTTCCAACACCTTTGTCATGAGTACTTGACCAGATTCCTCAAAGTCCCATCCAGCCTGGCCTTGAACTCTTCCTGGGAGTTATCTATAACTTCTTTTTTTCAGTGCCTCACCACCATCATAGCAAAGAATTTCCTCCTAATATTTAATCTAATCTACTGTCTTTCAGTTTGGATCAATTCTTTTCCTGTCCCACATTTTCTTGCAGTATTTCACTTCCATATAAATATTCTGAATGATGAAAACAGGTTTCAACTTTAAAAATAGATAAATATTATGGATATTTCCTCTAAGTTCATTTTTCAGTCTTTTATTTACAGAAAGAAAAAAGATTGATTATATTTCTGAGGATCATACTCTCACCTAGAGTAAATCATAACAATTCTATTGCTTTCAATTTAGCTCTTCAGCTAACACTACGTGAAGAGCTGTGTACACATTAAAAAGATCCAAACGAAACAGCTCAGGAACAATGCTGAAAACACTCAAGAAAATTAACAAGGAGAAAGAGATATTAATCTGTCAGTAAATAGTTGTGCTTTATGAGAAAAGCTATTGTGTATTCCATTTCATTTAAAATATCCTTGTTCCAAATTTATCTTATATTTCGCATAAGAGCAAACACGAAGTTGTTTCTTTTTTAGTACACCGATTCTACTTTCCTTTAAATAAACAAACAGATTGGTGAAAGACTTGTGGGCATCATTTTATTAAAAGGAAGGGTGGGTGAGAAGAGGGTAAAAAGAAAAAAAAATCTTCCTTTTACCAAAACCGATTTAATTTGCAAGAAATCGAATTCAGATCCAGTTAATTGTGTGCATAACAGCCCTCAACACTTTCATTTCAGACACATATTAGGACCTTAACTATGATGAAATTTGCAGTTAGACCACCTGCCTATTATTCCTTATCAAAAACTGGACCAAGGACTCTTTGCCTCAAACCTCAGAGATAAGGCCTAAATAATGAAAACTCAAAGGGATAAAAGAAATTCTGTTTGAGGGTCTAGAGATTTTCTTCTTATTTCTGGTCCCAACTATGTAAGTCAACTGAGGAGTGGAAACTAAATCCTACAAAGAATTACCTGCTGTGTGGGTAGACACTAAGCACTTGTTCTTTGCTAAAGTGAGAGTAATCCATGACTACAAAATACATTTGATGCCAAGTGGTACACTTTAATAATCAAACAACCCTGAATAATAAAAGCTAAAAAATCAAGGACACCACAATAGCTGTGGTTGCGACATGAGAAAATCAAACGTATTTAGGCAAACTGAGTCCAAATTATTAACTCTTAGAGCTGTGTGGAGACTCTCAGCTGTGATGACCAAATCAGAAAGTTGCTTTTTAAATTTGGTTTTATGAAATCTGTATTCATTGTGTCATTCTTATTTCCATATGAAATATGATTAATTTAACTAAAAGTAATTACCTTCCTTCTTATCACTGTTTTATAATTCTAGTTTCTAACAATCTTATGTGCCAATGGTAATAATAGAGATTTTGCAGAATAGTTTTGGAATCTAGCTATACCTTTAAAGCTAAATGTCTTTAATTATGATAACTGTGGGCTTAAGCAACTTTATTGAGAAATTCTAAAGGTCCACTTTGGCCACCAAATTCTTTCCAGCTTACAATAATATAATTTAGGGTCCACAGTAGCTGGAGTTACTGGTATTGAGAACAAAATTAAAAGTGCATTTAGATTTACGGATTGTTAAAGTGGTGTGGGAAGCAGCAGATCATAGATACCTCAAATTTAAACTATCCTTTCTCTCAATAGAAGAACATATAAATAGTCTTTTCTTATTTGCTAGGCTCTAAAACTCTTTGTCTTTGCAATTGTGAATTACTGCATTCTCAAAAGGCATCCTGAAAATAGGTTCATGGCTTAGTTTTCTGTTCCATCTTTGGTTCTTTTTCTACCATTCTATCAATTTTTATCTGTATACCATTTTAGAATTAAAATGTTGTGTAACTTAGTTCTCCAAAGGCACCTATTCTATTACATGTAGAAATGGATTTTAAACAAATGTTTCATGAGATGTCTGGGAAATTTTTTTTTTTCCTTCTAGTAGCAGGCATTTTCCATTCCATTAAATTACAGGTTTAAACTTAATTAATAGTTATTCTACACTGAATTTTAGCAGTCATTTTCCTGTTTTTGAAAACATGATGCAAATATAAAATGAGAAATCATACAAACAGATACATTTCTTAATGTAAAGATCACTGGTGGTAAAGATTGTGTATTGGCTATGACTCCAAATACTTAAGTGTTGTTGAAAGGATGTTTTGTCTGTGAAACCATAGGTGTGGGAAAAGTACAGCTCCCATTTACTAGACAGTTGTCTTGTTGTCTTTGGGGATTGGACTAGATCTCCAGAGGAACCTTCCAACCCTAACTATTCTGTGATTCTGTCACTTGTGTTGGTTAGCTCGTTGTTAAGAGAGACCAAAGGCAAGCATTTAAACAGTATAATTGTTATTAAACAAGTATGATTTACATAAATCAGTGTGAAGCCACATACCTTCTAAGAACATCACATTCATGGGCCCACCACCGTGTAGTGGTTCCATAAGTGACTTTCTGAGTGAAGATATTGGGAATCACACTCTGAAGATGGCATTTTTTCATTCCACATGTATACAGATACACATAGGAAAACTGTCCATTTATTTAGTTCTGTTTAAGAAGTTAGATTTTTTTCACAAAATTAATTGAAAAGTTTTAAATCATCCAGTAACTTACCCACTCAATGGGCTCTGGGTAAGTAGTGGTAATATCTAAGTACTTTGAGAATGAAAAAAATGGCAAGTGATTTTACTTAATTATTCTTTACTATAACTTTCACCCTATGACATTAAACATAAGCTCTTTTTGAAAATAGTCATTAACCTTTTGCATGATGTATAACTAGCTTTATCACTCCGGAAAAAAATTCCTCTTTGAGTTCTGAAAAGATGATCCACTGGGAGACACACAAATGGTAAACCACACCGAAGGACACAAAAAGGCCCATAAAACATCAGTAGGGTTATAAAGGTCTATGGATTTTAATTGCTGTGTGCCATTGGGCCTTTACAAAGCAATCAAGCAGGCAATCTCTGAAGACAACCCTGCCATAATACATTTAACAATAGAGTTCTTGCCCCATCAGCAGACTAGGGTTTATGAAGGTCCCAATTGCAATTAATGACCTTGTACACTGAGAGAAAAAGACAAAATTACTTAAATTAACTACCCTTTTTGGATACATATCTCAAGTATCAGAAAGTATAATTTCAAGACAAGGAGTGCAAAAGTTTTGATTGATGATGGACAAAAAAATTCTATAGGACTGATATTCTTGTCTATGTAGATTTTTAAAGGTACAGAAATCTGGCTTTCTGCTGCTACTTATAATGTTCTGAAAACAGTGTAATGCCAGCACATGGATTTTGCTTTCAGTGGCATGTTGCCGTATTCTAACTGTTCTAACAACTTCATTCTTCTCAAGAAGTTCAGCAATGCTGTATTTCTTAAATTGAGGTTGAATTAAAATTGTAAATGTACAATAGTATAAATAAACAGGGTGGATTTTCCAGTTTCTTTTAATGTGGCTAGCTGCCTGTCCTGATAACTATAAGTTGATTTTTGTTCTAGGACAAAAAGATTTTCCTTGGTTTTTAGTACAATGATACCTTTTTCAACAACTTCCTTAGCTGTTTGATCAGCTAATCGATTCCCTGTGTTCACTGAGGAGTTTCAAAACTGATAGGTTTACAACGCATCAAGGCCACTTCTTTTGGCTTTTGCACACTCTTTAGTAGGGAACTAATTTCTTCTTTGTACTTAATGGGAGATGTCTATGCCTATAACAATCACCTTTCCTTCCATATTTCTCTATGGGCATGTAATACTCCAAAAGCATGTTTTGAATCAGTCCATGTATTTACTCTTTTTCCTTCAGCAATTTTTAGAAATCAGTGTAAAGTCATTAATTTTGCTTTTTGTGCTGATGGGTTAAAAAGGTGAAGCCTGGGCTTGAGATTCGTGGCTGATCATCTTCCATTTTATACCTGCTGCTCTTATCGGTATATACCTCCAGTCTTGAGTCCTGGATGGAATTACTCTTGAGATCTGATCTGCTGGAACATGCTTGTGCAATGTTACCAGGCAGTCATGGTACAAAGGTCTCTGCGCTTCTTCTGAAACCTGTAGAAATATGGCAGGGCTCATAGAAGAAGTTAACTTAAATTCAACGTTACCCTGCTCCAATAGGACAACTTGGTAATTCAGCATTCTCTTTCTTGATTCCAAAATCCTTGTGGGATACCTACATTGTAATCCTATGTTGGCTTTCATGTTTTTTGGATTAAAGCACTGCAGCTGCCATCACCCTCAAGTATCAGACCCATGCTTTACTTGTATTGTCCAATTGTCTGGAAAAGTACCCCATAGGCTGCTTTCATGACCTCAAATACTGAGCCAATACCCCTCATGCCTGGTGCATCCTTTTAATCAAAATACCTCAAACGGTTTGCCTAAGTCTGGGAGTCTCAAAGCAGAGCCTGCCATTAAGGCTCTTTTTAGGGCTCCAAAAGCCCTCTGACTCACAAGAGTTCATACCATTTTTTTGTGGAGGATCATAAAAGGATTTTTCCAATACCCCTTAGTTGGCAGTCTATAACCCACGCCACTCAGCCATACCAAAGATGGTTCATAGATCTTTTGAAGTCCTAGGCTCCAGAGTCTAGAAAATGTCTTCTTTTAAGTTTTTCCCCAAACTTCTTTATCCCTGCAAGTTCTCAAAACCAAGATATGTTGCTGCTTCTTTGTCTAGTTGTGTCTTTTTCTTTGATGTCCAGTACCCAGCTTATCCCAAAAAAATTATCAGACTTTTACTGTAGCATCAAGACACTCCCTTTCAGTCTTAGTTGCTAGCAGAATACAATCCATATTGAAGTAAGCCTTGGTCCAAAATGTTTTTTCCCAGCTTTCCAATTCTTTTGCTAACGGATTGCCACATATAATGGTTTTGTTTTGTTTTGTTTTGTTTTTTGAAGCCATGAGGTAATACAGTCCATATTAATTACACCTTCTACCGAGTGTTTGAATTCCCCCACTACAAAACAAAAAATTTCTATCTCCCTGGGTGAAGAGGTATCTAGGAAAAGGCATCCTTAAGATGCATCCTTAAGGAGCACTGTAAACCATTTGCTCTCCTCTATAAGGGAAGTTAAAAGAGTGTTTTACTACTCTTAAATCTTGTACTAACCTGTACTCTCTAGTATTTAGTTTCTTTACTAGACAAATTGGGGTATTATGTTGTCATATTCTACCATTAAACAATATTGCAGGAATTTATCAATTAACTTAGTGAATCCTTGTGTAATGTCTAGACTTATTGGTTTTGTTTTTTGTTTTTTTTTACTTACTAGTTTAGAGCTGGGCTCCAGTGGCATTTTTACTAGTATGATCATTTTAGATTTTTCTGGGTGCATCTATTGGCCACATCAAAGGAGTTACTGAATTCCCAACCTCCTCAGGTATTTCTTCTTATTCTACTCACTCCTACAACATAAAAGCTCTTGCTCACAGTTTTAGACTTTTGAATTTTTAATTTTATTCCTCCATTTTTAAAGGTAGTTTTTGCATCCAAGTTACTCAACAAGTTTTTTCCTGTAAGGGACCCTGGACATTCCACGATATACAAAACTTTGTGTGTCCCCCACTGTTTTCCTAATTTAAATGTAGTGGTTGTAAAAAAGGCCTGCTAGCTTTTCTCCTTGTCACACCCACAGTGTTTACAGGTTCTGATAATACTGAGTAAGTTGCACTTGGATCAATTAAAAAAAAAAGTCTATCTTTTCCTTCCCCAGCAATAATGTAACAAGGGATGAGAATACTAACCTAGTCTGCTTCAGGGGAGTTCTTCATCTTCATTTAAGCTCATGAGCTTGACGGTTTGAAGAGACAGGTTAAGGTTTCCTGTCTGATTTCACTCTGGGAACATGCTGTTTACAAACGCCCCCTATCTTTAGAGATTGTATGCTCATCTTATAATTTAAGGTGTCAGACCTGAGCCAGTTTTTGTGATTTTTCAAAGTCAGACACCCATTTCTTCTGTACTTGACCAAGTGTTTCCAAGTGATTCCTCAGATCCATTGAAATTTTGTAGTAGTGTGCCTTCTGGGTCACCAGAAACTGTTCCCGAAAGATGGTCAGAAACTCCTTATCAGCAATACAGCATTAAGTAGAGGGCATGTTTAATACAGCTCTGGATCTATGGGGGATATCTTCATCTGCTGTTCATTCAAGTATAGAAAAGCTCCCATATAGATACTGTTTTACATACATATTCTTTGATTTTCCCAGAATAAACATACATTTGATAATCGTTTCCCCCAGATCACCAACATATGCTCCCTTCCCATTTTGTATGCGTTCATCTGTCCCAGGAGTCCCTCTGATGGTCTCTAGTGGTCATAGACCCCAAAGTCATATCTGACTGAATGATAACTGATATTACTTTCCAAAGATGGAACTGAATTGGCATACCAAGGCTGGCTCATAATTTTGACTTCTTCTTGGTTAATGTTTAATGCAGTTTTGATTGTGCAGTTCCATAGGTTAATGGTTTAGCAAAATAAGCATTTTATGAAAATCAGCTGAGCAAAAGGTTTGTCTGGCAACACTGCAGTCTACTGTACTACTACTACTATGTTTTAGTTTTTTAATTTAGTTATGATTTATTTAGACAACTACTCTGAAAAAATGTTTGCATGTATTTAATGTTACTAAAGGTTCTTTAACCTTTAGTAACATTAAATTAACATTTAACATTTGTCCCAGTGGACAGTGACTGATAATCTGCTGATTACTGAGTTCATGTAGTCCTTTGGTCTCTACATATATCTAGAGAATCAAAAGAATCAAATCATTCTTGTTTGTTTGTAATATATATATTACAAATGTTATTTGTTTGTTTGTAATATATATAACAATATATGTATTGCTCCATTACAAAACATAAATGAAAATATTATCAACCTTATATATAAAAAGAGGTTTTTTGGAACTCTTTTTGCAGAGGAAAAGTGAAAAGTATAATTTATTTCCCTGCTGTGAAAACTCTATTTCCTCTACATATGTGCTTTACAAGGGTAAAGCTGTGATACCCACTGATCTCCAATGCCTAAGGAGAAAAAGATATTGACTGTGCTTTTTAGGATGGAGTTTCAAATGCTCTTTCTGGTCTGGAGACATCAAGAATTTTGAAATCACACACTGATGTCTCTAAATGTTTCACAGCAATCTATAGATTACTATAGGAGGAGAGTAGAGCAGACAATAAGATGAACAGCATAACACACGTAATTTTGCTAGTGCTACATTCTGATGAAGAAGGGATTGTATGAGTTTCTTAGCTGCTTCAGAGAACAGTACATAATATTGCTGTGTGCATACAGGCATAAGATCAGGTTATTGTTGATCATTGCTAACCAACTGGAGAACTCTACAAGACACCTATCACAGGTTTTGTCAGCAAGAGGCAATTGTTAGGCTTTGGAAAGCTGTCTAATTCCAGCCTTCAATACTTCTGGTTTAAGCAAGTTGTAGTCTGAACACTTTCTTATTCATGACACTGTATTGCAGTTGTAGAGAGCTGGAGTGTATATTTTAATCATGCTGCCTTTTTTTCTCTTCTCTTTTCAGTGCTGTATGAATTTATTAACAATTACTTATTTAGTATCTAAATTAGGCACGTTTTTTTCCATCTTGCTGAAACAGACCCTAAGACTGAAATTTCTTTCAAGGTAGTAACAGTGCTTAAATTACCTCTCTGGTTAAGCTAAAAACACCACAATGACTAAAATTAGACTAGAAATAAATAAGGCATGAACTAAAACACTCCTGCTAATGCTTCTGTTACTACAGGACCAAAGTGTGTGGCCATACCTAAATTAAGAATACTCTGAGAGTCAAAGCACCAGGACTACTGACAATGAACAGAGAACTGAACCATTGACCTGTTATTGTTTTGGCTGTTGTGTAGGAGACATGCAGTGTATTTGATGATTAAAGCTCCATAGAAACACAGAATAGTTATAGAGTCAGACAGAGGAAGAGGGATCATGCATGTCAGCACAACATAGGCATTTTTTTAACAAATAGGTTATGGACGAAAGAAGCTCTGCAGGGAGAAGCTGAGTCAGAAATAGGTTAAACACTTGACATATTTGACAATATTTAACAAAATTCGAAGATTTTTTTTTCCCCAGTGGTCAATACAGTTCAGAAAAAGCCAGACTTTAAAGAAACTTCAAACTCCCAATCAACAATCCTAAAGAGTTAAAGAAAATCTATTCAGTAAATGGTGTTGAAGCCTTTGGGTGATATCTGTGAACATACCTTGTTTTTTCATCTATCAGGGCAAGTTAATAGCAGCAGCAGAGAGTTTCTATAAAATATATTTAGGAATTTTTCTCCTCTGTTACTCTGATTTGATGCTGTGTATCACTTGACAGAAGCCTATTGCTATATTATGATTATTATTTTTGAGGCTTGTTTTTGCAATTTTTATGTTGTAATTGAGTTTCAGAATCTAAAGTGCTAATCTTTAGGTGTTCCTCTAATCTGAAAATAATAACAAAAAATAAACTGTTTCTAGCTCTGTTTTCTCAAATACATTTAGCTACTTCTCCACTGGCAGAGTCCAGCAAGGACGGATGTGCTATGGCTTGTAAATTTTTAGGTTTTTTACCTTGTTGACCCTAATTGACTGGCATTTTAGGTTCTGCAGTGTAATTACATATCTCTTCTTTTATTCTACTTAAAGTCACAACTATTTTTTGTTTTGAAAGAGTATACACTGAGTTATAGCCTGTTTTGGTTACAAAACTAGAAAGTTCTAATTCTAATGATCAGTGTAGACAGAAAAACTCTTGCCATTCCCGGCCCATGGTCCCCTGAAACACAATAATGTTACATTTGTCAGAGTCGTCTGAGCCGTAAGTGTAAATATTGGGTTTTTTACGTGGTGTAAAAATCTAGTTTGATATTGTCAATGCTCTTGAAATTTAAGGGAAAAAAGTACTCTTTTAGGGAAAGTAATTCCTCTTAAGTACCTACAGGAAGTAATAAAATATTTCATTTTAAAGTGTAGAAAGACACTAAAGATTCTAATTTTTTTTGTGACTTGGTGAGAATGGAGGTCCAGCTAGCTTAGCCTCAAATATTTTGTTCCTATGAGTTATCTACCTTTTAGAATTGCCTTTTTCAATTTGCCTCTGTACTTGTTACTGTTTCCTAACTGCCTTTTAAATATCTTTATAATATTTCTTTCCCTTCCCCTCTTCCCACATATCTTGCTGTATATATATTGCTGCATATATATCTCTTTAACCTCCTGGCTTTTGATAAATGGTGTTTTGACACAGTTTTATCTTCATTTGTTTTTCTAAAAAAATGCTTTTAAATACAGGTGCAATATTTACACTCTTGTGGTGGTTAAGAAACCCCATGGTTTTACATAATTTTGAAGACCAGCACATTCTTTTTTTGATGCTGCTGATCCACTGCTGGTAGACTAAACATAATCTATCCTACTGCCCAATATTTCTTTTTAAACACAGATGGTTAAAACACATCTTTGTCAATTCACATAATTAATTTCATAGGCTCTTGTCTGAGTATTTATTTTCTAATTTCTTTCTGTAACAATTTTTTTTTTAGTTCCACAGGTTGTTTCTTCTTTAAGCAAGGACACTGTCTCAGATCTGTGAAATGTACTTATCTGAAAACTCAGTTTCCAAGCAAAGGACTATTTACTAAATTTTAAAATTGCAATAGCCAAGTTTTAACTGTGATGTAATTAGCTAAGCTGTATTAAAAATATTTCAAGTAATGTTGTGACACTGTGGAATATCTCCGCAGGACAATCTTGTGCATTACAGTAATTTATCAACACAGAATCTATTAGAGTTCTTTGGTCTTAGCAATGACAAACTGTATTTCCTTAATGAAATGAGTAATATCAATTGTTTACTGCTTAAAAGAATTTTTTTTCTTGTTAAGAATTTCCAAGAGGAAATTTCCAAGAGAAAGTCGTCTGGACAGAAGACTTGGGTAGGTGTGAAGAATATATAATGAAGACTGTTCACAGGTAAAAGGGGTGTTGATATTTCACTAAACATGTGTTTTTATCAAGATTTTCAGTCAGTAAAAACATCTAAGTTACTGTGCATGCTTCATATACAATATCAGAATTAAAGAACTCTCTGAAATATTAATAGAAAAATTATGACTCCATTTGACCTTCAAACTTCCAGAAGTAATCCAAAAGAAGTAACCAGCAATTAGCTTCTTACTTTGTACTGACAGAGTTCTTAAGTCACCTCCCTGTGCAAGTGCTCTCATAGCTTCTCCCAAACACCTTTAGCTGTGCAGAGGGAAGAATACTGGCTAGGGAAATTTAATGAGGCATATACACATGATAAAAACCTAGGACAAATTCATCAGCGGGTATTTTTTCAAGTCTTTAGGAATGTTTCAGTGGCAGAGGAGGGAATCAGATTCTTTACAGAATAAACAATGAGACATGATAAAAGACTTCAGAAATGGGTGCAGATAAAACCGAGATAGATAATCAGTGGGAAGGTCAACAGAGGAAGCTATTCCATTAGGAACTTCAGTCTGGAAATCACTGCCTTCTAATTTATCTGAGTCATCTTTTAAATTCACATTACAAAATCTTATTCCCTTTTTTTTGTAACTGAAGGGAATATCTTACATATCTGTTTGGGTTTTTTTCAGTATTCTTTTGTTTGTTTGTTTGTTTGTTTTATTTCTATGAAAGCTGTCCTGGAAAACTGTCTGGAAAATCTGGTGTATATCCATTTCCTCTACATGGGAAATTGACAAAATACTAAGGTTTTCAAAGTTGCAGTCTTCTATGTACTTTTTTAATCAGAGAAGGTGGTATGACCTGTGATGACCAAAATGGCTTATGATGGAGATTAGTGAGATTGGAAACATCCAAATCTTTTATGATATTTGCAATTAGATTATTCCAGTATCATCAAATATCATGCTATTGTTAAACCTTCGGGACAAAGATAAATTATATTTCTAGACTTGACACGTAGAAACTAGATTCTCTTTCTCTTTATTCACTTCTCTTGACATTTAGTTTTTCTGATGTCTCAAGTGTAGGACTGTCACTGTGCCATGTTTCGAGACCTCAGCGTCTCTATTCCAGCTAGCCCAGGCACTGTGAATATCGCTTGAAGGATCAGTTCGTACGCTGCGCGAACGGTGCTGATTCCTACGGGTTTCTTGTTCCTGGGAGATCCTCTCAGCAGCGGTGGTAAAACGACTCGGACAGAGGCAGGAGGAGGGAGGCAGCGAGTAGCAGTGGAGTTTTATTGCACGTACCAACGCGTTCCAGCTGCGCCGCGACTGCGCGCGAAAGCAGTCTGCGCAGACTTTTATCCAGATAGGTGGGAGGGAGGGGTAAGGGTACAACAACCAATGAAGGGGTTCCCCGGGACCGTTAAGCACGCAGGAAGTTTAACTTTACCAACCGGGGAAGCGGGGAGGAGTACAAAAACCGCGGGCAGAATGAATGACAGGTAACGGACGGTTACATAACGACAGGTGCACGCACGTGCGAGAGAGAACAAAGGAATAATACGATAAACCTAAAAAACCTAATTTGCACCCTGCCACATAGGACTTCATGCTGAAATTACTAGTAAAGTATGGTCCTGGGAATCTTCTATTTTTCCTTACATCCTGGATTTAGTTTCTAGGTGTAACCTAATCTCAGGACACGTGATACTCCAAAAGACACTTGACACCTAGAACAAAGGAAAGAGAGGTAGAATATTTCCCTCCCATAACCTTCTTAGCTGTAGGAAACAGCAGTAAATAGGGGCGACCAGAGCTGGCAGGGAGGACTGACAGCAGAGGTGGGCTACACTGGGGCCAGGAATTGCCGAGCAGAGTTGGCATAGGGGACCCAATGAAATGCAAAATACTACAAAGCCTAGAGACAAGGAACAAACTTGTCTACACACTCTGAATTTCTCAGGCCAGTCAACCTGCAAGATTATTAAAATGTAAAATGGAAATTCTTCATCTCTTAAGTAATCAGGGTCTTATGCTTTTCTCTGGGTTTCTGTAGAAGATGTAATTGACCAAGCCAAATATCTTTGAATTGGAAAGAGCATATTTATGTTCACTTTCTTGTAAATCCACTCCAGATTTGAAATAGTTTCTTTTCTAGACTTTCAACAAAATCAATCCTGCTTTTACTAGGAAAGATCCTGCATTTGCAAAACAGAATAATGCAAATAAGAAGTGAATGGAAACTTTTATAATAATAAAAGACCATATGTAATCAAGCTAAAGAATATTAAAATCATAAATAACATTTATATTATTTATAAGTATTTTTAAAAATGTGTCCTTGCAATAAGTCTTGAGACATGTACCTGTACACATTAAAATTATGGAAGTATATTTGAGGAAATCTGTTAAAAATTTATTGCTATTGTATCAGGTATATCTGATCCTCTAAAATTCTCTTTTTTTTTTTTCCTTTTTTATGAGGAGCATGTAGGGTGGGAAGGGTAGTATAAAAAATGGAATAAAAGGAAGGCATTATTCTAATGAGACTACATGAGATAAAACTTTTTTCTTTTTTAGGAGACATTGACCACATTTAAAGGGCCACTGTGAGCTTTCACTGATTTGCTTCTGAATACACACTTCATTTAAAGAGATCTCTCCTAAGACTCCCAACAACATAAAATGTCTTGCACTGCCATCTACAACCCCTTTCCATGTGTAATCAACACATCAACCTTTTGAAGGCAGATTTTACAACCACCAAATAAGGACTAAGCCACACAACGGAAATGAAAAAAGTTCTTTAATGCTGACTGCATAGTTGCCAGAAAAAATCCTCCTTATAAATCCTACAAACTTGCAATATTAAATGCTTGCAAATGTCGTAAAACACTGATTTCAGAGAAGCAAATATGAACCTGCCAACCTTTTGACAACATTGCACTGTGAAGATTTTGTTGTTGTTGTTTATTTCCTGCTTCTATGAGGCATCAGTTTTCTTCATCTGTTATTTTGGCAGTTGCTAAAAGATTTCCTTTGTTTCATAGGATTAAGTTAAAAACATGAAATGTTTGCACTTTTTATTTATTATAATTTTTAAAAATATCTTTCGTGAAACAGTCTATGCACACATGATGTGGCAATTGCATTCTTTTTTCCTTCTCCTGTTTTTATTTTCATGATTTCTGCATGAAGAAAGAGCTTTCTAAGTAAGTGTTCTACCAGATAGATTTTTTTCCCTCTAGAACAAAACAAAACCATAGGTTTTACTGAATGCAAAATTGTTCTATTCTATTTGTTTTATCACCATAAATATAGCAATATAGATACAGAGAAGAAATATTTCCCTTCCCTGTTGGAAAGAATTGCTCATGGGCAAAGAGTTCCTAATAATATATTAAAGACCTATTTCAAGAGAAAAATCAGAATAATATATGTGTAATGCTATGGATGTATTACACATTTTATTTTAACCATTTTCTTCCAAAATGTAACCAAAGGAATCTGCAGCCATCACAGGTCCCCAGTTCCCAGATCAGCTCTTAGAATGTAGAAAATGTAATTTTATAAGCATTTGTATTAGGAATAAAACAAACATTTAAACTAAACATGATGCATAATGTTGACATAACAAATGTGGACACTAATTAAAGAGCAGCAGAATCCAGCAGAGAAGTTTGCCCTCCATCTGCTTGACCTGAGGTAATAACAATGTTCATTTAACTAGAGCTGACAGATTTTCTTGTGTTAGTCTTGAATCACTAAAGTTGCCACCCTCAGTATGAATAACAATAACCATATGTGTGACATCATACAAAACAGGCAAGCCACAGTTAACTACCCCTCGAGTTTGTTGTCTTCTTGTTTTTCTTCCCTGCTACTAAGGTTCATGCATGCAGATCAGGTGCAGGCTTGGATTCTGAATCTTTCATACATACACAAGCCTTTAAAATACTCCTACATCTTCAGATTTGGAGTGGTGCTGTATCAAAACCTAGATGCCTTTACAGAGTCAGTGAAAAACAAGATGCTCAAACTGTCTTATATATTCTTCAGCCAATGAATAGATAACATTTCTGTCCTCATCGTCCTTTTTGCTCCAGAAGCAGATGAAAAATAACCCACTAATAAAAACAGTCCTATTGGGTAAAAAAGTTCCAGTAGTCTGAAAAGACTTCAGCTTTAGTAAATCAGAAACCAAGGGAACCTTTACTATAAAAGACTTTCGTTAGAGTTCCTTTGGGAATAGATGTCTCTATTTTCTCTTAACCTGTTAGGTTCTTCATATTTTTGCTGGATTTGTTTTTCTGGTGACTCAAGGATCACTGCAACAACGTGATGAACTGCCTATCTGCTTGAGAAAAAAAGGTTTGAAAAGGTTTAAAGGTACCCTCTACCCATCTCTAGGGTACCTTATGGTCACAGAATAATGTACTCCTAAGAAATAAATTAAAATCAGTGAATAAATCTCAAAATGCTTATGGTCAAAGGCAGTTCATAACATTTAATGACAAAGCTGTAATTTCAGCAACAAGCACACCCTAGTGTTTCACTATTGATTTTTAAGCCTGGACAAATCCACAGTAGATATAAGACAAAAGTGGGAGCCAGTTATAATTGAATCAAATCATATAAGAATTATCGTGAGTAATTTCTGTGGCTAAACTTAGTCTGCAAAGCAAAGTATAGTATATTATCAGCCATGTTGCAACATTTGATGGTATGGCAAGACCAAGAGGTGTCCAACAAAGGACGAATCCGTTAACAATCAAAACTTGCAATAAACAAGTTAAACCAACCAGTTTATTCATCAAGCTATCAAACAGTCAGAAATTATTTTGTCCTCTGCCTCATTATGTACCCAATGTCATGTGATTTTCACCAGAAACACACTTAAAGGTTCTTTATTTTGTTATACTGCAACACAAAAAAATTCTTTCAACAGAAGAGGAATGTAGGTAGTTTAAAAGTAAAAAGAAGAGGAAGGGGAAAAACATTTCATTGCTCTTTGTTTTGAGAGGGGTTGTGCATTTTTTTCCATTTGGAATTGTTTGTTCACAACAATAAATAATGTTCCTTTAAATTATCTAGGTTGGTCAAATCCTGTTGTTGACCCACATGACAAGAGAGCAGACTCACGAGTTCAAAATCATAAATCCAAAAATTGTAAACATGGAGCATGTCTAAAAAATTCATGAGAAAGACTTAAACTCTTTTACAAAGGTAGATTGAATGTCAGTACTCCTTTGATAAGGGCAAATGGGTATCACATAAGGTTTCTTGAAATACATATTTTATAGTCCCACCTTCTCCTCTGTCCATTCTAAAGCAGCAATTATGTTCAAACCAGAGAAATGCACAGATCTCAACCTCAACAGGTAGCAACAACAAATTATATAGTTAGTGTGATTCCTGGACCACTGATGACTCCAAACTGAGCTGCAGTGTTGTGTGAAAACATCACAAAGAGTCTTTATTGTTATATTTAAGAAGGAAACAACATCAATTGCATCTAGTTTGGGTGTTCTGTAACAAAATGTACTCCTTTTTATAATAATACAGAAATTCTCCTTTTTGTTTCATTTTTTAAGATTTTCATGTTGTCCTTGAACAGTTGTTTCTATTCGATGCTTCAGTTTCCTCTCCTTAATGTTTCTTTTTAATATTTCTCTTTTGGGATAGGAAAATAAGAACAAAATGTGAAAACGGATTATTTTAGTCCTTTTTTGTTAAAAACCATCATTCAGTATTCCTAAGTCTTCCTAAGAACTTATTCACAATCCAAGCCCTTAATTTTATTGTTGTAATAGTCTAAATTATTAAGTCTTCAGAGACCTCCCTGGAAGCAAAAATTAAATAATATACCATATCTGCATGTTTTGGTACAACATTACATAGAAAATGAAAGCATTCATTTTGTTGCTGGAATTGACTGACAAACGGACCGCATTTTTCTTGGTCTGGAACTCTGATGTCAGTATGAGTTAAAATATTCTCCCTGTCTCCCTGATCACTGCTGCTTCTGCCTATCTCCTTATAAAGATTATGCTTATGTTTAGTAAATGAAGAAAGGAATTAGTGATGCTTCTCTCATTTCCTGTCTTCCCACAGATGGTGATAAATTCAAATTCAGACTCCATTAAACCTGAGAAGAGAAACCCAGCAGGTGGCTACACTAATGGAAAATCCTGGCCTTGGAATAATGGGAATTGCAACCGACAGCTCTTCTATACCACAAAAAAGATGATGTATTCCTATTGACAGTGTTGCATTTGAGTCCAGAAGGCTGATCTGATAGTTCAGACTGGGCACAAGGGAAGCAGAAAGCCCCATGGGTATTTTTCTTGGCTACACCACTGTAATTTTTGTCATCTGAACCTCCTATTACAATTCATTGTAAAAAATTTCATGTAAGTTGGAGGGAGAAGAAAAAAATCCCAAGCTTCTGCGTTTTGGCCTACAGGCATACATTTGTTCTTTTTTCTTGGTTTAAAGGACAAATAAAGGTTGACACACAACAGCATTTCCAGCCACTTCTGTATTTTTAGTGCTGACATTCTTAGCCCAAGTGCTTTTAGTATGTGCAGACATGCCCATCTAAGACAGTTTTTTGTTAAAAAGATTGCCCTGAAGGTGCAATGCCTGATGTTCAGCTAAAATCTGTGAAGGAATACTGTATTTATAGTCCTTTTCTCCTCTAGTTTTTTCCCCCTTCATTTAGATCCAGGGACTATATCAGCCACAGTTCGGTGAAACTCACTTGGGAAAGTGACATTTTATGTTCAGTAGACTGAACATAAAATTTAAGCTGTATTTCAGAAGATGAGGAGAATTTTTTTCTCTCTGTGTTTTAATGCCTTGTCAGCAATTTTAATATACAATGCATTTTGGTCTTTTATCTTAGTATAAACATTTTTCCCAAGCTTTTATACACTGAAGTATATTAGTTAGTTAGTAAAATGCAGGAATTGCCAACCAAAGGAAAACATAAAGTGTCTGCACTTTTGCATTATTGATCACAAGATTATTTGTGCTACACTTATTTGTTCACAGAACTCAGATTTGTATCAATTTAAGAAATGCATAGTAACCATTGCAAAAGGTCATAGAACTAATGTCTCTGGCCTAAATTATATTAAGTCTAATTTATTCTAAAAATTAATCTGAGTATTGTTTAAGGGTGAACTCAAAATACTCTACTGTATGTCTCTCTCGTAAATTAATAATTTCTGTCATGGATTACTTGGAGTTTTCTGCTTGTTATTTATGGAATATACAGTTTGCACAAAAGGTACTATCAACATATAGAATTTAGAAATGCCATAGCTCATTTCAAGAAGTGAATCCCTTTAAATGGGATTGTTTTCTTGTTTAAACTACTACATTTCCACATCTTTATGTCTAACAATAATGCTCAAGGTTTGCAATTCTCATTATGGATATTTCTTCCAATTTTGTTGCTGTTTAGTTCACTGGCTTTTAGTGACTAAAAAAACTAATTGTGATAGTGACTTCCAGGTGAAAATTTCTTTCAGATCTTTGTTTCCTATTGTATCAATATTTCTTCCTTGATATTTACTTACATATAATTCCCAACATTTGCATCAGGGTTTACCATGGAAAATATTTCAGTAAAATAAATAGAAAATAAATGCTTAATATATCAATTTATCATAAGTTTTCATGCACGAGACAGTCATCAAAAATTCCTGCTCAGCATTCACCATTTCTACCCCACATAAAGCCCAAATGCTTTAGTTAGGCTGAATTATTTCAGTCCTGTGAAAACAAAACTTCCTGAAGTCAGGGAATAACAGAAGGATTTTAATCAGGAAATTGCTAAGCTGATCTAGAATTTGTCCTAGAACTATTGCCAGTATAACTGGAGGGTTTTCACAGAAAGTCCTTTTCATGTTAAACCTTGTGAGGGTCCCAGTCCCGCAAAGGATTTCCTGTCAATCCACCCTCTCATCCACACTCTGTGAACTTATAAGTATACTATAATAGTTCTTTGTAATTTTAGCATAATTCTAATACCAAAATACCTTTTTTGACTTAGAAATAATTTTATTTCAAGGTTGGGTAATTCTAACATCACCCAATACTCAGTACATCTTCTCATGCCTTTTTGCTGAAAAGAAAGAAAAATACTCAAAAGGATATCCTCTTAAACAGAGGCACCCTTTATTTCCTCAAAATTCTTGTTTAACATCTTAAATAGAAGCATGTATGCCTAATGGAACTTGGGATGGGGACAGTGCTGTTATCTCTTTCTGTACCTACCAGTAGCAGAATGTTTAAAGGTACATTACACAATGTAGTAGCTGAGTTGCAAGGAAGAGGCAATGCTCTGGGCTTGCGGATAAAAAGGTCCTAAATCTCTCAGGATGAAAACGAGTCTGCAGCTAGAGCAGAGGACAGAACTATTTCATTTTTTAACCCTGAAAGGAGGGATCATCTTTTGTAATCCTAAATGGAGGAGGACATTCTTCATAACTGTGAAAGTATCTTCAGTGTATTTTTTCTTTTCTTGTTTATACAAGGTTAAAAATACTGATGGAAAGTGTTGAAGATAATTCAAATGGCAATGTTTGTGTTCTGGTATGAATACCTTATTGAAGCAGCAATCTTTCATATTCCCATATTAGTGATGTATCCTATTATGATGACAGACTATGGCTTACACAAAGTATAGTCTGATAAATAGATTTCATGCATAAATGTCTGTTGGGAACACGCAACAGCAAAATGGGGACAGATGTTTGGCTCTCTTTGGAGCTCATCAGCACAGTTCAACTGCTTTAGTTGTCAGATTGGTTCAGCCCTCAGCCCAGATACAGAGGAGATCAGTATTTGACACTAACTACTGCTAAGTGAAAAATGTGTAGCAGCTAATACACTCAAGAAAATTTAGCCTTCTGCTCAGAGAATATTTCTGAGTAGATCATAGTTTTGCTCATTTCATTGAACAAATGTGTTCAATTCACTTTGGAAATATGCTATTATGAATTAATTAAGTGTGCAGAATTAAAAATGCTTGCATTTTGGGGGAGGAGGGTGGTCAAAACAGAGAAACCGTGTGGTGAGGTCACAGTTGCCTGTGGAAGCATTTTGTACGTGCAGGGGATAGGTCTGCTGTACATGCAGTCATGTAACCATTTCAAGTTTGTTATACATGGTGCTTTGGAAGAAAGTGCTTCTTACATGGTGTGAGGTGAGAAGGAAAGAATACAATCTGACTTTGCTGCTTTTCTCCAATATATGAAGGAAAATCCTTCCTCCAGAGGTACTCTTACAAAGCTTCCACTTTCTGAGTCTCTTGGGAATCCTTATGGTGCCCTTTCTCATATGTCTCGTCCTGCCTTTGGGAAAATTGTGGGTTTGGACAAGGTTATGCAAAAATTCTCTGTTGTCACTCAATGACTTTTGAAAATTGTTATTTCCTAGAAATTGGAAAGATCTTGGGTCATCAGGTTCATTCTCCTGCAAGTGAAAGATTGCTCCCTACATTTGGATTTCTTAAATTATTAATTGCTGCTAGTTTATCTGATTAATTAGAACCTTTTACTTAAAATAAATTATTCAGATATTGTCATTATCTGACCAGCTTTGCAGGTGACTATATAATATTCTGAAAATAGTGTGTAGGTTACTCTGAAATATTACCTCAATGTCCCAGGAAGGTATATATTTACTGTGCTGTGTTCTGTGAAAACACGTACAGGAAAATGTAGTCCTTGACACAATATCTTTATAGTCCAATTAAAGACAAGTGATTAAACCACACAGTAGGAGAGAAGAAAAGACAGCCATAACAGTACAGTTTGTGGAACTTCATAGTATTGCTGCATGTGTGCTCTACTTATTCTGATTTATGGGTATTTCAAACATGAATTTCCTTTCCTATCACATTTATGTAAACATTCCTGTCTCTCTTGCCTAAAGCCTTTCTGACTTCTTAGGGGTATCATGCTATATGCTTTCAGATGGAGAATTTGATAATCAAATCTTATGCAATCTTGAAAAAAATTTCAGTCCTTTTCCCGGAGATTACCTTGAACCAAGGATTTCTTCTTGGCAAAGTAGTGTGTTTTCAGGAAGCAAATAATCTACTTTTGAACAGGAGATAAAGTCATGATTCAAAAAAATCCTTTGAAAACAATTACTTCCCTTGTTTTGTATCAAATCCTAGGCTTTCATTCCATAAAAACTCTAAGAGAACATATTTTTAAACCAAATTTAACATTGACAAAAAACATTTCCTCCTGAGAGGATGTTGTGTGGAGCTTTGTTAACCCTTGGGTACAAAAGTTATTTTGACTTTAAGCAACAGTTTTAAACAAATGGTGGGTTGTGTGCTTTTGGATGAACTCTCAAGACTTTCTGAAGCTCCTCTGCACCACTTTTACCATAAATCATTAGCTTCCCACTCCTGATGTCAGTGTACAGTAACAGCTCTTTAGTGCCTACCTCCACCTAACCTTAAAATAGATCATGCCTTCTGGCGAGGGACAGGAGCAAGAGTTTTACTAAAAGACTGTATTTAAGCACAATGGGTGAAGACCTGCTACAGTGTCACTGCTGAAGGGGAGGTGAGAATGTCACGAACATATTGAAGATCAGGGACAGCAAGCTTGATATAAATAACCTTTGTATTTTTTGTTGAAGGGGAGGGATATGCAGTTTTCATAGAATACTCCCCTTCCTTACCCTTATCTTTATTATTGACTTCCTCTTCAAAGTAGAAATGCAGAAGAGGCAGAACAGCTGGGCTGCTCACCTGGAAGAGAAAATAGAAAAATATGAAATACATATTCATATTTGACAGTAGTGTTAGTGGAAATCTTGGGGGAAAAAAGGCCTTTTCTCTAGCAATAAAAATATTTTACTCTTATGCAGTTACGCAGTCAGCAGTGTCATCAAAAAAATCCCCAAACTCTTGGCATACACTACCATAGCTTTCTTCAGAGGTGAACAGAGAAATTATACTGTTTAATTATATATATATATATATATATATATATATAATATATAATTACATATCTTAAAAGCCTTTTCAATTATGTGAGCCAGTAACATGTCAGGAAAGAAAATAAGATAAAATACCTAAATATGAAAAGAGAATGCACAAAGTTTTATGTATTCTATATTTGTAAAGCAGATTGCAAAGAAGAAAGAGCAGTAGGGTATGCATTCCTGCATCACAGAAACTACTCTGAGATCCCCAATGTTCACAAAGAGCAGAAACCACCCTGTTGTATAATGCCTGATGTATAAAAGGGCAACTTACAGTTTTGAAAGATGATGCAAAATATCTGAATATTAAATCTAGATCTGATTATTGTTTCTGAACTGAACACCATTATTTTTAGGTGAATGTATAGACAAATCAGTAGTTTTATTCATTTTGGGGTTATATTTCCAGAATTCTGTTGTGTCTTAGTTATATTAGCTTAAATAAACTGTCTGCTACTATTTGTTCTACTTCATGTTTTCTCTCTTTTTTCAATTCTACAAGCAAGTGTTCCCTTGCTTTCTCATCCTTAGTAGTCCTAGATTTTACTTTTGCCCTCCTCTTTGAAGGTTGTAGGATTTATACATCTGCTCTCCATGACAGATTACAGAATTCATATGCTTATTTCTTACTTAATTTGTTTCATTCTAGAAGTCTAACAGAATTTAAGCTTCTAAGTAACTTACTAATGCGGGGGAGTACTCTGAGAGAGAGCAGGTCTAGAAAAAGACCCTGAGACAGCTCCAGAAATGGCTTTCCAGGCTGCTGTTGATGTTCTCAATGGAGAAAATGCAGCAAGCAAAGCAGTCTGATAATGCTGCCCTTCATGTCCCAACATTTGTAAAGAGGTGAAGCATTTTTGGATTAACATAAGCTTTTTAAATGTCAGGATGCCTCTGCCAAACCCTGCTAAGCCTCTCTAAAAATAGATTGTGAAAGAAGATAAAGCATTATATAGATTGTCATATGTTTTTGTCCTCTGCTTTTTATGGGTTTAACATCAATAAATAATTATGGCTGAAGCCCTTGTATTAAAAACTGCTTTGCTCTGATAAATCTTTAAGATCACACAACAAGAATAGATAAAACAAACAGTATAATTTTATAATTATCAGATTTACTCAGATACACACAGTGTATGTGTTTTTGAACTAGGAGGAACAGACGTAGCCACTTGCTTTCCCAGTACGATTTTATCAGGGCCTACATTGTGACAGAGTTAGAATAGTCATAAAAAATAGTACTTTCTTAAAGCAGATCATCAGCTCTGCCACACTATGTGATTGTAGCATTTACAGTCTCCAGCAAAGATAGCACTGTGCTGTAATTAATTTTTCTTTAATATTCTCCTTTTTCAATACACATATATTATTTTACTTGTGAAAAACAGATTAGGATTTTCTTAATTTTCAGGTGAATTTTGCACTGGAAGTCAAAATGAACTGAAATAAGCAGCAGTTGTTGCTTATGAAAAGTCGCTTTAGGAAAGTGTACCTTAAATGTTTTTGCTTATGTCAAGTGCTAAATTTATAATTACTGGGGACAAAGTGATGGGAAATTATCTGTTTAAATGAAACAGCGCTTTTTTTTTTAAATTAGTCAAGCATAAACATGTCCTAATTTCACTTAGATGTTTTGGTTTTCACAAGAATTCTATGCAGTTAAAATTTTGCTTCTTAAAATACCTGTCTTTGGCTTAAACTATGCAAACTATTGGAACAACCAGTTGAGAAATAAGATTTTAAAATGAAACAAGTTCATGTTTCAGAGTAAAGTTCTGATTATAATAACAGCAATATTCTTCTGGCTCATTAACAAAAGGAAAAGCAAATCCTTCAACAGGGGCAGGCTGAAGACCTTGCAGTATTCCAATAACATTCAGTCCTATTTACTTTATTTTCATCATTTTTATTAAGACTTGTGAGTATTTTCTCTAACAAAAGTATTTCTGATTGTTTTCCTCAAAGATACTTCCTTTCTGTCCTGAAGGAGCTTCATGTGACAAAAGCTTTGGAATAGAGATGGGGGATTACAGGTTGCTAAAGGATCCTTTGTCTATACTCTGCAGAAGTTTCTTTCTCCTCAGGTCTGCTTGCCCAATTAGTGGGCTGCAGAGAGGCTTTTCCCCCCACAGGTAACAAGGAACTGCTTAGGGGTGGTTTGACCCCTCCTCTTGCCCTAAGCAGGAGTCAGGGTACAACCAAGGACCACAGCTGTGGAAAACACTGCAAAACCACCTTCACCTTCAGTGCAGGCTGCCCAGGGACACCTTCCATTCACTCAGCTGGGCTGTGGTCTCCTTTACTTGAGCAGCCCACTTTAATTAGGCATCAGAAGCTGCAGAAATTATCATTGAACACCCACCCATCCACTGGGGGAAAAAACCCCGAAAAACAGACTAACAGCATCTATAAAGGGAAGGGGGACAGAGAAGTGGTGCTATGATAAATAGCCAGTTTGACCACATGAATATGGACCATACATGAGTTATGTATCTTTAGCTCATAGATCACATTAGCAAATATGAGACTTTGCAAAAAATTGCTCACTGGTCATTAGATCCTCCTTGCACTGTTCATGTTTTTTCCTGTGGTGCTAATACTTTCAGTGCTAGGAACTTATATATAGTTCTTATGAAACGACAGTATTGGAACCCCATTGAATATGATTGGTTCAGAACATCTCTGGGCAGCTTGCAAATACCCTTTCAATTCACATTAGTATATTTCCAGTCTGAATTTTCTTTTAATTTTCTAAAAGGACTTTTAAAAAGAACAAAAAGAAAGTTCCATGTTTCCTAAAGCAACATTCAAAGCAATTAAATGAAACCTTTTTAACAGCATGATATTTTTCATTTTCGTTATCACCTCCTTAGCCTTAAGTAAAAACCAAAAGAGACCTTTGAAAAATGATGATTTTTTATATTTAATAAGTGATCTTTTCATGTTTCTGCTGTTGTATGCTTTTGAGCTATCTAACAACTATGGATATATAGCCAGCAGAAGGGCAAACTTGTCTCATATCCTGTGAAGAGGTGACTACCTGAAGTGTGGGTATGAAAGAAAGTATAAGAATTCTCTGAAAGGTTTTACTACAGAGAATACAGGGCTGAGACCTTCATCTAACCCTGGATGCACATTATTCTTAATAATGCATATCTGCACGTTTTTTGCAGACTCTAAGTAGTGAGCTTACTAAAATTGACAATACTTTACAGGAACAGAAAAAAAATCATATTTCCTGTATCATACACTGTTCTTTAATTTGTGACATATCACTTTTATCTCTTCTTCTTTTAACACCAGATTTGGTTTAATTAAATTTATGTCAAATGAACACATGAAATGAAAGGAAAATCAGAAAGCCTGCAGTTGCCCATTAGTGAGTCAGTGACTGCACAGTGAAAGGCTTTTGAAGCCTGGCTTACTGCCAGAACAAGCTTGCAATGATGCTCAGAGATGCCCATGATGCTTTGGAGGAAAGAACTTAGCTGACCTGAACCTATTCTGTGGAGTCAGTCTAAATCCTCATGGGCTGGATGTAAAATTTATAATAAGTCTTCTGTCTTCAACCATTTACCTGTCAAGTGAAAAGAGGGTGTGAAACTACAATATGTGTACATAATTAATTAGAATAAATCATTCTTTGTTTCGTACATGCTTTAAAAAATCACCAGGTTTGAATAACTTTTAACCCAAAAGCAATTTTTTTCTCCTTTTTTGTAAAGAGGATCTACAAGTCTTTAAAATATGAAATATCAGTCTCTTACTTTCCATGCAGTGGAAGTAATGTGTGTTGATCATGAGTGTGTCTGTCAGAACTTGGCCCTCTGGGATCCTGAATCTTTGCCAGATTTGAACCATGGATCATGTGAAGTGAAGCAGCACAAAATTAAAGCACTTCGTGGGTCTGGGTTGGAGACAGTCAGCATTTTTCAGATGGGACACTGATGGCACGGAGTAGCTGCCATCAGAGAATAACTG
Source organism: Prinia subflava (assembly GCF_021018805.1). NCBI lineage: Eukaryota > Metazoa > Chordata > Aves > Passeriformes > Cisticolidae > Prinia > Prinia subflava. The sequence continues at coordinate 34,681,935 of NC_086283.1, read as the reverse complement.
GCTGAAAAAGGCTGAAGAGACTGGTAAGAAGGGGCAGACTCCTAGATCTGTTGTCTTAACAATAAAGTCTGTCTTTAGGGAGAAATGGTTGTGAAGCATGGTAGGGTACTATTCTAATTCTGTATGAATTCCAGGTATAGACCACAGTGAAAATGGTTTGCATGGTCAGCTTAATCCACTACCAAATGTACAACGAGAAACAAACTAATTTCAAAATAAAAGCCCCTGTACCAACGGCTGGGTTGAATACCTACTGAGAATTGTGCATTTCATATTTCCTTTCCAAGCTCTTTCTCTTATAAACAAGGCCATATAAACAGACTATGTGAGTTTAGACTATTTATTTAAATGTAATTATCTTCATGTTAGGCAAGTTTCAGGTATCTATCACACATGATTTATACAGTAGAATATAATGTTTAGTGGTAATTTGATAGAATTAGTTGCCAGCAAATGGTGGAAGAATTCTCACAAGAATTATTTTTTTACTGGCAGTCTGCATCCAGTTTAGCAGCTACAAACTCTTGATCCATAGCTCACAGATGTAAGATAATAAGTCCTGGAGTTTCAACACCTCAAAATATCAATATTTGGTCAATTTATCTCAATCCAAATTTGGGATTACTATAGCAGAATAAGGTAATAGGTATTTATCTTCTATTATTTTAAAGTCAGGTTGTTTCTTGTGTAATTCTCCAGACTGAAGGTTGTAAAAACATCCTTCATTACTAGGAAATGTAAGTACTAATTTAGTAGTCATGAGAAGGTACAGCTAATCACATTACTCTGATTTCAAAACACTTCAAAACTGTGATATTTATTTGCACTTACTTTATTTCTTAGCACCTCGTGACTTGCAGTAAGGTCAGAGCCCATTATTTTAGTGAGTCTGACTCAGTGAGACATACACCTTGAAATGACATCAAGCTGCTATCCCCAAACCAGTGCCTATGTTCTGACAGGTTTATGAATCAGTGTTGGATCTAGAATAAGACAAAATTTAATAAATACATACATTTCAACTGTAAATCTGAATACTTTTTGGAAATAGCAAATTTAGAATACTTTTACCTGCTGGAAAGCTGAAAAAATGATTATTTACATTCTAGAAATAAAGTAGGTTTCACCAATATCAGATTCTTTGATTTTGGAAGGCCCAACATGTTATGTGTTATGTGGTAGCCTAAATTCAAATCATGGGGTTTTTGAATTTTCCTTTTAACCAAGTCCTTGCAGCACCACATCTGTTATCTGACATGCTTTGTGTGTCCCTCTCTGCTTAACTCTTTTGAACCATAAACATGAATAATACTTGGCATACCATAACTATATTTTCTTAACCTCTGATCATCTATACAGTTTTGGTTTGGGGGGATTATAAAGATTTTTCAGTCCTTACTTTTGACTGTAATATTTTCAATGTTTCTTTCTATCCACATTCTATTTTGCTAAATAGGATTTTGTGTATAAAGAGAAGATATCTTCAAAATTACTCTCCATAAAATAAAATGACTGGAAAAAAACCCCAACTCAAGAGTCTAAAGGTGCTAATAACTTCAACTATGAGCTTACGGTTTACATGATGGAATAGCTGTAACACAAAGTTTCATGAAATGATGAAATGCGTGTAAGAACTTTCTATCACTTGTATTTAGCTTGACCATAAAATCTTTTTCATTTGTCAGCATTCTAACTAATAAGTTTTATGAAATAGTTACAATGCATTCAAGTTCCTCAGGTTTCAAGAACAGGATGAGTTCAAAGAAAAAAATCCCAAAATATTGAAGGTGTCTGAAGTTTGATGTCACCAGAAAAAAAAATAGGGTTGGTTTATTGTTTTTATATTAATAAGAACCTTCACTCTTTACAAGTACAGCTGCTGCTTGCACTGAGAAAAACCCTGTCATAGTAATCCTTAAAAAAAGCTTTTTTAAAAATGGAATGTTTCACCACAGAGTTGTGGTGTGAATAAACTGTGGTTTATATCATAAGTGCTTGACATCAAAAGTGTGATAAAAATACTTTTGTCATGCAAAGTGTCACTTTACATTTTACATATGCAACTTCTAACTTTGCTGCACAGATTTACATAACCACTTCAAAAGTAGTTTATTTCCTGTGGGAGTGGTCCAAACCTCAAAAAACAATACGTAAGAGAAGTTGTAGCAGAAGATAGAAAAAGGCAGGATAATATTAGGTAGTGCCTAAGCAACTGCAAGAATTGCTTTCTATACCGCTGACTAGTCTACCCATCAGGCAAAAAATGTGGCCAGACTAACTGAGTTTTGGGTTAATTCATGGAAATATTTGAAGTTTCTTCAAGAATTTTACATTGGAATTATTTTTTCCTATCAGATATAAAATACAAGCATTTTTTCAGCTTTCAGCCATGTTTCTCTTCTAGTCTATGGTAAATGATAATTTTGTTAGTAAAACAGACTGTTTGGTAGGGGTTTTTTTCAAATATTAACAAATTAGGACAGCACTTGAGCAAAAATTAAAAAAAATATTTACACTGTTAGGAAAAAGGATGGAACTAAACCCTTGATTCTTTGCAGATGTTTTCAGTAATATTGTAGTTTTGGTTAGAAACTACTGATTTATTTTTATTCAGATTTCACTCTCACTTACACTTTATAGTTTTTAAATGGAAATATTCCCTAAAAAAAATCTATTTTTTTTTTGTATTTCATTATGTTTAACAATGTCACCACCATAGTATGGATGACATTCCCAAGCTTGTATACTAATTGCCTTCAGAACCATCCTCCTTCCCTTTGGGAAAATTAAAAAAATTATTAAATAGATAAATAAATACAAGGAATATAATATAGGAATGTAATTTGATTATAATTTCTGTGAAAAAGCCATACTTGTAGAAAACAGAATATAAAACTCTCTATCAAGAAAAGCCTAACCAGAGTCTATCACCACCTGTCAGATGAAGGAGAAAGACCATCCTTTATTTAAAATCCATCTCTTACACAAATGTTATGGATTTTCAGAGCTCACTGACATCTTGACTTGAGGAATTATCCAGATCTCACATCTTTTTCATGATATAGCTACAGCTTTATTTTTTCCTTAGTAAATTACTTCTCTGTTAATTTATATTATAACAAAATAAATTCAGCTGATTCAACTGATAAATACATGTAGAGCATTCTGGGTTAATTTTATTCATTCTTTCTTTCCTTTTTTTTTTTTAAATAATTTTTTAGCAGCATAAATTGTGGCATTGGGACAGCTGCTGGTCATGCTGGAATGTTTTGATGAAAATCTGGATTAGCAAACTACCTAATTCTATCCAATGCATCTTTGTGAGGCAAAAATCTTACTGAAATTAAGATCGATGTCTCAAACCCTTTTAGACCTACACATTAATTTTCAGACCTACAACATGTTTTAAAGTAAGAAATTTAATCTTTGCAAATCAACACAGCTCGCTGGTAAAAATGCATTCATTGTTTAATATCCTGAATTAGAGAAAGAACTATTGCTGCAAAAGACTGAGGGCCTATATGTGATTGTTAGAGAGAAATTCCTCATAAAACCTCTTAGTAAAGTCTAGTAAGTGAATCAGAGTACTTTATAGTATTTGTTTTATTGTGATTTTTGTTTTGTTTTCAAATATGTCATTTACGGCATGAAGATTCATGAATTAGGATGAGAAAACCGACCAATTTTACTGAAATTAAATCCTCTCTTGCATAATGTAATTTCTTTGGCTTTCTACAGGAATTAAATAGTGACATCACATAATATTTACATTCAAAATGCTTTCAGATACATTTTATGGATCAAAGAGCATCTCTGTTGGTGAATCTTGTCTTCATAAATTCCCTACTTCCATTAAACATCCTTTGTGAAGGAATTACAAACTGAAATGAACATTATCTTCTTCAACAAATAATATTTCAAAACTTCTGGTCGATTTCTGGTCAGAGCTTCACAGAAGAAGCTCTGTAACCATGTTTTTACACTTCACAGTGTTCCTGAAACAGCTACTGTCTCAGTTTGAAAGAAGCAACTTTTAGTACGTGTTGTTCTTTAGCACAGAGCTTTTGCAACAGAAGTACCTTACAAATACTAAATTTTGGGGACGAATCCTCAGCTCATTATTTTTTTGCAAAGCACCTAAAAGGCTGCTTAGTTTAGAAAATACTGCTATCTAGGTTAGGAGAAGTAGTAAATGATGTGTCTCCAGAGAGAAAGAGAGAGAAAGAGAGAAAGAGGGAGAGAGTGTTACATGCTGGTTAAGAACACGCAATGAATTTATGTCTCTGCTTTTACATACACCATTTAATATCAATGAGATGAGGAAGATAAATCTGCCAGTGTAATCACTTAAGAGTTTGCAAGTCAGTTGTCATGTTTCAACTTACTAAATGCATAAGGAAAATGTAGCAGGAAGAATACATTCCTTGTACTGAAAAATTGAACTTTGTGACTGCTTATGCATAGTTAAATACCTGTAATTGCTGTTTTCTGTGGACAACTCTAGACAACATTAATAAAAAAAAAAAAAAATCTGAGGTAGCTGAAGTGAGGGCAAAATTTTGTCTTTCTGTGCTGTTTTTGTCATCTGGTTCTATCTGGCATTCTATAGAACACATATTTTTGCATATATTTTATGTGTGAGCCTTGGCATTTTAGCCCTCTCCTGCAGAGGCCCCCTAGTACCATATGCTTCTGTTTTTCTTCATTGCGTGATGTGATCTCTTCTGACTGTTACATGCACGTGAAAGGACAGTGGGCTTTTGGGGGAGAAGAAACCATGCTCTAAGAAAGCACACGTCAGTTGCTTTTCAGTCATCTGGAGCTGATTGGATCTGACAAGTGTTGTAGCTACTCATCGTAATGGATGTCTCTGCTTTAGCAGAGGAGAGGTGAAAAGGATGTAATTCCCAGTGGAAGAAGGCAACATGAACTATTATTTAATTACAGACTAATATAAAAATCTCTAGCAATCCCTTGTTGGTTTCCAGACTTGTATCTTCCTTTCTCTACAAGGTAACAATCAGGGCTTTTAAAGCAGCACTGACAGCTATGCCAGTTAGGAAAAGAGCTTCTAAAAGATGTAATATGCTCATTCCTTTCTTTTTCGAATCACAAAAATCTGCATAATATGCAATCAATTACTGAAATCTAGAAATCACTCACATTTTTGTCCTGTTTAACAGACTCCTTTTCATAATGCTTACCTTGAAATAACAATTCCATGTTAGATAGCAACTTTGTCTCAGATTTAAAGGTTGCTTACTTTTTTCTTCAGGAAAGCTTGATTACTTCTCTGACTGGATCCCTGCAATTTATTTTGATTCAGTTAAAAACACCTGGCTCAGTTCTCTGTAAATCTGAGATTCACAGGTTTTTTCTCATCTAGAGAAAAAGAAGACTTTTATTTTTTTCTGCTTTGAAAATAGAAGGCTTGTGAGCTTCATCTTTGTTACATGCTTTACATGTGTCTAGTAAAAGACAGCAGCACCCAAAGTGTTCATCAGGCTTAAACACTGCAAATCCAGTGAAGGTTTTACATTTATAATTAAATGGGAACTACAACTGAGATTGCATAATTTAGAGAAATTTGGAAAAAAGCCCAAAAAACCAAGTAAATAATAAAAAAAAACCCAAGACCTTAACAACAACAAACCCCAAATAAACAACATCCCTCCAATCCTAGCTAGCTACTACCCAAGGTAAATGCAGTGTAGTCTAAGTCTGAATCCTCACTTACCAAAACTGTTTTCAGTTATACACATTCCTGTGCATTGCTGGGTTTAGACATTTTTATTGCTATGTTTTATTTTATCTTTAACAAGTGTAAGGATGACAGGAGGTGTTCTACTAAAGCTATCATTAACACATGAGTATTAAAATTATACTGAAACAACATAACCCTAAAATTTATCCTACATACAAAATTTTAAAAGATCTACTATAAGATAAATAAATATCTTATGGAACAAAAAAACAGGAAAAAAAGTCTCTTCCTGTATAGATGATCCTTTATTTAACAAGCTGCTGCACAGGAAAATTTCTAACTTGGAATTTATTAAATATCTCAATATAAGTGGCTAGGTTCTCATCTTGAGTACAATCTGGAAAAAAACAACAACAATGCCATGCCATGGTTGATTATTGAGTTTGCACAATTTTCAGATACAGCACTTCACAAAACATACAACATCCAACACACACTTATGTACTCACTCGATTATTTTAAATAGAAGCTGCATTTCATTTAAATTAAAACATTGGGGTTTTTTTTAAATAACTTTATTAACCCACTTTAAGCTGACAGGGAAAATTTCATCGTTGAGTATCTGCCATATAAAAAACCTCTAAAACTCAATGAAGATCAAGTGTTGTGCATCTCTTCCTGGAGATACACTGTGTCAGATCGTCCAGTTATGCATTTCATCATGCATTTTTTTCACCACCAACATGTAATAGAGCCTGAGATGAGTGGATATTTTACCTTTTAAGATCCAATTTACAGAAATAGCTATATGAACTAATCGCATGAATACTTTACCATGTAATGCATTTTTACTATCCTTCATTTATTTTATGAACCATATTTCTCCTTATTTTGAAATTTTCAGGAGTAGAAAGCTTATCTCCATTCTTGTCCATTTCTTTTTGAACTTCACACCTTTTTGTGTTGGCTTAATGTCTTGTTGTATGTACTCCAAGGAGTGATACAGAGAGTCATACGTACATGTAATGTCAATTGATACCAAATATTTAGTGTAAATGATTGGCTTATGTGAAGTATCTCCCAAATCCTTATGCACCTGAAAATATTCCTTGAGAAGATTCAAATCTGACACTAGTTTTATCAATAGACACAAATTTTCACCCTAAATTAAAGTTGATTGATTATGTGAATCCCATTCTGAGTGTCCATTTCAAACAGAAATAGTAAAAAAAGAGTAGTTTGTAATGGAAAAACTGACCAGGAAGATGTATTCCTTTCATACTCAAAAATCAGGTTGAAGTTCCCTTGAGATCTGAACCAATGGTCATAGAAAACAGAAGAGCTCAGACTTTGTCTGATGCTTGTCTTGTGTTGAGAAAAATACGAGGATGATCTAACAGCAAAGGGGTAAGGAAATCACAGAAACCAAAACATGCAAGGTTAAACTTTGCAAAGAAGGAAAAAAAACAGGAATTGAAAACAAAGTAATTGAAAAGAACAGGGTATAATTCACATATACTTCCAAGTTCTTGATTTCAACTCTGTATTTCTGCTTTTAGGCAACAGCTATGTTCTGAGAATGCATATACAAAAGAGTGAGGAGAGGCTTGTCTCTTTTCAATGAAACAAATGTTATTTTAAACATTAATGACAGCAATTTATTCCTCCTCAATCAGTATGAACAATAGCAATGGCTAACTGGTTTTTAAGGCACTGAAATGGCTGGGAAATTTGGCCAAAACTGGGGAAAAAAAAGAGGAGAAAATGAGAGAAAGAAAATTGCATGTTCTTTGTCATGCATAACATAGGGAAACAGCACACCTCATTGTCTGGAAGACAGAACCGCAATTCCAGGCCTGAAATCACATCTCAGGGGACTCAGTGGCTCCCAGCTGGCATTTGGGGAAAACGGAAGGAAGAAGTGCAAGTATGTCAGCATCCAATTTGTCGTGAAGGGATGTCCCTGAAGGTCAGTTCTGGAGGGCGGGATGTGAAATGTATTCCCTGCAGCTACATCCCTCAGTTGATACTGCTTATGTTTTCTTCGCTGCCAGCTGTCTGACAGAAAATTTAAATATGCCTATGGTTGCTTTAGCCCTGAGGTACAGGCATGGCAGATGAGATTGTTTTGGCCAGGCTCTTGTGGGTGCATTGCTTTTGTCATAGGAATGGCACCCTGCTTTTCCATGATAGTACATCCTCAGCGTCCTCTGCACAGACCATACGGTGCTGCTTACATGGGAGGAAACATAAGGATGGACAGTATTTTGCACTTCTTCCAACCATTTTGGACAGATGGCAAATGTTTATGCCTTTCCACGTGGCTGCACACTGGACAAGATGATCAAGACAGATGATTTATAATGGAGCTCACTGGAGATCAGATTCAGTCTACAGTGGCTTAATTTCACTGGAATACCCATAAATTGGGGCTGTTCTTTGTGGCTGGCTAACAGGGTATGTTTGAAACAGCTTTGAGCCCGCCACCATGCAGCATACACAGATTACAGACAAAACTCTTATTGTGAGGGACTTCAAACATTTCAGAGCTGCTTACCTATATACATATATATATATATATATATATATATATATAGTTAAAATTGTGTGTGGATTACTGCTGCTTGTCTTTTTCCTTCACTGCCAGTTGTCCAAAGATATTAAACATATAATGTATTAGGTAGCAGGGCTTGACTGTACCAAGGAACAGGAGAAAAGGAGCACTGAGGACAATGATGGGAGGGGAAAGGATCCTGTCAGCTCTGGAGAGAACCTTTTTCCAGAAAAGCTGGACAGCCTGGTATAATCTCTGAAAACCTTAGTAGACAGTATGTAACTGAAGGCTGAAAGCTCAAACACAAATCGAGAAAAAAACCTTTGAGATTTACCAACTGCTCTTCTAAATCATGGAGCAGGGGGTCTTTTCCTCATTTGTGGGTCCACTCACAATCCAGACAAATCTGAAACCATTACAATGTATGGCAGTTGGTCAACAGTGTGGAAAAACCTCATTTACTGACTGGCCAGACAGTTTTAAAACCTTCAGATTTTTCTAAGTCTAGGTTATTAACTGTCTGACTGTAATCACATCTTCACCATAGGGAGCTTCAAAAGCTTTTCATTTGCATTGAATAAGTTGCCTTCCTCCCTGTCTTTTTCCCTCTGGAAATAAGCTTAAATAATTCAACAAAATGCACACATGGCTAGTGATTATTGAACCATTCTGAAACACTCAAGGCAAATAGACCATTGGGTAGAGGGAATTAAAACTTTACTTGCAGTCATTGAGAGAAAAATGCACACGTGTATATATATAAGCCTTGTCTCTCTCTCATGTGAATGTGTGTGTGTGTGTGTGCCAGAGGATGTGAAGAGGGATAGTTACAAATATTTTCTTCTCACAATGACCTTGTGACCGTCCAAAAAAACGTTTTTGAAACAGTGGTCAGAGAGTATGTCAGAGATGAGCCAAGACAGTCTATGGTGGGTAATTTTGAAAGTAACAAAAAATTCTTTCTTGCAACACTACATTTTTTCACCCTGACAGGGAATGACATTTTTTTCATGCTATGAGTTTGTGTGAAGACATCCTAGGATGCTGGTAATTAATTCTTTAAGCTATGTACTCACACACTTGTATCTCTGTACCAATGTCACATATGGGAAAATACAAAAAAAATGGTAAAACAAATTGATGTGTTTAAATAACTATTTATTTTAAATTGTGCTTAATTTAATTATTTATTTTTCATTTTTAATGGATAATATTATTTAATTTATGAAATTGAACTTTTTAGAACAAGTAAAAAAGTAGAACTAACAAGAAAACCTAAGCTCAAAACCAAAAAAGACAGCCTTTCACTACATAAAAAGTCATGTTTGAGTCCCATATTTCTAGACTGAGTGTGTTAATCAGCCTTCGGCTATCCTCCATTTCAGTATAGGTTCTGTCCTTACTGCTCTGTAATGGGAAACCTATGGAAGTGGCATCTATCTGTCAGTGGCTACTAGAAGATATGAGAACAAACAAATAAACACATCTAATTTAAAAATATCTCAAAAAATTAGTTTCTGTGATAACATCAACCTTTACAGTAGTTAAATAAGAGAACAAGAAGAATTCCATAAGACACCTGATAACACTAAGTTTACATTTGTGCCTATATACAGCTTTTTATTTAAGAAAAGAAAAACCAATACAGAGTGTTCTAAGGGCAAACAGTAGGCTTGTTCCCTAGTTGCATGTCATTCTGACATCTGTTATATGAGTACATATATGGTGATAAGAAATAATGTCCAGAAACAAATTGCATGAGGTCAAATCTGATTAGTAGCCCTTCGTATCATGTTAACTAGAACAGAAGTGTTAGATGCATAAATACTGAAAACCAGGCAAAACTTCTTGGCACAATTCAGCTTCTCCATTAGGTATATATATATATATATATATATATATATATACTAGTAGTTATGCTGATATCAAATATTTCAGTTAAGGTTTTTTCTTTACGTAAAGACTCAAAGACCTCAGTAACAGGCAGTGGGATCCCAAGCTGAATAAACAGCCTTTTTCTTCTCACTTTTCAGGAAAATAGGAAAGAGAGATTAAAGTGTGAAGGCCATGACCCAAGAATACTGCCCTCCAATCACTGTTTTTCTAAATACAAGTGCACTATCAGTTATGATATCAGAATCTGGAAAGCAAAGTAAGCCTGGGAACCAATATTGTTTTTTGCAGGTGAGTGTCTATTTTGTGTATTGAATTCTTTATAAAATTTAGCTATGGCTATGAATATTAGCAAATTATAATTGAAATAATAGGAAACTATTTCTGTCATGTCCCTTGTAACTTTAAAAAGTGTTGTACTCCTGGGCATGTTAAATTAATTGCTTGTCTATTTCTGTTGAACAATGCTGCTTGCTGATGACTGGAAATAAATCCTGCAATAATAATCTTCAAGCACCACTTATATTTGATTGATGTGTGGCATACATCCAAGATGCTCTCGCCTGAGTGTCTTCATGGGTGAGATTCTTTCATAAGAGTGGATGCTCTGCAAAGCAGTTCAATGCAATGTGATTTTAAAATGCTTTTAAAGTGTACTTTACCAGCCTATTGAGGATCAGCCTAAAATAATTATCTATAGCCTGGACCTCACTATGGCTACAGTAGAGCAAGGGGAAGGAAATTCAGACAAGAAAAAGAGATATCACAGAATAATGACCCTGTGTTGCTGTGGCAAATAAAAACCACACTGATTTTAAAGTCAAGATTCTATTTCATCACTGCCAGTTTGCTGCCTGGCCTTCCAGAGCTACTATTATCATATGAAATGATGGTGGAATATAATTCATATTTATGCAGTTACTTTGTTTAAAATCATGAGAAACACTGTTACTCTACAGGCATTTCTGGATCTGAATTTTTCAGGTTCATATTCTAAAGAAAGAATCATCCCAATATGTAGAATTATCCCTACTGAATAGGAGAATGGAATAAAAAAAAAGAAACACAGATTTATGCTCAAATTGTTAGCAAGTCTGTGTTAGCAGAAGTTAGGAGACAGCAACAAGAATTTACTGTCACACTGAAAATCAAAATACGGACTTCAGGAGTGCCATCTCTTGCAGTTTAGGCTTCAGCATTTACTGTGCTGATATTCTGCTTGTCTTGTGAGAACTAGGTGAACTAAGGGAATTCAAGAGAGCTGATTTTCCCTTTGTAATTTTCTTCTGAGAAAACTTTCTCCTTTATATTTGTGTTCAGTATTACTTTTCCCTCCTCTGAGGCAAGGTAGTTCAGTTCCTTTTAATACATCCCTGGGGTGAATTAGAGTGAAACAAAACTGAGTGACTGGTGCATGTGTATGAGGCAGATTTATTTTAAAACAATTTAAGTACACTGGGAATAAGGCATGAGGCCATTTTGGTTCCTTTCTGTAAGTCTGTAAATTGTCACATGGAAAATATGTGAGGAAAAGAAAGAGAGAGACAAAAGTAAATAATGGAGAGGAAAGGTATCACAATCCACGGATCCAGAAACTTAATAGTTGCAGTTTTAATGTCTGTGATCAGAGAAATGGTTGTATTCTTGATCTACTGGATATGAGGGCCCAAAAAACAAAACTCTGTCAGATTATGTATGTTCAAGTTAGCGTGGAAATGCATGGCTCCCTCCCTAGCAGGGCAATTCATGTCTGATGCAGCACTATGGGGCACACAAAATCTACTCATGGAAAATTTCCAGAAGAGTTGGGGGGCCCTTGGTGGTCCCTAACCTTCTCTAGGTATATGCCCACAGTTTGAGACTTGCTTCTTGTGACTGAGTAGATGTGTCTTACCATGGAAACAAGAGAGTCAGCATCAAAAAGCACTGTTCCACATGTGTTGGATCTGCTTCTTACCATCCTTTCCCCTTGTTTGGTCTGAAAAAAATTTGTTTAAGATATAACTTTCCCAATTGTGCTGGATGCAATCAATCACAGAGCAACCTAGACAATTTTCAGGTTGCCACACCTCCCAGGCATCACACCCGGTGTCTCATTTCACCCTTACTCTGCCATCTAAACATTTTCTTTTGTCTGATCAAATCGAACTTAAGTGGAATGAGATTCAGCCAGTACTATGGCACAAGGACAAGTTTCAGTTGTAAAACTATTTGATATTTGCACTAAGTTTAGGACAACTAAGATTAAGCTGACCTAAAGCCAGGAGTACACTGGGTCCAAGGAGACATAGCTAGCACATGCTCAGTATGAGAGCACAGCTGTTATCAAGTTCTACAGGCTGTTGTGAGCTCTATATCCTTCAGTTTTGATGAGGTTGTCTAGATGTAGAAATGAAATTTGGCTCCCACTGTTTATCTCATGAAGTTGTCTTCCAAAATAAATGGCTGAAACTGTATATTATTAAAGACAATGCTCTAAAACTTCACACTAAGCTCTATAAAAGCCCAGAATTCTGAAGTCTATTAAAAAACCAAATGATTTCTCTTCATCTCATCGCTTCCTATGCTTGTATTCCTTTGCTAGAAATAGAAGAACACTCTATTAGATTAAAAAATAACTAAAGGAAAGTGTCTAAAGCAATTTTACGGAATAAAGAGGTTCACCTGAACTTACATGTGAATCCAAATGAAAATATACTAATATTCAGATTAGCCAGGAGTATGGGCCCTATTGTGAGTTGATGGTTAATTTTACATTGCCTGTCAAGATTATGAAATGGAATTATACCTTGGGCATTGAATTATACCTTAGCATTGAAATTGCTATCAGTAATGGAAGTTTTGAATCTCAACTGATTTTGTCATGGTGTTCATATTATACAGGCCCAAAAACTTTTCTGCAATCATCAGTTTGACACAGTATCTGTAACTCTGCTAAGATGGAAGAATAAGATGTGTCTCTGCTCTAATATTGATGCAATGTGATATCAGGAAGCAATATCAAGCCATTCACAAATATATTTTACTGAATTATACTCTTGCTGTTTATAGGGCTCCAACCTCTCGTGATTAGACAACATTCAAAATTCAGGTATTTATCTAAGATGCAAGTATTTGGCCTCTGGAAACAAACAATGATATGAGAATCCTAATTCTGTTTTCCTCACCTCTCCAAATTCAAGGCAAATCTTCTGAAACCTGTAAGGCAGGAAGTAGTTCTAATTTCCAAGGCTGTTAGAGAAAAAATTATTCATTTTCCAGATGCAAGGATTGGGAGGCAGCTTTCCAACTGGATTGTTTAGGCTTTCTATATCATTCTCTGCTTACTCACACTCAGTTTGGGGTTTGCTTTACACCATTTAGCAAAGAAGGTTTTAATCAGATGATATGTTAGGCCCAGTTGATTAATTACTCTGTTATTGAAGCAGGATTGTACAAGGGTTTAATGCTAAGAATCGTCTTCCCTAGTCCTATCTCCTGCCATCATCTGTCAGATTATGCTTCATTACTAGTCCATTCATTTTCCAGATTGCTCAGACAAAAAAGGAGCCCAGTTGTTAAAAAAGTGCTTTTCATTTTTGCCAATTATGGAATAAAGAAATAACAAAACAAAAGATGATCCTTTTTTTCTCCTCTATTGTATGGCAGTAAAAGAGACAGCTCTTGCAATTCCCACTCAGAAACAATTCTATAGAGAACATAAATTAGTATACTGAGATTTGGTTGGTCCTTAGCAGTCTTAGAAAACTGTGTATGCAGAAAAGTGAGGACAATATTTTGCTTCTTTTTAATTTGCCTAACCCTGTTTCATGGTTAAACACTGTTGGTTTAAGAGTTGCAATATCTCATCGAGAAATACAGAAGGTTTGTTGTCACAATTGAAATAATGGTTACAGGATTATGTCAAAATTATGAAGAAAATTCTGTTTCCATTTGTCATAATAAAAAAACCCAAACAAAACAAAACAACCAAACAAAAAAAAACAAACACCACAGAAAAAGCCAACAAACCACTAACCTTACAGAAAAAGGATAGTTTATTAAAAGTTCTTATTTTAAATACTTACAAATGTGTTTTACTGTCTTTGTATTTTTTTTCTTTCTGGCTAATTTCTTCAGACATCTACTGAGGGATGGTTATTATTATCGCAAGTATTTCCTGAAAGATGAAGGAGATGATGAAGATGATCAAGTTTCAACAATTGTGGGAAAAAAAAAAAAAAAAAAAAAAAAAAAAAAAAAAAAAAAAAAAGATTTTTTTCTGTTTCTGGCACACAACACAGTAATATTGTAAGTTAAAGAATCTACTTGACTATGATACATACATATATCTGTTTTCCTTCAGTTAGTTGTCTGCTTGACTGCCTGTTTTCCAGCAGTGTATTTCTTGATATGAATATAGAATGAATATAAGATATGAACATAAGAATAATACTAATGGTAAAGAAAATACTTATGGTTAAGAAAAACTGGCTATTAATTCATGTTAAAGAAAAATTCAGTTGGAAAGGATTGTCACAAAGAACATTAAGCTTCTTTTACTGCCTGTCTGCTTCTTGATTCTGAACATAAAAGCTAAAAAATTGAATGTTCTCTTTATAGAGATGAGATTTCAAAATTGTAAGCCTAGAAAACCTGAATGCATTGAACATCTGGAAGTCCTTCTTACCTCTGATGTTTTGTTCTGGTATCACCTGAGACTGCATTTTAGATATTGCAAGAGTAACCAAAATGTAAGTTAATTATCAAAATCATATCAGAACACAAAGTAAGCCAAATGACAAAAAGATAAATTAATCAGAGTTATCTGGATTGTTCTAATTTTGTAACAATTTTTCCCTTTTAGTTTCACAACAATATTGTTTATATGAACAGGGGGATTTCAGAAAGAAATATTATCACTTCCCAGTATTCCTTAAAGGAAAATCTCATTAGTAATTAAGAATTCTGCCATTAGATTCTTCCTTTGCCCAAATTTTTTTCACAAAAGGTGATAAAGTTTATTAATTTGCTTTATATTGTCTTTTTGTAAGTACTTATTTTTTATAATTTTCCTCAAACTTTCTAAATTAAGAAAATATGGCAGCAGGAAACATGGCATTAAATTTTCTTTTAACAATTTTTTGATGGAAATTATTTTGAAATTTTGGTTTTCCAAAGTGTTTTGGTTGGCTTGGTTTTTCTGGACAAGGTCTTCATGTTTTGGATGATAGCAAGTGTTAGATTCCAGATCTTCTTCCCTTGTACCTCCTGGCCCCTGCTGTCTGAATTGTGGCATTAGCATCATAGAGACTATACTTTCAGGTATTTAAGTAGACAAAACCATGCAAATGTAGGTATCAAGGAAACAGAGTAGAGAGCCAAAGGAACTGGGAAGGAGTGATGGGAGATCAGATTTCTACATAAGAACTACCTGAGAAAGAGAGATGTAGTGGTGAGACTCCCACAGGGCAGCATTTTACAAAGAAATATATGGTCAAATTTGTCAAAAGCAATTGAACTGTGGATCAAGACAGACTAGACATCCTGAGGGGGAAAAAGACCTTGACAAAAGGAAATATAGCAAAATGCCTGAGTGAGGGGACTATGAGAAATCCAGAAAGGGAGTTAATGGGACAGTGGTCCTTCCTGGTTGCAACAGAAGAATAGGTGCAGTAACTAGGGTGAGAAAGAAAAGAAGCTACAAAAGGGAAAAGAATGGAAAAAGAGAATGAGGCTATTACGAGGTAAATGAAAAAGAAAGTAAGGAGAAATAAGGGGAGAAATTTCTGATCACTTAGGGCTTGATGTGCTGTTCTTCTGGAGGCATTCATGTCTTGCACAAGAAAGAGACATTGTCTGAAGATAAAGACAGGTAATGCTGGTGATGGAGTTGATATCTTCAGAAAAACTCAGAATAGAAAGATGAATCATGGATATAAATTTTGTAATGACTTATTGTGCCTGAGACAGACAGGATGAATCAGGACAATCATCAGGGACGTGTTATTTTACCATGTTCCATAGCAGCAGACCCCCACAAGAAAAGTAACACCACCTTAATTTTTATGGCCTTTGGTTAAAGAGAAAAGAGTTCTAATGTCTGCTTCATTCATGCCAATGAATCAAATCAAATCAAATAGTGAGTATCATGGGTATTAATGCTTGGCAGAGGAACACTGTATGCCTTTAGCAAGAGAGTGAGACAAAATATTACAGGTTAGATATGACTGGTACTAGGAAAGGTTAGAAATTACTTTTTCCTCATTTTCTATCCAGACACAAAAATTGATGATGCTCCCAAGAGGAGCTCACATATACAAGGCCACTAACTATGACTCAGCAAGATGGTTTTTTGTCTCAGAAGCTCCTTCATAACAGCAGAAAGGAGGCTTCCAAGTTCCTTTCCACTCCACCTTACAAGCACTCAGTCTTCAACTTTGCCGTGCTTTCTTGTAACAAAGGGAATCTAGGTCATTCTGAAATGAAGTGATATTAAAAGAAAAACAGATGAACAAACAAAGCCAATGAGAATTTCTCTTTTACTTCTTAAATAGCTAAAAATTTGAAAAAGTTTAATAACTGGATCAAGTGCTTCTCTTCCAAGGTTACTTGTGGCCAAGATAGTTTTCCATAAATAAGCATCTCACTCATTGTTCAGTACAGAAAATAGTAGAATTTCAATCTTTTAACAACAGTGAAAACTCCAAAGAACATTTCAAAATATTGTGAATATAATTCTTTGTGTAATAAGACATTTGTGTTCCTTTGGCATGATGTGGTGCAAATTATTAGATATATATATATCTATATGGCAAATTCGCTACAAAATCAGTGATCCAGAATATGGGCTTTTTTTTGTCAATGTCCTGGGTGCCTGGTTTTTCCCTTGGCATTTATTTTAGTCTTGCACCTGTTTAGCTGTTAGGTTCTTTTACCTCTTCATTGTAATCTCCATATCTTTTTAATGTATCTTTTACTGCTGCAACCAGTGACTGTAACTCAGCGTCAAACCAGGACTGGGTTAAATATGTACTAGCTGGAAAGCACTGCCATAAATATGTCACACAACAAGGTTTCCATCCTGATTGCTTTTAACTTGGAGACATAATAGTAGCAACTAAATAGTGAGCACAGCGTCATGTCCCCTTTAAAAGGAAATAAGTATGCAGTGAATTCTTTCAGATTCACAAGTAGTGAATATATATAATTCTAAGCTTTGAATTTCAAAGTATTTACTTATCATTTTTGCAAGAACTATTTCACAAAACTGAAACTGCTATCATTACAATATCTTTCTTCCTGAGCCAGTTTTTAATTTTTATATAAGGTTGAATGGATCAGAGCAATTGCAATCAAACAAAAATGATCAAAGGATTGGTAAAGATGTTATTCAAAATAACATCCATAGCAGCCAAGGAATTCTGCAGATTGATAAAATTGCGTTAGAAAGACAGAGGAAGTTTGCATAGATGAAAAGAAGGGTTTATAGAAACACAGAGGAGTGTCTTTCCACTCTTTGTTTAGAGGAAGGAATCCCTTCCTCATCCAACAAAATGTTTGCTTGTTTGTTGGGGAAGACTGATAGATTTTCAGAGAATAGAAGAGAAAAAGATGGCACCAAAGTTAACCTGGTTATAGGAAGGGCTATACAAGGGTGACTCAAACATGAGGAGAGGATTTAGTGAAAAATATTTTCATATTCACTTGAAGCTACACAGAGTATTTGACAGTGTCATGCAGAATATTTAAACTATTATCAAATACAGAATATTTAAAACTTATTAGAACTATTTAAATGGAGGCATTATTAAGCTATTCTTTAACACCAGGATGGCACAGGACACAAATCAGATGAGCACTTTATGGCTCCAATCTGTCAAACTATTTTGTGAGACTAATGTTACCGCATTTACTCTACAGTTTTTTTAATGATACAAGTGTAGTTTTAATAGGC
Source organism: Prinia subflava (assembly GCF_021018805.1). Classification (NCBI taxonomy): domain Eukaryota; kingdom Metazoa; phylum Chordata; class Aves; order Passeriformes; family Cisticolidae; genus Prinia; species Prinia subflava. The sequence goes on along the minus strand of NC_086283.1, from coordinate 34,663,848 downwards.
AATTTTATTAGCAGAAGAGAATCTTTCTCACTGTAATGAAAACAAATGTATGCCTTTTGCCAATCACAGTACTTTTTTTTCTTAAAACTACATGAAGGTCTGTGTTTTGCTACTCATCTCCTGTTGAAAAATTTAAGATACTCTGCCTATTCAGAGTTATATCATTAGAAATTCAGTAACAGCAGATGAAATAAAAACCATAGTGCTGTAATGATGTTATCAAATCACAAAGCTTTTCTTTCAAAAATCTCTTCAAGATTAGTGAAGAAACTTGTAAAGTAATCCTAATCACTGGGGATTTTTTTCAAAGACATTTTCTCACTCAGATAATGGCAAAAATCTCAAATTGCTAACCGGGGCAAAAACAAGGACTATAATCTTTCATAGGTGCTTCATTTTAAGGTCCTACATATGTAAATGATTCTGAAAGTATCTCAGTTGAAAAATGAGGATATTGTATATGTGAAATAGACACATTTATGACATTTTTTGTCCCTTATTTCTGAAACATTGAATACAGATTGTGAGTGCTAATAATGCAGTTAAAACTATGTGTTTACATGCAAGTATACAATACAAAAAAAAATAGGATAAGAGTGTATATGGTCCCTTAATTACTCAGCAGATTTTTAAGTATACTGATAAACAACAGCATGCATTAGAACTTTTAAAATGTATTCTAGTGAAGTTTTCCTGCTTTTTAGTAACTCTCCTTGTCCTCTCTCTGTTACTTCTCTTTTCCTTTCCCTATCACAGAAATCTGATTCCTCTGTGAAGCTGATCCCCACCTTTTCCTGAAAGACCAGGATTTTCACAGTTTCTTTTTCCCAGCAATTTTCTTCAGCCATCTGTTCCAGGTATTTATTCCTCCTCCATGCCTGAGGACTTCTGAGGCTTCCGTGGAAGTAATCTTTGTTTTCATTGTCCTGCCTTAGCACAGCCTGGAGGGCAGTAGCAGTTATTCTTGAACCTTAGAAAAAATGACAAAAATTGCATTACTGAAAGGCTAAAGTACATATAGAAAGAAAATGGAGGAAGGAAAATAATGTGCTTACAGTGCAGGAGGATAGAAGGTCATAATTAGTGGGCTGGGAAGAGCATAACCATTTAATAAGAGGCATTGGACATAAAAATATCTCCAGCTAGACATTTCAGAATGTTGCTTTGGAAATAATAAGGTATGTTAATAAAGTCTTCCTGAAAGCATTAAATCTGATCTCAAACACAGAGGCTGACTAGAAAAATGACCTATCCCAATCTAATATATTTGTCCCAGAATTATTCAGTGGGACTCCACACAATTTTTTCTTTATGTATAGAGAAATGGGGAAATGGATGATCATATAAGATTAAGGCTCTCACAAATGTTCCATGAACTGGGAAATATTATTGTATCAGTAGCTGTTGGACGAAGTAGCCTTAAGCAGATGAATATTTTCTCTTTTAATATGCTATGATTATTGCTGACTGCAAAAGATGATTGGAAAATAATAGTGCCCAAAATTCTTTGAAGATCTAACTGTGAAGATATCAGTTCAACCTCACCCGGTTTGTACTGCAGAACACAGAGCTCCACAAAATTCAATATGTTGGTTAGCTACAGCTTTATCTGTCTCTACGTCAAAATGGTTAAAACACAGGCATAATGTAAACTTATTCAGATCTGGCCTGTAAATTCAGAAATCTGGAGACACTTAACTTTCTAATTCATCTCATAACATACTTTACATAGAGAAAAAAGGAATTAATGAAAGAAATTACTGGAAAATGTTTATTTTCCAATATGTCTATAGGACATCTTTCAGGGTCTTTGGCCTCTTACACAAACATTTAAAGCCAAGGGAAAAAATAATTCAAAGCCCACCATAGAGAGGATGGATTAAATTCCATGAAATTCAAATTTCTTCAGTTGTGTAATCTGCATTACTTAATAGAGCAGGGAGTCAATTAAGAGCAGTCCCTATTCAGTTTAATTAGGCTAACTATAGGTGAGGGAGTCATATAGGAAAAGGAGGCGCATTCAATAGTGAGACTCTTTGATGTCATGTCTCTTCCACTCTGACAGAAGAGATCTAGTTCTTGACTTTTCCCGTCTTAATTTTAGAAAGTAAACAAGTCACACATTTTATATAATTAAGATTTTGAAATTAAAAGCCCAAGGCATTCCATCTGATGTTAAGGGGAGAAAGGAAGGGAAAGAAGAGAGACAGCTGCTATATTCATTCTTTTAAATCAATTACACTTCTATAGTATGTATAACTGTTAATTTCAGCTTTCTTATATGCTTATATGTTCAACAAGCTCACATAGCTCTTTGTAAGTTGACCAGAAAAAAAAAAAAACCAAAACCAAAACCAAAACAAACCAAAACCAGAACCAAAACCAAAACAAACAAAAAACACACACACACACAAAAAACAAAACAAAAAAAAAAAACCCACACACAAAAAAACCAACAAAACAAACCAACAACAAAAACAACAACAACAACAAAACAAACAAACAAAAAACCACCCCACCTTATTTTAAGGGACATTTCCCTTTCAAAGGTGTCCATCAAGGTATGAGTTACATTCTGGTATCATAACTCCAATGATCATTCTTCCTATTGTAAATCTTTATTTCCACTTTATCGATATGTTGATATGCACAGATGCTCAATATGTGAGGGTGGTGTACAGATAGCAAGTAAAAAAAAAAAAACCACAAAAAAAAAGACAAAGAAGACGTAACTAGACATAAATATGCATTAACTGAAAGATAACGGAAAAAATAAAAGAGGATGGGGAGACAATTAACACCATATCAAAATTAATAAATCAACAGTCACCCTTGAACTGTTTGACAAAATCTGTTCTCCCAAGCTTATTATCATCATACTTGACAGCCTCAGAATCTGCTTAGACTGAGGAAGGAAAGCGTTGCTTATAGGTGGGACAAGGACTCTTCTACTTCTCTTTAATTTCATTGCAGAAGCATTGAAGAAATCTTTTTCTTTCACCCGGTATCTAATATTTTATCTTTCTGTAACTTTCATGGTTTTTACAGCCTGAACATCTCATGATGTCCTTAAATGTCTTCTCAAACAGTGGAGGTCACATAAATTCTCAGGAGTATTCTTCAGTGTTTATGCAGCGTAGGCAGTGTAAGTACTCAAAAGGCAAGATGCATAACGTGGCACACAGTGCCTGAGAGAAGAGATCAGGTTGAACACACTGCTATTCTTTTTCCTTCTATTGTAACAAATATTTCTTACAAAGCAATACACAAGGTGCAATGTTTTCATAGTAAAAACTTCCCCTTCTCTTTCTTCCTATCAGCTGCATCTCTGAGCCTCAGGGTTCCACACACAGTAATTTTAAAATGTCAGTTTCTCCTTTTATTTAGATGACAGGAAAATTCCTCTTAATTACATTGAAAGTATAACTGATACCCTAAGGAGTGCACACAAATCTCTACTACTAGCAGCGCTCACATTTACCTATACTTTGCTTTTCTGCTCTGCTTATTGACTCAGAGTTTCTTTAAAGGGAGGTTATCAATGAAGTGCTCAGATCATTATCTAGCATTAAGTTATGCCTTTGAGCTCATTTTATACTACACAATAATTACAGTTAAATATCAGCATAAAGTAACTAAAATCATACAGGGTAGTTCAAGGCTACTAACCCTGCACAAGTTTGAGTAAAGAAAACATACACAAGACTGTCTTATTTTGCCTTTTAATAGCAATGTTCTTGTCAACACCAAAGACAGCTTCAAACATAATTTCAGGTTTTTTCCTTGCCTGATGATACTATCCATTTCCATATGCAATATTATAGAAATGACAATAAGACTGAGTCTGGTAATCTTGGAAAATTAAAATGCTTAGAACCTGCTTTACTGCAAAAGCTCCAACAGAACATCTATCTCCACTACCTATTTTGAGACAGAACAGAACGACATTTCAAAATTTACACCAAGGCCTACACTAATGTATTTTCCTCAGCTGTGAAGAATCAGTATATGCCAGCATGCATCACTTTGTATCTATGCAAGGCACAACTTGAAAGTTATATTTTCTTAAACAAGAAAGTTTAAGAAAATATATGCAATGATTAAGTTTCAGTTCAACTCTATAAATAAAAGAATATATACCAGCCTTTAAAATTTATAAATTACTGCTTTTATGACTGATTCTCTTTTGAATCTTTCCCTAAGTAGGCCTGGGACTCTAAATAGGAATAAAGATTTTTAATCCCCAAGAAAGACCTCCAGATGCACATCAACAGCATTCAACATTCAGAGGGCAGCTGGTAAACTGGATTATATTCTTTTTGAAAAGCACTATGACAAAGTTGTTTATTCGGCAAAACAAACTGTTCTCTGTGTCCATTAACAAGGCTGGCTTTGTGCAGCACAGACTTCTGCAGCACTGACTCCTGTTTGGAGCCATTTCACACTAATTAGAAATAAGAGAAAAGGCTGTGTTCATAAACAGCGCAGCTTCAGACCTCTTTCAAACCACTCTTTCTGAAAATTAACTCACTTGTAACACTCTATGAATAACAGAGCTGCACAAACAGGACAAGGAAAAATATATTGTTAATAATTGCCAGCTTGCTGTGCAAAATGCCAATGCAAATTGTATAGAACACTGCCCAAATCATATGAAATTGCAAACTATTAAATACTGTGCAGTTCTGTCTTCTAAGACTACAACCATGGTGGTTTCTGAAGTGTTTAGGAACATAGGAAAAATAGGAATATGTGATGAAGAATAAAGTTATTATCATGAAAGAAATTAAACAGTTGAATGATGCACTAAAAATCGGCGTAGATAAGTATCTTATTTACATATGATTATTCTGGAATACTATGCAATCCATAAAATAGGAAAGAGAATATCAGAAACATTTTGATCTTGAGGGGAAAAAAAAGGAGGTTGTTCAGCATTTACAATGTAAAAATGCATGTTGAAAAATTAAAAAGTAAATCCAGAAATTTCACAGAGGGAAGGTTTTTAGAGATGAGTTATGCATTAGGCAGGCTTATTTCTAATTTCTATATACATCTTATACTTTAGGTGGCATTTGCTCATAGAAGTAATCCCCTCTAAATCCATGGGGCTACTTGTGGAAGAGACAGATGTCATAAATCATGTCATAAATGTGCTTCAGAATACATTTGAAAAGGCAGAAATTTGAAAAGGCAGGAAAAAAATTATAATAAGCTTCCACTACAAAATTACTCTGCAAATTATTTAATATGAACCCCGAGGTTTTCCTCACAATTTAGCCTTATTTCTAAAATCTGAAAAAGAATCCACCAAAAATCTAATTTAGGGAAAGACATGTCTTCAGTTCACAGGAGAGAGTTTAGCTTGTAATTTAGATGTGATATACTAACTTACTGTTCTTAAATCAAACCTGCATCTGAGATCTAGCAACAGCTATACTTTTTATATCTGCATAATAAATTTGGAATAAAATAAAAAGCAGAAGTAGAAATAAAAATAAAATTGGTTGATGCTTTTGTTAAGAAAGATACTGCTTTGTAGAACTAACATGCAACACACCCAAATGTTTTTATCTCTCATGATCAATTTCCTTACTTCACTCTGTTCTTAAGGAAATCAAGATTTACAGAATTTCTCTTATGATTATGACATTGTTTTGACTTTTGATCCTAGTTTCAGGATTGTTGTAAAATTAGTGAAGTGCTAATTTCCTAGTGAGCCTTGCATCTCTCCACTGCTTTTCTTGAAAGCAAATGTAGAGCTTTTTTGATACTATGTCAAAATGAACCGAGTTTTATTTAAAGGATCAGAAAGAAATGGAATAATTTTTAGATCCCAAGCAGTGTGATTGAAGAGATAGTTCCAATTATTTTGAGCTTGCTTCCGATGGACAGACTGAATTGAACAGACAATGTGCTGCTACTGTAAAACTTGAACATGATGAATTTACATGGTTGAAGAAGTCAAGATGAATTTAAGGAATGAAATAGTTTGCAGCTAAGAATAGTCTTGTTCCACAAATATGTGTTTGTATTCAACTCTCAAATACTGAAAGGAAACACTTTCCTGTAAATTATTCTAATGTCTCTAGTGAAAGCAATTAAAGATGATCACCCAGTGCTCTTTCCACTCAATTTTCCACCTAACAAAATAAACTAAATTTCAAACATGAAAACTGAATCAAATTTTGTAAAGGTCATGTAGTTCAAATATATTTTTATGGTCTGATGAACTGATAGCATCAAATTCCAAGACGTTTTGGTAACTTCCTAGAAGTAATTCTTTTTTAAAAAAGAAATCTCTGGGACACAATTTGCAGCTTAATGTTAGTAACATCATTATTTGAGAAGATTTCCTTCTCAGACATCTTAATTGCTTGTTACTAGATTTCCTATTTAATTTAGTTTTGCTTTTAACAAAACATGGGCACATAACAGTTATATATATCTTTGATCTTTCATGCAAACTGTAGTTCTAATCCACTAGCTGTAGTATATCTACTAAAAACCATGGCAGATCTTGATCTTAATTCTACTTATTTTCATTGTCAGATTTCATAATTTGTTTCTGTTGTTAATGCCTGGTTGTTTAGTTGGGGTTTTGTTTGTTTGTTTGTTTGTTTGTTTTGAGGGTTTTTTTTGGTGTGAGCTGTTATTCTTCTAGGAAAACCCCAACACTTACTGTGTATGTATTCATTTTCTTGCAGACTTGGACAAACTCATATAGGAATATGCAAAATGGAGAAAAAGACTGTTTAAATAGTTCACATTACAACTTTCTAGAGAATTGTCTGAAGCAAGTCTATCTTTGCAACGCAAAAAGACTCCCAAAGATTGATAATACACAGCTATAAATAAAACACTTTTATTAGTATACAACAACTGAATCACTTGTTTTACATATTTTTGTTTGTCTAAAGGTGAGCAGAGGAAGCATTTTAGTAAGGCAGACTTTACAGAATTAACAAAGCGTTGCATTTTGCCAACAGTGCTTACCTGTGCTATCTGTGATTATCTGTGCTATCTGTTGACTCCCTAGAAAGTTTTACCATTTTTAGAAATGTTGACCTGAAAGCAATGTCACGTATAATGGTATCATCAGCTTGTCAACAATCTGTGGCCATTCCTATGATATTTTTGAAAACACTGTCTTCTACTGGTTGTGATTTTGGAATAGAATACTCAAGAGTTGCATCTTCAGTGACTGGTCTCCATGGACATGTCAATAGAGCATGACAAACTTTTATGAAGATGAAAAATATTTAGCATTTTTAATATAGATATATGCCCTGGCTCTCTAATCAATACGCACTTCCTTCTCAGATGGCAGTAACCATTAGTAGCAACAAAGAAAACCCGGGTTAAAACTTGATTGTTGCTTCAGCCTCATTTACTTTTCCTGCTTCCAGTATTTTGCTTTCATGTGGTTTTTAATCTCCCCTTCTTTTCTTTCTCTAGAAACAGATCCACAAACCCTTGAAACTCCAAACTTCCAGTAATAAGGATTTTTCCACATTTTAGTTTGAGAATAATCCTAACAAGGGCATAACCAAGTAGTAAAAACAATACAGTTAGCTTTCAAGGGTGATAGGGCAGAGATCACAAATTGCAAGTTGGTTTGGTTTTTTTTTTCATATATCTACCAGGAATAACAGAGAAAGCATAGAGCATCAAAGGGAAAGGGAATTAAAGCTTTTAGATCAAATTTTGATGAAATGACCACTGCCTTTCATCAAAATATCACCCATGTAAGGGCAGAGTGTAGAATGTTTCCATAGCTCCATGTCCCTGTTCTGATGTTGAGAACACAGCTTGGAGTCTCTATGGACTGACAGATTTGCTAATAATAAATTGTATGTATCTCACCTGTAGGTGCTTTTTATTTTATTGTCAATTATCTACTGCTATTATCTTTCACTTGCCACTCGGTCTTGGAGTTAAATTGGAGAATAAATCATCAGGAGACCTGCTAGTTTTGAAGCATAGCTTCAAGCCTCTCCCAAGAATCTTTTGTGCAAATACTAAATTAATAACTGAGCATTTTCATGTCCTTGTTCATTCAATAGATGGTTTCATTACAGCTTTCTAATGGTCCATCTAAACTGCAGTTCTCCATTTTCATGTAATACACATGGGTAGAATTGGAACAAGTTTTCATCATGTGTCTGACTCTTCCTATTGATTATATTAAAGTAACTGGGCAGTCCTATTAGAGGAAAAGTTTGTATAAATACAGACAAGTTACATTCCTCCTGGCCATCAAATACATTCACTGATCTAATTTTTTTCTACCTTTTACAGGACATCAGTTCATTATACCACCAAAAATCCAGTTTCTGGCATGAAAATTGTTTTAAGATCACTATTTCCCCATTTCTTTGTTAACTGAATACATTTTGCTCAGAATAAAAGTAGCAGAAGAAAGCGTAGGCTGCATAGAAGTCCTTTGTTAGAGCTTTTGAACTCCCTAGTTGTGGACTACAAAGAGTGCAGAGCGCTGCCTCTCACCAGCACTGAGCGCTGTCCTTTTCTTGGAGCTTTTTTTTTCTTTTTTTTTTTTCTTTTTTTTTTTTTTCTTTTTTTTTCTTTTTTTTTTCTTTTTTTTTTTTCCCTTGGCGTATGTGTGTCTTGATATACAGGATGCATTACTGAGTGCCTGCAAAATACCTTGATGGAAATCAGAGGTGAAAATGACAGTTCAAATGTCTAGTCTGGGTTTAAAAGATCTATGATAATCTATTTTTACTTGTAACAGATAGTGAGAAGGAAAAAAAGAATCAGCTAAGCAGTGTTCAGACTTATATTACACTCTTTGTCTGCTCCTGCCCTTTCCTGGAGCTGTCAAGCCCAGAGCATTCTTTGAAAATAAAAGTGATTCTAGAGAGGTTACCAATATATGTTATTTCTTATTAGGTATCTTCTTAGGATATTGCTAAGACACAAAGCTTATATGATTCTTTTCAGCTACAAACAATGAGTCAGGATCCATGCTGGCTTGAAGCATGTGTCATTCCTGGATTTCAATGCAATGGCCTGGAATTGAGATTTTAATCTTTTTTTTTTAAAGAGCTTCCTATTTTATATAGGAAGTTTTATAGGACAGTCAACCGGGCAAAAAGCAAAAATATGCTGGTTATTCAATTAATATTTGAATAGTTTTTGGCAATTGACATTTAAAAGTACACTTCAAGAAAAAAATACATATCTATGAGCAAGAAAAATTTCTGTGCTATTATTTTCTGTGCACCAGTAATATTCCTTAAGTTCAGACCTGGTTCTGTTTTCTTCCACTTGTCCAAACTACCTGTACTGAATATGGGATTTTTGGCAAAAAATAAAATAATTTCTGTTCCACAGAAAACCCCTTCTCCATGCTTTTCTATTCCTTTGAGGGAAAAGTATATAAAAATGGTTTCTGTTTTTCCTATGGCTTTGTCAAAGGACCTTCACATTGAAATAATTTTTAAACCACCTCTAGCTTTTTTTTTTTACTTCTGTGTATGGCCAAACTTTGTGGAGATATATAATGTGTTGAACTCTGAAGACCAAAAAGTATCAAGTGCTCAAAAATATCAGTTCTGGAATCTATACCTGCTGTACAAATGCTTGTCATTCACACAGCTCGTTATCTGCTCAAAAATAGTCATAGTAATCAGTGGCAAATGTTACCCAATCATTCTCAATGGACTTCCTGTCTACTGAGACTCCAAATCTCCTTTGTAAATACTAGAAGAAAATCACTGACAATTACCACAATCACACCCCCTTAGAACTGTATGGGTGCTCTTTATGATCTAAATTTTGAGACAAGCAAAAGTTGCAATGCCAACTTTGTCAAGTTGAAGGAGTTTGGGTGATTAATTTGTAACTCAGATAGTTCTCAAACTTCCAGGCATATAACATCACAAGGACTTGGTACCAAGTTTTTCCTGTCTCTGCAGGAGACTAAAAGTGTAGGACTTATTATTATATTTCTTTTTATATAAACCCACTTTTGGTCCTTCCTAACAAGTGAGGATCATCATGAGGGAGGAGGATGACCATCAATAGCCAGTGGATACATCAGTTGCTTTATAAACACAAGCGTGAACTCAAGGAATTTGTGATTGTGACTCTAGAAGATCAACAATGACAAGTCTTTAGCACATAGATGCTTGAAATTAATGTCAGACAAATAAGGCTTTATCTATTCAGACAGTTTAATGTTAATAAACTTGGGTTAGAATTTACAGTCCACTAACTCCTTCATACAAAGAGCACCTTCAAGCAAGGCACTTTTAAGGTAAAACAAGTTGCCTCATGCTGTTTCCTCACAGGGAGTTAATGCAGAGTAACCAATGTACTGTAAATTTGCACCCCAGTTTACCATGGAATAACTTCCCTCAGTAGATAACTCTTAACACAATGTGTATAGGGAAATCAACTGCTAAGGCTCAGTAATTAGTATTAAAAAGTATTCAGGTTCTGAAGTTTTCCATTCCCTTTTTTCCACCCATGTCTATTCACAGCTTTTTCTGAAGGATGGGTTCTGGTGTAAATTTGCCATCTGGTTATTCCTCTCAAGATCTGAGTGATCACATGTAAAAAAAATTGTCGTCTTCAGGAAAGAAAAAATAATGCAGCTTTCCAACCAACTGCAGAAGGGATTATTTCCTGCTCATGTAATGTTTATTCAACACATGAAGAGGTGGAAAGCCTTTCATCCCACTTAACTTATTAAGGTATTACAAACAAAAATATTATGAATAACCAAACACAATCAGTTTAAATTTGTTTGCGAAGATCTCACAAAATGAAAAATGCTTCTGCAAAGTCATCAAATGACTGCAGGAAGAAAAGAGCCATTATGAAATAATCTTCTTCTTGATATATATAATTTATTAGCAGACATAAATCAAGAGTAAACTTGGCATGGAGACGACCTGAAATCTGTCTATAAAAAAGCATATAGCAACAAATCTGAATTATTATTACTCTTTTTTTTTTGTTTTAATGGTCACATTTGAAAAACAATTGCTCTATTCTGTACCTCATCAGGGATACATAAGCAGACCCCCTAGAAAAGAGACCATTAAAATGTAAATGAAAATTCCAATCACCTGAACATTGGCTTTTTTTTTCCTTTACCAGGACTAAGATGTAAGAAGATCAAAGGAACATTTGAAATGCTGGATTTCATGAGGGGAAACTGAAAAATAATAGGTCTGGGAAAAAATAGCAATTTAGAGTTTCCATAGTAAAAAACGTTAAGTACGGAAGTACAATCCTTTCTGAAGACAGGACGTTTCAGTGGATAGAAAATATTTGTATTAAAATAAAAATTATTAGGAAAAAAAGACAACTCCTTTTAAAACAAAGTACAGAAATCAGTGTCTTGCTTTATACGACACATCTATATCATGAGGAGAAAAGTGAGGGTCTGGGTCAAAGAAATAAACTTGATTGCACAGAGGAGTTTTTACACAATAGGAATGATAAATAGTTTTTTATACTGGACAAACATAACCAATAGACTCAAATTTCTCACAGGAGAAAACAACTCTCTGTTTCTTGAGAAGATGACATCCTGAAGAGGGAGACCTTTTCAGTTTCTGTTTATGTCTCCTGTAAATCTCTTCCACATTTCACAGAATGTGCCCACTGGGAGCAAGCAGAAAGCAGCACAGCAGGAAGAGTTGTGTGGAGCCCGAGGAAGGGAATGCAACAAAGGACACATGTATTTCCTGCAGTCAGTGGAGCTCTCTAAACTTTTGTAGATCATCATCGCCATCGTAAAAATTTCAGCACCCATTTTTTAAAGAGGTCTCTTGGACCAGAAAAGGAGTGGGATAAGGGAAGATAAACTGTTTTCTCCTGCCACCTTGAGCTGTTGATCTACCTGCTCCAGGAGGAAAAAGTAGATGGAGAGGTCATAAAATGTTTTATTAGGGATTGAAAGGGTCATTTGATGCCAAAGTTGAACAATGATCACTGTACAGGGTGCAGGAGTAAGAGGCCACATCGTGATTTAGAGCTTCAGAGAAAATCTTTTCTCTGGGATGACACAGTAGACATAACAATCCAAGTTCACTGGGCTGCAGGCTGCAGTAGAATTCTACTCTAGATACTAATCTTGAAAAAATTTCTTATTTTCATTTGGAAAAAACAATGCTTCAGTTGCATAGTTTGTTTGTGCTTTATTTGGTTGTTTGTGTTTTTGCTTGGTTTTTGTTATGTTTGTTTTGGGGTTTTGTTTGTTTTTCCCATTTGTTCTGTTTTGATGTATTTAATATGATTTGGATACCACTGATACCCTATAGTGTTGCACTGCCTGGTTTGTGAGGGCAACACAGCAGGAAATGCTAAATAGAGGGGTTTTTACAGGTAATTGTAAGAACCCTTGACCAAACTGGTACATCTGCAGAGATAGGAAAATAGAAAATAAGCAAAGGATTACTATTTAAAAAAATAAAACTTGTCAGCTCTTTTGCACCAAATTTTAAAATATTTAAACTGCTTTAAGTAATCATCCATATGTGAATCAAATGTGGTCAGAAGATTATTCTGATGGAATATTCAACAATCAGTTATCGGTGTGGGGGTCATGCAAAGAATGGAGAAACATCTTGTTAGGACAGATGGCTATGTTTGTGAGATATAGAATTGTAGAACCAAAAAGGCTGGAAAAGAGACATTGAAATCATCCATCAACTCAGCAGTACCAGTGTAACTGAAACCACTAAATATTGTTCATAGAATGTTATGGTCCATAGGCTTGTTTGGTCCATAAGCTTGTTTATTCCATAGCATCTAGTTTAAAATTCCTTTTCAAAATGTTTCAGAATGGGTTTTCCCATACACATCAGAGAAGAGCAGAACGACATCTTGAAAATTATATTTTAAGTCAGAGATCATTTTGTGTTCCATTGTTGTACAAACACACAAAGCTAAGTGTTTTTAAGAGTTTGACTTGGACTAATGAAATTGAGTAAAATATTATGATCATCAAAAGAAAATAAAAGTACACTGTGAACAGAAGCAAAGCAAAAGTATTCTGTCCCAAAACACTCATGAGAAGGGGAAGAGAAAGAGGATGTACAAAACTAATTGCTTGTCTCCATGGCATAATCACCTCCAGGTAAATGAAAGCTAATATATAATCACAGGTGGGGAAATTTTCATAGTGCTGTGGACCTTTTTCATTTGCTGTTAACTCAGTAATAACTCATTTGGCCCAAGAGACCATTAAAGTCAATGGAATTAACTCAGACTTGAAATCCTACATCCACCTCCATCTCTTCTTTTTCACAGCTTATAACAACTTGAGATGATGGAAGTCCTTCTGATGAGTAAATCCTATTGTTAACCCACTTATTGTTATTAAATGCTCTCTTCATTACTCTTACATGGATTTAAAATCAGCCTAATAGTTACACCATATTTATTGTACAGACAACACCAACTACTAAGAATTAATAGGGATTTTGTGATGAACAATCGTCTTGTGAGTTATCACATAAATAATAAAACAGAGACAGTAAACATCCATGCTGAAAGGAAATTCATTATCAGGGCTCTCAGAGAAACATTTTCCTGTCAACTCAAAGCCATAAAATTTTAAACTTATTAAAGGTTTTCTTTGTCTTGTTCTTCTTCAACTCCATTAAGTGAAATGCTACCTCAATAATTTGTATTTCAAATTTTGAATCTAAGTCCCTAACACCATGCTTAAAGAAACCACATCTGAATCTCCAGTCTGGAAATCACATTCTATTATTGATCTAGAGAAGATGAAAATATCTACAGATGTGCTTTCTTGAACCATGAAGCATGCAGAAAATTGAAATATCTTACCCCAGTCACTTCAATCACAACACAATCATTACACTATATTCTACTTACAATAGATGAGTATGAAAGTCTTTGGAAAACAAGCTGGATACAAGAGAGTGCTGTTACAACCACTGTCCACTATTAAAATAATGATCAATCTTAGCTGTATATTTTGAAGTTTATGTCATCCTTTCAAAGACAATACATCAAACAAGAAAAGGAGGTCAGAGATGATAACTGAAAACTCTTGACTAACACTTGATAGGTCTGGCTGACATCAATAGTAGATTGTTTAAAACCATTATCTCTTGTTTCAAGAAGAAAATTTAGCAGAAAACAAAAATGCCCCCTTAAAATGTTGTGTCCATGTAATTAATCTTCACAAAATTCATAGAGTTGTTGCAGCTTTAAGAGAAAAAAATATTTCTATTATATGACATCTTTTGTCCTTATGTGGTTTTGATATTCTGATCCTGATATTCTATTTTGAATACTGTTACCAGGAAAAATAGTTTAAATTATTCTGTTGGCCTTTAAACAATAGCTTGGTATTTTCTATTTCTTTTCTAAAAATATGACCAATAGGTTGAAAGAAGCAGGTATTGAAGAACTGTTTCTGTAGATACAATATTGCTCTCTTGCACAATATTTGCATTTTTAAACTCAATTCTCATCTCATCCAAGAGAAAGGCAAATTCCCAATTAGCTTTGTTTGGAATCACAGGTGTCCTGTTACAGATCTTGGCATCTGAGAAAAATCAGTTTCATCTTAGTCCTATTGTTTCACTGTACTTCAGTGCCTAGCTGATCTAAACATCCCGAAGTCTCTTTCTTAAACAAAATAAATTTCAGTTCCATTAAACAATCTCAGACACATATTATTCAAATATATTCACTCAACTGAGACAACAGAGCACACACAGGAAAAGAAATGGTATCTATCAAGTAACGTGTACTAGCCAGCTCCATGTGAGCTTTCCTTGTCAAAATACACTAACTACAGAAACATACAGTTAACTCTAAGGCAATGTCATGTTCATGCATGACATGTCTGTCACTTTTTCTGGAAGGCTTTGCAATTCTTTGTGAAGATAAATTTGCTGCAAATAAATATGACATTTAAGAGTGAACATTTTAGCCTGTGCAGAAATTTACATGGACAATGATCTATCAATAACCATACTACTTCAGATTATGATTTCCACAAATTCTTCTGAGCAAACATTAAATTCATCCCAGCTTCTCCACTACAATCAAAAAATACCTGTACAAATGATGGTATCAACACTTACTCCTTCAGCAGAGCATGAATACTTGTCATCTCTTAGCAATGCCCATTTAAATTTTTTAAATATTTGAAAATATTTAAAATATTTTTTCAATTTCTCCCATAAACAAACGTATGTTTTTATATGCATAGATGGTGGTCAATCTGCTTCCAATTTTCTTGGAAAGCTGGAGATTGGGATAAAAATCTCAAATATTCTCCCTAAAATTCTGATTATGGAAAGATTTTCAAGGATCTAAGCTGAGATCCTTTTCACAATAAGAACCTCTTCATACTGGGAAGTTCAAAACTAAAGGATAGGGCAGAGGATCACAAAATAAATTAATAAATTTTCATATAGTCAGAAAGGAGGCAAATTAAATTCACATCCACATTCTATAACCAGTCTTTTCACCAAATTTTTTTTCTTGCTTTTGCAATTTAAACAACAGTATTTAAAATGTGGTATTTTGATGAGGCAACTTTGAACATTTGTTAATGTCACTAGGAGATTATGTGGAATGAATGCACAGATTAAAAATAACAGAAAGAAATTATCCTCTGCTCAAGTCCATGGTTGCCACGTTGCCTCCAGGAGGATTTTTAGATTGCTTTGCATGGTCATTTATGGAGCCCCTACTCATCCAAACCCTCACAGCACATAACCTAAACACATTCTGTGAATGCTTCCAGTTGGACGTCCCCTTATTGCTATTCTCATTGTGAGAGTCTTTAAATCCTTCATGCCAAGGCTTTAAATGGTTTTTAATAAACATCTCTGGCTGCTACATCAAGCTCAAACCCAAGGAATGCTTCTCATGGATTTTCTGGCAGATTTGCATGAAATGCAGCTATTATTTAGGCTATTTCTACAGAAACCTGCTCCTTTGGGCAGGATTTTAAACCATGGTCTAAGTTAGAAAACACATTCATCACATGTAGGTCCTCCCTATACACTGCTTTTGTTTAAGTCTAGTTTCTCCACTAGAAAGCACAATTTCCAAAACAACTTCAAGGTATCTACTATACAGACTGACCATCTTCATGGCATGCAATTTTGATTACTCTCACTTCTTCTTTTATTTTTTACTCTAGCTTCAAGATTCTAACTGTCAAATTTTCACATATATATGGCAAAAGCAAACATACTTTTTTTTTTTTTTTTTTTTTTTTTTTAGCAGAGTTTTCTTTAAAAAACCCAAACCAGCTCCTGCAGGCAAAACAATACCACTGCCACCACCACCACAAAAAGAAACAAACAACCCCCCACAAACAAACAAACAAACAAATCCTCTTTGTTGATGTGAGTTCAGAGGATGTCTTGCATCCTTTTCTCTTACATAATTATGCTTACCTGTATGCACTAATCCTTTCCCCAAGCCACTATCTATTCTTTCTACCAAACTTTGAAACTTTCACATGCCCAATCTCTCTTCCTTAAGGAGTAGAATCAAGCTATAACAATAATTCTCAAAAAAAAAGTAGTAAATATATCAGCAATATGTACGAAACATCCAAAAAGGCATCCTTACAATCTAGTATTCTAGATATGCACCAAGCATACAAAATAAACACCATGACCTTCAAACTTACTGTTCCACCATGTAACAGACCTCCTCTTATAGTCCTGTGATTGTGGTTGTGCCAAACCATCCACTCCCCTCTCATATTTAATGTTCTCTTGAGTCATACTTTTGTCATGATTAGATATATTACTTGTTAATTTAACACACATTACTATATAAAAAGTTTTCTGATAATACCATACTGAGGTCTATCAAAAGGCATAGGAACCACCAAGACAGTCAATCATAAAACTATGCAAAATCACGCAGTGTAGCAACTGGGAATGGATATGTTTTGGAGAAGGAAGGTACCAAAAGAATTTTAAACATTGGTTCAGCATTTTACATCCCTGTTGCCCCTTCTTGTCTCATGTATTTACACGTGCTGCACAGTGCCTCTTCACCTACAGAATAAGATTCAAGTTATTGGTAGGTTTACCTGAGAAGACAACAGACTGAGAACCCCAGAAAAACATTACCTGTAGCAACACATCATTACAGTCTCCACTGTGAAAATACTAATGATGCAATAATGCATACAAGGTATAGTTACACAGGAGCTGCTGGTAACAATAACTCCTACAAGAAGAAAGAAATAATTGTCATCCTAACAGCACATCT